>NC_083339.1:58573278-59222830 GCF_019175385.1 Lycium barbarum
CTTTTCTCTTGTTGGTTTTTTAAAGCTTTCACCAATTGTCTCAACCGTTTCAGTATCCTCTCACATTTAGTGTTTACTCATTTAGACTTCTTATAGGCCTGCAACACTTTTTCCACTCGGCATTAGCCTGCCTTTTTTTTTCTCCTAGTGTGAGGATCCCTATGCATGACTGGAATGCCCTTTTTATTGTCAGCTTTCTCACTAGGCTTTAGAATAGGCTCCCTGAATGCCTTTCTAATTTGGGATGTGACCTTCTTCTTGGCTACATGAGCTATAGGCAGCTCATCATTATCATCATATATGGTAGTAGACATTTCCGGAACTGGTTGTACAACTTGTTCCATGGGGCCACATTGTCACATATGGAATAGGTTTCTCAACCAGTTCAATAAGCACAAGAGTATCAACTGTTTCTTGCACAATCTCAGCTTCTCCCACCTCTTCTCTCCCAACATATCCTACATGCACTAAGGCATCTGCTATGTCTTCATCAACAGTTTTTTCTTCATTTATTTCCCTTCGATCACTTCTATCAGCACACACAATCTCACTTTCTATTTCCATAAACCTCTCAGGTGAACCTGGTTTAGCTTCAGGGTTCTCAAGAGTCCCCCTTCACATTGTGCCCTTGTTATTTCTTCAGTTTCATCTTTAAAATTAAATTTCATACCTTCTTCTATTTTTTCTCAAGAGCTCCTCCAGACGCATCAGGTGTTTCAAAGTTTTTTTAGAGAAAAAGTAACGGATTGGATCAAATTTCAAACCCCTTGGGCTGAGTGATTCATTTATGCAATCCATTCTAGCCTCGGCTATTTGTAGTAGAGCAGATAGTACGAGGTTTTTATTCGGATTTAGGGTTGAAAGGATGTCGATAGATTGGATTGTTTTTGGTAAGGTGGTGGTGAAAGGATTTGTAGTAGTAAGGTTTGGTTGGGGGCAATGTGACAGTTATGGTAGTGGAGGGTGATGGGTTCGGACTGATTGGAGCAGTGGTCTGAGTTTTTTTGGGAGTAGTGGAGGTTGACGCTTGTTGATCCATTTTGAGCTTAGAGTGACAGTTATAAAAATGCGGAAGTAAATAAAATACACCCCGGTATCTGGTCTGGTCATACAAGAGCATCTAACTAAATACTACAAGTCTGAATAATAGTAATACATAAATAGTCTCAAAATCATGTCTCGGGATGGAAATAAAGACGTAATAAAAGGATGGTCTTTGGGCAACAAACGTCCTTATGCTCACCCTGAAAGACAAAAATCAGCAATCCTCGAATACCAGCCACGAGCTGTAGAGGTCAATCCCATGTGGTACTCTACACTCATAAAAGAATGCAGCAAGTGCAGGTCAGTACAAACAACTAGTGCTGGTAGGTATCATAGGCCGACTAAGACTAGCTGACGTATATAAAGACAACAAAGAAAGATAAACACATAAACCAACAAGTACAAGTTAACACCAATCCATGTTCACAGTACAAGTCATCACCTATGCCCAACTGTGCCAAGTCTCAGTATAGTCAATCTGAACCAGTAGATCACGATAGTATCACAACAAGTCATCACTTATGTTATAGCATCTCATCACCTATGTTATAACATCTAAGTCCAACTGTGACAAGTCTCAGTATAGTCAATTGAACCAGTACATCACAATAGTATCACAACAAGTCATCAAAAACAAAGGTACAATGCAATGCAACAATGTATGTATGATGAATGCAATGCATATGCACCGTATATATGTGCTCCGAAGACGGAAAATCACATCTCGGAAGCACAACCCATGGGGGACCCATGAAGTCCATGTACCACTTTCAAGATCCCAGCAAAGACCTCAGGCATCGGACACTCAATCGTTCCCGACAAGAAACCTTGGGCAACGTACACTCCATCCGCTCCGATAAATGACCTTGGACCATGGACTTTCATCTTTCTTTTGCGCTCTCCGGTAGAAACCTCGGACGCTACACTCCCTCACTTCCATCATCAATACCATAATCACGCAGTATCAATAAATCATCGAAATGAGTATGAATACGATCCAACGTAATATTAATAACCAATTCAATCCAAAATAGTGTCACCCTGGACACACAAGTAACATCAATTATAAGGCTAACAATTAGCCACAATAAAATCACAATCTCATCTTAACACTAAATCAAGTAAATTACCGCAATATAATAGTCATGATACAACCCTAGTCACAATTTCCCAATATCTCAATGTGGCCACGAGCCAATAAGTAAATAGAACAAGATAAGTAAATCAACACAAAGGGGTGGCTAGCTCCCAAATCATAGAACAAGGCCTAACCTAAGACAATATCCAACCCAAATTCGCACCTGAAGGTTTACATGCATTCTCCAACAATATCATCTAAACATATGTTTCGCTAATCAAAGTCTAACCATAAGGTAAACCATAACCTACCTGGAGAGCCGAACAACAAAGTCACCAAAATCAAACTTTAGTCTTCCCTTTCCTTTGAGCCTCGAGATAATGGAAGTCTAAACATATCTGAATCATGAAATTAGAATCATGAAGGACATCATTCAAAACCTTACTTCTATTCAAGACCCAAATCCTAACCTATGGAATGGGGTTTATGAACTAGAAAGATGGAAATATGAATCTATAGGTTTTCAACATGTAATTAATGCTTTAAGTTATCAATTCCCATCAATTATAAGCTAGGAGAACTGACAATTCACTTAAATTTGGCTTCTAGGCAAAACCCCCAAATTGGGTATGAACCCTAACTTCCAATTTCATAATTTAGCCACTAATTAGGGATGAATCATGCAATAATAGATTCTAATCATCAATTTCATGCTTAATGAAGCTAATCCAACCAATAAATCAAGATTTAATAACATAAAATGAAGAACCCATTGAACCCGTTTTTAATCCTCAAGCTCTTAATGAAACTAGAATGATAATGGATTCCTAAGGTGATAAAGTAAAGTAATCATGGAATAGAAAGAAAAGTGAAGGGATTTACCACGATGAATTTTCCCTAAGATTTTCCTTGAAATGCTCCCAAGAACACAGTTTTCAGAATAGTAATGAATGAGGAACTTAGGGCTTTTAACACTTACTAATGAATCTATCTGCCCGATACCCGCTTTTGCGACAACGAGACCGCTGCGGCGACTAGCTAAAGAATGCACTAGGTCACTTTTCCAGCATGGCCACTGCTATAGCGATGCCACTATTGTGCTAATGGTGCCGCTATAGCGGGGCACTAGACATCAGAATCCCCCAAGCTTCACAATCTCAACCCGAAATCCTGACTTTCACTCGAGGCCATCTGCTCTCATACCATATACGCAGACACATATAAATACATGCTACAAACACGCTCTTAGCCTCGAAATTCCTAACGAAGGTCTCGTTGACCGAGTTAACCCTCGATACCTCAAATCAACTTCCCAACCCAAGTCCCGAAATGCACCCGAGTGCATTCGGAACCAAACTAAATATACACACTAGTTCTAAAAGATCATCCAAACCTCTCAGAATCGACGAATTTCTAAAACAGGTCTGTTTACCCAAAAATTAACTGTGAGTCCAACGGTTTTCACTTAGAAGCCAAATTTTCCAAACACTACATCAAAGCCCAAACCAAAGCTTAGGGAACCATGCCACCTGTTCCCTCGGTTCAGAATAGAACTAATAAGGCTCAGGGCCATGGCGGGAAAATGGTCAAAAATGAAATAACGAGTTGTTACATTCACCTCTAGATAGATCATATTACTCTACCTCTCGAAGTTAGCGTTTGCAAAATAATAGAGAGCAGAAAAGTAAGGACACTGATTTTTACGTGGAAACCACTTGAGTCACAAAGGGTGAAAAATCCACGACCTATACCTCTGTAGGATGTTTCCTTGACTCCACTACAATTGTGAGTCTTTGCGAATTCAAGTTACAAATTTTGTAACCTAGGAACTAAAAGCTAATTCCTATCTCCCTAATCTCCCTAGACTAATGATCCCACTTCAAGTTTCCCTCGACTTGGAGATAAATTTGACTAAGGGTTATACCTATGATAATTACTTCTATGAAAGCCGATAAAGGTACAACTCGATGAAAAATCCTAATATATGAATCCAGAATTGAAGACTGTAAAACATAACTCTATGAAACTGGTTGTTCAATCTTTGTCTTTGTATCAGGAAGCACTTTAGTAATAAGAACTCTCAATTATTTGCATTGACAATGTTTGTTGGATTTCTAAATTTTATCTCTATATGAGTGTGTAAAACTTCTTCATAGTAGAAATTGAATATTTATAGCTTTTGGTGTGCATCAAGTCGACTGAACATAAATCCTATTTTATGAGGCTCATTATGAAACTTAAGGTTAGAGTTGACTTGGGATTCTTGCATTCACGGGGATACTTTTAGGAGTCTGAAATGTATCTTCATAAATATGGCAAGAAATCCTGTAACTTGTCCACCAAGTCCCTACCATAAATCATAAATCCTACTCGTTGTAGGACTTGAGCTGGAACACGTTCGTGGACCTAGTTGAAGCACTTGGTTCATCCAACTTTGACTCATACCAGTATCTGCGATATAACATGTCCATTGACGTGGTTCATCCACATCTTACATCCGTGTCTGGTTTATTCACTTTATCTTGCACCTGTCTTTGGGATAGATAATGTCCTCAGACTTGGTCCACTCACTTTGTTCATTAACTTATTCAATCATCAAAACATACAACCCTTCACGAAGCTTTTCCACCAGAAAGTACCAACCAACTCTATTTATTCCAACAAATCAATTATTGCTGATGTAATATCCCAAGCTACCACTCTACTGGGCCATCGTCTGTAGAGCGATCCTTACTTACCGTTCACAAAATCCTACTAACACTCTCATACGGTTCCTTATCAGTATCCTTGCCATATATTTCTTAATTAAAGAATCCTTCTTACATCTTGGTTTATAAGTTTACCAACCCAACATCGATACCTAAAAGTACTTTAGTGAATTTACTTCTCTTAGTTTCAACTCATATTGCTGATCCTCAATTCGATTTCAAAAAAGTACTTCACAACTTGAATTAGTTAATATCCACCTGTGATCTACCACTTTAAATGTACTTATTGACTGACACCTCGCTCGAGGGTCCGTAAGTGAAGCTTGCCCATGAATAATTGCCTCTTGCCTTTTTTTGGTAAACCTAAATGCCCCCAACAAATCATCCGATTATCCCTCTCATTTCATCAACTCCGGGATCATATCACTAGTAACTGTAGAAACATGCCGAGCCCTAAGTAATGGTACAATGTCTGCATCTCATCTCCAACGTTAGGTACAGCAGCCGATAACTTCTTATGTAATAAATCTTCACCCTTGTCCGTCGCCAGATCCATCTTTATTAGTCGATCACTATACTCCTGGTAGCCCATGGGTAGTCAACATACCTGCCAATTCCTACTCTTTAGTATCCACTTCATAAGTAGAGTAGCCTTGTCCCAGGGAAACCTAATGGATTCATTCTAATTTTGACACAATAACCTTTAGGGACACCATACTAATGTCGCTTGTCATCCTTGCATATTTAAAAACTACAGCGTATATCATAAGATCAACAAGCTCTCAGCCCAGAAAGATCCTTTTATTGACAACCTCAAAATATCAAGCAAACCTACGAACACGCCCTTTATTGAAGGATCACACTACCTATTCCTACAATGGTTCAATCTGCATGGGTAAATTTCCCCACTTGTCTTAAGGCCAATAGCCATTTTGGTATAGAATCCACAAACCAGTTATCCTTACTCCACCACCATAATGCCATTCTGTAGCCTTTTATATTGTAATGTACTATCAGACTTACACACACCCCGTGCTCCTAATAGATGAATACTTTTTAACCATCTGTCATTAAACTTGAACTATTTGAATTCTCTTTAATACATATCAACCCCATATGATGGAAAGAAAGCTCATAATAGGAACCGCATAACAAGTCCTACCACTTCTAACCTCATCCCTGAGGATCACCTTTCATGCCTTTGTCCTTTATCAACTTATCTTTACAGTATTACCACGGTCACTGTGCTCTCATATGACCTACTGATCCTCCCAAGTTTAAACTTGTCTTCAAGATACCAACATATATACCATTCCTTTACTGAATCATTGACAAACCAGCGTCCTAAGACTATCGTAATAAATCCGAACAATGTTGTACTGTCATAATAAATTCGGACAATATTGAAACATTCCTAGTACAATCAAAAACTCAAATAAGTCATAATTGTTGTGTCAAACTTCCTCAAGTGCAGTCTTTATAGTCACAATGCTTATTCCTCAGTTATTTTGTTAACCGTACCAATTCAAATCACCAACTCTCTTTTCGTCAATTGATATATGATAATGCACTTCTTCAACTTTCAAGCAACTAACCATTGAAGACATGGTGATCATGCAGTCTTTCGTACCATCACTCCCATTTTTAGTTATATAAGAGTCTTTATCCCAACTGTTACACCCCGTATCTTCGAAGAGCACTTATCAAATTTGAAACATAAGTACGTTGAGTTAGGGTTAAGTAAAACCACTTTTGAATATAATCAGCAAGCATTATTAAGTATATTTAATGAGTGAAGGATGTATATAAGATATACCGGAAGGTTTTATCAGGAAATGAGTGGAAGAAATTAAGTAGTACGACTTCGGAGAAAGGATGGGTAACGTTTTGTGTGAAACTTCGGGGACGCATATCTCTTAGCATATGAAGTATTTTTAGGTGTTTCAAAATCCTAAAATGAAGTTCGTCGAGTCTAGTTTCCAACGCAACAAAATGCTCATCGATAGGACATCGGAGTAGAGAATTATGGACTTTACAAGTTCAGCTGACAGAGCAGAAACGAGTGCTACAGTACCCCGACCCGGATTTGACCCTTATAAAAAGGGTAATAACCCTTTTTTTTTCACCAGATTTGGCACAGAGATTTCCAGATTTTTGAAGAGAGAGAGAGAGAGAGGGAAACAAAAGGTAAACAATTTTCAAGTGACGGAGTATTAATCGAAGCTCGGATAAATGCATAGATGTGATTCTAGTATGGTTTTGTGGTGGATTCAAGGTGGATATTAAAGATATTGCTGTTTTAACAAAAATAAGGTATGAATCTTTCTCTTTTGGTATTATTTAAGGCTTATTTACAGACATAAATCCGTTAAATAATTGTATAGTAAGTTGGTTAGTTATGGAAATTGGAAAACAGCGTGTGGGCTGTTTTATGGTACATATTGGTGTTGGAAATGATGTTGTTGATGTTGGTGTTGTTGTTGTGTTGTTAGTTGTTGGAATATGATTTCGGGCTAGGCATACAAATAGGGGAGATGCTGCCCGATTTTCGGAAGAATATAAAGTAGTTTAAATTGAAAGCTTAGTACACGTTTGGAACGGTGAGTCTAACGATAGTGTGAATTCTCTCAAATGTAGATTTACCAGTACAGATGGATAAGCATAGAAAATAGGAGGCTGAACAGGTATGTTAAGGCTCGTCCCTTTTTTTAAAGGCATTATCCCTAGGTTATGATTTCATAAATATTTTCATATTTTCCTTGCTATCAAAAGTTAAAAGTCTAAGATTCCAAGGCATGATTCCTTTCCTGATAACCCGTAAATGATTTCCAAAAAGTCCGTATTTTTCCAAAACCAAGGTTTGTGATTTTATAAGCTTTTATGACTACAACGACGGACATGTATTTTTGTAATGACAACGATGATGTCAAAGATGAGAATGGTTTCATGTTTGAAAGTCTCAAGTTGTGGATTTAATATGAATATGAGAATATTGAGCTATTTCTTGATCCTCAATTTTATTCCTTGATAATGGCTCTATTTTCTAAAGACTTCAAGTATATGAATTGACGCCTTATGAGATTTATGACCTTATTCTATATTCTCTCTTGATGTTATTCTTAATTGATAGTCTCACCTTAAAATAATTGTTCCTTCAAGGTGAGATAGAGCGATAATGATTATTCCATAATATAATCGGAGGTTACCGACCTTACGTCACTCCGATAGAGACATAACTTTCCTTGGGCTTCTCCTGTATGCTGCTTACATGATTTATGTATATGATACATGAACATGATATATGTACATGATACATGAATATGATACATGTATATATCTATGGGAAAGAGGGCCAGAGCGCTATAGACACGTAACCACCTGATCAGTTGGTATTATATAGACGCATAACCACCTGATCAGTTGGTATTATATGGGAAAGAGGGCCAGAGCGCTATAGACGCGTAACCACCTGATCAATTGGTATTATATGACATGATATCATCCCGGACGCGGGATGCCCGGACGCGGGACATATGTGGCTAAATGAATCGGAGCCGACGCCTCGACAACATTATATGTTCTATTTTATGTATACATGAACAAGAAGTATTTTTCAAAGAAAGCATTACTATTGATATATGTATGTATGTATATATGTGGATTGGGCTGCACATTCCGCAGCACTAAGCATGCATGGTACCCACCTGAAAGGCACTCATATATACAGGTTACTCTTTTATCTTACGATATGCTCTATACTTCCTTTGTGTTATAATTCATGCTATGTATCCCTCATATGTTATTATTCATGCCTTACATACTCGGTACATTAATCGTGCTGACATCTCTTCTTGTGGACGCTGCGTTCATGCCCGCAGGATCAGGTAGCCAGTCAGATGATTCACAGTAGTAGGACCTCTCCTCAGCGGCAATCGGTACGCTCCATTGATCCGGAGCTTCAGTCCGCTTGGTATACCATCTTGTTATGTACATATGGGTACGGCAGGGCCTTGTCCTGTCCCTTGCACAGTTTGTACTCCATAGAGGTCTTTAGACAGTGATATGTAGTCGTGATGTTATGCAGCGTCGTCGGCGTTTATTTTGTTGTACCGTATATATGTATAGCGGCCAAATCGTCTTGCGCTGTTACTCTCAGTGTTTATGTTTATACGTATGCGTTGGTCGTGAGTTCTCGGTACGGTTTCTTTTGTGTTGATTGTTCGGGAGACTGTATAGCTCAGTTACAGATTGCATATGGGCCCAGGACAGTCAGTGAGAAGTGTATGCAAGCACAGGAGGGCTTGACCAGCAGTGGTCGGGCACTTGTTACGGCCCATCGGTTTCGGTCGTGAAACAAATGGTATCTGAGCAGTTCGTCCTAGGGGTTGTCTACAGACCGTGTCCGGTAGAGTCCTGTTTATGGGTGTGATGTCGGCCATACTTATAAACAGGAGGCTGCAGGGCATTTTGGAATCATTGACCTTTTCTTCTATCTTAGATCGTGCGATAGAGCCAGAGTCTAGGAAAGATCACTTCTAATCCTTTTCCTGCAGATAAGTGCAGATTGATGAGAGATATATTGGAAATAGGGTGAGTTTGAATAGCATTTGGAAATATATTGTAAGCGAGATGGTAGTAATTATATATATATAAGTATGCACATGAAATCCAATATGTGGCTGTATCAACGGGTACGTGTATCCCAGCAACCGACATTGCGGTATATGGAAAGCATTAATCGAACAGGGTAACAAAGTTCAAGTGACAAAAAAAGGTACAAATGTTACACGGTAAGCTGATGATATTTTCACTACAGGTTAGGCTTGGAGAGTTTTAATGTAATGACATCTGGAAAGTAAAGAAAGTGAGTAGATGGAAGGTAAGGAGATCAAAATGTCGGAAAAAGTGAAAAGTAAGAAACATGAGTGAGTGAAGCCTCCAAGAAAGACGACAGGCAATCACGGGACTATTTGGGTAAAAATTTGAAGGTAGGCATGGGAATTGGATAAAGTGTGGCAGTATGGAACAAAAGAGGAATATGTGGGGTCAGAGAAAAAAATTCGATAAGTGGGGCTAAGAGGATAGTAACCACGACGAGGAATGAGAAGTAAGAGAAAGAATGGTTAGGCAATGCGACGATGTTAAGAGATTTCCGACTCTCGAAAGATATATTTACAAAGGGATAAATGTGTAGCCATATTGGTATGATTGCCTTGGACATGGAGAAGCTTTCCTAAAAGATGACATAAGAATAGAACGGATTTGCATATTTAAAGGAATATTTCACGAACTTCAGAGCCGATACTGTAAATAACAAGAGAAGAAAGGTGCTCGAGGAGGAAGAAACCCAAGAAAGATTAAGGATGAAAGTAGGAAAGGTATACTAATGGGATGGTCGAAGGAAGAGGAGAGCATTTAGGAGTAAAGTAACTGGAAATCTTTAACCATGGGAGCAAGAAGGATACTTTAACGAGTTGGCGGTAGGAAACCCATTACTCATCAAGGAAAGAACAAGGATGATGAGTCGACACAATTGATTAGAAAATAAATGACATGGAATAAGAATTCATGTGAAGACCGAGAGATTCTATCATAGAGGAAATGGAATGAAATGTAAGGAACGTACATGGAAGACCACCCGGCCGTAGCATCAGAAAGATAGATAAAGGTTCGATGAATGAGGATAGAGAGAGTGTAAACTGTAAGAATTCTGTGCTAAGGGAAAAAGTAGCAGGACGCTCGAAAAACTTGGATGCACAGCTTCGACATAAACGCATAGTTAAGAAGGATTATGAGTAAGTGAGCTAAGCGGGCGAAAGGACTAGTAGTGGATGGAAGGGTATGGAAATATTGAATAGAATAAATGGTGATATAGACATAAATGGAAGAAGAACTCAAGGTAAGAAGTTTTAGATATGTTATAAGCAAAGTCGAGAAGAAAAACAAGGAGTAAGGTAGAATCGAAGACTTCATAATGGACGTGGTAAATCTCGATGTCCCCATTAACTTGCAGGTCCGGAAAACCGTTAGTCATTAAAAGACAGAGGTGTGAAAGACGGAAAAGAAGGTATCAGAATTGGATCTAACCCTGATAAGTATTCCGATTGGATACAAGACTGTAACTAGCAAGAAGATCGACAAGTCAGACTATACGATGACGGAACCCCGACCCTAAGAAGATTTTGAAGGGCGGCAGATAATTATCGAAGAGGGCGGTTACTCGAAGGCTATGGGCGTATGAAGACCTCCTTAATAAGAGGGGAAGAATATACTAGACTTGAAAGGAACCATGACGTTTCAAGCTCCAGAAAAAGAAATTTATTAGCTTGGGGCCAGAGTTCGAGGCGTATTGGCATATCGGGAAGGTAACGAAACGAAGTAGAAACAAATTGACAATAATTGTATCATGAGGCAGACATAGGGAAAAAGTATGGAAGATAACTCAAGAGAGCACTTTACGCCAAGATGAACTACGATATTTTTAGACCATGATTTGAATCCCTCGTATCGGGCAAAACGTGTGTCGTACTTAAGTATGCAGTGGCATGCCCTAAAGGGTAATGAAAAGAGCAAGAAAGGTCTCCAAGATAAATTTACAAAGGGTGTTAGAGAGGATGACGAACCCAAATGACACTTGGGATGACAATGAAAATTGTAATAAAAGGAACAACGATGGGTAGTTTGGAAATCATTGAAGGAAAGAAAGAACGCTTCCCCTATGAATGGAAATAAAAGAGTTCACCGGATATTAGAAAATAGTTCGTGGGCCACTAATTATACTGAACATAAGATCATATTCTATGGAATTATATGAACTATCAACGTGAAGCTATGCCCAACTACAATTGTAAGAAGGCCACACCGAAAAGCCAATAAGGAATAATGACTGATGAAGCGATCGCCGGTACAAGGAAATCAAAGCTATATATATATATATATATATATATATATATATATATATATATATATATATATATTTGTGTGTGTGTGTGTGTGTGTTTGTGTGTGTGTGCGTGTTGTAAGAGAGTCATAATGGAGTGAGGATTGCCGTAGTCCTATGCTTCTGGGATTGTATTGATAGATGTGAGGGAAAGAAAATAAAGAAAAAGTTGTAGCAGGAGCTCAAAGATGTTGCGAGCTATAAAATTAGTTGAACTCGGATTATAAGCTTGACATAAGTATAACTGGACTGCGGAGGATAATAAAAGGCGAAGAAACATTACGTATATACGTATTTCGGATAACGATATAACTGGCCTTAGAAAGGAACATAACCATTAGGTTCACTAGCGACACAGTTATGCTGGGTAAACATTTGGAATGTAAGGGTAAAAGAGACGGCGACAAGGATGTAAGGCTTAGAAAGCCTGACTAATGGACTACAAAAAAAAATAATCAGTATAGTGTATATCTAAGATCAACGGGTACAAAAAGGATAGCCGAGATGGCACCGAAGGAGTAAACGCAAAGAGGGTGCTGTAGAGAGAGAAAGGTAGCTGCCCATTAACAAGGAAAAAAAAAGAGTACTTACAGGACGAGGAATAGCTATGGCATGGCAAGTCAAGACTACCATAATGGAGAAAGAACAAGAGGGGGATTCTAGTTAATTTTCGATCATGTACATGAGGACAAAGAAGTGAAAGGAGATGACTGAAGGCAATAAAAGAGTTAAGAAAGAATGAGAAGAGACTGACCCAAGTTATAGTTTAGCAAATGGTAATCGGACCCTAAAGGAAAAATATTTGTTCTAACAAATCAAAGATGGTGTCGTGGGTTGGCGATACAGCAACATTCGAGGACAAATGTTTCTAGGGGAAGGATGTTACACCCCGTATCTTCGAAGAGCACTTATCAAATTTGAAACATAAGTACGTTGAGTTAGGGTTAAGTAAAACCACTTTGGAATATAAGGAGCAAGCATTATTAAGTATATTTAATGAGTGAAGGATGTATATAAGATATACCAGAAGGTTTTATAAGGAAATGAGTGGAAGAAATGAAGTAGTACGACTTCGGAGAAAGGATGGGAAACATTTTGTGTCAAAAATTTTGGTCCAACTTGGGGGACTCATATCTCTTAGCATATGAAGTGTTTTTAGGTGTATCAAAACCCTAAAATGAAGTTCGTCGAGTCTAGTTTCCAATGCAACAAACTGCTTGTCGATAGGACATTGGAGTAGAGAATTATGGATGTTACAAGTTCAGCTGACAGAGCAGACACGCGTGCTACAGTACTGCTACAGTACCGACTTCTTACAGTAAAATGCTACAGTACCCCGACCCGGATTTGACCCGAATTTGACCCTTATAAAAAGGGTAATAACCCTTTTTTTCACCAGATTTGGCCCAGAAATTTCCAGATTTTTGAAGAGAGAGAGAGGGAAACAAAAAGTAAACAATTTTCAAGTGACAGAGTATTAATTGAAGCTCGGATAAACGCATAGATGTGATTCTAGTATGGTTTTGCAGTGGATTCAAGGTGGATATTAAAGATATCGCTGTTTTAACAAAAATAAGGAATGAATCTTTCTCTTTTGGTATTATTTAAGGCTTATTTACGGAGATAAAGCCGTTAAATAATTGTATAGTAAGTTGGTTAGTTATGGAAGTTGGAAAACAGCGCGTTGGCTGTTTTATGGTACATATTGGTGTTGGAAATGATGTTGTTGATGTTGGTATTGTTGTTGTGTTGTTGGTTGTTGGATTATGATTTCGGGCTAGGCATATAAATAAGGGAGATGCAGCCCGAATTTCGGTAGAATATAAAGTAGTTTAAATTGAAAGTTTAGTACACGTATGCAACGGTGAGTCTAACGATAGTGTGAATTCTCTCAAATGTAGATTTACGAGCACGGATGGATAAGCGTAGAAAATAGGAGGTTAAACAGGTATGTTAAGGCTCGTCCCTTTCTTTCAAAGGCCTGATCCCTAGGTTATGATTTCATAAATGTTTCCATATTATCCTTGCTATCAAAAGTTAAAAGTCTAAGATTACAGGGCATGATTCCCTTCCTGATAACCCATAAATGTTTTCCAAAATGTCCGTATTTTTTCAAAACCAAGGTTTATGATTTTGTAAGCTTTTATGACTACAACGACGGACATGTTTTTTTTGTAATGAAAACGATGATGTCAAAGATGAGAATATGTCTATGATGATTATGATGAGAATGGTTTCATGTTTGAAAGTCTCAAGTTGTGGATTTAATATGAATATGAGAATATTGAGCTATTTCTTTATCCTCAATTTTATTCCTTGATAATGGCTCTATTTTCTAAAGACTTCAAGTATATGAATTGACGCTTTATGAGATTTATGACCTTATTCTATGTTTTCTCTTGATGTTATTTTTCATTGATAGTCTCACCTTAAAATAATTGTTCCTTCAAGGTGAGATAGAGCGATAATGATTAATCCATAATATAATCGGAGGTTACCGACCTTACGTCACTCAGATAGAGACATAACTTTCCTTGGGCTCTCCTGCATGCTGCTTACATGATATATGTATATGATACATTAACATGATATATGTACATGATACATGTATATGTATATGGGAAAGAGGGCCAGAGCGCTATAGACGCGTAACCACCTGATCAGTTGGTATTATATAGACGCGTAACCACCTGATCAGTTGGTATTATATGGGAAAGAGGGCCAGAGCGCTATAGACGCGTAACCACCTGATCAGTAGGTATTATATGACATGAAATCATCCCGGACGCGGGACATATATGGCTAAATGGATCGGAGCCGACGCCTCGGCAACATGATATGTTCTATTTTATGTATACATGAACAAGAAGTGTTTTTCAAAGAAAGCCTTACTATGTATATATGTGGATTAGGCTGCACGTTCCGCAGCACTAAGCATGCATGGTACCCGCCTGAAAGGCACTCATATGTACAGGTTACTCTTTTATCTTAAGATATGCTCTATACTTCTTTTGTGTTATAATTCATGCTATGTATCCCTCATATGTTATTATTCATGCCTTACATACTCGGTCCATTACTCGTGCTGACGTCCCTTCTTGTGGACGCTGCGTTCATGCCCGCAGGATCAGGTAGCCAGTCGGACGATTCACAGTAGTAGGACCTCTTCTCAGCGGCAGTCGGTACGCTCCATTGATCCGGAGCTTCGGTCCGCTTAGTATGCCATCTTGTTATGTACATATGGGTACGGCAGGGCCTTGTCCTGTCCCTTCGACAGTTTGTACTCCATAGAGGTCTGTAGACAGTGATATGTAGTCATGATGTTATGCAGCCTCGTCGGCGTTTATTTTGTTGTACCGTATATATGTGTAGCGGCCAAATCGGCTTGCCCTGTTACTCTCAGTGTTTATGTTTATATGTATGCGTTGGCCGTGAGTTCCCGGTACGGTGTCTTTTGTGTTGATTATTCGTGAGACAATATAGCTAAGTTACAGATTGTATATGGGCCCAGGACAGTCAGTGAGAAGTGAATGCAAGCACAGGAGTGCTTGACCAGCAGTGGTCGGGTACTTGTTATGGCCCATCGGTTTGGGTCGTGACAGCAACCCACTCAATTGAGTCTTCAAGTCATAGCCACAATCGGAACCGGTTCTCGCATCCTTATCAAGGTAACGCATTTCGTACCAAATCGCCTGATGTCATATCCAGCCGCCTATGTGCGTACCCGAGAACTTGTCCTCCCCATTAGTGAGATATTGAAACAAGGATGTTTAGACATTAAAACGAATCACATACACACGATAAAAAACAAAAGATTGGAAGTTATCTAAATGTCCTATAGCCTCTCGAAAATAAGTACCGAGCTTTTCGTACTGATCCATAAGACTCTACTAGACATTGGTCTTGTATTTATGAGACTGGTGAACCTAGTGTTCTGATAAGAAAATTTTCACGACCCAAAATCTCAAAGTGGACCTTAGGCGAACACAAGTAAAAGCTTAAGTCTTTTTTGTTACACCTCATAGTTTGTACGTTAAGATTCGTCGTATGTTAGTTGTCGTAGCCTTGGACATCAGGATTACCTACGAGGGGATATGATACTAGACATGTCTATCTTATGTTTACGAAGGTTTAAGTCATGTTTAGTAAGTATTGGAGGGATTAGAGGTTAAACAAATCAAAGGAAGGAAGTTGTCGAAAAGTGCATTTTGACGGCCCATTTGACGGACTGTGAACCATTTGATGGCCTATCAAATGGTGGCTCCTCCACCATCAAACTGTTACAACAGGGTCTTTTTTGTTGGTCCGTTTGAGGGACCTATTTGACAGGCACAGAACCATTTGACGGTCCGTCAAAGTTGTCGTCAAACTGAGGCGGTGGAAATGTTTTGAGTTGTTTAAATTGACCCAAGCTCATTCCCCTTTCATTTATAATCACTCTCAAACCCTAGATACCCCCCATAAACTCTACCTAATAAATCCCAAGTAAACCCAAGGTAATTCAAAGGTTAAGAGTGCAAGTAAGGTGTTGGAAGCTTCGGATTGTGTATCGGATTCACATATTGATTTTTATTGTGGATTTGGAAGGTAATTAAGGATGACGTAACCTTTGCGTTGAGGCGTTATTGAGTGATTAAGGCAAGTTACCATCTCATCTTCATGTTTATGGTGTTGTTTAGCCTTTCAACAAATTGATTGAAGGATTAAATTATGAAAGGAGGTTCAAATATGAGGTAGAGACTACATTAAGTTTATGGACTATTTTGATCATGTTGTTGCTTTGTTAATGAGATGATTTACTTATAGTTGGATAATAGCTTATGTTGTTATCATGTTTTTATGTTTTTTCTAGATGGTTAAGTAAGAAAGAACTGTATAACGTGTCGTATATGAAGCGTATATTGGTTTGTTTGATGTATATCTTTGAATACTTGTTGAAGTGAGTATATAAGATTTATATAAGCTTTTTGTTGTTGTTGTTGTTTGCTGAATATGTTATGGATGTTGAAGAATAAGGGAAAATGTGGCCCGTTTCACTTTAGGATCGAGTTATCATTTGATATACGTGATATACTAGCGCCATCTAAATTGTATATATATCCCTTGGTCATAGGACCGACGCTCTAGTTGTGAAAAGCTCGCGGTGGGTTTCTTAACGACTTGAGGTATATTAAGGCTAACTCTTCTTTTTCTTGGCAAGTCCTAAATGTTATGACATGTAGACGAAGGTTATTTTAAAGGACTCTACTCTTAGTAGTCAAGGATATTCATATTATTCATTTCCTTCCGATGTTGTTTAAGCATGATATAAGTCAAATTCCAAGTCTTATTGATATTCACGATATTGATATTTGATCCTCATGATTAAATTAGAGGAGTAACGACCTTACGTCACTTCGAAGGAAGTTTTAAAGATTCGAAAGAGGTCCCCTAACCACTACGTACTTTCGTAAGAGTAAGATAGATGTTGATAGGTATGTATATAGTACGTATTTAGCCTTGGATATTCTACCTCACGTACCACCGGATGATGACTGGTTGGGCAGATATGCGTCTTCAGTTACCACTAGATTACAATCGGATGGGAAGACATTTATTCACCACCGAGCGGCAGCTGGATGGGCAGTTATGCATTCACCGTCAAGCTATGGCCGGTCAGGCAGATATGTCATAAAGCTATGAGATTGTAGTGATATACATGTTATGGATTTAGTGGTAACTCAAAGGTTATAGGTTGATTCATATCCCTCTTACTTACAGTATGCTATTGCTATGTTACATTTTGTAACGACCCGTTTGGTTGTTATTGCGTTATTCCCTTTTTTTCCCCATTAACCCTTTCCCGAGCCTCGTTAGACTATTTTGACCCTAGGGGATAGGTGGCACGGTTTCCTAGGTATTGTTTTTTATTTTGGTATGATTCTTAGAAAATTTGGCCTTTGAGTGAAAATCGTTTGACTCATAGTTGACTTTTGGGTAGATGGACCTTTTTCAGAAATCCACCGATTTCGAAAGGTCCGGATGATCATTTGTGAAGCTTGGTTTTGATGTTCTGGTGTCTGGTGTCCGCTATGGCCGAACCAGCACAGTTGTTGCGTTACCGTTGTGGCGGTTACGGTGGCCGCTATTGAGGCGTAGCTCATTTCTAGCCTTGACCGTTGTAGTGGTCTGATGGACTGCTGAAGTGGGACTGCTGTAGCGGTCCTGTAGCTGGTAAAGCAGTGTTCGATGAACCAGAGGCTCAATTAAGTGATAAAAAAACCCATAAGTCTCTAAGCATTTCCCCACTTCATCTAAGACATTTTGGAGAGGGTTTCTAGTGTTTTTGAAGAGGGAACATCTTGCGGTAAGAGAATCCAACCTTGTATTTCATTCCTTAATCATTAAACACCATAGGAAATCCATGAATCATGCTAGTTCATTAATGAGTTGAAGATTGAAAGAGGATTTAAATGAGTTTCTTCCTAGATGGTTTCTTGGCTATAGAATCTTAAATTATTACTTGGGATAGCTTCATTAAGCATGGATTTGATGATTAGATACTATTATTGCTTGATTCATTCATGAATAGTGGAAAATTTGTGAGATTAAATTTAGGGTTTATACCCAAATTTGGGGGTTTCACCTAGAATTCAAATTTGAGCACTTCATGAGTTAATCTAGCTTCTAATTGATGGAAAATGGTAATCTAGAGTACGAATGTCATGTTTAAGCTTAGAATCTCTAATTTCTCCCCTCCACTTCATATACTCCATTCCATGTGTTAGGATTTGGGTCTTCAATAATATTAAGATTACAAGTATTGATTGTCTTGATTTTAATTCCTTATTCGGATATGACTAGACTTCCATTGTTTTGATATTTGGAGACGCTATGAAGGGAAAGGTAAAACTGGGTGTTCGTGGCACCTGTTCGGCTACCAGGTAGGTTACGACTTCCTTTCTTTGGTAGATTCTGGTTAGACTTACATATACGTGTATTATATGAAACGGAGAATGCATGTATAGGATGTTGGAGATTGGGATGGAAATCTTAGGATGGTACTATTATGTGATTTATGTGTTTGGGCTTGTGGCCTGTAGACTCTCAGACTCATGTGTTGGCATTTCCTGGCATATTTGTGGTTTCTATATGACCTGGGAGAGTAGTTGTATGACACTTGACTTATTATATTCTATTGATGAGGATTTCACGCATGACATACATAATCATGTCATATGTTAATTAATATTGAATTGTAATTTGGTATTGAAGATGATAACGAGTTAATGGAACATGGAATGAGTCTAGACTGGATGCTTAGTGGTTGACCTTATGAGTTAGAAAGCATATTTATCATATGTTGATGTTGTAAGGAAGTAAAGAATTGATATGATGTTATTGTTGTGATATTGTCCTTGTTGGGTATTGGTGACTAGTGGTACATCTTGATTATGATATTGTAGCACCTTACTAATTTGTATTGAATTGAGGATTGTGATCCTATTGTGGCTTATTGTATAGCTTTTTATTGATATTGTTGGTGTGCCCATATGTGGTACTGTTGAAATTCATTTGATTATTTATATTGCACTCATACATTTGCATGCATTCTCATCCTTCATGATATAATGTTGATATATTGATGATACAAGGAAATGATGTTATGAACTGAGGTTAGTTGTATAAGAGTGACATGAGGACCGATGTCCGATGTTTATCCCGAAATCGAGGTATAAGTACTGGTAGTGATTGCCGAGGTATTTGCCGTAATCGTGAGGGTACATGGACTTCACAGGTCCCCCATAGGTTGTGCTGCTGAGATGTGATGTACCATCATCGGAGTACATGTATACGGTGCATACACATTGTATCCATATTTCATTCATTATTGCATTGTATTGTACCTTTTGGTTTCGTGATATTCTTGTGATATGGTTGTGATATACGTATTTGGATTGGATGTATTGAGACTTGACACAGTTGGGTTTAGTTGCTATAACCAAAGGCCATGATCTTGAATTACTTATATTGATACTAGTTAATCTTGTTGCATATGTTTTGGCTTCCTAAATTCAGGCGAATAATGAATATCATAATAACGAGATAACTTCCTGATACTAAGAGTGAATAGTGCAATTGTAGTTGACTTGTCATACTTGAGACAAATTGTCTATTGTATGTTAGATGATTTAGGAGGGAGTATTATGTAAGTTATGCAAATGGATCACTAGGGAAGAGTTATTGAGAATAAGAATCTTTAGTGGTTGAGACGAGTGGTAGGTAATGTCTACTATTGACCTAGTTTTACCTATCACGCGTATTTGTGAATTCTATTACCGTTATGTTCTTCTAACAATTGTTGGCCTATAATGCTTACCAGTACTAGTGTTGTATTGATACTACGCTGTTTACACCCTTTTCGAGGTGTATAGTTTTTAAAGATATTGATTGATTGAAGTTTTTCGGACGATGTATGGTGCCTACCTTGAAGGCCTCCATCATTCTCATTCCTAGATAGAGGCTGAGTCTTTTATAGTCATTGTTGCGTTTAGTATTCAATCTTAGTCGCTCTTGTACTAGTCCAGACCAGGTCATGGGAAAGGAGTCGGATCTATAATATTGTTGTAAAACATTTCGCAATTTATTTTATATATATTGAGTTTCTTCCACTTGTTGTTATTGTCTTAATTTTGTAATAAGTCGATGTTGTTTATGTAAGGGAACGTGTTTGGTTTGTTTTGAGGGTTCGCCTACCAAGGCGGAAAAGGTTGCTGCCCGTGCGTGCCTAAAATGGGTCGTGATAGTTGGTATCGGAGCCCTAGGTTACCGGTCTCACAAGTACAACAGTAAAATGTCCGGTAGAGTCTCATGGAATGGTATGTAGATGTCCATACCCATCCACGAGAGGCTTTAATTCATTCTAGGAAACTTTTCCTTCTTTCATCCTTTCGTTCTACATCATTCTAATTGGTATCTAGTCAATTCCAATTGGTATCTGAATGTCCTTGTCCTTGTGGTATGGTACGAGATGTGACGTCCTGACTCCATCCATGACTAAGGTCATCTTTTAGTTAAGACTCGAAGGGTCCAGCTTAGTGGTATCGCGATTACGACTATTTCATTGCGTGGTTTCTTGAGAAATGGGGAAGTTGGTACAAAGAGTCGAATGATCTCTGTGGTTTTCAGCGTTAGGGTTGCTTGGATGTGGAAAGAGCGATTTGTTCGATGATACAATTGGTGTTGGAGAAAATTGTCAACTTCAACACGGTTTGTGATGGCATGCGTGGCGCGAGTGTACCTATGGTAGGTTGACGATTCATCAGTGTTTGAGTAATGAATATCGATATGCGGGGATGAGTGTATGTTCGATAAGGATCATAGAGTGCGGCAAGTATAGTGACTGTGTATAATAGAGAAGAGAAGTTGAGAGTAAGTACATAAAGGATGACTTTGTGGGAAAATTGTAGTGAATTGAGATTTCTTAGGGTATTTTGGTATCAATTCTTTCCGCGTTATGGGATTGAGGCGACGAAAAGTCGATTTTTGGATAGGTTAAGCTCCACTATTAAGAAGGGAATAATTGGCATTTGACATTCTTGTTATAATAGGGTTGTGTGTGCTATGAGAGTGGTTTCGTTTTGGATGTGAGAATTTGAGTTGGGAGTCGACCTGAGTTTATACAAAGTGGTTTGTGGTTCCTTTCAGGTAAAGGGTATGTTCACCGGGTCTTCGCGCTTAGATGAATGATAAGGATATCATGGAATCGTGGTTAGTTGTATTGAGAGTCATGTCGCGGTCATGCACGGTAAGATATACTTAAGGATTCAGTGTCAAGTTGATGAAGAGGTTATGCCATGGGCCAATGGAAGTCGGTGGTTGATTAGAAGGAATGACTTTAGTGTCGTGCAGGACTGAAGTTCTAGTAATCAAGGAGTTATCAGGTGCTACATCTAGTGTTGGTTTGAGGTTGAGAGCTTGTCGCTATTGAGTTAGATTTGGCTATTTATAGCTATTGCTGGTATTATTATTCGGTTGAGTTGTTGGGAAAATCTCTTGAAGGGTTAAAACTGTTTTGGTTCGAGAATTGGGAACGTTTGAAGTGGTAGATCAACGATGAGGCTTAAATTAATTCAAGTTGTAAGGAACATTTCTGAATTCGACATAAAGGATTTGGAGAAAGGGAACCTTGTTAGTGATACATGGGTACAATTGTAGGACAAAGGATGAGATTCACTGCGTTTATGGAGTATTTAATTTTAGAATTTGATGCGTTAAGGGAACTCTAATGTGCAGAGTGTGTGGTTTCATTCTATCCCCATGATTGATACGGCTACCTGCAAGAATTATTATTATGCGGTATTCGATTGAGTGGATTCGAGAATTGATTACGGTGCCTATGATCGTGATTTGATTGGAAATCGGTAAATTGACAAGTCAATGTAAGATATAGTTGGTCGAGAGTTGGCAGGAATGAGGTACATTTTTGGGACTACTTGGGTTATAGTATCATTGTCTGGCATAAAGTAGATGAGCTTGGGATTGTTGCGTAATCTTGAGGAAGTAAGTCTACAGAAATGGATTAGTGATAAGAGAAGTTCTGTGAGGTCTTGTGATCAGTTACTAGTGAGAAGAGCTAGTGTGTTTTTAAGAGAAGGGATTTGTGGAAGTTCTTTTTGTGTTAGGGTTAACATTGTAATCTCGATACGAAGCAATATTCATGGTAAGTGTTTATGTTGCGAGTAATTTTGAGGGTATACCTTGGAAGGATAATTTTGGATATTAAGGACTTGGAGGTTATTATGCTAGTTGGCGCGAGAGGTTGCGAGATTGATGCTTTCGGAAATGTTATGGGTTATTGAGGTATTACAATGGGAAGTTCGATGATTAAAGGGTTGTTATATGAGACAGTGGGTTCTTAACGTCTAAAGGTTTGGGTTGTCGTAGAGGTGTGTGTTAGGGAACTGAGATACTTAAGTTGCATTCACAAATTTAGCTCCTCGGTACTCAGATGACAGCTTGGATATGATTCAGCTTTTGGAATCGAGAGTGATAGACATGATTTATTTTGCGTGGTAAGACTGTGATTAGTCTTGGAATTTAGGATCAATTCGGGTGGTTATTGATAAAATTCAGGAACAGTGCATTCCTTCGAGTCAGTGTGGTTTGATTATAACTTGACAAATTGCATTCGGAATTACAAAGAACTTACGAGTTCCAAGTAATTCACTTTCGTTGATTTGATGAGTTTCAGTTTAGTTTGGGGTTTGATGTGAGTAGACCTAATGATATCGTACCAGGGGCAGCTTTTCAGTAAGTATAATGGTTTGCAATAGGCATTGTAATGACCCGTTTGGCCGTTATTGCATTCCCGACCTTTTTCATCCCTTTTCGAGCATTATTAGCTCATATTTTACCTGCGAGGACAGTTGGCATATTTCCCGAGGTCATCAAACTTGATTTGGGTAAGTTTTGGGAAAATTTAGTGTCACGACCCAACCCCGTAGGCCGTGACTTGTGCCCGACCTGGACACCCATATACACACCTGTCAGATATAGTCGAACTGAAACTACAAACAATACGCAAACTGGTAAAGGAACTGCAAAGTTTGTAACATCGTCACATATATATATATGCTTCCAGATCACTGTCTCCTGAGGAGTCACAACTAATCATATCATGAAATAATACGCAAGCCGACAAGGCTGCCATCACTTATCAATATCACATGCAAGCCGACAAGGCTGCCACTATAGACGAACATCATACCACAGCACATCGTATAGACACAACTGAACAGAACCCATACACAACCCACACATATGTCTACAGACCTCTAAGAGTACGAATAGCGAAATATGACGGGACAGGGCCCCGTGGTACCCCTAGATAACATACACACACACACACACACACACACACACACACACACACATATATATATATATATATATATATATATATATATATATATATATATATATATATATATATCACAAGATCTGTACCAAAATCTAGGCTCCGGAACAACGGAGCTCTCCAAGATAGCAGAAGGAGAATCCTAAGCTGGCGGATCACCAAAGCGAGTATCTGCACCTGCGGGCATGAAACGCAGCCCCCCGAAGAAAGGGGGTCAGTACGGAATATGTACTGAGCATGTAAAGCATGAAAAACAGTAAACAGGATCATAACTAAAATAAGGAGTACAGGAAACAAGTACGATGTCCAGAATACCAAAACAATTGTCTTTGAAACATAAATCATGCATGTCAATATCATATATCGTATACATATATACCGTACCCGGCCCTCTAGTGAGGGAATCGGTGAATAAAGTCATCATATGCCCTCCTGGCCGCCATAACATGTCATCATATATATATATATATATATATATATATACACCGTACCCGGCCCTCTAGTGAGGGACTCGGTGAACAATGCAGTGAAACTATGCACGATAACATACCCGGCCCGGGACTCTGTGAAAGACATATTGAGGCATGCACGAGCAGAGTAGTGAGAAACTATATGCAATTTAAATCATTATCAAGACTCAACAGAATAGGAAGAAATATTAACGCCTGAGTATTAATAGCGACAATCATATCAAGTATCCCTCAGATATCACTATAGAATATATCAAGAGGCTTTGGAATAATAGACATGTATCAAGATCATATGAAACAATTTATAGAAGTCTGGACATTTGTTATTACCGAGTTCCTGAGAATAGGAGCTTATGTATCGACAGTTATCCAACGTACAGAAACTGAAGAGGAAGGCTCAATCACTTGAGGATTGTAATATCAAGAAGTGAATAAGAATCATAAATATCACTCAAATCCTATGAATGGAATTACCCCAAGTTCATATCAGTCATTACTTAAGTCTAAGACATGCCAAAAGAAAGAAGGGGCAGCTTTACATACCTGTTAGCGACTATTCGTAAATCCGTTCGCCTCGTCGCTCTTTTAGCTTATTTAATATAAGAGTAACATTATCATTAGTAACTACATTTTCTAGTTCGTAAATCCGTAGGCCATCGCTTATAAAACGTATTCTTTAACTTATTCTTTCTCGTTTAGGGTTTTTCATTAGTTAAGGGCTTAACGAAAATCGGGCAGCATTTCCCCTATATATTCGCCTAACCCGAATTTCCAATTATTCTCCTGTCAACACAGAAATACCAACAACAACGATATACACATAAAATTCCCACAACTCAGCCCATAACAATTCTAACACTCCAATAACCCCTTTTAATCCTTTTCAACCCACAATTTCGTATAACAACGATTTCATGCATTTTCTTAATTGCAATTTCGTCCAATCCAATTTTAATAATTTAATTACAATACTAATAACACAATTACACCCCAAAACAAGAAAATCTTACCAACTTTTTCTCGGAGGAATTTGTACGCTCAATTGCTCCAATTTTACAATTTCTTCTTCTCCAACTTAATATCCAATGTTGCTATGCCTCCTTGAATTTGCAATTTACTTGAAACTTGATCAAATTAGCAACAAAATAAATTTTCTCATTCACCCATGGCTGGCCGAGAGCAGCCATGGGAACAAGGTGTTCTTTCCTTTTTTTTTTTCAAGTTCATTTTTTTGTGAAATGAAAATTTATTCATCCAATCTTCTCTTTATACTTTGTCCCTTATATTGACACGTGATGCCCCTCATATGACTCATCAATTCATTCCATGAATTGTCTCATTTATTATTATTATTATTATTTATTTATTTAAATTTTTGGGTGGGGCCCACTTCCAATTATTAAATTAATTAATAATCCTTACTTAATAATTTAATCACAATAAATTAGTTCCTAGTCTCCAATAATAATTTTTTTTACACTAAATAAAATTTATAAACAATTTATGTTCTAATTAAAATTGAAAATTAAAGGTTTGTATTTCATGTCCGAAAATAATTCCGCCTCCAACTTGAGTCGATTTGCTTGCGGATACTTTGACATACAAATATACGGGGTATAACATTCTTCCCCCCTTTAAAACATTCGTCCTCGAATGTTAAACTGGTCTTGAATCCCCAATACTTCCTCAAGTGTGCTCTTAATTAATCATACTTTTCACATACCTCTTTTGTTTGTCGACTCGTTTTAATTCATTATAACGCCTTCGAGGCCTCTACATAGTCATTCCTGTAATACCTTCTCTTTCTGTTGCTTCTCGAGGTAATTATTCCACGTCGTTGTCTTTGCTCTTCTCTTTACTTCATAGCTGGTTATCAGCTATATTGCTCTTCCGCTGAATTCTTACTTTCTTCTTGTGCCTCTCCTATAGTTATCCCCTTAAGGTATCGTTTCATTCATCTTACCTCTCAATATTTAAATACGTTTTTTTTAACGCGTAGACGTCCCTCGTCGGTTCAGTAGACTTTAATATCCTTGGAGTATCGCATGCCTCTGGTAACCTGTGAACCCTTCACAGGTTCTACGAGTAATACGAAATTTCATAGAGGGTAACATTTTTGTACTCCAATATCCTTGCTTTACTCCGCTGTGACAGTCCATATTCTGGAATCCTCAGCATCATGTGTCACTTTCTGCCTTTCTTTTGAAGGTCTTTAACTATCACTTGCTTTTACTTCTTGATCTCGATCTATAGGGTTTTCTATCAATTAGTGCTAGGGTTCCCTCATATTACAACTTTACTGTCATCCAGTAACCAGTAACCCGCTTGTTCTGATTGTCTCGGCTAAATCATTTCATAATTTCCCTTACTCTACCTGGCAATACTTTAGGCGTCTTAGCTCGTGTCGTTTCTCTATTTTTGACTCAAACTATGTTATTGCCCCTTTACTTCAATTTGCTCTTAGTCCTGCTATCACGCATCTTATTGCAATCATTACACGGGTATGTGTAGTTGTTCAAATTCCCGGGAAATACCTTAGTGTCGCCACGCTAGTCTTTATGCAGACCCTATATTCTTCTCTTATCTCTTTCAGTTGATATCAATGCTCAACTATGGCTTTTGCCCTTAGTACTAATTTTATCTCTGTAGTTTTTCTTCAAACCCTCTTACACCTTTCCTTGATATACCCAAAATATCGCAACCACATTGTTGTTACTGAATTTTTACTCTTCTTATCAGGTACTCACTTGGTCTCATTCTTAGTATACAAATATTCGCAGGTTGCATAACTATTCTTGTACAATTTGTACAAAGTGCATCCAATCTTAGTCATAGTCTTTCCTTCTCCTGGTTCATTCTGCTCTACATATCTTATTTGTACTAAAACTCACTTGCTGTCTATCTTGTCATACTCCTTTCCCTCCCTTTATTTACCATTTGATTTGTTCATATCCTACTATAGAAGATTTCCTATCCTTTCTCTTTTGCAACTTATAAGTTACAGTATCATTAGCCAATAGCTTCGTTGTCAACATCTTAACCTCTAATCCAGTATAGCCTTGCTATCCTTTATAATATGTTTTTAAGTTACTCGTTACCATTCTCTTGTCGCATTCTCCCTTTTCATAAGCATATACTTTCTAATGTCATATTATCCAAGGTCCTTACAAATAATTCTCATCACTGTCTCAAATACCATCTTGACTACTATTCGTTTATCGCTGGCTTTCAGATCTTACCAACTTGTTTCAGCATGGGGTCTCATTTGAAGTTTAAGTATTCACATTAAACGTGTTGCAGTGTCAGTTGATTTCATCTTACACCTGTATTTCTCTCATACGCTTCCCCCCCCCCCCCCACCCCCCTCCTTTGGGTGCACTCGCATCATTATCTATTTATATTCCACTCTATGTCCCCATTTCCAATTTTCAAATTCATATGATTCTTTTCCAATACATTTGGTATACTGCACCATATCCATGTCTTCCTTTATATCATCTATAACTTAGATTACCCATGTATGAAACTCCAACACAATCACGAGGCGATGAGAACTCTCGATATATAGTACAAAATCTCGTTTGATGGTTGGTACTCGAGTAATATAATTAATGTAGCAATTTATCCAAAGCCGCATTCCATTCGTTCCAATCAGTAATTAGCTAGTGCTTATAATCGTTTCAAATTCTCCATTCGGTAGCACTTATATTTTGATGATAAGTATTCCAATCTTCCTATAACACCATCTTTATCCCAACGGATATCATCTGTTTCCTCTAATAACCTCACCATACATCAGTTGTTTCGCAAATCCGCAATCCTTGTCCTTTAAGGATTTCACTATTTTCCGAGGTGAAGTCACATACACGTAGTACTCCTTTATGCCTCATGCTCTTTCATTCTTGTTGTATACCCAACACTAACTTCTAAATTACTCAAAATCATATCAAAGTCGTCTTAATAGTGGTCTTGTCTTATCACCTTCTCGTCGTACTACACCTTAAGTTCGTAGCTATATATTTCCCTTTTATTCTATACTCATACTCAATTAATTACGTCTGTCTTGCGTGCTTCCTTTAGTATTCCTTTCATTTCTCCAGTCTATGTCAATCTTTTATTTTATGCACGAGGAATTTCATGCTACTCCTGTATCCTTCAGAAAACACTACTCTTGCATAACGCCTCTCTCATTTTTCATAGTATATTCTGTTCATCCTTACATATTCTTATCATACCAGTCATTCCTGGCATTCCTTCTGTCTCGTTGCTCATCTACCTTTAGGTTGGCCTTTCACAATTCTGTCGCTTATTTTACTCGTTTTCTTAGCTATACACGGCACAACATATCGCTACACTGTAATCCGACTCGCTTTCTTCTTATCTTATTCCTTCTATTAACTCCTTCTCTTTCTGTGCTCGCTTGCACTATCGTTACCACTTGACTTCTATTATGAATTTTCCCTGTAGAACTTTTGTAAGTCTTTCTTATTCGTTCTACATTTGCTCTTCCGTTTCACGCTAATCACATCATATTCTTTAGTTACTCCCTTGTTAGGCTTTGCTTATTTGTATAGCAATCCTTATGGTATTCGCATCACATCCTGTTCGTAACCCATCCTATAACGTAACACTTCTTAATCTCATTCACGATTTTTACTATGTTTTAATTACACTCTGTGGACTAGGCGTACTTAACCCTTCACCCTTTCTGATCAATCTTATCCTTAATATCTCACAAGTTGTCTTATCAATACCTTCATAATTTGTCATAATTCCTCCTTCTCTGTACTTTTATCTCAATCATACTATCACTCCTTTCAACTGTAAACTCGTCGTAATTTATCCCTTAGTATCACAAGCCGTTCTGAATTATTCTAGCATTTTATCAACGACATATAAAACACATGATCCTAGACGGCCCACAAGTTTGAGCTTTCCTTCCACAAATTCCATCCCCAATTAGTTGATTAAGAACTAATAAAATGTCACCATAAAGCATTCTCCAACCAACACCAGAAGAAGACTAGAACCCGACAAGCACCACAGGGCTTCTAGTGCTTGACTCACATGGTTTACTTCCAGGTTTATTCTTGAGTGGTGAACAAATTATTTAGTTCATAAACTACCTGCTGTATGCCTTGTACTTTTCAATAAAAGTGAAACTTAATTACCGGACGTTTTTTCCCTTCAACATAAGCTTTTTCTAAGGCAAAAGTGTGGCTGGAAAGTATTCTGGTCCATTCAAATGAATTCCAAACTTTGCTGCTCATATATGCTTTTTCGAAATAAAATTTCCCCAAGTAAGACTGGTGCCCCTCACGAATGACATGGAGGGTATCTCTTAAAGCTTTAGTCCAACATAATAAATTTACCCTATCAGTATCAACTTTCAAGACATATTATGAACCTATATCTCATTCTCTTCTTTTTCCTATTCCTGGGAAAATTTGGGCAGAGTTTCCTCTGTACTTCTCACTATCCCAGAACCTGCACGCAGAAAATACCAACAATGCCTCATAGGGCCAACATATATACGCATGTATCATATCGTATCATAGCCACACAGGGCTCCCAATTTCCAGAAAAAGTATAACGATGTCGGGACTTACCTCACATATCGCACCTCGAGACGACCTGATCCTTTAACGATCTGTCCTGTTATACCTTTCTATCTACCTTATCTTTCATCCTCCAACTTTACATTTCAATCATGTTTCAATACTCTTACCTTATCCGATATGCCTCTTTCACACCATTGCTTACCTACGTACTGTGTAGCTTCCAATATCATCAATTGCTTTCTTCTGTCGATGTCGTTCTTCAGCTGAAATCAAAGGTTAGTATAAGGAATTTCATTTCCTATGGCTGGGCTCTATCGCACGATCTTAGATATGAAAGAAAGGTAACAACCTAAATGTCCTGTAGCTTCCTGTTTATAGATGTGGTGCACAACACACCGATAAACAAGACTCTACTAGACACGGTCTGTAGACACTCCGAGGACGAACTGCTCTGAAACCACTTTTGTCACGACCCAACCCCGTAGGCCGTGACTGGTGGCCGACCTGGACACCTGTATACACACCTGTCAGATATAGTCGAACTGAAACTACAAACAATACGGAAACTGGTAAAGGAACTGCAAAGTTTGTAACATCATCACATATATATATGCTTCCAGATCACTGTCTCCTGAGGAGTCACAACTAATCATATCATGAAATAATATGCAAGCCGACAAGGCTGCCATCACTTATCAATATCACATGCAAGCCGACAAGGCTGCCACTATAGACGAACATCATACCACAGCACATCGTATAGACACAGCTGAACAGAACCCATACACAACCCACACATATGTCTACAGACCTCTAAGAGTACGAATAGCGAAATATGACGGGACAGGGCCTCGTCGTACCCCTGGATAACATACACACACACACACACATATATATATAACAAGATCTGTACCAAAATCTAGGCTCCGGAACAACGGAGCTCTCCAAGATAGCAGAAGGAGAATCCTAAGCTGGCGGATCACCAAAGCGAGTATCTGCACCTGCGGGCATGAAACGTAGCCCCCCGAAGAAAGGGGGTCAGTACGAAATATGTACTGAGCATGTAAAGCATGAAAAACAGTAAACAGGATCATAACTAAAATAAGGAGTACAGGAAACAAGTACGATGTCCAGAATACCAAAACACTTGCCTTTGAAACATAAATCATGCATGTCAATATCATATATCATATACATATATATATACCATACCCGGCCCGCTAGTGATGGACTCGGTGAATAAAGTCATCATATGCCCTGCTGGCCGCCATAACATGTCATCATATCATCATATATATATATATATATATACCGTACCCGGCCCTCAAGTGAGGGAGTCGGTGAACAATGCAGTGAAACTATGCACGATAACATACCCGGCCCGGGACTCGGTGAAAGACATATTGAGGCATGCACGAGCAGAGTAGTGAGAAACTATATGCAATTTAAATCATTATCAAGACTCAACTGAATAAGAAGAAAGATTAATGTCTGAGTATCAATAGCGACAATCATATCAAGTATCCCTCGGATATCACTATAGAATATATCAATAGGCTTAGGAATCATAGAAATGTATCAAGATCATATGAAACAATTTATAGAAGTCTGGACATTAGTTATTACCGAGTTCCTGAGAATAGGAGCTTATGTATCGACAGTTATCCAACGTACAGAAGCTGAAGAGGAAGGCTCAATCACTTGAGGATTGTAATATCAAGAAGTGAATAAGAATCATAAATATCACTCAAAGCTTGTGAATGGAATTACCCCAAGTTCATATCAGTCATTACTTAAGTCTAAGACATGCCAAAAGAAAGAAGGGACAACTTTACATACCTGTTAGCGACTATTCGTAAATTCGTTCGCCTCGTCGCTCTTTTAGCCTATTTAATATAAGAGTAATGTTATCGTTAGTAACTACATTTTCTAGTTCGTAAATTCGTAGGCCATCGCTTATAAAACTTATTCTTTAACTTATACTTTCTCGTTTAGGGTTTTTCATTAGTTAAGGGCTTAACGAAAATCGGGCAGCATTTCCCCTATATATTCGCCTAACCCGAATTTCCAATTATTCTCCTGTCAACACAGAAATACCAACAACAATGATATACACATAAAATTCCCACAACTCAGCCCATAACAATTCTAACACTCCAATAACCCTTTTTAATCCTTTTCAACCCACAATTTCGTATAACAACGATTTTATGCATTTTCTTAATTCCAATTTCGTCCAATCCAATTTTAATAATTTCATTACAATACTAATAAAACAATTACACCCCAAAACAAGAAAATCTTACCAACTTTTTCTCGGAGGAATTTGTACGCTCAATTGCTCCAATTTTACAATTTCTTCTTCTCCAACTTAATATCCAATGTTGCTATGACCTCTTTGAACTTGCAATTTACTTGAAACTTTATCAAATTAGCAACAAAATAAATTTTCTCATTCACCCATGGCTGGCCGAGAGCAGCCTTGGGAACAAGATGTTCTTTCCTTTTTTTTTTTTCAAGTTCATTTTTTTGTGAAATGAAAATTTATTCATCCAATCTTCTCTTTACACTTTGTCCCTTATCTTGACACGTGATGCCCCTCATATGACTCATCAATTCATTCCTTGAATTGTCTCATTTATGATTATTATTATTATTATTATTATTTAAAAAAAAATTGGGTGGGGCCCACTTCCAATAATTAAATTAATTAATAATCCTTACTTAATAATTTAATCACAATTAATTAGTTCCTAGTCTCCAATAATATTTTTTTTACACTAAATAAAATTTATAAACAATTTATGTTCTAATTAAAATTGAAAATTAAAGGTTTGTATTTCATGTCCGAAAATAATTCCGCCTCCAACTTGAGTCGATTTGCTTGCGGATACTTTGACGTACAAATATACGGGGTATAACATTTATCTTTTAAGTGAAAACCATTTGACTCATAGTTAACTTTTGGGTAAAAGGTCATTTTTTCGAGAATCTGTCGATTCTGATAGGTTCGGAGGGTCTTTTTGAACTTTTCATATATTCGGTTCAGTTCCCAATGAACTCTGGCCTATTTTGGGACTTGAGTTGGGAAGTTGATTTTTGAGGTATCGGGGGTTGACTTGGTTAACGAGACCTCTGATGGGAATTTTTAGGCCACAAGTGCGGTCGTAGCACATATTTATATGTACCTGCATATTTGGAATGTGTCCAGGAGATTCCGGGATGGTTCCGGGTGTTGATTTCAAGTTTGGAAGAGACTAGAAATTTCTAGTATTTGGTGACCGCTATAGTGGTAGGGTAGCGCTATAGCGGTGGGTTGATCGCTATAGAGGCTGACAGACCATAGTTTTTATTTAAAAGTCCTAAGTCTTTTATTCATTCCTCACTCCAAAAAAAAGCTTTTGAGAGCATTTCAAGGTGATTCTTGGGGGAAAATCTTTGTGGTAATTCCTTCTATCTTCTTTGCTATTCCATTTTCCATAATAACCTTAGGATTCCATTATCATGCTAGTTCACTAAGAGTTCAATAATTAAAAGAGGGTTCAATAAGTTCTTCTATAGGACTTTGTAATCTTGATTTATTGGTTAGTTTAGCTTGCTTAAGCATGGAATTGATGATTCGAATCTATAATTGCATGATTCCTTGCTAAGTAGTGGCTAAATTATAGATTTGGAGTTAGGGTTTATACCCAAATTTGGGGTTTTGCCTAGAATCCGAATTTGAGAAAATTGTTGGTTCCTCTAGCTTGATATTGATGGGCATTAATCACCTAGATCTTTAATTTCATGTTGAGACCTTTAGATTCCTAATTCCACCTTTCTAGTTCATAAACTCCATTCCATAGGTTGGGAATTTGGGTCTTTAATAGATGTAGGGTTTGAATGATGTTCTTCTTGATTCTAATTTCACGATCCGAATATCTTAGAATTTCATTATCTCGAGGCTCAAAGAAAAGGGAAGACGAAGGTGTGATTGTTGGAGACTTTCTGTTCAGCCTTCTAGGTAGGTTATGATTTACCTTATGGTGAGACTTCGATTAGCAATATGTATTTTTAGATGATAGATTATGCATGTATACCTTCAGGTATTAAGTTGAGCTGGATATTGTCTTTGGTTGGGCCTAGTAGTTTGATTTGGGGGCTAGCCACCCTGTTGTGCTGTGGACTTATATGATCAATTACTTTTTTGCATTGTTGACATATTAATACCGTGGTATTTCTGAATAATGATACATCATGGCTATGATATCGCGATACTTTACTTGATTGATATTGAGATAAGATTAGTGATTCATTGTGTCTTATTGTGTAGCCTTATCATTGATATTACTTGTGTACCCTGGGAGATACTGCTAAGAGTTGAGATCCGTTGTGACTTTGTGGCTGAGAGGTACTGCTGAGAGTTGTGATCTGTTGTGGCATATTATATAGCCTTATCATTGATATTACTTGTCTACCTGAGAGGTACTATTAAGAATTGTGATTCCATTGTTGTTGATTGTGTAGCCTTATTATTGATACTACTTGGGTGCTATGTGTGGTACTGTTTCGGATAGAATTGGTTGTTGATGTCACATTTCATCATATTCATATGCATTTCCATGATACACTGACATATGCATAGTTTTGGTACTGATGATGATATGTGAGAGAGTGTTGCCTTCGAGGTTTCTACCAAGGTGCATAAAAGAGAGATCAGTGTTCGTTGCTTGTGGTTTCTTGTAGGGAACTATGGGGTGTCAGATTCCCGAGGTCTTTTTCGGGATCGTGAGAGTGTGCTCGTGATCCGATGTCATATTCCGGAGCTAGTGGTACATGCACCTAGCTGGTCCGTCATGGGTCATAATCGCCGAGACATAGAGTTATTCCGTCCTAGACATGTTGTACAAAGCTGCATATGCATTGCATTCATCATACATAAATTATTGCGGTGCATTGTATCTTGGTTTCTATGGATTGTTGTGATACTACTTTGATGTACTAATTCAGATTGGTATACTGAGACTTGGCACATTTTGGTTTAGATGCTACAACATAGGTGATGACTTGTACCGTGGATATGGCTTATTTTTTACTTTTACTTGTTGGTCTATGCGTTTATCTTGCTTTGTTGTCTTTATATATGTTAGTTAGTCTTAGTCGGCCTATGATACCTACCTGTACTTGTCGTTTGTACTGACTTACACTTGCTGCATTTTTTTATGAATGCAGAGTACCAGGAGGGATCGACTTCTACTCTTTGTGGCTGACTATTCGAGGATTTGCTAATTCAAGTCTTTCGCGGTGATCAGGGGGACGTTCGCTACCCAAAGACTTTTCTATCTACTATGTCTTTATTTTAATTCTAAGACACATGTTTTGAGACTATTAATGTATTATTATTACTCAGACTTGTAGTATTTAGTTAGGTTCCCTTGTATGACCAGACCAGATACTGGGGTGTATTTATTTTGTTTCTACCTCCTTACACTATTATCGTGAGACTTCTGTTATTCTATTTTCTTCTGCTTATTCATTATATATTTATGCTTTTATGAAATATTGGGTTAAAGGTTTACCTACTGAGGTGGGAAAGGTAGGTGCCCTTATGACTTAGTGAATTGGGTCATGATAAGTTAGTATCAGAGCCCTAGGTTACCTGGTCTATAATACAAGAGCGTGTCTAGTAGAGTCTCATAGACCGGTACCATGAGCTCTGTACTCATCTGCGAGAGGCTATAGGACATTTAGGAAACTTCCAATTCTTTCATCCTCTCATGTGAGTTCATTCAAATTAGTATCTAGTCGATTCCAATTTTTATCTAAACTTTCTTATCTCAATCACCCACAGAGGATGAAAATTCGTCCTCGAATTCTTATGCGAGTGGTCGATGTATGTCGTGTTGTGGAATGGTACGAGATGTGTTATCCTGATTCGGACACGTAATCCAGTTCAGTCTTTAGTTATGGCCTGAAGATTCTATTGTGTGGAGTCACGATTATACTCGGTTGTTGTGCGAAGTCGCGATTAGAATCGTTTATTATGGGAGTTCATGACAAAATGGGAAAGATAATTTAGAGGGTTACATGATCTCTGTGTTGCAGCATTGGGTTGCTCACAAGTGACAAAGTGCATTGATGGCTTAACAATAGTGGGTTGCTCGATGATATGATCGATTTGACTTCAGCTTCGTCAAGGCTTTATGATGGTGTGCGTGACACTGGTGAACCAATGGCGAGTCAACGATTCAGCAACGGTAGAGTATTAGACTTCGGTATGTGAGGACAAGTGTATATTTCGTGATGACCATCCAATGTGGTTAAACATATTATGATCACGTGTAATAACGAAAACAAGTGGAAAATAAGGACATGAAGGAAGACCTTTTTGGAGAGAGTGTAGCGAAGTGAGACCTCATTGAATATCTTGGACATGAGTACTTTTCGTAAGATTGGGTAGAGAAATTGGTATCTGACATGGTTGTCAGGATAAGGTTCCAATTGATGCGAGGGTGAAAGTCATTTTCGGTTGTGAAAGGTAAGGCGGTTCAGCATGACAGAATGGTACCGATAGAAGTGGTTGCCTAAGCTATGGTTATTATGGAGTATTGAATCTTGTGGAAGAATTAGGCATGGTTTGGTAATAGTCATACTTGCAGGTTCATGTGATATCTCGGGGATATGGTACTAACGGTCATTCTTGGTATAGGCTCGTTGATGTTAAAGGAATACTCGGTTATTAAGTGAATGCTATGGGCACATCATTGATCGATAAATTTGATTGGGTTGTAGACTTCTGAGAAGCCAGTAATCGACTGATAGAAATGACTTCAATTATGGGCTAATGTGATGAGTTAATGGCTTGAGGGGTTACTGATTGTTTCACATAGATTTGATGAGAAATATGGATATTGTTTTGTGGTTCGTTTGGCTTAGATGGATGATTACTTTAGAGGATCAAGTGGATTTGAGTGTTTGTTGGTTGATAGTGATAAAGAGATTTGAAATGAAATATGGGAACTGAAGGATTGCGGTGAGGCATCTCTTTATCGGGTTCAGGGGATTAAGGTTCATAAGACTTGAGGTGAAGTAATGTGGGTACTTGAGTCATGTTTGGATTGCCGGAATATTACATCATGACGTATAGTAAGGGGTGTGACTGATGAGGTTTATTGATGCCTTCAAGGTTAAGGGAAGAAAGGAAATCGTTGCAGCAAGAGTTAGTGATATGAGAGCTTAGTTTTGATTGAACAGTGTAGAGTGGGCTTGAGAGTTTATGGATGAGTTGCATGTTCGGTTATGTCATAGACTAACAAAGGTCAGTGCTGGGCTAAGGTTGGGAACCTTGTATTCATTGTGTAAATTTGACTTGATCCCGCTACTCCTGGTGTTATTACTCGGCTTATGTGATTGAATAAAAAGGATTGACGTGAGAGTGGCTAGAGGTGTTCAGACTCGATAATTGAGGTAAGAGGTGATTCTTCGAGGGATAGTGATGTTAAATATTTTTGAGTTAGGGATTCTTAAAGATGGGTACTTGAAATGGTAGATTAATAAGGGGTTAACTGAGTTAAGTTCGGCATAAAATTCAGAAATTGGGTTAAGCAATTTGGGCGTGGACACTCCGGTGAAGATACATGAGGATATTAGTAAGACTGTTTATGTGATTCGCTGGATTTAGAGAGTTTTCAGTTTAGAGTTGAGTGAGTTAAGGGAAAATTATAATGAATATAGTGTATGGCCTACTATTATCTCCAAGTGTGATTCAGCTAGTGTGCGAGACTTAAAATTATGTGGTGTTAGATTGAGGGGATTCGAGGATTGGTTACGGTATCGATGATCGTGAATTGATTAGAAATTGGGAAATTGACGAGTAGATAAAAGGTATAGTTGATCGAGAGTAGGCAAGAATGAGGTACATCTTTGGATTACTTGACTCTATTTAGATTGTCGCGTCGTTGTCTTACATATTCAGATGAGATGTGATTGTTGTGTAAGCGTAAGGAGGGAAGTCTACAAAAATGGACTAAGTGATATGAGGACAATTCCATGAGGCTCGTGATCGACAACTAGTGATAAGTGTATTTCAGCGAACTAACATGTTGAGTGTAATGACCATCCCGATCGTTAGGGAAAATTTAAGATCACCCTCACAATAGAGCCTATCCAATGGTAGAACGAGCTAATAGAAACTCAAACGTAGAAGTGTAAGAACTAAAAACTTGGCTTGTTTATGATCATTGTTTAGTTGTATTGAGTCCATTGGGGTTGACGTAGGAAATTAGACCTCCGTTCGAGATTCTGCGGCTACGGGTGAGTCTGTATGGTGTTTTTACATTGATGTGCATATTTTGTTTGTGTTTATGAGGCCTCAGATGAATTTGGGAGAGAGGAGTACAAAACTGGGGGAATTAGCGAGCCCACTGGTTCAGTGGCACCACTGCAGCGGATGGAGTACCGCTGCGGCGGGGTCTCTGTAGCGTTTGATTTTTTTTCACCACAGACTTAGCAGAAATGAGGGTGTCCGCTATGGCAGACACTGAACCACTGTAGTGCTTGCGCTATGGCTGGTCCGTGCTCGCCACAGTGCAAGTGCGCTGACTGTCTCCATCACTTGAAGTTATTTATCATTCAATGAATGACTGATAAAGGATCCATTGATATTAATCGAATCCAATTAGAATGCTTGGTACTTTGTAGTTGTACATAAGCAAAGTATTGAAATTCGTATTTGTTCTTTCTATTTATAACCTTCGGGAAAATTCATCCTCTTTTATTCCTAGATTATTCCAGCAAATAGCGGAATCGTGGCTAGGGAACTATACTAGCGACCTACCTAATTTATTGTATCAATTTTCGCGATCAATTATTGGACCATGCAAACTAGAAATGCTTTTTCTTGGCTAAAGAAACAGATTACTCGATCTATTTCCGTATCGCTCATGATATATATCTTAACTCAGACATCCATTTCAAGTGCATGGCAGAAACCCAATTTTTAAACACTTAGTCTGAATTCTTTATTCATAAAACTCCAAAACAGTTTTCAAGGAGCACCTAGGGAAAAATTCTAAGGCTAGGGGAAGAATATTCTTGAGAGGTAAGTCTCAACCCTTCTTTCCTTCATTATGCATTAATCTCTAAGATTATCATCATTCTAATGGGTCTACAATGGTGAATTAAGGACTAGTAACCCTAGAACTTAATAAACCTCTAATGGTTGGTAGGTTATGAATATTATTGTGTGATTATCATCTAAAGGCTTGGGTTATCACTTCTGATAAAGAATTGAACCGTAAGAGACATGAACTAAGTGAATTGAGAATTAGGGTTTCATAAAGATGGTAGCTCTACCATATAAATTGCGTGTAAGAGATAACTTGAATGAATAAGGGTGGAAGGGTGTTCATTGAATTGATATTGTTGACTAGAGTGTTGTGACTTATTTAGCATCTTAATTGCTAGCCTTTGAGCATTCCGAGGCATTACGGAAGGGAAAGGCTATTGCGAAGTGATTTACATTGTTCCAGTTCTGCAGTTGAGGTAGGTTACGGTTTACTTGAGTTAGACTTTGATTAGTTGATTGTGTGTGTTATGAGATTGACAGGAGAAAGCATGTCTAGTCTTCATGCATAATGTGTGCTTAGGATTCCTATATGATTTTCATTGAGTGATAATGTGGGCTAAATGCCATTATTCGATGTGAGGTGATCTATAATTTGCTGATAATTGTGGTGAGAAGTTAATATGATCTTCTTGATGAAAATGATATACTACTTGATAATCACTCATTAAAAGTGATGTGACAATATATATATATATATATATATATATATATATATATATATATATATATATATATATATATATATATATATATATATATATATATATATATATATGAAAAGGCCCATTTGAAAGGGGGTGAGGTTATGACCCAGATTTTGGGCACATTTGACAGGGGGTGAGGATGTGTCCTAAGTTAAAGGCTCGTGATCAGAGGTAAGATTCAGAAGCGAGGGTTCATGGACACCATGGGTCCCATGCTAGTCATAGCTATTAGGCAAAGACACCAATTAGCATGTATGTACACGAGTGATCAGTGACTGAGTAAGGGAGAATGTTGTTATGAGGTTTATTCCATTGCTTGCTTCCATTGACTTCATTTGTTAATACCACTGGTTGACTTGGTATTGGCTATCTGATTATGTGTTGTTGACCGGTCTGTCTATTTTATTAATTTTACGATTCATGCATGATACCAATCTTAGTCGGCCTATGATATCTACCGATACATAGTGTTTGTACTAATACTACCTTGCTGCATTCTTTTGAGTACAGATTGTGATCCAGAGACTACTGCTTGAGGCCATTTGCTGACAGATTGAGAGTGAGCTTCTATACGTGCTAGGACACCCGAAGATCTTTCTTTATTTAATGACTATTTCCATTCCAGAAATTGATGTTTATTTGTTTCAGAGAGTATGGATTCCTCAGACATTCATATGTTATGTAAAGTTCAGTTTCCTAGGTTGAATATTCCAACTATATGGCATCAGATTGTTCAGTTCTTTGAAGGATATAAGCCTACTGTTATATGCAGAATTATTAAATGGAGGAGACCTGCATCTAGAGTTTACAAGTGTAATACTGATGGAGCTGCTAAAGGAAATCCAGGTCCAAGTTCTGCTGCTTTTTGTAAAAGAAATGATGAGGGAGATTTGGTGTATGCAGCTGCTAAAAATTTGACAGATGGAGCAAATATTGTGGCTGAGGCTGAGGCTATTAGGATGGGAATGAGGTACTGTGTGGAAAAGAAACTTTTTCCATTGATCTTAGAGACTGATTCCATGACCATTGTTATACCTCGTATGTTTATACGTCAAATTATTCTCAAGCAAGTCGACTCAAGTTAAAGGCGGAGTCATTTTCGGACACGAAATAGAAACCTTTAAATTTCAATTTCAAATTAGAATATAAATTAATTGTAAATTTTATTTAGTGTAAAAATGTTATTGGAGGTTAGGAGTTAATTAATTGTGATTAGATTGTTAAGTGGGAATTAGTTATTAATTAAAAGTAATTAAGTTAATTAATTATATCATCTAGTGGGCCCCACCCGATTTTTAAATTAAAAAAAAAAGATAAAAACTCATGAAATAATTTTTGTGAGTCATTAGAGGGTTGCACGTGTCATCATGTGGGAAACCACATATATGTTGGTGGCTAATGGAGAAATCAACATTGATTTCATTTTCAAAAAAAATTGGCTTAAGGAAAAAATCACAAAATCACCATGGCTGCTCACGGCCAGCCATGGTGTTGAAGGAAAAATTGATTGTTGATTATTTTGATCAAGTTTCAAGTGAATTGCAAGTTCAAGGTGGTGATAGCAACATTGGATATTAAGTTGGAGAAGAAGAAATTGTAAAAATTGGACCAATCAACCGTAGAAATTCCTCCGAGAAAATTGTGGTAAGATTTTCTTATTTTATGGTGTAATGGTGTTAATAGTATTGTAATGGAATTATTAAAATTGGATTGGACGAAATTGGAAATTAGAAAATGCATGAAATCGATGCTATAGGGAATTGTGGGTTGAAATGGATTTAGAAAGGTTGTTAGGTTGTTAGAATTGTTATGGGCTAAACTGTGAGACTTTTATATGTATATCTCTGTTGTTGGTTTTTCTGTGTTAATAGAAGAATAATTGGAAATTCGGGTTAGGCGAATATATAGGGGAAATGCTGCCCGATTTTCGTTAAGCCCTTAACTAATGGAAAAAAACCCTAATCGAGAAAGTATAAGTTAAAGAATGAGTTCTTTAAGCGATGGGCTACAGATTTACGAACTAGAAAGTATAGTCACTAACGATAGCGTTACATTTATATTAAATAAGCTAAAGGGGCGACGAAGCGAACGAGATTACGAATAACCTTCAGCAGGTATGTGAAACTGTCCCTTCTTTCTTTTGGCATGTCTTAGATTTAAGTGATGAATGATATGAACTTTGGGGTAATTCCATTCATAAGATTTGAGTGATATTTATGATTCTTATTCACTTCTTGATGTTACAATTCTCAAGTGATTGAGCCTCCCACTTCAGTTTTCTGTACGTTGGTTAATAGTCGATATATATCTGTTCCTATTCTTATGAACTCTATGATAACTAGTGACTGGACTTCTATAAGGTGTTTCATACTATAGTGACATATGACTATGATCCTTAAGGCTTTGTGATATACTTATGATGACATTCATGGGATGTTTGATATGTTTCGAGTGATATTCGAAAGGTGTTTGATACGACTATTGTCCTGATTTTCAAATGGTAATTCGTGTTGATTATTCTATTGAGTCTTTGAAAATGTTTTTAAATTGCATATAGTTTCTCACTACTCTGCTCGTGCATGCCTCAATATGTCTTTCACTGAGTCCCGGGCTAGGATATGTTTTCGTGCACAGTTTCACTGCATTGTTCACCGAGTCCCTCACTAGAGGGCCGGGTACGGTATATATATATATATTATGCTGTTATGCTGTTTTATGGTGTTATGTTGTGTTATGGTGTTATGCTGTGTTACGAAGTTATGCTGTGTTACGAAGTTATGCTGTGTTACGGAGTTATGCTGTGTTCTGGAGTATACTATGTTATGGCGCCAAAGACGGGGTGGCGACCATGTTCACCGAGTCCCATAATGGGCCGGATATGATATATGATATTGACATGCACGATTTATGTTTCAAAGGCAAGCATTTTGGTATTCTGGTAATGTACTCATTTTCTGTACTCCTTATTTCAGTTATGATCCTGTTTACTGTATTTCATGCTTTACATGCTCAGTGCATATTCCGTACTGACCCCCTTTTTTCGGGGGGCTGCGTTTCATGCCCGCAGGTGCAGATACTCGCTTTGGTGATCCGCCTGCTTAGGATTCCCTTTCTGCTGTCTTGGAGAGCTCCGTTGTTCCGGAGTCTAGACTTTTGGTTTGAATCTTATGATATATATATGTATATGCTATCCAGGGGTACGACGGGGCCCTGTCCCGTCATATTTCGCTATTCGTACACTTAGAGGTTTATAGACATATGTGTGGGTTGTGTATGGGTTCTATTCAGCTGTGTCTATACGATATGTTGTGGTATGATGTTCGTCTCTAGTAGCAGCCTTGTCGGCTTGCATACCATATTGATATGTGATGGCAGCCTTGTCGGCTTGCGTATGATTTCATGATATGATTAGTTGTGGCTCCTCAGGAGACCGTTAATCTGGAAGTATATATATATGATGATGTTACGAACTTTGGAGTTCCTTTATAAGTTTTCGTATTGTCGTAGTTTCAGTTTGATGTTATATGTAACAGGTTGGTATACGGGTGCCCAGCTCGGGCACCAGTCACGGCCTACGGGTTTGGGTCATGACTACCATGAAGATGATTTTAAAGGCTGAATGGAAGGTCCCTTAGAGAATTTCAATGCTGGTGGATGATATCAATAGAATGATGGATGATCAAACAGTATCTGTGGAGCATATACATAGAGAAGGCAATGGCCTTGCAGATTTTTTAACTAACTTGGTTTTTGATTTTGCAGGTCCAGTTCAGTTTCATAATTTTCAGGAATTGCCATGTCAAGCTAAGAGGATTCTGAATATGGAGAAGAGAGGAATTCCAAACTTGAGAATAAGAACCATTCAAGACAAAGCACCAGATTGACATCAGAATTGCCACTATTACTGAGTACAGTTTGCCAACTGATGGTGAGTATTTGCAGCATCTGTATTAGGGTGGTATCAGTGTGCTAGGCATGCTCATTCCTTAGTATAAATGGTGTGATGATCATTACCTAGATAGCAGACTGTACTAACCAAGGATCAAGTATCATAGAGACCTGGTTTCATGCAAAGGATTAAGCTAGGGACAGGTTGAACATTGAAAGAATATTACAGCTTTTGAAGGATCACCAGGCTGATAAGCAAGATATGTACAAGAATCATATTCAAATGCTGCATGAAATAGTATGGACAGTTACAGTAGTTATATGTTACATATGTCCAGGCTAGGATTCATGCTCTTTGGACAATGGTACAATGATTGAAAGGGGTTTTGCTTCCATACAGATGATGGTTTGTTCCGAAGATCATAACTATATTTATGTGGCCTGAAGAATGATTCAACTGATTTGAAACATGCCACCTGTGAGACTTTAAAGGTGTGATAGATGTTTTCAAGTCAAGGCCCTTGGATTAATAGTTGTTACTTGTCTGTCTTAAACCAAAATCTGTATTTCCATTTTCCACTTGTTCATTTTTCTTTCTATTGATGTTCTTGTTATTTGATCAATCACTTTTGGATTGATATGTACATATTTTCTTTATCAATAAATTACCACCTTTCTTGTGGCTTTGTTTTAAAAAAAAAAGATTCCTTAGATATATTTTGGATTAGTGTGCTTGTATGGTGACTTTTGAATTTTGGGATTGTAATAGTTAGGACTTCCGCATTTACATTATTGTTTTATGGCATTACCTGTCACGACCCAACCCCATGGGCCGTGACTAGTGCCCGAGCTGGACACCCGCACACACTCACTTACCAGAATCGGCATACGGATGGCTTATCCAGATACGAAGGTCAGACGTCGTCTCAAGCGGTCGCATATAAACAAATGTATCACACAAAAGCCGGCAAGGCTGTCGCAAAACACATCGCCCCAGAAATATATATATATGTATATACAGACAAGCCGATAAGGCTGTCACAGTAAATGGAACCGCTTAAGACATAAATCACACACACACGACTGGACAGTAACTATTCACAACCCACATGTATGTCTACAGGACTCTAATAAAGACAACAGAATCACATGACGGGACAGGGCCCCACCGTACCCCTGAACATATACATACATATATACAACGGAAGAGTCTATACCAGAATGTAGGCTCCAGAACAAGGGGAGCACTCCAAAACAGCAGAATAGTTGTACTAAGCTGGCGGGTCACCAGAACGAGTGTCTGTACCTGCGGGCATGAAACGCAGCCCCCGAAGAAAGGGGGTCAGTACAAAATAGGTACTGAGTATATAAAGCGTGAAATACAATAATCAGGATCATAACTGAAATAAGAAGTATGGAAAACGAGTACAAGAATCAAAATACCAAAATGCTTGTTTTTGAAACACAAATAATGCATGTCAAAATCATGTATAGGGCTCGGGAACATGGTTGCCACCCCGTCATTGGCGCCACAGCACATCATACTCCAGAAGATTTCATATCCCCGTAACATCTCCGTAACACATCATAACAACATAACACCATAACATACATAAACGGTACCCGGCCCGCTAGTGGGGGACTCGGGGAAACCGTAACACATCATACAGCCGAATATAACATAGTGCGCACGATGACAATACCGGCCCAGGACTCGGCGAAAGATATAATAACAGTATGCACGAGCAGAGTAGTGAGAAACCATATGCACATAAATCAATTTTTAAGACTCGATAGACAAGTACACTTACCGACCCCTGAAGGATCATAATCACGTTTCGAGTCAATCCGATTTAGTATAAGAAAGTTAGGGGCATTTTACTACAGGAACCTCTACGAACGATCCAAAGCAATCGGAGACCGCCTACGAAAGTTATAGACATTATTCGCTTTAGAACTCCCAAACAACGTATCGGAGCGATCCGAGCTCGTCTAGGAAAGGTAGAGACATTATTCGACATAAGACCTTTAAGAACAAAAATTCTGTAGACACGTTCATTATCCAATAATACAAAAGACCTAAGGACCATAGTTCGACTATATTAGGAGTGTAACATCAAGAAGTGAATGAGAATCGTCGACATGCTCGGATCTTATGAAAGGAGTTACCCCAAGGTTTGTATCACATCTTATTTGCATCTAAGGCATGCCAAAAGAAAGAAAGGTAAACTTTACATACCTTACCCGTTTCCTAAGCTAATCCCAACTCAAGTCTCGGGCTCCCCAAGATCTACAATAACGTCATTAAATACCAAACGTTAGCTACAAGTACTTAGGAATTCAATCCTAAGCTAGCACTTGTCTACATAAATTTGGGCTGCATTTCCCCTGTAAATTCAACAACCACGAGAATTCAATTCGGCCAAATCATCAACAACAATACCAACAACCATATTAACAGCATCAATAATTAATTCAAAACACATTCTAACATTAGCAACTCCCTTTTACATAATTCGACGGCATTCCATCTACATTCACTTCAACTACATACAATAAAGCTAACACCAATGCTCGCACATTTTAATACTATTCCGAAACCATTCAAACAAAACTCAAGAACACTTTAAACAATCCGCATGACATTCAAACGGCCCAACCAACACACACTACCCGAAACCTTCCAAATGCAACAAGAGCAATAACAACACATTTTCTTCTTTCAAATTCATGAACTACACCAACAATTCACACACTAACAACATTGTTTTCCATAAATACAAGAAGACTACACTCAAATCACATTGGTTTCTAAAACAGCCCACAACAATTTCAACTTCAATTTGAATCATTAAGCTCTCATTTTCATCATAGAATCCATGACGACAACAACTAAAATACTAGATAAAATTAGTTCATTCCTTGCCATACAAAGCAACCCATATTCGGCCACCACCCCAACACACAAAATTTCATGACTTTCATTCATTTCTACATACTACAACATACACAAACCATCTATAACATATAAAAAGAAGATTAAACCTCACCTTTTTCCACTTATCTTCTTACTTGGCTAGGGTTGTAGTTGGCACAAACAAATGGTTTGTTGACTTCAACAACTATCTCACGTTAAAGAGAACCTTCCAATTGGTTGAATTGCTAGAAGAAAATATTTTTTTGATCAGGATCTTCCAAGGTGGTTGTTCGGCTAGCTATGGCCGAATAGCTCTTTTTTTTTTCTCCAAGGTTCTTGAATTTTCTAAGGGATGAAGATGAAGAATATGATAAACTTATCATCTTTTATCTAAATATGTTATGCATCAATGTGGGCCAAGGCCCACACCACACTACACGGCCACTTGACCTTTTTTTTTCCAAGAATTATTAACTTCCCATAATTCACTCTTAACCCCAAATCTTCCCTAATATTCCATACCAATGATACTTACAAGCAACTTGTGGACTAAAACAAAATCGGAAAATGGCCTTGTCCTTAACTTATCGCGGTTAGCTCGGAATGTCCCAATGTACAAAAATAAGGGATATAACATCCTCCCTTCTTTAGAACATTCGTCCTCGAATGTTGAATTAGTCTTATAGGGTCTTATGAATACTTCGGGGGAATTCTCTTTATAACTATCACACCCAATCCACCTATCAACCAACATAACCAATTCAGAAATTTAAATTACCTGTAGATATCGGAAACAAGTGAGGGTACTTCTTCTTCATCTCTTCCTCAGCTTCCCAGGTTATCTCCTCTCTGTTATTGTTGTGCCACAATACCTTAACAGAAGCCACATCTTTAGTACGCAGTCTTCTCACCTAACGATCTAGTATGGCTATCGGCTGTTCCTCGTAAGGCAGCTCCTCTGTTACCTGGACATCATCTATGGGAAATATTCTGGAAGGGTCACCAATACATTTGCGAAGCATCGACACATGGAAGACCGAATGCACTGCTTCTAAATCAGACGGTAAGTCTAATTCATAAGCGACCTTGCCTACCTTGCGGACGATCTGATAAGGTCCAATATACCTCGGACTGAGCTTCCCCTTCTTGCCGAATCTCATTACACCCTTCATGGGTGATACTTTCAGGAATACGCAATCGCCAATCTGGAATTCTAAATGTCGACGTCGATTATCCGCATATGAGTTCTGTCGACTCTGAGCTGCTAGTAACCATTCCCGAATAAGCTTCACTTTATCTACTGCTTGTTGAACCATGTACGGGCCAATTAACTTAGTTTCACCAACATCGAACCAGCCGATCGGTGACCTGCACCTCCTACCATATAGAGCCTCATACGGTGCCATCTGGATGCTGGAATGGTAGCTATTATTATAAGCAAACTCAATAAGTGGCAAATGGTCATCACAGCTACCCTTGAAGTCAATAACACAAGCCCGTAGCATATCTTCTAGTGTCTGAATAGTACGCTCGGCCTGTCCGTCAGACTGCGAGTGAAATATGGTACTAAGACTTACCTGGGTCCCCAATCCTTCTTGAAATGATCTCCAGAAGTTAGCTGTAAACTGAGCACATCTGTCGGATATAATAGATGTGGGAACTCCGTGAAGTCTTACTATCTCCTTAATATATAACCGGGCATAATCCTCAGCCGAATAGGTGGTCCTGACTTGGAGGAAATGGGCTGATTTTGTCAGCCTATAAACAATAACCCATATGGAATCATACCTCTGTGGAGTGCGCGGTAAACCTGTAATGAAATCCATATTAATTGCTTCCCACTTCCAAGTCGGAATCTCCATTTCCTGTAACAACCCACCAGGCTTCTGATGCTCGATCTTAACCTATTGGCAATTTAGGCACTGAGCAACGAACTTTACGATGTTCCATTTCATACCATCCCACCAATATAAGCATCTGAGGTCATGGTACATCTTTGTTGATCCCGGATGAACAGAATACCGAGCATAATGTACCTCTCCAATAATCTGCCGCCGCAGCCCTGCAACGCCAGGTACACATAACCTGCCTCTATAAAATAATACTCCGTCAGGTGTAATCTCGAACGGGGTCCTCTCCTTAACAAGGGCTGCATCTCTGGACTGTGCCAGAACAGGATCCTCGTATTGGTGTCGCTTTATCTCTTCCATAATAGATGATTCGGCAACCCCTCTGACAGAAACCCTCGTACCTCCAGAATCGGCCAGACGAACTCCAAGATTAGCTAGCTGGTGAATATCACGTACCATTTTTCTCTTTTCTGGTTGCATATCTGTCAAGCTGCCCACAAACTTACGGCTGAGCGCATCTGCTACAACATTGGCTTTCCCAGGATGATATAAAATGTCAACATCATAATCTTTCAACAACTCGAGCCATCTCCTTTGTTGCAAATTCAGCTCCTTCTGCTTAAAGATGTACTGAAGGATTTTGTGGTCTGTATAAATATCAACATGAACGCCATATAGATAATGTCTCTATATTTTCAAAGCATGAATTACTGCTGCTAATTCCAGGTCATGAGTAGGATAATTCCTTTCGTGCGGTCTGAGCTGCCGGGAGGCATAGGCTATAACTCAAAAATGCTGCATTAATACACAACCTATCCCAACACCGGAAGCATCATAATAAATGACATACCTGTCTGGCCCCTCGGGGAGACTCAGAACTGGAGCTGTAATCAACTTTTCCTTCAGCAACTGGAAGCTTCGTTCACAAGCATCGGTCCACTAGAACTTTGCTGCCTTCTGAGTTAGCTTCGTTAAAGGTGCTGCAATCGAAGCAAAATTCTCCACAAATCTCCTGTAATACCCTGCTAATCTGTCACGACCCAACCCCGTGGGCCGCGACTGGTACCCTAACTGGGTACCCGTACATACCCACCTGACCGAATTTCGTATCATACAGATTGTTTTTTTTTTAAAACAGATGTTACAGAAGTAGGCCGATACAGATACGGCACGCGCGCAAACATATATATGTATATACCTGAACATGCTGTACTTTACAGATAAGCCGATAAGGCTAACATACAGACGAAACCCGTAACCCACACATCTATCTACAGGCCTCTACAGACATACAGAATCATATGACGGGACAGGGCCCCGCCGTACCCAGAATTTCCATACATACAGAACATACGAAAAACAGAAGATATATACCAAAAGTGTACGCTCCGGATCAAAGGAGCTCTTCAAAATAGCTGAATCAGAACCCTACGCTGGCGGCGTGTCACCGAGTGCGCATGTACCTGCGGGCATGTAACGCAGCCCCCGAAGAACCGGGGGTCAGTACGAAAAATGTACCGAGTATGTAAAGCAGAAATATATCAAACATAATCATGATCTGGACCGGAAGCACAGAAATATAATAGACAGGCTCATAAGCCGGACGGACAGAGTCATAGTCCCGACAAACCGACAGAATCATAGTCCAGACAGACAGAATTAGGATTCATACGGACGTACAGAATCGGAACCCGTCGGCCAGATAATCCAGACGGACAGACGGAATCGTAACCGGTTGGACAGATAATCCGAACGGACATACAGAATCATAACCAGTCGGATAGATAATCCGGACGGACATACAAAATCATAACCAGTCGGACAGATAATCCAGACGGACATACAGAAGCATAACCCGTCGTTCAGATAATCCAGACGGACATACAGAAGCATAACCCGTCGGTCAGATAATCCAGACGGACATACAGAATCATAACCAGTCGGACAGATAATCCGGACGGACATACAGAATCATAACCTGTCGGACAGATAATCCTGACGGACATACAGAAGCATAACCCGTCGGTCAGATAATCCAGACGGACAGACAGAAGCATAACCCGTCGGTCAGATAATCCGGACGGACATACAGAAGCATAAGTCATACAGACAGAAAGAATCACACATAGGGTGCAGGAACGTGGTCGCCACTCCTGCCATTGGCACCACAACACGTCAGACATCAGAAATTCTTCTCCGATCTCCATCACACATCATAACATGACCACGGTACCCGGGGGCGGACAGATAACACAGCACCCCGAGCCCGGACTCATCATACTTCGTAATATATCCTCGGTAACCGGGGACGGACATGTAACACAGTACCCCGGAACCGGACACATCATACTTCAGAATTCACATATGGGGCTCGGCGGCCCACCGCACGATATACGTACCGGCCCGGGATCCGGTGAAAGGAATCATAGCATGTGCACGAACTGATTAATGAGGAACCACATACATACAGATCGTCATACAGACTCAACAGAACAGAAGTAGGCCAACTGGCCGATCGAACCAAGTATTCGGATAGTTTTCAAGGTACGTGCCTACACGTCACTTGGGGAGGCACGACAGATTATAATCAGAACCAGATTTCCAAATGTCAAAAACTATTTTGTAAGATTTGTATAAAAACAGTCGTATCGTGATTAGAATAGTAGTCCAGGTGTTTTCTGAGAAAATCGGGCAAAACTAAAGTAATTAAGATCATACAGAAGGTATCGGGCCTCGTGGGCCCGCCGTGGATAAACTCGAGGCGACATAAGTAAATTACCGATAGTAGACCTTATAAGGTCATTCATAATCATCTGGAAGTGTTCCGACTCCGTTTAGGGAAGTTTTTTACAAAAATTCACTTTAAAGGCAATTTGTAAGAAAATAGCTTCAATTGGATTGAAGGAATTGGAGCGGTTTTCCGTCTCGAATTCCGGGGGACGGAGTCGTACTTAAGGCTCACGGCCGAGCCTATCACATCCGGAACATGCCTAGGAACAAAGGGAAATGCTTCACATACCTTGGTAGCACCTTACGCTCGCTTGGCGTCAATCCAAATTTCGTCCAAAATCTGGAAATGGTCAAGTTTACCATTTGTTAGTTTCAAACTTTCAATATTCCAACTTAACACATGCTTGCCTACCGAAATTTCGGCAGCATTTCCTCTGTATACACGACATCCCCGAGACTTAGCTCGGCTCAATTCATCAACACAACAACCCAGAAATGACATTAGAACAACAATAAACATTAAGACATACACTATGGCATCACTAGCCATCTTTCGACATAACGAAACATCTTTCGTTTCAAACTTACATTTCCAAACCAAACTTATTATTTTCATATTCATTATCCATCAAAATCATTACGACATACATCGGAGACATCCATACCATTTTCACACGATATACATAAGATATGCAAACATTCAAACTTTCCATTAAGCTACTACTTATCCCATTTTCCCAACCTTCAACATACAAGTTCATAAACACATTTCCATATTTCAAGTTCATTATCCTTAATCATAATTTCAAGAAACCATGCTAAAACAACATACTTTCCGACAACAAATACTTCGTGTTAGCTTAACCATTATCCTCCCATCTACTTCACAAATCCATAACAACACAATTAACATGTTAACAAGATTTGGTTCTCCTTCCAACATCACATAACCACACGGCCACCTACAATATTTTCCAATTTTCACTAATTCATTCCACTTTCATTTCTAATACAATTTCCATCATACTACAACTAAATTACAACATGAATTCAAATCATCCAAATCATGCAATATACATATATATATTCGGCCAACACACACTTAGTTCCAACACACAAAATTTCCATGTTTTTCATTCATTCACACATACTACATCATACATATACCATTTATAACATAACAAGAGCATGAAATCCTCACCTTTCTTCAAGTTCTTCACTTGGAGGATAAAATTGTTTTCTTGCCACAATACTTATATCAACTTGTAGAGGGCTTTGCACTTGGTAATAATTTCACAAGAGATGAACTTTTAAACCAAAGAATTGGCTCCAAAATTTTTTTCTTTCTTTTCTTTCTTATTCTCCCTTCCACCCGAATTCTCTTCTTTCTTTTCCTTTCAATTCTTTTTCTTGAAGCTTCTTTGGATAATAATGCATTTTCATATATAATAAAATCCATGTGATAATTATCACATGGTAATTTAATAAATCCCATGGGCCAAGGCCTTACATGGCCGGTTGGGCTCCCACTTGGGCCTTAGTTTTCTTATTATTATTTTTTTTAGCCCACTTGGCTAATTTTGTGATTTATTGAACAAGTTTCCAAAATTCCAATTTTGCCCTTGGCCTCCTTTCGTAATTCCATACCATTGAATTCATAACCTACACATTCATACCAAGTAATGTCCAATTGTGGCCTCATTCATTACAAGTCAATTTATCTTGAATTTTTTGAATAAGCGAAAATGTCGGATGTAACATAATCCCAGAAAACTACGTACCTCAGTAGGCGTCGTAGGCCTAGGCCAATTCTTTACGGGTACCATCTGCTCCGACGATATGCCCCAAAAATGCCACTGAAGTCAACCAGAATTCATATTTGGAGAACTTAGCATATAATTTCTGTTGCCGGAGTGTTCCGAGTACTGTCCTCAGATGATCTGAATGCTCCTCTTCTGATCGTGAATAAACCAGAATATCATCAATAAATACAATCACGAACATGTCTAGGAACGGCCTGAATACTCGATTCATCAAATCCATGAACACTGTTGGAGCCATGGTCAGCCCAAAAGACTTCACTCTAAACTCATAGTGCCCATATCGGGTCCTGAACGCAGTCTTCGGAATATCTGCCTCTCTTACCCGTACCTAGTGATAGCCCGAGCGCAAATCTATCTTCAAAAAATACTTAGCACCCTGCAACTGGTCAAATAAATCATCAATCCGGGGGAGGGGATATTTATTCTCTATGGTCACCTTGTTCAGCTGCCTATAATCAATGCACATCCGTATCGACCCATCTTTCTTCCTCACGAACAGTACCGGTGCTCCCCAAGGTGATGTACTGGGTTTGATGAAGCCTTTGTCTAATAAATCCTTCAGCTGCTCCTTCAATTCCTTCAGTTCTGCAGGTGCCATTCTGTAAGGAGGAATAGATATAGGCTGTGTATCTGGCAGCACATCTATCGTAAACTCTATTTCCTATTCAGGAGGAAGGCTTGGAAGCTTATCTGGAAATCCATTAACTACTGGAACTGACTGAAGAGTAGGTGCTTCCTCTTTAATATCATGCACGCGAACCAGATGATAAATATACCCCTTCTGAATCTTCTTCCTGGCCTTGAGGTATGAAATAAACTTACCCTTCGGCGATGCTGTATTTCCTGCCCATTCTATAATTGGTTCTCCTGGAAATTGGAAGCGGACTACCTTCTTTTGACAGTCGACGTTGGCATAACAAGAGGCTAACCAATCCATGCCCATAATAATATAGAATTCAGTCATATCCAGCTCTATCAAATCGGCTTTGGTGCAACAGCCACATATAATTACTGAGCAATCTCTATATACCTGTCTTGCTATAACAGAATCCCCGACCGGTGTAGCTACCTCGAACGGTTCTATCGGTTCAGGTTTTATCCCAATTCTATTAGCGACAAGGGGAGAAATATATGACAAAGTAGAGCGCGGATCTATCAATGCAGACACATCTCGGGAAAAGATCAATAGTATACCTGTAACCACATTTGGTGCCGCCTCCTGGTCTTGCCGGCTGGCCAAGGCATATATGCGGTTCGAGGGACCGCTAGAATCAAAAACTCCGCCACGACCTCTATCACGGCCTGCTGGTGTTGGCATACCCCGCCCCATAGGGCGCAAAGCTACAGAAGTGGAAGACGAACCAACAATTGACCACGTAGGCTGAGCTGCACCACCGGAACTACTCGCCAACGGGCAATCTCTCATAATATGGCCTTGACGGCCACAAGAAAAATAGGCACCCGTAGCACGATAGAACTCCCTTGGGTGAGACCTCCCACAATGAGAACACCGAGGCATGGGTGGCCTTGACTGACTGGAACCTTTGCTCACCTGCGAACCCGAAGCCCTGGAACTCTGGCCTGCTCCTGAGTGCCCTGCACCATTGAATCGTCTACCCGTGGACTGTGGATGTGTACTCCGGCCTGGCTGAGAAGGATATCTGCTATACTGCTGCTGAGGCTGCCCGCCTCGAAACTCCCCGGAATAACTAGCTGATCTAGCCCTCTTGGGCTGACCTCTATCACGATCTCTATCGGGCTGGCGGCCTCTGTGTTGATCCTCCATTCCTTGTGCATATGCCTGCACCCGAGCAATATCTATCCCAGGCTGGGATGCCACCGCCATATAGCTATCAACCAAATAACGATCCAACCCCATCACGTATCGATGCATCTGTCAGCCATATCAGCTACAATGGTGGCCGCATATCTGGCTAGGGAGTCAAACTCTAGGCTATACTCTCGAACGTTTCTGCCCCTCTGTCTCAGCTGTAAGAATCTGTCAACACTCGCTCGCCGCATCTCTGGAGGCAGAAAGTGGCCGAGAAAGGCTGCCATAAACTCATCCCATACCGCTGGAGGAGCACCCTCGCCTCTAGACAGCTCCCAAGACTCATACCAATCAACAGCTACATCACGCAACCGATATGAAGCCAGCTCGACAGACTCAGTCTCAGAAGCTCTGACTAACCTCAGCGTACGCTGCATCTGTCGAATAAAGTCCTGGGGATCCTCCTCGGGCTTTGACCCGTAGAACTCTGGGGGGTTACAAGTCAAGAAGTCACGAACCCTTAAGGTGTCATGTCTATCTACATAATCACCTCCTAGCCGGTGTCTGCGAGCCTGCCCCGCTACTAATCTAGTCAGCAACTGTACTGCATCTCTCATCGCCCTATCCTCCGCTCCTGGCTGAGGAGCTGGAGGATCGGTCGCTGGAGCCTCCGGAGCTAACGGTGGAGCCGCCCCCTGATCCATAGCGGCAGCGGCTGCTGCTCTAGGCTCCTCTAATGACGGCGGCATAATAGAGCCCACTGACTGGGGCATAATCTCGGGCATAGTTTGGGCATGGGCCCGAGTAACTCTCTGAGTCTAACTGGTCTCTCCTGCTACTGCTTTGCCCTTCTGGGCAGCTGTCGCTTTCTTCGGAGGCATCACTATAAACATAGCAATTTATTAGAAAGGAACCATCCTAATAATACAACTCTATCGCACGATCTAAGATCGAAGGAAAGGTGACATCCAAAAGGTCCTATAGCTTCCTGTATATAGGTGTGGTGCACAACACACCGACAAACAAGACTCTACTAGACACGGCCTATAGACATTCCGAGGACGAACCGCTCTGATACCACTTTTGTCACGACCCAACCCCATGGGCCGTGACTAGTGCCCGAGCTGGACACCCGCACACACTTACTTACCAGAATCGGCATACAGATGGCTTATCCAGATACAAAGGTCAGACGTCGTCTCAAGCGGTCGCATATCAACAAATGTATCATACAGAAGCCGGCAAGGCTGTCGCAAAACACATCACCCCAGAAATATATATATGTATATCCAGACAAGCCGATAAGGCTGTCACAGCAAAAGGAACCGCTTAAGACATAAATCACATAGAAAAGACTGGACAGTAACTATTCACAACCCACATGTATGTCTACAGGCCTCTAATAAAGACAACAGAATCACATGACGGGACAGGGCCCCGCCGTACCCCTGAACATATACATACATATATACAACGAAAGAGTCTATACCAGAATGTAGGCTCCAGAACAAGGGGAGCACTCCAAAACAGCAGAATAGGTGTACTAAGCTGGCGGGTCACCAGAACGAGCGTTTGTACCTGCGGGCATGAAACGCAGCCCCTGAAGAAAGGGGGTCAGTACGAAATAGGTACTGAGTATATAAAGCGTGAAATACAATAATCAGGATCATAACTGAAATAAGAAGTATGGAAAACGAGTACAAGAATCAAAATACCAAAATGCTTGTTTTTGAAACACAAATAATGCATGTCAAAATCATGTATAGGGCTCGGGAACATGGTCGCCACCCCGTCATTGGTGCCACAGCACATCATACTCCAGAAGATTTCATATCCCCGTAACATCTCCGTAACACATCATAGCAACATAACACCATAACATACATAAACGGTACCCCGCCCGCTAGTGGGGGACTCGGGGAAACCGTAACACATCATATTGCCGAATATAACATAGTGCGCACGATGACAATACCGGCCCGGGACTCGGCGAAAGATATAATAACAGTATGCACGAGCAGAGTAGTGAGAAACCATATGCACATAAATCAATTTTTAAGACTCGATAGACAAGTACACTTACCGACCCCTGAAGGATCATAAACACGTTTCGAGTCAATCCGATTTAGTATAAGAAAGTTAGGGGCATTTTACTACAGGAACCTCTACGAACGATTCAAAGCAATCCGAGACCGCCTACGAAAGTTACAGACATTATTCACTTTAGAACTCCCTAAGAACGTATCGGAGCGATCCGAGCTCGTCTAGAAAAGTTAGAGACATTATTCGACATAAGACCTTTAAGAAAAAAAATTCTGTATACACGTTCATTATCCAATTATACAAAAGACCTAAGGACCATAGTTCGACTATATTAGGAGTGTAACATCAAGAAGTGAATGAGAATCGTCGACATGCTCGGATCTTATGAAAGGAGTTACCCCAAGGTTTGTATCACATCTTATTTGCATCTAAGGCATGCCAAAAGAAAGAAAGGTAAACTTTACATACCTTGCCCGCTTCCTAAGCTAATCCCAACTCAAGTCTTGGGCTCCCCAAGATCTACAATAACGTCATTAAATACCAAACGTTAGCTACAAGTACTTAGGAATTCAATCCTAAGCTAGCACTTGTCTACAGAAATTTGGCAGCATTTCCCCTGTAAATTCAACAACCCCGAGAATTCAACTCGGCCAAATCATCAACAAAAATACCAACAACCATATTAACAACATCAACAATTTATTCAAAACAAATTCTAACATTAGCAACTCCCTTTTACATAATTCGACGGCATTCCATCTACATTCACTTCAATTACATACAATCAAGCTAACACCAATGCTCGCACACTCAAATACTATTCCGAAACCATTCAAACAAAACTCAAGAACACTTCAAACAATCCGCATGACATTCAAACAGCCAAACCAACACACACTACCCGAAACCTTCCAAATGCAACAAGAGCAATAACAACACATTTCCTTCTTTCAAATTCATGAACTACACCAACAATTCACACACTAACAACATTGTTTTCCATAAATACAAGAAGACTACACTCAAATCACATTGGCTTCTAAAACAGCCCACAACAATTTCATCTTCAATTTGAATCATTAAGCTCTCATTTTCATCATAGAATCCATGACGACAACAACCAAAATACTAGATAAAATTAGTTCATTCCTTGCCATACAAAGCAGCCCATATTCGGCCACCACCCCAACACACAAAATTTCATGACTTTCATTCATTTGTACATACTACAACATACACAAACCATCCATAACATATAAAAAGAAGATTAAACCTTACCTTTTTCCACTTATCTTCTTACTTGGCTAGGGTTGTAGTTGGCACAAACAAATGGTTTGTTGACTTCAACAACTATCTCACGTTAAAGAGAACCTTCCAATTGGTTGAATTGCTAGAAGAAAATATTTTTTTGATCAGGATTTTCCAAGGTGGTTGTTCGGCTAGCTATGGCCGAATAGCTCTTTTTTTTTTCTCCAAGGTTCTTGAATTTTCTAAGGGATGAAGATGAAGAATATGATAAACCTATCATCTTTTATCTAATTATATTATGCATCCATGTGGGCCAAGGCCCACACCACACTACACGACCACTTGGCCTTTTTTTTCCAAGAATTATTAACTTCCCATAATTCACTCTTAACCCCAAATATTCCATACCAATGATACTTACAAGCAACTTGTGCACTAAAACCAAACCTAAAAATGGCCTTGTCCTTAACTTATCGCGGTTAGCTCGGAATGTCCCAATGTATAGAAATACGGGATATAACACGACCACTTTTGACTTAATCTTGCGTTTAATTTATTGTGAATTGAATGAATAGACTAAGTAATAAAAATGGACTTTTAATGAATAGATGGTTCAAGGTATTAGTTCGCCCACTAAGAGTTAGTGTGGGTGGTAGTCATGGCCCGTTGGGTTGTGACATAGTTGATATCAGAGCATTAGGTTCATCGATCTATTCGTACAAGGACATGTTAAGTAGAGTCTTGAGGATCGGTATGGAGACGTCTGTACTTATCTTCGGGAAGCTACCGGACACTAGGAAAATTCCCTTCCTTTCTTTCTTTCGTGCTAATTTATTCCAATTGGTATCGAGCTGATTCAAATTGGTATTTGACTATCCTTCATTCTCTCACAGATAGTGAGAACACGCGCGGCAGCAGGCAGAGGTACAGGTGGAGGTAGAAGAGCAGCGCCAGTTGGGGGCGGGGTTCAAGCAGCTAATCTCGTGCCTCCAGTGGCCCCTAATGAGGCCCTGGGAAATGCATTCACACTAGCTCAGCCAGTAGCAGTGCCAGCTCCGCCATGGGATGCAGCTGCTCCACGCTTACCAGATGCGATGGCTCAGGTGTTGAATTAGCTACACGGGTTGGCACAAACAGGAGCGATACCGGTCGTTCCAGTAGGTAGGGGTGCAGGGATAGCCACACTAGTTTCGGACAGAGTTCAGGCTTCGAGAGTTTAGCATGTCGCAGCCGTGGCTCCTCACTTGGATGAAATTCTAGGTTTTGAGGCATTTCTGAGGCCAGTTGCAGGGCCGGTGATGACCGGTGAGGTGCATGATTTATTTTGGAGGTTCACCAAGATGAAGCTTCCAGTTTTCTATGGTACTGAGTCAGAGGATGTGCATGAGTTCATTATAGATTGTCATGAGAGGCTCCATAAAATGGGGGCATTAGATAAGTATGGTGTTGAGTTTGTGACTTTTCAGTTCTTGAGTGATGCCAAGTTGTGGTGGAGGGCATATATGGAGTGCAGGCTAACTATGTCACCTCCGTTGACTTGGGTTAAGTTCTATTCAGTATGTTTTGCGTACTTTGAGAGGTAGGAGGACGGACGAGTTTGGTAATATTGGTCAAGGGAACTCGTCTGTTACTGTTTATGAGTTATATTTTCATTCATTGTCCCAAAATGCTCTTTAGCATCTCCTTCTCTAAGGGGCCGAGTTCTCAGGTGTACTCTGGGCGTCTGGTTCAGTCCGCTATGCAGGTGTCTGTTGGGGGCCCATCAGGGACCAGTCATTATTCTTCGGGTCATCATGGAGACGCGCAGCCCAGCTACCCAGAGCATAGGGGTTATTCCACTTCATCATCTTCTATTCAGCGACCTACGCTGGATCGTTCTTATTACGAATATGGTGAGAGGGGACATTTTAAAAGGTTTTGCCCCATACTCGGATAGGGTGGTCAGGAGACTCAGTATCAGGCTCCTTGAGCTCCATTCGCACCAGGTAGGGGAGGCAAGGACAGTGTACAGCAGGGTGGGAAGCCACACAGCAGGTAAGGGTGGCGCTCAGTCTAACCGAGGCAGATCTCAGGCAGGCAGAGGTAGATAGCAGCCCGGCAGGGGCGACACGCCGACTGGATTGGGTAATCGTAATGGTTCACATGCTACAGGAGAGCGCGGTCACTTTTACGCCTTTCCAAGCAAACCCGAGGCTGAGGTCTCCGATGCCGTCATCACAGGTACTGTCTCAGTCATTGATCGAATGGCTTCTGTTTTATTTGTTATAGGTTCTACTTTTTCGTACATGTCTTCATATTTTTCGGTGGCTTTGGATTTGATTTGTGATACACTTGATGCCCCTATCCATGTATCTACTCTGATCGAGGATTCGGTGGTGGTAGATAGAGTTTACCGTTCTTGTGTTGTTATATTTACGGGATATAGTACTTAGGCGGATTTAATGATCCTCGACATGGTAGTCTTTGATGTCATCTTGGACATGAGCTGGTTGTCCCCACATTATGCTATTCTAGATTGTCACTCTAAAATAATCACCTTAGGTATGCTCAGGGTGTCTAGACATGAGTGGAAAAGTAACCTTAGTCCCTCCCTAAGAAAGTTATATCCTTCATTCGTGCTAAGAAGCTAGTAGAGAGGGATTGTTTAGCTTATTTGGCACATATCTATGATACCATTGCAAATACTCCACCTATTGATTCAGTTCCAGTAGTACGAAACTTTGCGGATGTATTTCCCGCGAACTTTCCAGGTATGCTACCTGATCACGACATTGATTTTCGGATTGATTTAGACCCAGGGACTCGTCCTATGTCTATTCCACCCTATAGGATGGCGCCAGCAGAGTTAAAAGAATTGAAAGAGCAGTTGCAAGATCTCTTGAGTAAGGGATTTATTCGCCCGAGTGCCTCTCCTTGGGGTGCTCCCGTGTTGTTTGGTAAAAAGAAGGATGGGTCTATGCGCATGTGTATTGATTATCGTCAGCTGAATAAAGTTACTATCAAAAACAAGTATCCCATCCCCCATATTGATAATTTGTTTGATTAGCTTCAGGGAGCTTCGGCGTTCTTTAAAATAGACTTATGATCATGGAATCACCAGTTAAAGATTTGGGAAGAAGATGTTCCTAAGACAGCCTTCAGGACCAGGTATGGACATTATGAGTTCTATATCTTTTGGGCTTACTAATGCCCCAACAGCATTCATGGATTTGATGAATAGTATTTTTAGCCTATTTAGATTCTTTTATGATAATATTCATTGACGATATCCTGGTGTATTCTAGAAGTAAGGAGGATCATAAGAAACATTTGAGGATTTCTCTTGGGATATTACGGGAAAACAAGTTGCATGCTAACTTCTCCAAGTGTGAATTTTTATTGCCTTCTGTGTCCTTCTTAGGGCATGTAATTTCGAAAGAGGGTATTATGGTGTATCCGCAGAAGATTAAGGAAGTCAGGGATTGGGCTAGGCCCACATCAGTGGTCCGAAATTCGTAGTTTCGTGGGTCTAGCTAGCTACTATCGTCGGTTTGTGAAGGGGTTTGCCTCTATTGCTTCTCATTTGACCTATTTGACTCAGAAAGAGGTATCGTTTCAGTGATCTGAAGAATGTTAGGAGAGCTTTCAAAAGCTCAAGACCTTGTTGACGACAACTCATATTCTAGCATTGCCCGTGGAGGGCAAGAATTTTGTTGTTCATTATGATGCTTCTCGCTTTGCTTTGGGTGCTATGTTGATGAAGGTAAAGAAGGTGATTGCTTACGCTTCTAGATAGTTGAAAGTGAATGAGAAGAACTATCCTACTCATGACTTGGAATTGGCAGCAGTGGTGTTTGCGCTGAAAATCTGGAGGCACTACTTGTATGTTGTCCATTGTGAGGTGTACACTGATCATCGCAGCTTGCAGCATGTGTTCACTCAGAGGGATCTGAAGTCTAGGCAGCAGAGATGGAGGGAGTTGCTGAAGGATTATCACATCACCATTCTATATCATCCTGGTAAGGCAAATGTGGTGGTCGACGCATTGAGTAGGAAGTCAGCCAATATGGGAAGTCTGGCTCATTTGATCTATTCAGAGCGTCCATTAGCTAGAGAGGTTTAGACTCTAGCTAACAGTTTTATGAGACTGGATATGTCTAGCACGGGCAGAGTGTTGGCTTGTGTTGAGTCTAGGTCATCATTTCTGGAGCAGATTAAGGCTAAATAGTTTGAGGATGCTAAGTTATGCAAAATTCGTGACAAGGTCCTGCGTGGTGAGGCCAAGGAGGCCGTGATCGACGAAGAGGGGGTGTTGGTGATTAAGGGGTGAGTTTGCGTGCCACGTATGGGTGATTTGATCAAAACTATTCTAGCAGAGGATCACAGTTCGAGGTATTCCATTCATCTTGGTGCTACTAAGATGTATCGAGACCTGAGACATCATTACTGGTGGGCTAGGATGAAGCGGGACATAGTGGAGTTTGTTGCTCAGTGTTTGAACTACCAACAGGTGAAGTATGAACATCAAAAACCTAGGAGTACTCTTCAAAGGATGCCTATTCCTGAGTGGAAGTGAGAAAGAATAGGAATGGATTTCGTAGTTGGTCTTCCAAGGACGTTGGGGATGTTTGATTCTATATAGGTTATTGTCGATAGGTTGACTAAGTCTGCTCATTTTATTCCGGTCCAGATATTGTATAATGCAGAAAAGTTAGCCAAGTTGTACATCAGGGAGGTGGTTCGATTGCATGGGGTTCCGATTTCTATCACTTCTGACAGGGGCACTACTTTTACATCGAACTTCTGGAGGTTTCTACAGGCCGAGTTGGGCACTACAGTTGACCTTAGCATAGCGTTTCACCCTCATACTGATGGAAAGTCTGAGCGGACTATTCAGGTTCTTGAGGATATGTTTCGGGCATGTGTGATAGATTTTGGTGGTCACTGGGATCAGTTCTTACCTTTGGCAGAGTTAGCCTATAACAACAGCTATCACTCAAGCATCGACATGGCTCCATTTGAGACATTGTATGGGAGGAGGTGTAAGTCTCCTATTAGTTGGTTCGATGCGTTTCAGGTGAGACCTTAGGGTACGGACCTTCTGAGAGAGTTGTTAGAGAAGGTGAAGGTGATTCAAGCTTAGCTTTTGGCAGCACAGAGTAGGCAAAAGGAGTATGGAGACCGAAAGGTCCGAGATCTTAAGTTTATGGAGGGAGAGCAAGTTTTGTTGAAAATATCACCCATGAAGGGTGTGATGAGGTTTCTGTCACACCCCAACCTTAGTGAGACGTGATTGGCACCCGGCATCTTACGAAAACCGAGCGAACCAACTAATACCTCGCATCCTCTATGTCTCGAACGGCAAGATAATTCCAAGAAGGCCAACAATGAATATAATATCATACATACGTATATATACAATGGGCCTGCGAGGTCAACATATCCACTAACAAAACATAATTGAGCTGTACACAGGAATCTGTCAGCAAAGCCTCTAAGAACATGACTAAAGTACATAAGTCGAGACATAGCCCCTGACATACCCTTAACCCAAAAAACATATACAACTCAGGCTTGGCAATGCTCCAGGAAGAAGTGGAGCTCACCAATATAAACTAGTACCTGAAAGTAGCCTACTGGGGAAGATCCTTGTACTATCTGTCTACACCTGTGGGCATGAATGCAGCGCCCACATGAAAGGACGTCAGTACAAATATTGTATCGAGAATGTAAGGTGGAAACGTAATACAATAAATATATATACTGCAAGAAGAAGGAAAAGAGTCAACCTGGCACTTCTGACTTACCAATGAGAATCTAGTACGCATGTCTCTTAATACTCTCATCTCTTTAACTAAATCTACATTTGATACTGTGTCTCTAACTTACTTATCGTCCTGGTGTAACCTGCCCAACTGATTAGTGGTAACTGCCCAACTGGCCGTAGAACGGTATTAACTGCCCGTCCGATTATTGCCCGACGGTAGAGCGCAACTGCCGGACTAATCAGTGGTAATTGCCCAACCGATCGTAGCATGGTGGTAATAACTGCCCTACAGGTCATAGACTAGTGGTAACTTCAATTGATGCCATAGCCAAGCTTCTACAAGATATCTCTATGAACTTCTTTTGGTCATCACTTAACCCGTAGTGTCTACATAATCCCATAAGACTTATAAGCACAACTCAGGTCATTAGTTTTTCTTTCCACTTGACTAGACTATAACCAAAACCTAAAATACAACATAAACCTCTCATCAAACATTAGATACCTCATTAGAGCTCCTCTGCTATCACTCTATTTACGTTCTATAAAACATCCCTTAAGAACATGTTCCTAAACTCGTTCGATTATTATTAGGGAACCATCATCATGAACACATCTGACCTTGAAGGAACAAAATCATAAGGTGAGATCCACATCAATGAATAACATCAATAGCCATGAGACAAGATCAATGATATTATAAGAATAACGGGAACTATAAACTTTGTCATCTTTAGAGATAGGGTTATTGAAGGTAGCATATATAGGTTCACAACAAAGGGATCATGCCTTAAGAAAGATATTGTGGAAACATGTATGGAATCATAACGTAGGAATCATGCCTTTTGAGAAAAAGGGCTAGCCTTAACATACCTGGAAAATCACTTCTCGACTTTCCAACCTACCTCCCATCTTGCAATCTACATATAAAACTATTCATACTATTGTTATGCTCACCATCATACACTTGTCTTAAGCGTTTAATTAACATCCTTTTAGAATATTCCGAAATTCGGGCAGCATCTCCCTTGTTTATATGCCTAGCCTGAAATCACAATCCAGCAACCAACAACAACAAAAGCAATACCAACATCAACAACAATATTATCAACACCAATATATTCCAAAAACATCCCACACAATGTTTTATACAATTTCTCAACCCATAAATTCGTCATACGATCATTTAATAACTTTATATTTGTAAATAAACTTAAATCAATATCAATAAGAGAAGATTCACACCTTACTTCTGCTAGAACCATAATATATTCACTTTCCACCTTGAATCCAAGCCAAGCTACACCGTAACACAATATTATAATCACAACCATACGCTGTCCGAACCTAAATCCGGAGATTCCACTTGATTCGCGCTAAAATTTTATGGTGGAAGTTTGGAGAAGGTTCCAGAGGGTTAGGGATGATTTCCAGGGTTATGGGGTCAAAATAAGTGGTAAACCCCCTTTATATAATGTCTTAGAGTCGGTTTGCACCGACCTACTTTTTGCTCTGTGCATTCGGGCCACCTTGGGGGGCGTTCGCGTAGAGTAAATCCTCTGCTAGGACAGTTTGTCTTAAAATGCTCATAACGTTTGGTCCCGATGTTCGATTGACGTGAAATTTTTTTGCGTTTGAAACTAGACTTCTTGAACTTCAATTTAGGCTTTGCTTTGCTCCAAAACTCCTCATATACTAAAAGATATTATTTGTCCAAGTTGGGCCAAAATTACCCTTCATATTTTCTCCAAAGTTCGCACAAACATAATTTCCTTAAATCACTTGTCCTATAATCCTTCTATAGCTTATTATATGAACTTAAAACCTCATAACCATAAGATAAACACATATAATCTAATATACCTCCTGAAAGGTAGCTCGAATCTCAACACACGAAACTACGGGGTGGAACATCCCCCCCTCCCCTTTTAAAACATTCGTCCTCGAATTTTAAATTCTTAGAGATCTCTATGAAAATTTCTGCAGAGTTTCCTCGGTAACTATAATACTACCAACTTGTGACACAGCAAGCTAAAATACATAATATCACACCAGCCACCATAACTAGGAATAACTTTTTTAGCCATACATAACTAGTAGTTATACCTGTATTGTCATAGGGAAGCTGCTCCTTATACTGATGCCTAGTCAAAGCGTATACGCGGTTCTAACCATAACCAAAGCTAGATGATCCACCTCTACCTCTACCCCTGCTAACTGATGTCTGAGGGCCTCATTCTGGGAAGTGTACCGAGAAAGCTGAAGCTGCTACTAATCCAGTGGGCCGAGCTATATCACGTCTATCGCCCATCGGGCAATCCCTCATGTAGTGACCTGAAGCCCCACATGTATAGCATACATCAGAGCCCTGACGACATCTTCCAGAATGGGTCTACCATACTGACTGCATTGTGGAAGGGGCATCCTCATCTTTGCCAATTCTCTCCGGTGCTGAAAACCCGGAGCCCTCAAATTCCGACGTATCTCAGAATAAGTCGGCCTCTCATAACGCGTCCTCTGCAATGGTGAATGAATACTAGTAGCGGAAAGTGGGGACCTAAAACTACCTCTGACATCCTCTATCTGACTAGAAGATCTAGCTCTCTTAGGCTGACCTTCATTCAAATCCTCAGACTGCCTTTTTTATCTGCTCTTCTAGATACTGAGCATATGCCTGAATATGGGCGATGTCCATACCATCGAGTAAAGCAACTGTGGAGCATTCATTAATTAGATACGGCTCGAGTCCCACCACAAATTGATGAACTTAGTCTTCCATTTTCGCTACAATAGTGGAAGCATATCTAGCTAAAGAGTTAAACTGGATACTCCCGCACACTTCTGTTTCCTTGCCTAAGAGTTAACAATCTGTCTACTCATGCTCGACGGACCTCTGGTGGCAAATAATGTCGAATAAAGGCATCTACGAACTCTTGCCACATGGGTGGAGGTGTGTTAGCTCCACTGGAAGACATCTAAACATTATACCAATACACAGCCACGTCTCGTAATATGTAGGAAGCTAACTCTATTGACTCGGTGTCTGAAGCATGCATCACTCGCAACATTCTCATCATTTCATCTATAAAATTCTGTGAGTCCTCCTCTGGTTTCGACCCAAAGAACTCTGGAGGGGACAAATTAAGAAAATCTCGGACTCTGGCACTAGTGGCTCTCTCACTGTAACCTGTACCCTGCCGCTGGGCCAGAGCGGCGACTATCTAAGTTAACAACTGAATAGCCTCATGTACCTCTGGACCCGAGGCATCAGGTGGGGGAACTGGGGGTGTTGGAGTTCCTGTATGCTCTTTTGGAGCGGTTGGGATATAAGAGGTCCGGGATGGAACTTCATTCTGGGACCCGTCTTCCTTCATATCTACCAGCGACTCCTGCTCAATCCTTCTTCCGGCCACTGCCTTGCCCTTTTGGGCCGTTGTTGCTTTTCTTTTCATAGGCATTACATAAATCATAACATATGGTCAGGAAAAAGGGAATCCTCATAATATGGTTCGATCGCATGGTCTAAGATAGGAAAGAAAGAAAATATTCCTAAATGCTTTGCAGCCTCCTGTTTACAAGTGTGGTGCACTGCACACCATAAACAAGACTCTGCTTATTACACCGCTGGAAATTTTGTGTTACTAAGGCTACAGACGGCTTAATGTGAACTCAAGGAGGAGCAAATATTACAAGTATAAAGAATGAAATTCTACTGTAGTAGCATGAGGATAGCATGAGTATGATATTTGGAATTCGTACAATATGATTGGAATGATAGGTTACAGATATATAGCCCTCGTAACCTTAAGCTGAGGTGGGGCCCACATGATGGGATTTTTATAAAGGACATATGATAAGTTATATGGACAATATATGTGAAGTTAAACACAACTCAAGAAGGACCCTTGAGCCAAATCCAAGTGTAAGCCCTCCAAAAAGATGTTTTTAAGTTACGTTTTCAGGTGATCTGACTTCGGGCGACCATAACCCCATAATTATTTGGGAATTTGGGAAAACCACAAATCTGAAAGTTGTAGATAATTGAATTAGCTTTCCAACCAAAGGTCGTGGGCCTTCACACGGCATAGGGATAAAAAGTTATGGATGTTTTAATGTGGCAAGGTCAAGCTGGGCAGTGGGCTCAGCCCAACCGAACTCAAGGTCGGTGGGAACCGACCCAAGACCCATATATAAGGGCTAAATGCATAAAAATTCATTCACCTACAAATCAAGAAGTCCACAAACTTTTAGAGAGAGAGAGAGAGAGAGAGAGGAGAGTTAGAAAGAGAAAGTGGAGAATCGAGCAAGTTTGAGGCCCCGAATCCCAAGGCTCGTGAAGGATAAAGTGTAGTACGAGTTGTTGTCGTCGTTTTAAGCTAATTATTGAGCTTGGGGGATGATATTTCGTGATTGATCTACTTCTAAGGTATGTATAAGGCTCCTCTTATGTTATAAAAGTGTTTATTTAGAGTTTTAACGGATTAGAATGAAGGAAATAAAGTTAAAAGCTCGTTTGGCATTTTTGGGAGGTTTATGAAGGTGGGGCTGTTTCAGTGGGGTTAAATGTATGGAAATATCTGAGTTATGATGTATATTGATTTTCGATATTGTTGTTTAACATTGATGTTGATAATTTAGCTGAATTGGATTTTCGGGTTTGTCGAGTTTATAAAGGAAATGTTGTCGAAATTCCGTTAGAAATAGAGATAAGTTTAAGGGATTGATTTAAAGTATATATATTGGATGGATTGTTGCAGTAAATTAAGTATATTGTTGTGTTTTTGAGATTTATTTGTTGTTGGGCTGTTGTGGTGATATACCGAATTGGGAGATACTAATGATATAGAGGAGATGCTGCCCGTTTCGTTTTAGAATTAAGTTATCAATTAATATATATAATATACGAAAGCCTTCTTAAGTCATGTGCATATTCTTACGATTATAGGTTTGGCATACTAACTGTGAAAAGTTCATGATTAAGTTGAATCCTTTGACGACATAAGGTATGTAAAGCTAACCCTTCTTTCTTTTTGGCATGATCTATGTGAGACAAACAGACAACGGATGTATAAACTCCAAAGAAGCTCCTATTCTTAGAGACACCAGGATGGCTAATGTTCTTGATTTCCAGAAGATATTTCATTATGTCTTGATACGTGTCTACGATTCCTAAAATTCTATTTGATATAATCCATTGTGACATTCGATGGGTACTTGACATGACTGTTGTCTTTAATACTCAAGTGTTGGTTCGTTCTAATTATTCTGTTGAGTCTCAGACATGTCTTAGTTTGCATATAGTTGCTCACTACTCTGCCCGTGCATGCAGTTAATATATCTTTCACCGAGTCCCGGGCCGGGTATGTTTTCGTGCACAGTTTCACTGCATTGTTCACCGAGACCCTCACTAGAGGGCCGGGTATATATATATATATATATATGATGATGATGATGATATGATGATGTGATGATGGCACCGAGTCTCATGATGGCTCGGTATATATGATGACTTTATTCACCGAGTCCCATAATGGGCCGGATATAGTATATGATATAGACATGCATGATTTTCATCTCATAAGGCACAGGTGCATTGGTATCCTTGATTATCATACTTGCCTTCTGTTACCTTTTATTCAGTCTTGATCTTCTTTATTGTATTTCCTGCTTTATATACTCAGTACATATCTCGTACTGACCCCCTTTCTTCGGGGGGCTGCGTTTCTTGCCCGCAGGTACAGACACTCGGTTTGATGATCCTCCAGCTTACGACTTCTGCTCAGCTGTTTTGGAGAGCTCCATTGTTCCGGAGCCTAGATTATTTTGGTACAAATATTTTGATGTCGACTTATACAGGTCCATGGGTACGGTAGGGCCCTGTCCCGTCATATTTCACTTGTACACTCTTAGAGGTCTGTAGACATATGTGGGTTGTATCTGACTGTGTCGATATGGTTTGTTTTGGATATTCCCGTATATAGTGGCAGCCTTGTCGGCTTACGTATTGTGTTATGCTTTGGTCAGCTGTGACTCCTCAGGTGACTGGTTTATGATATGTGGCGTTGTGAATCTTTCGTTTGTTTTTACAAGTTTCCATACTGTTCTTAGGTTCGTATACGAGTGTCCAGTTCGGGCACTAGTCATGGCCCATGGGGTTGGGACGTGACAAAAGTGGTATCAGAGCAGTTCATCCTCGGAGTGTCTACAGACCGTGTCTAGTAGAGTCTTGTTTATCGGTGTGTTGTGCACCACATCTATAAACAGGAAGCTATAGGACATTTAGGATGTTACCTTCCTTTCATATCTAAGATCGTGCGATAGAGCCCAGTCATAGGAAATGAAGTTCCTTATACTAACCCTTGATTTCAGCAGAAGAACAGCATTGACGGAAGAAAGTGACTGATGATATTGGAAGTTACAAAGTACACAGGTAAGCAACGGTGCGAAAGATGCATATCGGATAAGGTAAGAATATTGAAGTATGATTGAAATGTAAAGTTGAAGAATGAAAGGGAAGGTAGATAGGAAGGTATAACAGGACAGATCGCTAAAGGATCAGGTACGTGTCGAGGTGTGATATATGAGGTATGTTTCGACATCTTTATATTTTTACTTAAAATTGGGAGCCCTATATGGCTGAGATATGTCATATATACATTAGCCCTGTGAGGCGTTGTTGGTATTTGCTGTGTGCAGGTTTTGGATAGAAAAGAAATATAGAGGAAACTCTGCCGAAATTTTTCTAGAATTTAAAGGAGATGAGATACAAGCTTGTAATATGTCCTAACGGGAAAGATGTTATGTAAAAAGTAATGGCAGGACGGGATTAAGTTAGGAGTATCGTCCACCAGTACAAGAGATGAGTTAAATATTGTTGAATTGAAAATAGCAGCGATTATCAGTTCAACATTTATATGGTAAAGAGAAATGCTAGAGTAAATTAGGGAGACTGGTAGTACTAAAACATGACATAAAAGAGAAAGGGTAAATCCAATAGAGTGATACTGAAGTACTGATTAGATGGATAAGCACGAGTAAAATATGACAAGTTTATTAGCAAAATAAAGTAACAGCATGACTGAGACGGGGGTACGAAATACGAAGGTTATAACGAATGAGATCAAGAAGTGGTACTCTATAGAGTTGATTATGATCAGGGTATAATGAGAACGTAGCAAGAACTTTAATACAAAGTAAGTGAAGTGTAGCGAGGAAACGACTAAAGATGTGACATGTTCTACATGAATAAAAAGTGAATACCAGTGTGAAACCAATAAGCGAGCCATGAGGCAGTAGATAAGAAAGATTATAAGATCTTGTTGGGGTAAGATCTAGCATAGAGGTTTCGCAATGACGGAAATGATAGTAAGCAAAAGGAAAAAGGAAGTCGACTTGAAAGAGAAATCAGAGAAAAGTGATATGGCACAGTAGTAACAGTTGTGATTTGTATAATCGAGATCACGAGTGATATTTTTGGCTGGATATAAAAGACTAAGACTACGGAAAGATGAATAACGAAATAAAACGATTGTTAGGCAAGGGATCAGCATAATAAGAATGAGAGGGGATGATCAGAATGAACAAAATAAGTTTTGGAAGTGAAGAATGGACTGTATAGAAGTAATATATCCTAAAGGACAAGGCTCTATTGAGTTATGAATAGGGTTCCTCGTGCGAGGAATGAAGGATTGATTATAACGGGAGGTAATAAGATAAATTGAGAAGGAATGAATAGAAAGGAATAAGTATGGGTATAGGAAGAAAAGGAAATATGCGAAGTACGCGCACTTAAGAAGTAGTCATATAAAAAAAAAGATGCATCTCCTATGAATATCCTATACATAGATAGAACAAGTAAATTATATAAAGGAATAAGCTGGAAAGAAAAATGTTTACCATACGACGATAAAGCAATAAAGCAAGGCTATCACCAATGACAAATACGACATGATTATGATTTGGTTTTGAAATCAATGTTGAGTGCAACACAAGAGTAGAAACGTATGAGGCATGGTATCAGTTGTGCATGAGACTTAGATCCTTCAAAATAAAGATGGCAGGTTTAAGAGAAAATGCAGTTACGGTCACTATAAGTTGACTACGGGAAAGAGAGGAATAAATTGAGATGGGAAGAAAAGGGAAGGATGACGCTATAAGTGAATTCTGAGTAATGAAGAATGGAATAAGTGACATTACATGAATAATACGGATAGCTAGACATACTACTATTTCAGGCATCCCTATGGAACAGAAGTTGTTAATTTGAGCGGATGTAGACGTTGTGTCACGACCCAGCTAGGGGCCGCGACGGGTACCCGGAGCTAGTTACCGAGCACCGCTCACTCTACTACTTATCTTGCCCATCTAATATTCTTTTATCAATTTACATACCAGTTGTAGGAAAATCATAACTAAACAAACATAATTACTTTATATACAATTGCCTTTCGGCCATCAAAATAATATACACGCATATGGAAACGTCTTGTGAGACCATCTAACCCACACTGCGTATCTACGAGCCTCTACTAACATACTGTATATACATGGACGGAACAAGACTCCGTCGTGCCCAAAATATGCATATATACTAAAAGGATAATCCTAAGCACCTCCGGATGATGGAGTGCTTTCAACCAGCTGACTGCTACTGAGGATCTGGGCCAAGCTCTCCTCTCTGTCTACCTGTGGGCATGAACACAATGTCCGAAGAAAGGACGTCAGTACGAATGTTGTACTGAATATGAGAAGCATAAACAATGAAAGAAAACATCAATAATATAGTGATAACATCAACATGAAATATCTGGATCTGTCTGATAAGCATAAAGGAAATCATGCGTGCCATCTTACTCATACTCATCCTCATAACATATATGCATCATATGCAAGCTGCCCGCCCATGTCGGAACGGTGTGATAATCAATAACATTAGCTCGCGTCCAGGCCTCCCGCGTCCGGGGTACCATCTCATGCCGCCCATTAGTGGTGTCTGCCCATGCCAAAGGGTCATGGTGTATCCGTATAGCTGCCCGCCTTGGCGGTGACTGCCTGGCCAACTAGGCACGGTGTGAAATGCTCATGTCATGCTTATCATAAAATTCTCATAATAATAATAATATACTCATCATAAAATACTTATCTCATTGTAATACATGCATAAGGCTCAAGATCAACTTTACTCTATCGGGGTGACGTAAGGTCGTGATCCCCCGATTACATTATGGAACAACTATTGATAGTCTGCCTCACCTTGAAGGAACTAGTACATAAGGTGAGTGTAAGAGATAATTAACATCATCAATATACTAGCATCATCATATCGTATTCCTCATCTTATATAGACATTAAGGAGTTAGACTCTTAGCCTTTCGGACTATAGGAACTCATGAAGAGAATAGGAATTTCGTGCTACAAGATTCATGCCATCAGAAAGAAGGGACTAGCCTCACATACCTTGGTCGTTTAGCTAAGATATCGCTCACTCGTTCTCCTTCAATATCGCGTCGTTACCTTCATAGAGAATTCATATCAACATTAGCATACTAACTACAAGAACGCATCGCTAATTCTAGGAGAAGTCGGACAGCGCTTCCTTTGCTCATATTACTTTCCATGTTGTATATTAACTCCCAACATTCATAACATTATTCACAATATCGCAATCAACAATCGTCGTTTACGTACATTTAGCAAAATCCACCATTTTCTTCCAATTTTCCCTGATTTAATGATTTTAGCTCATCCTTGCATTTAATGCTTGTTTCATGATATAAACATCATTTATGATGTATTTGTACTCACAACACTCCATTATTCGTAGTTCAATTCCACTATCATTCATTTATGTCACTATTCATTCAATAATGACCTATTTCTATGTTCTTCTACATCTCAAGTGTCTAAGTTTTCCAATACTTCAAACAATATGGAATAATCATGAAACTTACCTTGGATAGTGGTTGAACAATCCTTAAGTTTAATTGCTTCACTTAGACAAAACCCTAGTTTCACCTTCTTGGGAATTACTTGACTTAGATGATCCCTTGATGTGTTTTTGCACTTGATTTTATAGGTTTAGTGTTGTTGTCCTTGATGTTCCTTGGATTCTTTTGAATTTCTATGGATGAAGTATGTGGAGAGTTCTGGAGGTTTTCTTGAAGTATATGGATGAATAATGAAATAAAGTGAGCTTTGGTCCCTTTTTAATAATCCCAAAATCTGATCTTCAATGAATTCTCGTCGGGTGAACAGTGGTCGTGAACTGCAGTTTACGGACCGTATTGTGGTTTACGGTCCGTCTTCCATTATCGTGTTTAAGCAATTCAAAAACAGAAGGTTTGGCTGAGTGTCATGGCACTTTACGACTGGGGTTTACGGTCCGTAAACCAGTTTACGGGCCGTCCTCCAAGCCATTTTTAATCATTTTCACCATTTACAGAAAGTCTTGCCTGAGGGACCTGGTGGTTTACGACCTGGTTTACGGTCCGTAAACTAGTTTACGGGCCGTATTCTGGGTCGTTTTTAACCATTTCAACACTTAACAGAAACTTGTGATTTTTGACGCAATGAAAGACGATTGCACTATACGGTTCGTAAATCACTTTACGGGCCGTATAGTGCCATATACGACCACTGGGTGAAAATTTTTCTGCAACTTTATTATTACCAAAAATTCAAAATTAGCCATTCCCGACTTAGTAAAACACCATACACTCAAGTCCTTCATTGTTCTACTCATCACACAAGTACGGAAAAATTTCCGAGGTGTAACATTCTTCCCCCCTTTTGGAACATTCGTCCTCGAATGTTCAACACTCGAGGATTCTAGAAAATTTTTGCCAGAGTTCCCTTTGTAATTTGGCACTACCAATTTACCACAACGACCCATAATATCATTGCCTCACAGGGCTATATCACAATATCAGCATATTTATGGCTACACACGACCAAAAAAACATAAAACTAAAACATTCATACCTCATATCGTCGACGTCTCATCTTGAATCTCTTCTGGGGATTGGAACAAATGGGGGTACATAGATTTCATCTTCTCCTCCGCTTCCCAAGTCATTTCTTCCCGATTATTGTTCCGCCATAGCACTTTGACTGAGGCAACCTTTTTATTCCGAAGCCTTCGCACTTGTCTATCCAAAATAGCAATGGGCACTTCTTCGTATGTCAACTTCTCTGTCACATGTACATCATCAATCGGAACAATCCTCGTGGGGTCTCCAATACACTTGCGGAGCATCGAAACATGGAATACTGGGTGTGCAGATTCGAGCTCTGAAGGCAAGTCCAATTCATTGGCTACTCGACCCACCTTGCGGATGATTCGATAAGGTCCAATGTATCTTGGACTCAATTTCCCCTTTTTGCCGAACCTCATTACTCCCTTCATTGGTGAAACTTTCAAGAATACCCAATCATTAGCTTGAAATTCTAAATCCCGTCGGCGGTTGTCCGCATAAGACTTTTGGCGACTTTGAGCTGTTAACAGTCGGTCTCGAATCACTTTAACCTTTTCAACTGCTTGTTGGACCAAGTCGGGGCCTATCAATTGTACTTCTCCGGTTTCAAACCATCCAATTGGAGATCTGCATTTTCTTCCATATAAGGCTTCATACAGGGCCATTTGGATACTGGAATGATAGCTGTTATTATAGGCAAATTCAATAAGAGGCAAATGCTCATCCCATCCACCGCCAAAGTCCAATACACATGCCCGTAGCATGTCCTCTAAGGTCTGAATAGTGTGCTCGTCTTGCCCGTCGGTCTGTGGGTGGAACGTCGTGCTAAGCTTAACTTGAGTACCTAGACCTTCTTGAAAGGACTTCCAGAACTTGGCTGTGAACTGCGCCCCTCTATCCGTGATAATGGCCCAAGGAATACCATGAAGTCGTACAATCTCCTTGAGATACAATTTAGCATAATCCTCCGCTGAATATGTAGTCCTGACGGGGAGAAAATGAGCTGCTTTTGTGAGCCTGTCCACGATCGCCCATATAGAATCATACTTCCCTCGCGTACGGGGTAATCATACCACAAAATCCATATTAATTTCTTCCCATTTCCACGTAGGAATTTCCATTGCTTGCAATAAACCTCCTGGCTTTTGATGTTCGGCTTTCACTTGCTGACAATTTGGACATTGGGCTACAAACCCTGCTATGTCTCGCTTCATGCCATCCCACCAATATAGCAACTTAAGGTCGTGGTACATCTTGGTTGCACCTGGATGAATAGAATACCGGGAATAATGTGCTTCCTCTAAAATTCGTTGGCGTAAGTTTGCCACATCCGGTACACATAACCTGCCCCGATATCTAAGGACCCCTTCTATGGAAACTTCGAATGGAGACTTTTCTTTTTCGTGAGCTAGATCTCGATAATGGCTTAGCTGGGAATCCTCATATTGCCGCTCCTTCACTTCTAGATTCAATGATGAAACTGTGGGGTCATTGATGCTAATACTTGCATCTCCTGAATCAGTCGCACGTACACCGAGACTTGGTAGTTGATGGAGCTCACGAACCATTTCCTGCTTTTCCGAAGGAACTCCACATAAACTACCCATCGATCGGCGGCCAAGTTCATTGCCACTACATTCGCCTTCCCAGGATGATATAGAATGTTCACATCGTAATCCTTTAGTAATTCTAACCATCGCCTTTGCCGCAGGTTCAACTCCTTCTGTTTGAAAATATATTGGAGGCTTTTGTGATCCGTATAGATGTCAACACGTACACCATACAAGTAGTGCCTCCATATTTTTAACGCATGGATAACCGCGGCCAATTCGGGATCATGAGTCGGATAATTCTATTCATGCCTTCGCAACTGTCTCGAGGCATATGCAATGACTCTCCCATGCTGCATCAATACGCATCCTATTCCCACACCGGAGGCATCACAATATACGACATAGCCATCGGACCCTTCTTGAAGTGTTAGCACTGGCGCTGAGGTCAACTTGTTTTTCAACTCTTGGAAACTACGCTCACAGGCATCATTCCACTGGAATTTAGCCAACTTCTGAGTTAACTTCGTCAATGGGGCTGAAATAGATGAGAAGCCCTCTACAAGTCTCCTGTAATATCCTGCTAACCCAAGAAAACTACGAACTTCCGTAGGTGTCGTAGGCCTTGGCCAAGTCTTCACAGCTTCTATTTTCTGAGTGTCGACTCAGATACCATCATCTGAAATAACATGAACTAGAAATGCCACGGATTTTAGCCAAAACTCGCACTTCGAAAACTTTGCATACAATTCCCGATCTCGAAGAACACCAAGAACAATTCTTAGATGATCTGCATGTTCTGACTCTGTGCGAGAATATACCAGGATATCGTCGATAAACACTATCACAAAAATATCAAAGAACGGCCTGAACACATTATTCATTAAATTCATGAACACCGCCGGGGCGTTTGTTAACCCAAACGACATCACTCGGAACTCGTAATGGTCGTACCTCGTTCTGAAGGCTGTCTTGGGAATGTCTTCTTCTCTGATCCTCACTTGATGATAACCCGATCTTAGGTCTATCTTAGTAAACCACTTAGCACCTTGTAATTGATCGAACAAGTCGTCGATTCTGGGAAGGGGATATCTGTTCTTCACAGTCACCTTGTTCAACTGTCTATAATCGATACACATTCGTAGCGACCCATCTTTCTTTCACACGAACAAGACCGGTGCTCCCCATGGTGATGAACTGGGTCTAATAAAACCATTCTCGAGTAAGTCTTTCAACTGTGCCTTTAGCTCTTTCAACTCTGCTGGAGCCATTCGATAGGGAGGAATAGAAATAGGCTCGGTGTTGGGTACTACATCAATAGCAAAGTCGATTTCCCTTTCTGGAGGAAGGCCTGGTAACTCGCCGGGAAACACATCTGGGAATTCATTCACTACCGGGACAGACTGGAAAGTTGGCACTTCCGCTTCCGTGTCATGAACCCGAACTAGATGACAAATATAACCCTTGGCTATCATCTTTCTCGCCTTAAGGTAGGAAATAAACCTACCCTCTGGGGAAACTGTATTAGCCTTCCACTCGAGTATGGGCTCTCCCAGAAATTTGAATCGAACTACTTTTGTCCGGAAACAAACATTAGCATAGCATGATGCCAACCAGTCCATACCCATAATTACGTCAAAATCTATCATCTCAAGTTCAATCAAATCAGCCTTTGTCTGACGATCACGTATAATGACTACACAGTTCTTATATACTTGCCTCACTATTACAGGATCACCAACCGGAGTGAATACTTCGAAAGTTTTAATTGGCTCGGGTCTCACCCCAACACAATCAGTGATATACGGAGTAATATATGAGAAGGTAGAACCTGGATGAATCAGAGCATATACGTCACGCGAAAATATAGTCAGGGTACCTGTGACAACATCTGGGGAAGACTCAAGATCCTGTCGCCCAGCTAAAGCATACACACGGGGCTGAACAGCACCTGAAGTAGATGCTCCCCCTCTGCCTCTGCCTCTACCTGCTGTAGTCTGAGGAGTCTGTGCTGTCGGGCGTGCTGAAGAATAACCCGCTGCTGAACCTGTAGGCTGAGCCCCAGCTCTATCTCTCGCTGAAGGGCAATCTCTCATCATGTGACCAACTTGCCCGCAAGCATAGCAAGCATCCGAACCCTGACGACACCGTCCGGAATGTAATTTGCCACACTGGCTACACCGCGGTACTGGAGGTCTCCTCTGACTAAAATCTCCCTGATACTGAGAACTTGGGGCCCTCGAACTCTGACCCTGCCCTGACTGGAAAGAGCGATCGAACCTCCTGTCTGAGAATCTGGGAGGCACACTAGTCGCGGACTGACCTGAGTGCCTGGGATGTGTCTGTCTCGGTCCCTCTCTATACTCACTGCTCTCTCCCATAGATCTAGCCCTCTTACCTTGTATTCTGTCGCCATCACGATCACTTCTTTGCTGTCGTTGTCGTTCCACGAGATTCTGAGCATGGGCCTGTATCCGGGAAATATCCATCCCGTCTTGCAAGGAGGCCGTCAAACAATCTCTGTACAAATGTGGCCCCAGACCACTCACAAATCTATAGATTCTGTCTCCCATATCGGCCACCATAGTCGGAGCATATCGGGCCAATGAGTTGAATTGCATGCTATACTCTCGGGCACTCATACCCCTTTGCTTTAAATTCAGGAACTTGTCCGCTCTAGCTCGGCGGACTTCGGGTGGCAAGTAGTGACGAATAAAGGCATCTACAAACTCTTGCCACACGGGAGGTGGAACATTTTCTCCTCTTGTTATCGCCCAATTATTATACCATAACTCCGCCACATCGCGGAGTCTATAAGAAGCCAACTCCACAGATTCGGTCTCGGAAGCATGGATAATCTCTAAAGTCCTCAACATCTCATCAATAAAATTTTGCGGATCTTCATCTGGCTTTCACCCAAAGAATTCCGGAGGATTTATGGCCATAAAGTCACGGGCTCTCGTACTAGCTGAATGATCCCTTGGACCCGCATCCTGTCGTTGTGCCTGAACGGCAACCAATTGTGTCAATAAATGGATGGCCTCGGACACTTGTTGACCCGAAGCACCCGGTGGAGGAATCGGAGTTGAGGCTCCTCTCTGCTCTTCTACATTGAGCGCGGCCTCACCTTGCGATTCGCTTTCCTCTACATTTGCCGGAGGCTCTCTTTCCGCCTGCCTCTTTGTCGTAGCTTTGCCCTTCTGGGCAGCTGTAGCTTTTCCTTTTGGCGGCATTTTCTGAAACCGTAACGCACTTTTAGGAATAACATAATCCTAAGCATGGCTCTATCGCACGATTTCATGAGAAGAAGGATGGTCATTTTCCTAAATGCCCTGTAGCCGCTTGTTTATTAGCGTGGCGCGCAACACACCATAAACAAGACTCTACTAGACACGGCTCGTAGACACTTCCTAGGACAAACTGCTCTGATACCACTTCTGTCACGACCCAGCTAGGGGCCGCGACGGGTACCCGGAGCTAGTTACCGATCACCGCTCACTCTACTACTTATCTTGCCCATCTAATATTCTTTTATCAATTCATAATTAAACAAACATAATTACTTTATATACAATTGCCTTTCGGCCATCAAAATAATATACACGCATATGAAAACGTCTTGTGAGACCATCTAACCCACACTGCGTATCTACGAGCCTCCACTAACATACTGTATATACATGGACGGAACAAGACTCCGTCGTGCCCAAAATATGCATATATACTAAAAGGATAATCCTAAGCACCTCCGGACGATGGAGTGCTTTCAACCAGCTGACTGCTACTGAGGATCTGGGCCAAGCTCTCCTCTCTGTCTACTTGTGGGCATGAACACAGCGTCCGAAGAAAGGACGTCAGTACGAATGTTGTACTGAACATGAGAAGCATAAACAATGAAAGAAAACGTCAACAATATAGTGATAACATCAACATGAAATATCTGGATCTGTCTGATAATCATAAAGGAAATCATGCGTGCCATCTTACTCATACTCATCCTCATAACATATATGCATCATATGCAAGCTGCCCGCCCATGTCGGAACGGTGTGATAATCAATAATATTATCCCGCGTCAAGGCCTCCCGCGTCCGGGGTACCATCTCATGCCGCCCACTAGTGGTGTCTGCCCATGCCAAAGGGTCATGGTGTATCCGAATAGCTGTCCGCCTTGGCGGTGACTGCCCGGCCAACTAGGCACGGTGTGAAATACTCATGTCATGCTTATCATAAAATGCTCATAATAATAATATACTCATCATAAAATACTTATCTCATTGTAATACATGCATAAGGCTCAAGATCAACTTTACTCTATCGGGGTGACGTAAGGTCGTGATCCCCCGATTACATTATGGAACAACTATTGATACTCGGCCTCACCTTGAAGGAACTAGTACATAAGGTGAGTGTAATCGATAATTAACATCATCATTATACTAGCATCATCATATCGTATTCCTCATCTTATATAGACATTAAGGAGTTAGACTCTTAGCCTTTCGGACTATAGGAACTCATGAAGAGAATAGGAATTTCGTGCTACAAGATTCATGCCATCAGAAAGAAGGGACTAGCCTCACATACCTTGGTCGTTTAGCTAAGATATCGCTCACTCGTTCTCCTTTAATATCGCGTCGTTACCTTCATAAAGAATTCATATCAACATTAGCATACTAACTACAAGAACGCGTCGCTAATTCTAGGAGAAGTCGGACAACGCTTCCTTTGCTCATACTACTTTCCATGTTGTATATTAACTCCCAACATTCATAACATTATTCACAATATCGCAATCAACAATCGTCGTTTACATACATTTAGCAAAATCCACCATTTTCTTCCAATTTTCCCTTATTTACTGATTTTAGCTCATCCTTGCATTTAATGCTTGTTTCATGATATAAACATCATTTATAACGTATTTGTACTCACAACACTCCATTATTCGTAGTTCAATTCCACTATCATTCATTCATGTCACTATTCATTCAATAATGACCTATTTCTATGTTCTTGTACATCTCAAGTGTCTAAGCTTTCCAATACTTCAAACAACATGGAATAATCATGAAACTTAACTTGGATAGTGGTTGAACAATCCTTAAGTTGAATTGCTTCACTTAGACAAAACCCTAGTTTCACCTTCTTGGGAATTACTTGACTTAGATGATCCCTTGATGTGTTTTTGCACTTGATTTCATAGGTTTAGTGTTGTTGTCCTTGATGTTCCTTGGATTCTTTTGAATTTCTATGGATGAAGTATGTGGAGAGTTTTGGAGCTTTTCTTGAAGTGTATGGATGAATAATGAAATAAAGTGAGCTTTGGTCCCTTTTTAATAATCCCAAAATCTGATCTTTAATGAATTCTCGTCGGGTGAACAGTGGTTGTAAACTGCAGTTTACGGACCGTATTGTGGTTTACGGTCCATCTTCCATGATCGTATTTAAGCAATTCAAAAACAGAAGGTTTGGCTGAGTGTCATGGCACTTTACGACTGGGGTTTACGGTCCGTAAACCAGTTTTCGGGCCGTCCTCCAAGTCGTTTTTAATCATTTTCACCATTTACGGAAAGTCTTGGCTGAGGGACCTGGTCGTTTACGACCTGGTTTACGGTCCGTAAACCAGTTTACGGGCCGTATTGTGGGTTGTTTTTAACCATTTCAACACTTAACAGAAACTTGAGATTTTTGACGCAATGAAAGACGATTGCACTATACGGTCCGTAAATCACTTTATGGGCCGTATAGTGCCATATACGACCACTGGGTGAAAATTTTTCTGCAACTTTATTATTTCCAAAAATGCAAAATTAGCCATTCCCGACTTAGTAAAACACCATACACTCAAGTCCTTCATTGTTCTACTCATCACACAAGTACGCAAAAATTTCCGAGGTGTAACACATTGACTCATAACTAATGGTTTAGCTAAGTAAACTACAACCTTGTTTGGGTTGCTATGTTGGTTGTATTACTTGGTTGCAAAACTGCAAGATGAGCACGTTAAGACTTCACATATGAATATGATATAGTATAATAAGGGAATTGACGAAAGAGATATATGAGTTCGAGATTGGAAGTGAGGTAACAGAGATAAGTAAGACCCTTAAAGGGGGGAAGCGAGTAAGGAAAATACAAGTGTAGGGATTGAAACGTGGAATCCTGAGATGTGATAGATATAGAATTTTATGTAGAAATGAGTCTAATAGCTATTAAATAAGTGGACAAGAATCGAGCGGGTATCTGAGACTGTACTAAAAATCATTATAAAGACCTTGAACAACATGACGTTGAGAGCGGATAACTCAAGGAATATTGTAAAGGATAGCGAGGCTATGTTGGAATAGAGGCAAAGGAATTGACAGTAGAGTTGTTTGATAATGATATAGCGATTTATAAGTGACGAATAAGAGGGACATAAAGCTTTCTATTGTAGAATATAAGATGTGATAATCAGGGGACAAATAAAGGAAAGAAAAGAGTATGACGAGATAAGTTACAACAAACAAAAAAAAAAGAGTTTTGTTATGTATGATATGCGTAAAGTAGAACGAACCAAAGGAAGGGAAGTTTATGAATAAGTTTAGATGTTCATTCATGAATCACACAAGAACGGTTATGTAACTTGCAAGTATTTACATGTCGGGAATGAAACCGATTAGGTACTTAAAAAGAGGAGTAAGAGGTAAGCAATAATAGTGTGTTTGTGATACTCCGAGTCAGTTGAGGGAAAATATATGGTAAATTGAGTCGAAATGTTGAGTTGGAATTATCATTAAGGGAAAATAGGAGAATCACTTTGAATATGATATAAGTATATGTTATATGTTTCCTACGATAGCCGTGAGGTGTGTTAGATTACTTACGAATTCGATGGGATCATTGAATAAATGGGGTTTTACCAGAAGAATATTACGCCTTGGAACTTTAATTTTTGTATCATTGTGGTTATAGAGTATCCTAGAGGATTATGAAAATTCTCGAAAATTATGAAGCTTTTAATGAGTCGACGAGGGACACCCTCGACAGGACATTTCAGATTGAATTTATCTAGACTCTACATATGTGAATCAATACCATTTTCATGGTCATATGGAAGAAACGAAGTGGGAGAGATTTGCAAACCATGTGAGACTTAATACCATTATTGAGCAAGAAAAAGGATCGACGAGTCCGAGTATCAAGGAGGTTCTGCAAAAATTTTGTTAAAGTTGATTGTGATCAGTATATATACATGTGCAATGATCAGTAAGATACACAAGTGTAAACTGAAGAATGAAAGGTTAATAATAGTTGTAAATCGACTTAAAGAATGGTTAAGATAAGTTCTCTCGGGGATTAGAAGTAAGGTTGATGAACTAAGATTAATATGATTCGGATAATGTGATAAGAGAGAAGAGACTTAAGAGGGGAAGCAATGATAAGCAAGGAGTCATTTGAAAGGTGAGTTAGTATAAAAAGAGTAAGCTTAAACGAGTAAAGAATGAAACAAGGAAGAGAAAGAAACATGATTACATGTGTTTTAGGAAAGAGAGTAATGTGTCCCTTATAGAAATCAATATAACTGAAAGCATCAACTGGCTAAGGGAAGTTGAAGCTTATAGAAGAAAGATAAGCATTGCAAAGGACAATGAATTTGAAGCTTATAGAGGAAAGATAAGTATTGAAAAGCACTTTAGGAATTGTGAAGGGTTGAGTGATAATAGTAAGCATTGGAATTGGATACGAGTATTAGTCTTCTTTTAACATTGAAGGACGAATGTTTCTAAGAGGGGAAAAATGTTACACCCCAGAAAATTTCGTGTTACTAAGGCTACAGACGGCTTAATGTGAGCTCAAGGAGGAGAAAATATTACAAGTATAAAGAATGAAATTCTACTGTAGTAGCATCAGGATAGCATGAGTATGATATTTGGAATTCGTACAATATGATTGGAATGATACGTTAAAAGATAAATAACCCTCGTAACAGTAAGCTGAGGTGGGGCCCACATGATGGGATTTTTATAAAGGACATATGATATGTTATATGGACAATATATGTGAATTTAAACACAACTCAAGAAGGACCCTTGAGCCAAATCCAAGTGTAAGCCCTCCAAAAAGATGTTTTTAAGTTACGTTTTCGAGTGATCTGACTTCGGGAGACCATAAACCCATCATTATTTGGGAATTTGCGAAAACCACAAATCTGAAAGTTGTATATAATTGAATTATCTTTCCAACCATAGGTGGTGGGCCTTCACACAACATAGGGATAAAAGGTTATGGACGTTTTAATGCAGCAAGGTCAAGCTGGGTAGTGGGCTCGGCCCAACCCGACTCAAGGTCGCTGGGAACCGACCCAAGACCCATATATAAGGGATAAATGCATAGAAATTCATTAATTTACAAATCAAGCAGTCCACAAACGTTTAGAGAGAGAGAGAGGAGAGTTAGAAAGAGAAAGTGGAGAATCGAGCAAGTTCGAGGCCCTGAATCCCCAGGCTCGTGAAGGATAAAGTGTAGTACGAGTAATTGTCGTCATTTTAAGCTAATTATTGAGCTTGGGGGATGATATTTCATGATTGATCTGCTTCTAAGATATGTATAAGGCTCCTCTTATGTTATTAAAGTGTTTGTTTAGAGTTTTAACGGATTAGAACGGAGGAATTAATGTTTAAAGCTCGTTTGGCATTTTTGGGAGGTTTATGAAGGTGGGGCTGTTTCAGTGGAGTTAAATGGATGGAAATATCTGAGTTATGATGTATGATGATTGTCGATATTGTTGTTTGACGTTGTTGCTGATAATTTAGCTGAATTGGATTTTCGGGTTTGTCCAGTTTATAAAAGAAATGCTGTCGAAATTCCGTTAGAAATAGAGATAAGTTTAAGGGATTTATTTAAACTATATATATTGGATGGATTGTTGCAGTAAATTAAGTATATTGTTGTGTTTTTGAGATTTATTTGTTGTTGGGTTGTTGTGGTGATATACCGAATTGGGAGATACTAATGATATAGGGGAGATGCTGCCCGTTTCGTTTTAGAATTAAATTATCAATTAATATATAAAATATACGAAAGCCTTCTTAAGTGACGTACATAGTCTTACGATTATAGGTTTGGCATACAAATTGTGAAAAGTTCGTGATTAAGTTGAGTTCTTTGGACGACGTATGGTATGTAAAGCTAACCCTTCTTTCTTTTTGGCATGATCTATGTGAGACAAACAGACGACGAATGTATAAACTCCAAAGAAGCTCCTATTCTTAGAGACACCAGGATGGCTAATGTTCTTGATTTCCATAAGTTATTTCATTATGTCTTGATACGTGTCTATGATTCCTGAAATTCTATTTGATATAATCCATAGTGACATTCAAGGGGTACTTGACATGACTGTTGTCTTTAATACACAAGTGTTGGTTCATTCTACTTATTCTATTGAGTCTCAGACATGACTTAGTTTGCATATAGTTGCTCACTACTCTGCTCGTGCATGCTGTTAATATATCTTTCACCGAATCCCGGGCCGGGTATGTTTTCGTGCACAGTTTCACTGCATTGTTCACCGAGCCCCTCACTAGAGGGTCGGGTACGTATATATAGATATCATGATGTGATGATTTCACCGAGTCCCATGATAGCTCGGTATGGTATATGATGACTTTATTCACCGAGTCCCATAATGGGCCGGATATGGTATATGATATAGACATGCATGATTTTCATCTCATAAGGCACAGGTGCATTGGTATCCTTGATTATCATACTTTCCTTCTGTTACATTTATTCAGTCTTGATCTTCTTTATTGCATTTCATGCTTTATATACTCAGTACATATCTCGTACTGACCCCCTTTCTTCAGGGGGCTGCGTTTCATGCCCGCAGGTACGGACACTCAGTTTGATGATCCTCCAGCTTAGGACTTCTGCTCAGCTGTTTTGGAGAGCTCCACTGTTCCGGAGACTAGATTATTTTGGTACAAATCTTTTGATGTCGACTTATACATATCCAGGGGTACGGCGGGGCCCTGTCCCGTCATATTTCACTTGTACACTCTTAGAGGTTTGTAGACATATGTGGGTTGTATCTGACTGTGTCGATATGGTTTGTTTTGGATCTTCCCGTATATAGTGGCAGCCTTGTCGGCTTGCGTATTGTGTTATGCTTTGGTGAGCTGTGACTCCTCAGGATACAGGTTTATGATATGTGGCATTATGAATCTTTCATTTGTTTTTACAAGTTTCCATACTATCCTTAGTTTCAGTCTGACTATATCTAGCAGGTTCGTATACGAGTGTCCAGTTTGGGCACTAGTCATGGCCCATGGGGTTGGGTCGTGACACTGCTAGGCACGGCTTGCAGACAACCGTAGGACAGACCTGCTCTGATACCACTTTGTCACACCCCATCCTTGGTGAGGCGTGATTGGCACCCAGTATCTTACGGAAACTGAGTGAACCAACTGGTACCTTGCATCCTCTATGTCTCGAATGGCAAGATAAGGCCAAGAAGGCCAACTATGAATATAATATCATCCACACGTATATATAAAATGGGCCTGCGACGTCAACATATCCACTAACAAAACATAATTGAGTTGTACACAGGAATCTGTCTGCAATGCCCCTAAGAACATGACTGAAGTAGATAAGTCAGGACAGGGCCCCTGACATACCCTTAACACAAAATACATATACAACCCAGACTCAGTAATGCTCCAAGAAGAAGTGGAGCTCACCAATCAAAACTAGGACCTGAAAGCAACCTACTGGGGAAGATCCTTGTCCCGTCTATCTACACCTGCGGGCATGAACGCAGCGTCCATAAGAAAGGACGTTAGTACGAATATTGTACCGAGTATGTGTGGTAGAAATGTAATACATATATATATATATATATATATATATATATATACTGCAAGAAGAAGGAAAAGAGTCAACCTGGCACTTCTGACTTACCAATGAGAATCTAGTACACATGTCTCTTAATACTCTCTTCTCTTTAACTATATCTATATTTGATACTGTGTCTCTAACTTACTTATCGACCTGGTGCTAACTACCCAATTGATTAGTGGTAACTACCCGACCGGTTGTAGCATGTTGGTAACTGCCCATTTGATTATCGCCCGACGGTAGAGCGCAACTGCACGACTAATCAGTGGTAGCTGCCTAACCGGCCATAGCACGGTGGTAATAATTGCCCTACTGTTCGTAGACTAATGGTAACTATAATCGACGTCATAACCAAGCTTCTACAAGAAATCTCTATGCACTTCTCATGGTGATCGCTTAACCTGTAGTGTCTACATAATCCCATAATACTTATAAGCATAACTCAGGTCGTTAGTACTTCTTTCCGCTTGATAGACTATAACCAAATCCTAAATACAACACAAACTTCTCTTTGAACATTAAATACCTCATTAAATATCCTCTACTAGCACTCTATTCACGTCCTATAAAACATCCCTTAAGAACGTGTTCCTAAACTAGTTGGATTATTATTAGAGAACCATCATCATGAACACATCTCACCTTGAAGGAACAAAATCATAAGGTGAGATCAACATCAATGAATAACATCAATAGCCATGAGACAAGCTCAATGATATCATAAGAATAACGGGAAATATAAGCTTTGGCATCTTTAGAACAGGGTTATTAAAGGTAGAATCTGTAGGTTCACAACAAAAGGATCATGCCTTAAGAAAGATATTACGGAAACATGTATGAAATCATAATGTAGGAATCGTGCCTTTTGAAAGAAAGGGCTAGCCTTAAAATACCTGGAAACTCAGTTCTTCACCTTCTAACCTACGTACCGTCTTAAAATCTATATAAAACTATTAATACTACTGTTAGGCTCACCATCATACACTTGTCTGAAGCCTTTAATTAAAATCCTTTTAGAATCTGTCGAAATTCGGGCAGCAGCTCCCCTATTTATATGCCCTGCCCGAAATCAAAATCCAGCAACCAACAACAACAACAACAATACCAACATCAACAACAATATTATTAATACCAATACATTCCAAGAACATCCCACACAATGTTTTATCAAATTTCTCAACCCAAAAATTCGTTATACGATCATTTAATAACTTTATCTCCGTAAATAAACTTAAATCAACATCAATAAGAGAAGATTCATACCTTACTTCCGCTAGAAACATAATATCTTCACTTTCCACCTTTAATCCAAGCCACGATTCACCGCAACACAATATTATGATCACAACCATACGCTGTCCGAACCTAAATCCAGATATTCCACTTGGTTCGCGCTAAAATTTTATGGCAGAAGTTTGGAGAAGGTTCTAGAGGGTTGAGGATGGTTTCCAGGGGTTATGGGATGAAAATAAGGGGTAAAACCCCTTTATATAATGTCTTAGAATCGGTTTGCACTGACCTACTTTTTCCTTTGCACATTCATGCCACCTTGGGGCGCATTCGCGAAGAGTAAATCCTCTACGCGGACAGTCTGTCTTAAAATACTCATAACATTTGACCCCGATGTTCGATCGACGAGTGGTTTTTTGTGTTGGAAACTAGACTTCTTGAACTTTAATTTAGGCTTTGCTTTGCTCCTAAACTCCTCATATACTAGAAGATATTATTTCTCGACGTTGGGCTAAAATTACCATTCATATTTTCTCCAAAGTTCCCACACACTTAATTTCCTTAAATAACTTGTCCTCCAATGATTCCATAGCTTATTATATGAACTTAAAACCTCATAACCGTAAGATAAACACATATAATCTCACATACCTCCAGAAAGATAGCTCAAATCTCAACACACGAAACTACGGGGTGAAACAATTTGGGAAGAGGGGCAAGCTTAGCTCGAGATTTATTGGGCTATTTGAGATTCTCAAGCATGTGGGGGAGGTAGCTTATGAGTTCTTTACCTCTAAGCTTATTAGGCGTTCATTCGTTATTTCACGTTTCGATGTTAAAGAAGTATCATGGCGATGGGTCGTACATAATCTGTTGGTATTCGGTTTTACTAGATGAGAACTTGACTTATAAGGAAGAGCCTATTGCTATCTTCGATAGAGAGTTTTGCAAGTTGAGGTCGAAGGAAATAGCCTCTGTCAAAGTACAGTGGAAGAATCGTCTAGTTGAGGAAGTTACTTGGGAAACAGAATCGGATATGTGTAGCAAGTATCCCCGTCTTTTCACCGGGAAAGGTACCCTTTTCCTAGAATCTCATCCCTATACATTCGGGGACGAATAGTGTTTTAATTGGCATCTAATGTAACGACCTTCCCGGTAGTTAAGGAAAATCTAGGATCACCCTCCCTATAGAACCTTTCCAAGGGTAAAATGAGCTAATAGAAACTCAAATGTAAAAGTCTAAGAACTGAAAATTTGACAAGTTTGTGATTATTGTTTGGTTGTGTTGAGGACATTGGCGGGGTGACGTAACCAATTAGACCTCCGTTGGGGATTCCGAGGCTACGGGTGAGTCCGTATGGTGTTTTTACATTGATGTGCATATTATTTTTTGTTTATAAGGCCTCGGATGAATTTGGGAGAGTAGAGTACAAAACTAGTGGAATTAGCATGCCCACTGGTTCAGTGGCACCGTCGCCATAGACGGAGTACCGCTGTGGCGGGGCTGCTGTAGCGGTGGATCGCTCGTCACCGTGAACTTCAGAGAAATATATTTGGGCTATGGCGGGTCCGTGCTCGCCATAGCAGAAGTGGGCATTAGGTGGATGTCCACTACAGCAGGGCCTTGCCCGCTATAGCGAGACAACTGCAGTGGACCTCGACGGGGGCAGAATCTCAATTTTTAAATACTTAGTCCGAATTCTTTATTCATAAAAATCCAAAACTGTTTCCAAGGAGCACCTCAGGTGAAATTCTAAGGCTAGGGAAAGAATATTCTTGAGAGGCCTATTTGAGACTATTTGTCGTATTGATCTTGAGATTTGTGAGTTAGTTTTTCATCCGATCTTTCATGTTTCTGTATTGAGGAATTACCATTTTGATAGTCCTATATCATTATTTAGATTCAGTTTTGTTTGATGAGAATATTCCCTATAAGGAAAAGTCCGACATGCGTAGCTGATATCCTCAGTTATTGCTGATTCAGGTACTTCTCGTCCACTCTTCCTTGTCGCTCGAGGATGAGAAATTATTTAATTGGTATCCGATGTAATGACCCATTTGGTCTTTATTGTGTTCCCGACACTTTTTCTCCCTTTTCGAGCTTTATTAGCTTATATTTGACCCTCGGGGACAGTTGACACATTTTTCGAGGTCATCTAACTTGATTTGGGTAAGTTTTGGGGAAATTTGACTTTTAAGTGAAAACTATTTGACTCATAGTTGGCTTTTGGGTAAATAGACCTTTACCAAGAATCTGTCGATTTCGATAGGTCCGAAGGGTCTTTTAGAACTTGTGTGTATATTCGGTTTAGTTCCCAATGCACTAGGCTGCATTTTGGGACTTGGGTTGGGAAGTCAATTTTGAGGTATCGGGATTGACTTGGTCAATGAGACCACTGATGAGAATTTCGAGGCCATGAGTGAGTTCGTAGCACGTATTTATGTATATCTGCATATTTTTGTTTTTGTCCGGGAGGTTCCGGGATGGTTCCGAGTGTTGATTTCAAGTTTGGAAGACACCAAAAATTTCTGGTGTCTGGTGACCGCTATAGTAGTAGGATAGCACTATAGCGGTGGGGTGACCGCTATAGCGGCTGACGGACCAGATTTTTTATTTAAAAGCCCTATTTCTTTTATTCACTACTCACTCCGAAATAGAGCTTTTGGTTCGGAGCATTTCAACGGTGATTCTTGAGGGAAAATCTTTGTGGTAAGTCCTTCTATCTTCTTTGTTATTCCATTTTCCATAATCACCTTAGGATTCCATTATCATGCTAGATCACTAAGAGTTTAAGAATTAAAAGAGGGTTCAATGAGTTCTTTTTCTAGGCTTTATAATCTTGATTTATTGGTTGAGTTAGCTTGATTAAGCATGGAATTGAAGATTACAATATATAATTGCACGATTCTTGCCTAATTAGTGGCTAAATTATAGATTTTGTGCTAGTATTTATACCCAAATTTGGGGGTTTTGCCTAGAATCCGAATTTGAGCAGATTGTTGGCTCTTCAAGCTTGATATTGACGGGGATTGATCATCTAGAGCTTTAATTTCATTTTATGACCTTTAGATTCCAAATTTCACCTTTCTAGTTTATAAACCCTGCTCAAAAAGTTGGGAATTTGGGTCTTGAAATGAAGTAGGGTTTGAATGACGTTCTTCTTGATTCTAATTTTATGATGCAGTGGGCATTGTAGTATAACTTAGATTAAAAGGACCGAATTATGATCTGTCTAGTAAGGTTTGATTCTATACCATTAGCGTGTTTTAAAATCATGAGGTAGATCTAATTCGCAAGCCACTTTGTCTACCTTACACACAATCTCATAAGGCCCGATGTACCGGGGACTAAGCTTCCCCTTTTTGCCAAATCTCATAACGCCCTTCATTGGCGACACCTTTAAGAATACCTGATCTTTCACTTGGAACTCTAAGTCCCTTCGACAATTATCCGCATAGGACTTTTGATGACTCTGAGCTGCTAATAACTGATCATGTATGAGCTTAACTTTCTCTATAGCTTGCTGGACCAAATCTGGCCCTCTCAATTTGGCCTCTCCTACTTCAAACCACCCAATTGGGGATTTGCACTTTCGCCCATACAAAGCCTCATATAGTCCTATTTGGATGCTAGAATGATAACTATTGTTGTAAGCAAATTCAATGAGCGGTAAATGATCATCCCAACTACCTCCAAAATCTAGTATACATGCCCGTAGCATATCCTTAAGGGTCTGAATGGTACGTTCAGCTTGTCCATCAGTCTGTGGGTGAAAAGCTGTGCTGAGACTCACCTGAGACCCCAAACCTTCTTGGAAAGATTTCCAAAAATTGGCTATTAACTAAGTTCCTCTATCAGAAATAATAGATACTAGAACACCGTGAAGTTGCACTATCTCTTTAATATATAGCTTTGCTTAATCTTCTGCCATATATGTAGTTCTGACGGGTAAGAAATAAGCTGACTTTGTGAGTTTATCCACAATCACCCATATTGAATCATACTTACGTCGAGAATGGGGTAAGCCTGTAATGAAGTCCATGTTAATTACTTCCCACTTCCAAGTTTGAATTTCTATAGCTTACAACAATCCGCCCTGCTTTTGGTGCTCGATTTTTCACTTGTTGACAGTTGGGACATTGAGCTACAAATTCCGCTATATCCTTCTTCATCCCATTCAACCAATATATAGATGTAAGATCATGATACATTTTCGTTGCCCCTAGGAGAACAGAATGGGAACAATGGGCTTCTCTCAATATTTGGTGGCGTAATCCTACAACATCAGGAACACATTACCTGCCTCGACATCGGAGAACTCCGTCTCTAAAAATCTTGAATAATGACTTCTCCTTTTGAGGGAGTGCATTTCTATAATGAATTAGCATAGTATCTTCGTATTGTCGCTCTTTAACTTCCACTACTAGCGACGAGATCGCTGAATTCTGAATAGTAGCTCCCATGTTGCCTGAGTCCACTACCCGAACTCCAAGGCTAGCTAATCGCTGGAGCTCACGGGCTAGCTCCCTATTCTCTGGCTGAACATCACATAAACTTCCCATAGATCTACGGCTAAGAACATCAGCCACGACATTGCCCTTCCGGGATGATGCAGGAAGTCAACATCATAGTCTTTCAGCAATTCCAACCATCGTTGTTGCCGTAAATTCAATTCTTTCTACTTGAGGATATACTGAAGGCTTTTATGATCTGTATCAATATCATCGTGGACACCATACAAATAATGTCTCCACATCTTCAATGCATGAATCACTGCAGCCTATTCAAGATCATGGGTTGGATAATTCTTCTCATGTTTCCGAAGCTGTCTTAAAACATACGCAATCACCTTACCATGTTGCATCAACACACAGCCTAGCCCAACGCCTGAAACGTCGCAATAAACAACATAACCTTCCAATCCCTCTGGAAGTGTCAGGACTGGGGTAGAATTTAATCTATCCTTTAGCTCTTGGAAACTACATTCACAAGCATCTGTCCATTGAAACTTAGCAGATTTCTGGGTCAGCTTTGTGAGTGGTGCAGAAATAGAAGAAAAGTCTTCTACAAATCTCCTGTAATAACCTGCTAAGCCCAGAAAAATACGAACCTCCGTAGGAGTTGTTGGCCTTGGCCAAGTCTTCACAGCCTCACTCTTTTGGCTATCTACCCGAATACCATCGGCTAAAACAATATGCCCCAAAAATGTCACTAAGTTCAACCAAAACTCACACTTAGAAAATTTGGCAAATAACTCTCGAGTTTGAAGGGCTCTAATGACAGTACAAAAATGATCCGCATGTTCTGCCTCGGACCTAGAATACACCAAGATATCGTCGATGAATACAATCACAAATAAATATAGGAAGGGCCTGAACAAATTATTCATCAAATCCATAAATACTGCCGGTGCATTAGTTAGCCCAAATGACATTACCCGGAACTCAAAATGGCTATATCTTGTTCTGAAGGCTATCTTAGGGATATATTTCTCCCTAACTCTCACTTGATGATACCCAGATCTCAAATATATCTTTGAAAACCATTTGTGCCTTGTAATTGATCAAATTAGTCATCAATCCTCGGAAGAGGGTATTTGTTCTTGATCATCACTTTTTTTAGTTTCCGATAGTCAATGCACATTCGCAAGGAGCCATCATTCTTTTGCACAAACAACACAGGTGCTTCCCAGGGGGATGAACTAGGCCTAATAAAGTCTTTCTCAAGCAAGTCCTTCAATTTCTCCTTCAACTCTGCGGGAGCCATTCTATAAGGAGGGATAGATGTGGGCTTTGTACCCGGTAGCACATCTATAGCAAAATCAATCTCCCTCTCTAGAGGGAAGCCTAGAAGCTCTTCTGGGAACACATCCAAAAACTCATTCACCACGGGGACAGACTGAAGAGTTAGCAGTTCAACTTCTACATCTTGAACCCGAACTACATGGTAACTACAACTTTTTGTGATCATTTTCCTTGCCTTTAGATAGGAAATAAACCTACCTTTTGGGGATGCGGTATTTCTTTTCCATTCCAACACTAGTTCTCCCGGAAACTAGAAGCGAACCATTTTCAATCTACAGTCAACATTGGCATAGCAAGAAGCCAGCCAATCTATGCCCATGATAACATCAAAATCCACCATTTTTAACTCATGTATGTCAACCATAGTATGATGGTCACAAATCACAACTACACAATTTCTATATACTCGGCTAGCTATTACCGATTCATCAATAGGTGCAGATACCTCAAAAGGTGTGATCGACTCCGATTTGACCCCAAACTGACCCGCAGTATATGGAGTAACATAAGACAATGTGGAGCCCGGATTTATCAAAGCATATACACCATGAGAAAATACCGATAATATACCTATGACAACATCTGGAGAAGACTCAAGATGTTGGGGTCCAGCCAAAGCATAAATACGATGCTGAGGACCGCTAGAACTGGGAACTCTCCCTCTGCTTCTACCATGGCGAACTGGCGCATGTGAACCTGGCCCCATAGGGCGTATCTGTTAGGCCCCGTGTGTTCGTACAATTGGAAATCGAGAAATAACTATGACTCGGGTGTTAGAAGGACATAAATTAATTTTTGAGAATATGACTATGTTGGATATGGAATTATTAATGTCAAGACCTCGGGGAAGGCCGAGGGTAAATTTTGAATTTCGGAAATTAGTTTCGGGAATTACAAATCGGAACTTTTATGAATTGGGCCAAGAAAGTTGAAAAAGAATTGAAGCCCAAGATTAGTAGGGTGGCCGGCCCCTTGCCAAGCCCAAACCCACTAATTTAAAGTCATGTGCTATGCACATGACTAGTATTGGATATATATCAATACAACACTTGGTATTATTCAAGAGAAAAATCATAAAATCAAGAACACCAAGAGAGAGAGGGTTCGGCCGAACCATAGAGAAAAAGAAAAGAAAATTTTCCTAGCTTGTGTTGTGGCTTAAAAATCTTGTTCTTTACATACTTGTGAAGTACTCAAGGCCCTCTTCAACGGGGTATAATTAGTTTGGCACGAGGACGACGTTTTCGACAAGTCGGGGTTTCAAGAAAGGTATGAATTCTTACCCTCTAATGTTATAGAATTGCTATGAATGGGTTAAGGATTGGAAGTAGACGAGAATCCCGTAATTTGGACATAAATGGAAACGTGTGGGTGTGTGTTTGTAGTAGGTTTGGCCGTGAGCCATAGATGGGAAAATTGGTGTGAATTGATCTTGTTTAAGTTGGTATAATGTGTTGTTGTGATCCTTATATCGTAAATGATTAATTGGTGAATGAAGTTGGCATTGAAAAATGATTTTGAATATTATCGGAAAGCGTATACCTTCGGTATCTTTATGTATATCAATGTATATCTTGGGTGTTATGGACTTTAGATGTGAATCTATATCGATGTTGATGAATTCGGAAAGGAACTACATGAGTTAGAATGTTCGTAGTGCATTTTAGATGTTTTGAAGAATTATGGAAATAAATTGATTTTGGTGCAATTTCGTGTATGACTTAGATTGAATGTGGAATGTGATTGACTAGTGTTGGATGGTTGAATGAATACAATTATGTGAATATAGAATCGGGATTTTGAACGTTGAATGGAAAGTTGCCAACTTAAGAAATCATGTCGAACTTTGAAACTAGAATGGTGTTATTGTTGTTTGTTTTGGTTGTTGATGTGTGGGCTGTTGTAGTTGGTTAATTTGAGCCGAGCTATGCCTCGGGGATGTTAGATTTATAGGGGAAGTGCTGCCGAAATTTCGGTAGGCAATTGTGAAGTTAAAGGCATTTCTAAGCCTAAGGATCTCATTTGGTAACTTTGACCATTTGCAGATTTTTGACGAAACGGGACGAGACATTTGGAAGAGCTTACGACGTCTGTGAGGTATGTAAAGCCTCCCACTCTTTCATTTGGCATATCTTAATGTGTCAGTCGAATAGGAGACCTTTCGGAGCATTTCTGCTCCTCGAAACCCGATCCACAGAAAAGTTACTATTCATTCAATTCTATTGAAGCCTAAAGGCTCCAATTTGGCTAGAATGCCACTATTCGTCCGAAACCTATCGAAATGTGGTCGGGTAACCTAGGAATGATAATGTATGACCTTTGGCATATAAATGCTCGTAGAAACACGTTCGCCACCTCACTTCGACTCGAGGTGGGCCCGCTACCCCAAAATGCCCGATTTGCCCTTCGGGCCACCTTTGATAATAAATTTGTACATACTACTTCGGATCTTTGGAACATCCTCCTACGGGGTAGGTTTGGGCAATTCGATACGCTAACCTATGTTTTGAATTACATGGACCATTTTGGAAACGTTTTGCGAAATGAAACTTTATGTCGACTAAGTATTCGACTATTTTGTAATATGATATCATTTATGAATTTACTTTGTTTTGAAACACTATTTTGAAAGACGATTTGCATTTGTTTGCTCACGACTCCGTTCGTGCCTTATTATGACTTCGTTCGCCGGTTCCCGGGCCGGTTTTGATTCGTGCGCCTAATGACAAATTCGGCCGTATGCTGTGTCACGGTTCCCAAGGCTTCGCCATAGGGCCGGGTTCCGTTTGGAGTTATGCTGTGATATGGCTCGGGATGCGATACGCTCACCGATGATTATGATTATGTTCAGGGATGTACGGAGATTTGAAACCTTCTGGTGTTATGCTCTGTGTGGCGCCAGCGTCGGAGTGGCGACCACGTTCTTAAGCGTTTGCATGATTTTACTTGCATAATATATATGTATATGATTTCGATACAGACTTTGACATCTGATTTGCTTTCGATTTTGATTCATATTTCTGTACTCCGTGCTTTACATACTCAGTACATATTCCGTACTGACCCCCTTTCTCCGGGGGCTGCGTTTTATGCCCGCAGGTGCAGATCTTGGTGATCCTCCGCAGTAGGCTCCACTTTTTGCTTTCTCGGAGTACTCTTATTCGATTCGGAGTCCACTCTTGGTACAGACTCCTCTACTCCGTATATATTTTGGATATTTGACAGTTTGGGTACGGCGGGGCCCTGTCTCGCCATATGTTATGTTTTGAATTCGTAGAGGCCTGTAGTCATCTTTGTGGGGCGAGGGTCCTATGTGTATATTGTATGATTTTGCTTTCGGGTCTTAAAGCGGTCTGTTTGATCTGATGGCCCCAAATGGCCCTTATGTATATATTTGTATTTTGACCGGCGATGCCTATTCCGCCGCTTTGTGTGAATTTGATTTGATATGACCGCTTAAGACATATTTTCGATATAAATTATGTTTGATATAATTTTTGTAAAATTCTGGAATAAGTTTGGATTCGGAAATGAATATGCGATTTGGTCTGGGTACCCAGGTAGGGTGCCAGTCGCGGCCCACGGGGCTGGGTCGTGACAAAAGTGGTATCAGAGCGGTTTGTCCTTGGAATGTCTACAGGCCGTGTCTCGTAGAGTCTTGTTTATCGATGTGTTGTGCACCACATCTATAAACGGGAAGCTACAGGGCATTTAGGACGTTACTCTCTTTGTAATCTTAGATCGTGCGATAGAGCTGTGCTATTAGGATGATGTTGATCTGACTCGCCTTCGTGTTTGCAGTGATGCCTCCGAAGAAGGCAACGGCGGCCCAGAAGGGCAAGGCGAGGATTGGAGAGGCTAGCCAGGCACAGCGAGCTACCCGGGCTCGTGTTTATGATTTGCCTGAGGATGTGCCACAGTCTGAGGGGTCTGCTACACCCCCACCAGTACAGCCTGGAGTAGGGCCATCGGCAGCTCCAGAGGTTCGTGTACCCGCACCTGAGGCTCCAGCTCCTCAGCCAGGGGCGGAGGATCGGACCCTGAGGGAGGCTGTGCAGTTACTGACTACGCTGGTGGCAGGACAGGCTCGCAGACGCGGGCGTAGGGATGATGATGATGATGACAGGCGGGACAGCCTGCGAGTTCGAGAGTTTCTGCTATGTGGCCCTCCAGAGTTCTTCGGGTCTAAGCCCGACGAGGACCCCCATGACTTTATTCGGGGGATGCGACGCTCACTGGACCTAGTCAGGGCTTCTGAGACCGAGTCGGTTGAGCTGGCGTCGCACAGGCTTCGAGATGTGGCTACCCACTGGTATGAGACTTGGGAGCTGTCTAGGGGAGAGGGTGCCCCTCCAGCCACTTGGGATCAGTTTGTGACAGCATTCACCCGCCACTTTTTGCCACCAGAGTTGCGGCGGGCACGGGCTGATCGATTTTTACGTCTGCAGCAGAGGGGTCGGAGTGTTCGCGAGTATAGCCTTGAGTTTGATTCTCTGGCCCGATATGCACCGGCCGTGGTAGCAGATATGTCCGATCGGATGCACCGCTATGTTATGGGATTGGACCGGTATTTGGTAGACAGTTGTATGGCCGTGTCACTGCAGACAGACATGGATATTTCTCGGCTTCAGGCCTATGCGATGGGTATGGAGGACCGTCGCAGATCTGATCCTGCTGGCAGAGATAGAGACAGGAGGCCGCCCAAGAGGGCTAGATCCGCGGGTTATTCAGCAGATTCTCGAGGCGGACAGCCTCAGCAGCAGCAGCAGTCTGATAGATATTTCCCTCCTTCCGGCCGGGGTACTCAGTCAGGTAGCCGGAGATTCGACAGTATGGGATCGTCTGGGGCCGGTCAGGGCTCCAGAGTGGCAGGATCGCAGGTATCCAGGGGTCCCAGTCAGGCCAGACCACCTAGACCCCGTTGTCCACATTGCGGGAAGTCTCATCCCGGGGAGTGTTACCGAGCGACGGGAGCTTGTTTTACTTGTGGCGGTCAGGGCCACTTTATGAGAGACTGCCCATTGGCCAGTGGTTCGGGTAATGCGGCTCAGCAGACAGGGTCAGCCGCCGGTTCTTCTTCTGTTCCATCTGTTGCACGCCCTGGAGGGCGGGGTATTCCAGCACCGGCAGGGCGCGGTCGAGGCCGCGGTGGCGCTTCAGGATCTAGCGGTCCCTCGAACCGCATATATGCTTTGGCCAGCCGCCAGGATCAGGAGGCTTCGCCAAACGTCGTCACAGGTACATTACTGGTTTTCTCCAGATCTGTATATGCATTGATTGACCCTGGCTCTACTTTATCATATATTTCCCCGCTCGTTGCTAGTAAGATTGGGATAGTGTCTGAGCCTATAGAGCCATTTGAGGTAGCTACGCCAGTTGGGGATTTTATTGTAGCAAGACAGATCTATAGGGATTGTTCTGTGACCATTTATGATCGTACCACTAAGGCTGATTTGGTAGAGCTAGACATGTTTGAGTTTGACGTCATCATGGGTATGGACTGGTTGTCTTCCTGTTATGCTAATGTCGACTGCCAGAAAAAGGTAGTCCGCTTTCAGTTTCCAGGGGAACCAGTCATAGAGTGGTTCGGATCGACTGCATCGCCGAGGGGTAAGTTTATTTCATACCTCAAGGCTAAGAAGATGATCCAGAAGGGTTATATCTATCATTTGGTTCGTGTGCATGATACTGCCGCGGAGGTACCTACCCTTCAGTCTGTCCCGGTCGTCAGTGAGTTTCCAGATGTTTTTCCTGACGAGCTTCCTGGCCTTCCACCGGAGCGGGAGATTGATTTTTCTATTGAGTTGATGCCGGACACGCAGCCTATATCTATTCCTCCGTACAGGATGGCACCAGCTGAGTTGAAGGAGTTGAAGGAGCAGCTGAAAGATTTGCTGGATAAGGGTTTTATCAGGCCCAGCACATCACCCTGGGGAGCGCCGGTATTGTTTGTTAGAAAGAAAGATGGGTCGTTGCGGATGTGTATTGACTACCGGCAGCTGAATAAGGTGACTATTAAGAATAAATATCCCCTTCCCCGGATTGATGACTTGTTTGACCAGCTGCAGGGTGCTAGACACTTTTCCAAAATAGATCTGCGCTCAGGCTATCATCAGGTGCGAGTACGGGAGTCCGATATCCCGAAGACCGCTTTCAGGACCCGGTACGGGCACTATGAGTTCAGAGTTATGTCTTTCGGGCTGACTAATGCTCCTGCAGTATTTATGGATCTGATGAACCGGGTATTTCGGCCTTTCCTGGATATGTTTGTTATAGTATTTATTGATGATATCCTGATTTACTCGCGATCAGCCGAGGAGCATTCAGATCATTTGCGGACGGTACTTGGCATTCTCCGTCAGCATAAGTTATATGCTAAATTCTCTAAATGCGAGTTCTGGTTGACTTCTGTGGCATTCTTGGGTCATATTGTCGGCGCAGACGGTATTCGGGTCGATACGCAGAAGATTGAGGCTGTGCAGAATTGGCCCAGGCCTACTACACCGACTGAGGTGCGCAGTTTTCTGGGATTGGCTGGGTATTATCGCAGGTTTGTGGAGGACTTCTCTTCTATTGCAGCACCACTGACGAGGCTTACCCAGAAAGCAGCAAAATTCCAGTGGGCAGATGCCTGCGAGCGCAGCTTTCAGATGCTGAAGGAGAGATTGATTACAGCGCCAGTTTTGGCTCTTCCAGAGGGGTCTGATGGGTACGTTGTATATTGTGACGCCTCTGGTACTGGGATAGGGTGTGTATTGATGCAGCACGGTCGAGTTATAGCCTATGCTTCCCGGCAGCTCAGACCGCACGAGAAGAACTATCCCACTCATGATCTTGAGTTGGCCGCGGTGATTCATGCCTTGAAGATTTGGCGGCATTATTTATATGGGGTCCACGTTGATATCTATACGGACCACAAGAGTCTCCAGTATATTTTTAAGCAGAAGGAGCTAAATTTGCGGCAGCGGAGGTGGCTTGAGCTACTAAAGGATTATGACGTTGATATTCTGTACCATCCAGGGAAAGCCAACGTGGTAGCTGATGCGCTTAGCCGCAAGTCCGTAGGCAGTCTGGCTGATGTTCCATCTAATAAGAGGGATCTGGTTCGTGATATTCATCAGCTGGCCAGCCTCGGAGTCCGCTTGGTAGATTCTGGAGATTCTGGGATTTCTGTTCGCCCAGTTGCTGAGTCATCTATTATTCAGGAGGTAAAGCAGCGCCAGTTTGAGGATCCTATTTTGATTCAGTACAGAGATGCGGCCCTTAATAAGACAAAGACCCAGTTTGAGATCTCGCCTGAAGGAGTATTATTGTACGACGGCAGATTCTGTGTACCGGATGTTGCGGGCTTACGACGGCAGATTATGGGCGAGGCACATTGTGCCCGGTATTCTGTTCATCCTGGTTCCACTAAGATGTATCGGGATCTTCGGTGTTTGTATTGGTGGGACGGCATGAAGAAAGACATTGCTGGATTTGTTAGTCAATGCCCGAACTGTCAGCAAGTCAAGGTTGAACATCAGAAGCCCGGTGGGTTGTTACAAGAGATGGAGATTCCAGCCTGGAAATGGGAGATGATTAATATGGACTTCATTGTTGGGTTGCCGCGTACGCTACGCAGGTACGACTCTATTTGGGTTATTGTGGACAGGCTGACGAAATCAGCCCATTTCCTTCCGGTCCGGACTACATTTTCGGCTGAGGATTATGCCAGATTATATATCAGAGAGATAGTCAGACTTCACGGGGTCCCTGTATCTATTATCACTGACCGAGGTGCTCAGTTTACAGCTAATTTTTGGAGGTCATTTCAGGAGGGATTAGGGACCCAGGTGACCCTCAGTACAGCTTTCCATCCTCAGACCGACGGGCAGGCCGAGCGCACTATTTAGACGCTCGAGGATATGTTGCGGGCCTGCGTTATTGACTTCAGGGGCAGCTGGGATGATCATTTGCCGCTTATAGAGTTTGCCTACAATAACAGTTATCACTCCAGCATTCAGATGGCCCCGTATGAGGCCCTTTATGGCAGGAGGTGCAGATCTCCTATTGGCTGGTTTGACGTGGGCGAGACTAAGCTGATTGGGCCAGATGTGATCCAGGAGGCTGTAGATAAGGTGAAGCTTATTCGGGAGCGATTGTTAGCTGCTCAGAGTCGACAGAAAGCTTATGCTGATAAACGGCGTCGACCGTTGGAGTTTCAGAGTGGTGACTGGGTATTCCTGAAGGTGTCGCCTATGAAGGGCGTTATGAGATTTGGCAGGAAGGGCAAGCTGAGTCCGCGGTACATCGGGCCATACCAGATTGTTCGGAGGATTGGCGCAGTCGCCTACGAGCTAGACTTGCCATCCGATTTGGAGTCCGTGCACCCGGTGTTTCATGTGTCTATGCTGCGGAAGTGTATTGGTGACCCTTCAAGGATATTCCCAGTAGATGACCTTCAGGTGACGGAGCAGCTATCCTATGACGAGCAGCCGGTATCTATTCTGGATCGTCAGGTGAGGAGATTGCGCACTAAGGAGGTGCCTTCGGTCAAGGTTCTGTGGCGCAATAACAACCGTGAAGAGATGACTTGGGAGGCAGAGGATGAGATGAAGAAGAGATTTCCCCATTTATTCCCTACGCCTCCTGTAATCTAAACTTTTGTATTTGTTGTACCAATGAACGGATGGACCATGTGTGCTATTTGTATATAAAATGGTTTTCCCGTTATGCTTGTGAGCCTTTATAAGATTTATTTAACATTCGGGGACGAATGTTCCTAAGGGGGGGAGAATGTTAGGCCCCGTGTGTTCGTACAATTGGAAATCGAGAAATAACTATGACTCGGGTGTTAGAAGGACATAAATTAATTTTTGAGAATATGACTATGTTGGATATGGAATTATTAATGTCAAGACCTCGGGGAAGGCCGAGGGTAAATTTTGAATTTCGGAAATTAGTTTCGGGAATTACAAATCGGAACTTTTATGAATTGGGCCAAGAAAGTTGAAAAAGAATTGAAGCCCAAGATTAGTAGGGTGGCCGGCCCCTTGCCAAGCCCAAACCCACTAATTTAAAGTCATGTGCTATGCACATGACTAGTATTGGATATATATCAATACAACACTTGGTATTATTCAAGAGAAAAATCATAAAATCAAGAACACCAAGAGAGAGAGGGTTCGGCCGAACCATAGAGAAAAAGAAAAGAAAATTTTCCTAGCTTGTGTTGTGGCTTAAAAATCTTGTTCTTTACATACTTGTGAAGTACTCAAGGCCCTCTTCAACGGGGTATAATTAGTTTGGCACGAGGACGACGTTTTCGACAAGTCGGGGTTTCAAGAAAGGTATGAATTCTTACCCTCTAATGTTATAGAATTGCTATGAATGGGTTAAGGATTGGAAGTAGACGAGAATCCCGTAATTTGGACATAAATGGAAACGTGTGGGTGTGTGTTTGTAGTAGGTTTGGCCGTGAGCCATAGATGGGAAAATTGGTGTGAATTGATCTTGTTTAAGTTGGTATAATGTGTTGTTGTGATCCTTATATCGTAAATGATTAATTGGTGAATGAAGTTGGCATTGAAAAATGATTTTGAATATTATCGGAAAGCGTATACCTTCGGTATCTTTATGTATATCAATGTATATCTTGGGTGTTATGGACTTTAGATGTGAATCTATATCGATGTTGATGAATTCGGAAAGGAACTACATGAGTTAGAATGTTCGTAGTGCATTTTAGATGTTTTGAAGAATTATGGAAATAAATTGATTTTGGTGCAATTTCGTGTATGACTTAGATTGAATGTGGAATGTGATTGACTAGTGTTGGATGGTTGAATGAATACAATTATGTGAATATAGAATCGGGATTTTGAACGTTGAATGGAAAGTTGCCAACTTAAGAAATCATGTCGAACTTTGAAACTAGAATGGTGTTATTGTTGTTTGTTTTGGTTGTTGATGTGTGGGCTGTTGTAGTTGGTTAATTTGAGCCGAGCTATGCCTCGGGGATGTTAGATTTATAGGGGAAGTGCTGCCGAAATTTCGGTAGGCAATTGTGAAGTTAAAGGCATTTCTAAGCCTAAGGATCTCATTTGGTAACTTTGACCATTTGCAGATTTTTGACGAAACGGGACGAGACATTTGGAAGAGCTTACGACGTCTGTGAGGTATGTAAAGCCTCCCACTCTTTCATTTGGCATATCTTAATGTGTCAGTCGAATAGGAGACCTTTCGGAGCATTTCTGCTCCTCGAAACCCGATCCACAGAAAAGTTACTATTCATTCAATTCTATTGAAGCCTAAAGGCTCCAATTTGGCTAGAATGCCACTATTCGTCCGAAACCTATCGAAATGTGGTCGGGTAACCTAGGAATGATAATGTATGACCTTTGGCATATAAATGCTCGTAGAAACACGTTCGCCACCTCACTTCGACTCGAGGTGGGCCCGCTACCCCAAAATGCCCGATTTGCCCTTCGGGCCACCTTTGATAATAAATTTGTACATACTACTTCGGATCTTTGGAACATCCTCCTACGGGGTAGGTTTGGGCAATTCGATACGCTAACCTATGTTTTGAATTACATGGACCATTTTGGAAACGTTTTGCGAAATGAAACTTTATGTCGACTAAGTATTCGACTATTTTGTAATATGATATCATTTATGAATTTACTTTGTTTTGAAACACTATTTTGAAAGACGATTTGCATTTGTTTGCTCACGACTCCGTTCGTGCCTTATTATGACTTCGTTCGCCGGTTCCCGGGCCGGTTTTGATTCGTGCGCCTAATGACAAATTCGGCCGTATGCTGTGTCACGGTTCCCAAGGCTTCGCCATAGGGCCGAGTTCCGTTTGGAGTTATGCTGTGATATGGCTCGGGATGCGATACGCTCACCGATGATTATGATTATGTTCAGGGATGTACGGAGATTTGAAACCTTCTGGTGTTATGCTGTGTGTGGCGCCAGCGTCGGAGTGGCGACCACGTTCTTAAGCGTTTGCATGATTTTACTTGCATAATATATATGTATATGATTTCGATACAGACTTTGACATCTGATTTGCTTTCGATTTTGATTCATATTTCTGTACTCCGTGCTTTACATACTCAGTACATATTCCGTACTGACCCCCTTTCTCCGGGGGCTGCGTTTTATGCCCGCAGGTGCAGATCTTGGTGATCCTCCGCAGTAGGCTCCACTTTTTGCTTTCTCGGAGTACTCTTATTCGATTCGGAGTCCACTCTTGGTACAGACTCCTCTACTCCGTATATATTTTGGATATTTGACAGTTTGGGTACGGCGGGGCCCTGTCTCGCCATATGTTATGTTTTGAATTCGTAGAGGCCTGTAGTCATCTTTGTGGGGCGAGGGTCCTATGTGTATATTGTATGATTTTGCTTTCGGGTCTTAAAGCGGTCTGTTTGATCTGATGGCCCCAAATGGCCCTTATGTATATATTTGTATTTTGACCGGCGATGCCTATTCCGCCGCTTTGTGTGAATTTGATTTGATATGACCGCTTAAGACATATTTTCGATATAAATTATGTTTGATATAATTTTTGTAAAATTCTGGAATAAGTTTGGATTCGGAAATGAATATGCGATTTGGTCTGGGTACCCAGGTAGGGTGCCAGTCGCGGCCCACGGGGCTGGGTCGTGACAGTATCGATGATGAAGACCCGACTACCGATCCTGAAGGCTGGGTCCTACCCCTACCACCAACGGAGGGGAAATCACGCATAATATGGCCTGGCCGACCACATGCATACCAAACCTCTAAACCTAGTCGACACTGGCCCCAATGTAACTTCTCACACTGGGAACATTATGGCACGAGTGGCCTTGCCTGACTCTAATCACCCTGAACTGAGAACCTGAAGCCCTGAAACTTTGACTCGGCCCGGAATAAGTAGATCCATCAAATCTCTGGCCTGTAAACCGTGGAGGCACATTAGTCATAGCATGGCCTGAATGCGTAGAAAATTGTTGTCTCGTCCAGCCCCTAAACAAAATCGTCGGACCCGAAGATCTGGCCCTCTTGTTATACTCTCTATTATGCTCACGCTCACTTCTTTGTTATTGTTGGCTTTCCTCTAAATTTTGGGCCCGGGCTTGAATGCGTGAAATATCGATGCTGTCCTGAAGGGACGCAGTCAAGCACCTATCCATCAAATATGGCCCTAGGCCTCTCACAAATCGGCGCACTCGGTCGCCCATATCGACTATCATGGCCGAAGCATACCTAGCCAAAGAATTGAAGCGGAGACTACACTCTAAAGATTCAGGAATTTATCGGCTCTAGCCCGCCGAACCACTGGAGGCTAGTAATATCGGAGGAAGGCATCCACAAATTCTTGCCATACCGGGGGAGGTGCATTGACTCCCCGTGAAGCCATCCAAACCGCATAACAATGAACTACGACATCCCTCAATCTCTAGGATGATAACTCCACCGATTCAACGTCTCAAGCATGCATTAGCTGAAGTGTCCTCAACATCCCATCAATGAAATTCTAAGGATCCTTTTCCGGCTTTGACCCGAACAATTCGGGAGGGTTCACGCTAAAAAAGTCACAGGCCCTTGCACAAACAGCCCTATCACCTTGCCTTGTACCATGCTGCTGAGTCTGGGAGGCAACCAATTGAGTAAGTAAATGAATGGCCTCTTTTACATCTTGGCCTGAAGCATCCGGTGGAGGAGCTGGATGTGCTAGAGCTGGGGCTGAGGCTCCCTCATGCTCCTCAGGAATAGGCACTAAATGAGAGGACTGGGATTGAGCCGCATTCTGGGACTCACTTTTCTCTACAACTGTTGGCGGTGCTCTTTCAGCCCACTTTCCTACCACTATCTTGCCCTTTTGGGCTGCCGTAGCTTTTCTCTTTACAGGCATCTTTGAAATACACAATACACAGTTAAGGAAAAGAGAAATCCTTATATTATGGCTCTACCACACAATCTTATGAAGAAAGAAGGTCATTCATTCCCAAAATTCCCGCAGCCTCCTGTTTATAAGTGTGGCGCGCAATACACCAATAAATAAGACTCTACTGGACACGACTCGTAGACACACCCTAGGATAGAACTGCTCTGATACTAGTTTTGTCACGACCCAACCGGAGGGCCATGACGGGTACCCGGTGCTAACCCACCCGGGCACCTCTTATCATACATTCACATATACATCTAGGTGAGCCACATGGCTTAATCATACTTGCTATCCATCATTCATGCTAATCTCATTAGGCAACGATACATTTATATCATCATCAACACAATGCCCATATCCATGTACACTAGCCGATGAGGCTATCAAGATAATATACAAAATATAAGCCGGCAAGGCTAAAGACATCTAATTATACACAACTGTCTACGAGCCTCTAAGGAGAGTAGGCGACATCATATAGGTGGGACAGGACCCCGCCGTGCCCATGTATGTACACAAAATAATAATACCAAAAGCTGTAGCTCCGGGTGAAATGGAGCTCCTCTATGTAGTCCCTGAGTAAGAAAGCCACTGATCAAGCCTGTCTCCCTGGCCACCTGCGGGCATAACACAGCGTCCACTAACAAAAGGATGTTAGTACGAATAATGTACTGAGTATGTAAAGCATAATCAACATCATAGTAAGAGCATAAGAAACAAAATAAGGATTAGCATAAGATGGGAGAATCGGGAGATAGTAGGGCCATCATCAAAATCACTTACTTGCCTTTCATAGGGACCTTCCATTTATATGGCGTGCTCGTGTACATATATATCCGTATCCGTATTCGTATCCGTATTCATATCCATATTCATATTCATAGCATACCCGACCATGAAGGTTCGGTGTTTCACATACCCGGCCATGAAAAGGCTCGGTGATTATACATACCTGGCCCTACCAAGGCTCATTGTTATCCGTACCCAACTGCAGTGGTGTGCGCACGATAGATATCATAACAGGCCACATAAGCTCGGTGTTACGTAGTAGTCATACATACTTGTACACGTTTACCTAATAGCCCATAAGCATCGTCAACATGATTACTATCATCGTTTGGTTACATCTATCCTTAGAGGATCAATCATCATATAAGGAAAGTAGTAGGATCATAAAAGTATCGAGAATCATAAGCTTTAATAGCTTTACAGATAGAATCATTTGAAGGACATCATAGAGCTCATGAAAGGATATATATAGCCAAGTAACCATGCCTTATTGAAAGAAGGGTTAGCCTTACATACCTCTTCGACTTCTGAATTACCTAGCGTTCACCGTCGAAGCTCGAATAATCTACATTTAGAAGAATTCATACCACGGTTAAACCTTAATGATACTATAAAACTCAAACTAGGATCATTCATGATCTAATGGAAATTGGGCAGCATTTCCCCTATTTTGTCAACTTCCACCATTTTACAAAACAAGTCCCAATAACCACAATAACATCCATAATTCACTCATAATATCATAATGAAGTAATCACATTACATTAGCCTTCAACAATTCATCCTTATGTTCAACTCATGCCAACAACTTCACACCCAATTTAGCACATTTTTCATATAATGCTTCTTCATCACCATTATTACCTTCCATAACATGATTATATCCATATCATACTAAGAATCATGAATCATTTTAGTTTACTACTCATAAACATCATAAAAGCTACACTTAAGCTTGATTTTCTACTTTCTTCTTCTACCTAAGTTTTGCTACAACCAACCATTCTCATTAACATGAAATGAGCATGGAAACTAACCTTTTCATCCCATAGAAACAAGCTTTGGAGAACCTACTAACTTGTGCAAAAACCCTAGCCACAATGCTCAAGTATTCTTGAAATCTACCAACCCTACGAAACCTTCTATCACATGAACACTTGATTTCGTGCTATTTAATATTTATAATCCCTTGGGTTTGGGCATAATATGTTGGGAGAAGGGTTTTGGAGCTTTAGAGAGTGTAGAAGAAATGTGAGAAATGAAATGAAGTGAGGGTCGTCCGTCCTTTATAAAATAAAATGTGACCCGACCCGGTTTATACGGCCTACTATACGGGCCGTATAATTTATACGGTCCGTATATCAAGCCGTATATTTCCACCAGGCTGCACCCTTTTCTGGACAAAACCTACGAGCCATATAATTTATACGGTCCGTACATATGGCCGTATAGCTGGAAAAATTCTGGTTTTCGTTCTCGGCGACTCGTTTGACTTCCAATCCTCGTGGAACCTTCTTGACACATATATAACACTTCGTTAACCATAAATTAGGCCCTATATCATCCTTTCAAGATATTACTAAATAAATGTTAACTCAATTGTAGCGGAAACCTTTCCGAACACGACCCACATTTCAGTTCCTTCAACATACTAAACGTCACATGTTCGTATAACTTCGAAATCTTATGGTATGCATATTAAGCTATCTAATACTTCCCGTAATCTCGTAAGGATTTCATAATCACCTTAAGCTCACATTAGCCTATCCACAAGGCAACACATACGGAATTTCTGAGGTATAACATTCTTCCCCCCGTAGGAACATTCGTCCTCGAATGTTAGGTTCTTTGGAGTTCTATAAAAATTTCGACAAATTTCCCCCTATAATATGGCACTACCATCCTGCACAGCAACCCAAAATACATTGTGTCACAGGGATACAACAATAACGACAATAACGATGACCACACACGACCAAGAAAACATCAAGAAAAGCATTACATACATGAGGATAATGGCGTCTCTGCCTGAGTATCCTCTGAAAGTGAAAATAAATGTGGGTACCAGAATTTCATGTCCTCTTTAGCTTCCCAAGTCATTTCCTCTCTATTATTATTCTTCCGTAAAACCTTAACTGAAGCTACCTTTTTGGTCCTAAGCTTTCGTACTTGCCTATCCAAAATGGCAATGGGGACTTCTTCATAAGACAATTGTTTAGTAACTTGAACATCATCTATTGGTACTATTCTAGAAGGGTCTCCAATGCACTTACGAAGCATCGATACATGGAAAACTGGGTGAACTGACTCCAAATCTTGTCATATATAGAATCAGGGGGATGAAATAGTTGGGTACAGTGTCTGTGCTCTAAAAATGAATAGTGTTAGACTGGAATTGGTTTCATGTTGATTATTGGGGATATGGTGAGTATCTCTACAGGCAGTGTATGGTTTTCGACCTCAAAGAGGGGGCAGAGAATAGTCAAGCCCAGCTTGACTCATGGTATCTACCCCCAAAATGAGGGGTACAATGACCAGCCTATAGACCATGGGGGACACTCTTGTATTGAAGGTATATTTGTTTCCTTAAATCCCATCAATTTACCAAAGGGTTGAAGATAAAAAGGGTTAGGAAAACTAGTTTGTTCAAAGGTCTAGAGGCATTTAGGAAGTGAGGAATAAGGAAACTTGTTGTTTCTAGAGGGTGATCTTTTCCTTCCTTTAAAGGGAAGTGAAGTGGTTTAAGATTATAAATAATGAGTGTCCTGTTAGGAATTTAGAGAATCCGAATCTGTAATGATTTGTTTTAAACTTCATGCCATTTCTTCTGGGATTTGTTGACATACATAGCTGATCCCTTCTCATGTCTACATGAAGTGGTAACTTATATGAAGCCTTGTTGTAATGTGTTCTTACTACCGTTGTATTTGAAACAAAGATTAACAAAGATTCTTTTCTATGGTCTTTCCTGAGAATATGAAATTGTATAGTCCCAGTTTATGTGATGTTATTTGGTCCAGGCCTTTTGATGTTCCAATCCTTTTTTGGATAATTACAAGTCACGAAATTTTCCTCTTTGTCTACACTTTTCTATTGTGCTTCTGTGATCACATTAAGCAATTCCAGTCTCCTGCTATAAAGTCTATTAACATATCAGGTTGATAAGTCTTTTATTTGATGTGTACAACAGCTAAAGGTATATTTTAATTGGTGTTTGATTTTTTTCCTTAAACACTGATCTTAAGGGACATGATTCAATTGAGTAAATGGAATGGTCTTGAGGTCTAAAAGTTGAACACACAAGAGTATGGATATACACAGAACATATATACAATTTTTAATAAAAAGGAATGGGAATATATATATGGTATATACTTGGTATACACATACCATATGTATATCATAGGTATACTGTGTACATATATACAAAGAATAGGACAATCATAGGCTGTATGTATATGCAAATAAAAGAGTATGATTTGTCCATGCCACTTATTTGACAAAGTACCTTGAAACTGTTATACATATTCTATGTGCCTCATTGTTTTACAATACCTGCCTCAGTCTTTGTCATGATTTTGAATTCATTTTAATGTTAGTTGTATTTAAATTACTTCCTATAAGATGATGCTTGTGCGCAACTTTGAGACTCTGGTTGTATACAATGGCAACACTCGGTTTTTTGAGAGTTTAAAGAGGTTTTGGAGATAGGTCTAGCCACTCCCCGGTATCCAGCCATGCCTGGGGTTAATGAAACCCCTAGGAACATGTGCGGTGTCAGGAATAAGAATGGTGACAACCTTTTCCCACTGGTATGGTATGATTTGGAGTTTCTAGTGAAGCAATAGTGTATGATCAAGTCTTTAGTTGTGCAGTTGCAATCAAATGGGGACGTATATGTATATATATATATATATATATATATATATATATATAGGTATGGTTATGTTAGTATTAGGTTCATCAAACATAGACTATTTTTATTCCTTTTCCTTTTTCCCCTTCTCTTACTTCACGACCATTTAGGCCAGAGTCCAACCAGCCTGTTGGGCTAAAGGCCCAATAGGAATATTCTTTCAAAAAAAAAAGTCTAAGAAGGGAAAGGGAAACTAATATTATTGAAGGCCCATCCATGAGTGAGAATGGCATGAAGGCCCAACCATGGGTAAAAATGGTCTTTTAAGGGGTTTGGTACACCCCTAACACATCTCTCTTTTTCATTAAATTTCAGTATGCCAGTTTTCCTTTTGGTTGAAATGTTGTATTTGTATGATTATAAAAAACTCACATTATTATTGGAGTCCTTTATATTTTGACTCATCTTAGGTGAACGGTGCATATGTCGTTTAGTTTGACCTTAGGACCCAACGTGATTTTCAAAACCTGAATTAACATAAATACTTTCCAAAAGAGAATAAAACGGCTAGAACAGTAAGGGAATAAAGAGGATTAGTTTCATCTTTACCAAAAAATAAGTGTTGCTATCATTTTTCTTCAAAACTAAGAAAAAAACAGTTTTTTCCGGTTATGGGTTCAGTTTTCAAAAGTTCTATTTTCAGAGTAGGCAGAAAAATAGGTTTCAAAACTGGGTGTAAATGATAAGCTTCAAAAAATATGAGTTCTTTCCTTTTAAGCTAAAAATCAGACGAAGAAATTGTTTTGTTACACCTCGGAAATTTCATGTCGTTGCGTGGTAAATAGATTAACGAAAGCTTATGGTGAACATGAGGCCCTTATGATAATAAAAAGGGTATTTGGTGGCCTAAAAGTGCATACGATAAGATTTTGAAGTGATATGAATTACTGAGACTAAGTTCGTCAAAGGATGGTGAGGTATAAGTTGTGTTTTGGGGAAGATTTTACAACTATCGAGTTAAGGAGTTATTGGTAATTCCTGGGAGAAGAGTTATGAGGATATAGATTGTCAATGAAGTGTTAAACAAGTGTTAAGAAGGTTCCATAAGGATTGGACATCAAACGAAACGACGAGATTTAACTTCGGAAAAATGGAGTTATACGACCACTTATACGGTCCGTATAAGGGTCCGTATAACCTTTACAGAAAGGGAAAATCCCTGATGGTGGAATACGATCACTTATACGGACCGTATAAGTGTCCGTATAACATGATCGGGACAACTTTTTCTCTAAGTATAAATATGTGACCCAAGTACATATTTTTCATTTCACATCTTCTCCACTTCTCTCAAGACCTTTAGGAGGTTCCATACATTTCATTAACATAAACTCAAGGTGAATCCAAGATCAAACACCAATAATTAGTGGAATCAAGTGCAAGGAGGCTAACAAGGGTTCATGGAAGCTAGAAATTTCATTGGAATTGAAGTTAGGGTTTTCTCCAAGTGAAGTATTTTCATCCAAATCCCATTCCTACAAAATCAAAGGTGAGTTTTATTATCATTTAATGTTGTTAAGAGTATTGAATGGTTGAAAGACTTTGATTGAGGAAGAAAGTAGAATATGGAGTTCAAATATGGAAATAATGATATTCTTGAATAGTAACTTGACGTCAATCATAGTTCTTGACATTTTAGGAGTATAACCTTGTTATAAATGATATAGATGATGTTAAATAAGTATTGTATGAGGATGAATATGGTGTTATATGATAGCTATGGTTATGGATGATTTTAAGAGGGAATTTTGAGAATTTAATAATGTTTAGCTTAACGAAGTTTATTGATTATGATATTGTGGCTGTTGTTGTTGATGTTTGGGAGTTGTTATATTATATGGAGAAAGTTGTAGGAACAAAGGAGATGCTGCCCAATTTTCATTAGCTTTAGCATAAGCTTAAGTATGTTTCTGGTTATCTAACCTTAGTACGAATTCTCTTGAATGTAGAATCGTGAACATATGAGGGAAGCGTTTAATCGATAAAGTTAGAGAGGCGTAAAGGTATGTGAGGCTAATTCCCTTCTTTCAAAGGCATGACTCTTATTTCGTGACTTCTTTTCTACATTTCCGTGATCTTCTTACACTCTCAAAGAGGAAGGTTAAAGATTCTTAAAAGCTTCTTATGAGATAGAGATGCGGCATGTTCCATGACAATGATGATGATAATAATGTTATGAGGAGCTCGATATCCCTACCCTTATGTTTTCGTTGATGTTGCTTCTTGTTGTTAGTCTCACCTCATGCTACTAGTTCCTTCAAGGTGAGACATGATGATCATGACTCTTCCATAACATAATCGGAGAGTACCGAACTTACGTCACTCCGATAGAGTTATAGCTTTCACTTGGACTCCCATGCATGCTTATGTATTTTTATGTATGATTACACTGTGCCTACATGGCCGGGCAGACACACCACTGCAGTGGGCAGCTTACCCCGGACACGGGAGGCCTGGACGTGGGCTAATGATGATCACGCCGCACCTACTTGGTCGGGCAGCTTATATGTGTATGATATGATATTATTTTTACTATAAAAGTTAGCATGCATGACCCCGCCTTAAGAGGCATTCAGTTGTAGGTTTGCTCTCAGCTTTATGTTTCTTTATATCTTTATCATGCTATTGTACATGTCTTACATACTCAGTACATTGTTCGTACTGACGTCCTTTTCTTTATGGTTGCTGTGTTCATGCCCATAGGTAGACAGGGAGACGGTGACGACACGTAGGAGGTTTTTCAGCAGATTTACAGGGGCACTACACTACTCCGGAGACGCCATTTCTTGGTCTATTCTTTTTTGATCATATTAGGGCATGGCGGGGTCCTATCCCGTCCTTATGATTCCAGTACTCCAGTTAGAGGCTCGTAGATACCTATATGTGGGTTGTAGATGTTATGTGACCTCTTCATTGTATTTTGTACATCATTTTTAGCCTTTTGGGCCTATACGTATATATATATGATTTGAGAGGTATTTGGAGGTTGGTTCGTGATAAGTTTGCGTTGATAATAATATATGTCCAGGTTGGGTATGATAGTAAGCATGGTAAACGGTGCTCGGTAGTCAGCTCCGAGTACCCATAATGGCGCACTAGTCGGGTCCTGACAAAAGTGGTATTAGAGCAGTTTCGTCCTAGGGTGTGTCTACGAGCCGTGTCCAGTAGAGTCTTGTTTATGGGTGTGAAGCGCGCCACACTTATAAACGAGAGGCTCCGGGGCATTTAGGAATAATGACCATTTTTCTTCCTCATAGATCGTGCGATAGAACTGTGTTATAAGATTTCCTTTTCCCTAATTGTGCGCTATGATTTAAGCGATACCGGTAAAGAGGAAGGCAACAGCTGCTCAGAAAGGCAAGACTGCGGCAGGAAGGCGGGTTGAACAGGAGCTGCCGGTGCATATAGAGGAGGGTGAGTCCCATAATAAGGCTCTATCTCACACCTCTCACACTCTGCCTGTATTAGAGGAGCATGAGGGGGCCTCAACTCCAGCTCCAGCTCCTATGCATCCAGTTCCCCCACCGGGTGCTCCGAGTCAATAGATGACTGAGGTTTGGCTAGATATGCTCCTACTATGGCAGCCGATATGGGAGATAGAGTGCATAGATTTTTGAGTGGCTTAGGGCTGCATTTGTTCAATGATTTCTTGATAGCTTCACTCTAGGAGGGGATGAATATCTCCCGTATTCAGGCCCACACCCAAAATCTGGAGGAGCAACAACAGCCGCAAAGGGGTGAGCGTGATATTGATAGAGGGTAGAGCAAGAGGGCCAGATCTGTGATGTGGCGTGATTTTACGCCACAAATCGATGCTTTTCTGCCATACGTTTTACTTGTTTTTAAGCAAGTCTATGTGATTTTAGGTGGTTTTTAGTGTTTTCAGGAAACAGAACATATTCGGAATGAAAACAATTGAAAGTACAGAAGTGGTCGTAAAGTCAGTTTACTGTCCGTATTCTCAAATGCGGGCCGTATTCCATGGGCGTATTAAAGAATAACAGAACCAGAAAGGCAGGCTGAGGACGTGGTGATTTACGAACTCAGTTTACAGACCGTATTTCAAAGCATATTTAACCATTCGAGCATTTGGCAGAAAGTCAGAGTTTTGGAAGTTGAAAGACGACTGGGCAGTTTACGGGCCGTAAACCACTTTACGGTCCGTATTTCAAAAGATCGAAGTTTCTCACAACTGGAAGGACGACTTGGTCGTAAACCACTTTACGGTCCGTATTTCACATTACGGACCGTATTTCGTATCGACGGGACCAAAGTGCAAATCTGTAACTTTCACGTTTTCAGAACCTATAAATAGTCATTGTATGGTTTTAATAGTTATCACTTATTATATTTTTGTCTCTTGACTTAGAACATAAAATACCCTCTAGTTTTTGAAGGTTCAAATATCAATTCAAGTATTATCAATTCCTCTTTTCTTCCAAAGTAAGCAATTATGAATTCTTCAATTTCTTATTTCTTGTTCTTTGTCATGAGTAGCTAAATTCCCTTACTAGGGTTGTGAACCCAATGATGGGTGTTTTGTGATTGGGTTTGTGAGTGATATACACATAATGGATTATTAGGGTTTATTTATTCTTCATTCTTCATTCATAATTAATGGTTGCAAACATTGATTAAAGCCATAAACCCTAATTTATTTGGGAAAATAATTAGGGTTGGTAAGAATAAATAACAAGGACTCAAAGCTTTAAACTTTGTTTAATAAATTCACTTAGGAATAAGAAGAATTTACTTGACATGATTAATCGTTCTTCATAGTTACTTTCTTATATTTGGGAAAATCATAGAAAGATATAATCTTTATTTATTGGGAAATAGTAGAGATTCATAATGATATTAAGTGCATTCATATAATGATCCATTAGAAGTATATCAAGATCAATACCCATGATCATACACCCTATCTAACGGGGACACAACCTTCGTTTCTTTTACCATAAATTTCCACCAAAGCAAGTAGATAGCAATTAGTTATAGATAAACCAACTTTTACCAAAATCATCGGATAAAGACATTAGACCTAGAACATAGCATCCTATGACTTTAGTAACCTTTTCACACCATATTCCCTGTGGGATTTGACCCCAACCTTGTTGGGTTATTATATTTGACAACGTCCGAGTTATACCATTAATAGGTGTAATTTGAGCGTATCAATCTGCGGGTGCTAGTAGTGAGTATAACAGGGGTCAGCGGCAACAGTATTACAGTTATTCAGGCCAGTCCGCGACTAGTGCACCTATTCGGTTTGAGGGTAAGAGATTTGACCGCCCTATTTATTCAGGACAAGGTCAGAGCTCGAGAGTTTCGGGTTTCCAGATTGGAGGTGATCCCAATCAGAGGACACCACCACTACCACGACGTAGCCAGTGCGGTAGATTTCATTCGGGTCTGTGTCGCTGAGGCTCCGACGCTTGTTATGCCGGTGGTCAGGTTAGGCATATGATGCGTGATTATCCATCGATGGGTGGTAGAGTTAGGGCCCAGCCTACAAGATCAACAACTAGCTCTTCTTTGTCCATGTGCCCTGTAGGGTAGACTCCCCAGGCTTCAGCAAGCTGTGGTAGGAGCAGAGGGGTAGCATCCAGTTCAGGTGGCCCCCAGCCCCGTATTTACACTTTAGCCGGACGACAGGATCTTGAGTCCTCGCCTGATGTGGTTATAGGTATACTATCCATATTCTCTCATGATGTTTATGCATTGATCGATCCAGGTTCTATGTTTCCCTATATCACTCCTTATATTGCTCGCCATATTGGGGTGAAACCCGAGCCGATTAAACCTTTTGAGGTATCTACTCCGGTTGGTGATCCAGTAATAGCTAGACAGGTATACAAAAATTATGTGATTATGGTATGTGATCGTCAGACTAAAGCTGATTTCATTGAACTAGAAATGTTATATTTCGATGTCATTATGAGCATAGATTGGTTGGCCTCTTGTTATGCTAATGTGGATTGTATGACGAAAATAGTTCAATTCCAATTTCCAGGAGAACCAGTGCTTGTATGGAATGGTAACACAGCATCCCCAAGAGGCAGGTTTATTTCCTACCTTAAGGCAAGGAAGATGATCGTCAAAGTCCATATTTAACATCTAGTCCGAGTTCGTGACATCGAAGCACAGCCGCCGAATTTTCAATCCGTCCTGGTGGTAAATAAGTTCCCGGATGTATTTCCAGATGGACTTCCAGGCCTGCCACCAAAACGAAAAATTTATTTTGCTATTGATTTGCTACCGGACACCGAACCTATATCTATTCCTCCTTACAGAATGGCTCCTGCAGAACTGAAAGAGCTAAAGGCATAATTGAAGGATTTTCTTGAGAAGGGATTTATCAAGCCTAGTTCATCACCATGGGGGGCGCCTGTCTTGTTTGTAAGAAAGAAAGACAGCTCCCAAGGAATGTGCATTGATTATAGACAGTTGAACAAGGTGACAATCAAAAATAAATATCCTCTCCAGAGAATTGATGATTTGTTTGACAAACTATAGGGTGCTAAATGGTTTTCCAAGATTGATCTGAGATCGAGGTATCACCAAGTGAGAGTTAGAGAATAAGATATTCCGAAGACGGCTTTCAGAACTAGATATGGCCATTATGAATTTTGGGTGATGTCGTTTGGGCTAACCAACGCCTTGGCGGTGTTTATGAATCTGATGAATAATGTGTTCAGGCCTTTCTTAGATTTATTTGTGATAGTGTTCATTGATGATATTCTAGTATATTCTCGAAATGATGTAGAACATGCAAATCATCCGCGTACTGTCCTCGAAATTCTTCGGGCTCGTGAATTTATGCTAAATTTTTGAAATGCAAATTTCGGCTGAATTCGGTAACTTTTCTGGGCCATATCATTTCAGCTGACGGAATTCGAGTTGATACTCAAAAGATTGAGGCTGTGAAGACTTGGCCGAGGCCTAAAACACTTACAGAGGTTCAAAGCTTTCTATGATTGGCAGGTTACTATAGGAGATTTGTGGAAGGGTTTTCTTCTATTTCAACACCATTGACGAAGTTAACCAAGAAATTAGCAAAATTTCAATGGACTGATGCCTATGAGCATAGTTTCCAGGAATTGAAAGATAGATTTACTTCGGCCCCAGTCCTGACGCTTCCTGAAGGGTCAGAAGGGTATGTTGTTTATCGTGATACCTCAAGTGTTGGGTTAGGCTGTGCATTAATGCAGCATGGGAAGGTTATAGCCTATGCTTCCAAGCAGTTGCGAAAGCATGAGAAGAACTACCCGACCCATGATCTTTAGTTAGCAGCGGTTGTTGATGCTTTGAAGATATGTAGACATTATTTGTATGATATTCATGTTGATATTTACACCGATCATAAGGGCGTCCAATATATTTTCAAGTAGAAGGAGTTGAATCTACGGTAGAGGTGATGGTTACAATTGCTGAAAGATTATGATGTGAGTATTTTATATCACCCCGAAAAAGCAAATGTGGTGGCCGATGCTCTTAGCCGTAAATCTACGGGCATCCTATGTAATGTTCAATCGAAGAAGAAAGAATTATTTCGCGAGCTCCACCAGCTAGCTAGCCTCGGAGTTCGTTTAATTGATTCAAGCAATGCGGGAATTGATATTCATAACCCAGCTGTTCCATCCTTAGACACAGAAGTGAAAAGGCGCCAATATGAAGATCCCCAGTTAAGTCACTATAAAGATACACTTCCTCAAAAAGAGAATTCACCATTTGAGGTTTCTGTAAATGGAGTTCGCAGGTATCGAGGCAGGCTATGTGTGCCAGATGTGGCAGGACTATGTCGTTAGATTCTGGAAGAAGCTCATCTCTCCCGTTATTCTACTCATCCAGGAGAGACAAAGATGTACCATGATCTTAAGTTAATGTATTGGTGGGATGGAATGAAAAAGGATGTAGCAGAATCTGTGGCTCGGTGCCCAAATTGCCAGCATGTGAAAGTTGAGCATCAGAAGCCAGGAGGATCGTTGCAAGCCATGAAAATTCCAACCTGGTAGTGGGAAGTGATCAACATGGATTTTATTATAGGTTTGCCCCGTTCTCGGTGTAAGAATGACTCCATATGGGTGGTCGTGGACAGACTGACGAAATCAACCCATTTCCTTCTGGTCAGAACCACATATTCAGCAGAAGATTATGCAAGGCTATATCTTAAGGAGATAGTGCGACTTCATGGTGTCCCAGTGTCTATTATCACCGATAGAGGAGCACAATTTACAGCTAAATTTTGGAAATATTTTCAGGAAGGTTTGGGGACCCAAGTGAGGCTCAACACAACATTCCATCCATAGACTGACGGACAAGCTGAACGCACTATTCAGACCTTGGAAGATATGTTGCGGGTATGTATATTATACTTCGGAGGTAATTGGGATTATCATTTGCCACTTATTGAATTTGCCTATAACAATAATTATCATTCCAGCATCCAGGTGGCCCCGTATGAAGCTTTGTATGGAAGGAAGTGTAGGTCGCCAATTGGATGGTTCGAAGTCGGAGAGACACAATTAATAGGTCCAGAATTGATTCAGCAAGCGGTGAAAAAGATTAAGCTTACCAGAGGCCGATTGTCGATAGCCCAAAGTCGCCAAAATTCTTATGCGAATAACCGCCGACAAGACTTGGAATTCCACATCAATGATTGAGTGTTCTTGAAAGTGTCACCGATGAAAGGCGTAATGAGATTCGGCAAGAAGTACGAGCTTAGTCCCCGATACATTGGACCTTATAATATTGTACGCAAGGTGGGCCAAGTAGCTTATGAATTGGATTTACCTCCAGAGCTTGAATCAGTCCACCCGATTTTTCATGTGTCGATGCTCCATAACTGCGTTGGAGATCCCTCTAGAATTATGCTGATAGATGATGTCCAGATTACTGAGAAGTTGTCTTATGAAGAGGTGCCCATTGCCATACTAGATAGGCAAGTGCGGAAGCTTAGGAACAAAGAGGTAGCTTCAGTCAAGTTCTTATAGAGAAACAATAACAGAGAAGAAATGTCTTGGGAAGTGGAAGAAGACATGAAGGCCAAGTATCCGCAATTGTTTCCACCCCCGGAAGAGATTCAAGATGAAACGCCATTATCATAAGGTATGTAATGCTTTCTTTTTAATGCTTTTTGTTATGTCCCGTATTTTCATCCGTCGGGACGTTTTAAAATAAGCGCGACAAGTTAAAGGCAAGACTATCTTAAGATATGAAGTAGAGATTTTAACTTCCGGTTTCGTGTCGAGTCACAATTTATTCACAATTCACGTGTGGCATTAAACTAGTAATGGAAAATCGGGATTAAACTAACCATAATTGGATTAATAAATGGGATTGGAAAGACCAAAAATCAGTCCATTTAAATGGACATAGCTAGCCGTGCACTATAGTGCCTTGGTCAAAGAATATTGACCCAAGTTAGTGTGATACACATGTCCAAAGCATTGAGGGAGTGTATATACAAAATAATCTGATTCATATCTCACTACATTACACCATTTCAACACTACAAAGTGAGAGAACACTTAGAGAGAGAGAGGGAAACTCTCGGCCAAGAGCTAGCCGAGAGTGAGGTCCAAAAATCTGCCCAGAAATTCCAGTTTTTCTCCATCAAAACTATCCCTCATCTAGTGTGTAAGAAAGTGTATTAGTTGTTGAAGAGAAACAAGAAAGTGAAGCACTCAATAGAGTTGGAAATTCGGCCAAGTGAAGCACAAGATTGAAAGGTAAGAATGTTTGTTGTTTCTTGTGTTGCATGATGATTTGAATGTATAGTTCATGCATGTTGTTGTTGGATTGTGGTTGTAGTTGAAGTAGAGAGTGAGCCGTGTGTGAGGTGAGTTTATGACTGATTTCATTGAGCATGTATTGTTAGTGAATTGAATATGTATCAACATATGTAAATGAACAAAGATTGTGGGAGTTTGGTTGTGATGTTGCATGTTGGATATTGGACTGTTTTTGCTCGAATTTAAAATGAATCATGTGTTGAAGATTCTGATGAAGTCATTCTTAATCTTGTTGAACATGTATTGGAAATGAATTGAATGCATTGTAGTTGGATAAACGAATGAAAATCATGAAGTTGGAGTAGTTGTGATGAAACCGGGTAGGGGGCTGTTTTGGACGAATTCATGGACTGTTTTGGGCTATAATTTGATTGTTGTTGTTGTGGACATTGTAGTGTATTGTATGCATGTTGAATATGTAAATTAAGGTGTTCAAGAAACGAATTATGTTGAGGGGTAGGGGCAGTCCAAAAACCGTGGACAGTTTTAGGGATTAGAAGTGAAATTGTGTGTGTTGAATGTTGGTTTTTGTTGCAAACGTGTAGTGAATGTAAAATGCCATGATTCAAGTTAAAACTGAACTGATTGTGGGCTGTTGTAAGAGTGAAGATGATGCTAAAACAGTTCCAAGATTTCATGAAAGTAAAGTCATGAAAAGTGTTGTGTTGTTGCAAGTTAAAACTGGAAAATTGCTAAGTAAGAATGGAAATGATGTGTGTGTTGGGTTGCCGTGTGTATGAGACTATTTTGGGTGGTGTAGGGACTTTCCAAGTTCCCTAAGTCATGCTTAAACAAGTTTTGATCAATATATGAAAGAACGACTAGCCATGTTAGCTTGTAACGCTAGTTGGGTTAAATGCGAACGAAACGTCGTTTAATTGTTAGAAAGGAGTTGTGAATGTCACAATACGTGTTGAATGCCCTTGTAGACTAATTGTAGTTCTTCACATCTTGATATAGGATAAGTATTGTTGGGCAGCAAGTACAAGTTAGAATACAACTAAACGCAAAAGGTATGTAAAGCCTATTCCTTCTTTCTTTTGGCTTGTCCTAGACGTAAGAATGAAACGATATGAATTTTGGGGTAAATTCTATTCTCTAGTTCATGTATGGCTTATGAATCTATATTTCACTAATGTTATTGTCATGTACCTACAGTATGAGTGACTAATGAACGATGCATGAAAGTTCCTATACTTAAAGAATTGCACAACTAAAGTCATACTTGACTTCCAAAAGCTATACCATATTAAAGTGACATATGTACATGAAGTCTAAAACGTTTCTTGTAATAGTTTGTTATGAGACTTGAAATGAACTGAAGGTGAACATTATTTTGACACTTAGAGCGGGTTAGTTGCTTATCCCTTGAGTCTAAAAAGATGATTTGCATATATGTGGTTGCTTATTATTCTGCTCGTGCTTACCGCTATATCCTTCACTGAGTCCCGGGCCAGGGTACGTTTTCGTGCGCACATTTATTATATTAATCACCGAGCCCCTCACTAGAGGGCCGGGACATGTTATGTATATATATATGATGATGATATGATGATGTGATGATGTGATGATATGATGATATGATGATATGGAGATGATGGTGGCCAGGAGGGCATATTCCTTATTACCGAGTCCCTCAGGAAAGGGCCGGGACACGTCTATGTTTATGTTATGATGCTATGATTTTAAATTACCGAGTCCCTCATAAAAAGGTCCGGGACACGTCATGTATGTTTTATACAGAATGATTATGCAGCTTTGACTACATAACTCTATAATAGCAATGATATGAGAATGATACAGATGAAATATGTTCAAAGGCAAGTTTTATGAAATTCTGTTGTTGCAATGCATCCTATGTACCGTGTCTCAATATAAGTCTATACTATGTTTCAAGCTTTACATATTCAGTACATATTCCGTACTGACCCCCTTCCTTCGGGGGGCTGCGTTCATGCCCGCAGGTACAGACGTTCGCTTTGGAGATCCGCCAGCTTAGATCATCCTTCAGCTATTTTGGGCTGCTCCTTTGTTCCGGAGCTAGCTTGTGGTATAACCTCCTTATGTTGTGTCCGTATGTGTTTATTTGGGTACGGCGGGGCCCTGTCCCGCCACATAATACGGTCGTTACTCTTAGAAGTCTGTGGACATCGGTGTGGGTCTGTTTACAGTTGTTGATGCGTTTTATGTTTTGACTCAAGTTTGGGGCGTACCCAGTCGTAATGGCAGCCTTGTCGGCTTGCATATGTGTGTATGTTTGGTATTTTGTATATCGTGGCAGCTTTGTCGGCTTGCTTAGGAATATATATAAATGTGGTTGTTTGATAAGTGCAACTCCTCGGGAGATGGATGACTAAGGCATACAGAACTTGACAAATCTAAATAACTCACTATCTTCTTACATACAAATGAGATCATGACATGCTAATTATAAATTATTAGAGTTAACAGATAAATATGAGTGTCCAATTCGGGCACAAGTCACGGCCTACGGGGTTGGGTCGTGACAAAAGTGGTATCAGAGTGGTTAAATCCTCGGAGTGTCCACAGACTGTGTCTAGTAGAGACTTGTTTATCGATGTGTTTTGCACCACGTTTATAAACAGGAAGCTACAGGACATTTAGGATGTCATCTTTTCTTCTCATTCTAGATCGTGCGATAGAGCTGTATTATCAGGATAAATTTTTCCCTAACAGATTGCTATGTTTTCAGCGAAGCCTCCAAAGAAGGCGACAGCCGCCCAGAAGGGCAAAGCGGTAGTTGGGGAGACCAGTGGGACCCGGAGAGTCACTAGAGCTTATTCCCAATATGTGCCTGGGATTAGAATTCAGTCAGCGAGCTCCGCTACACCATCACTATCAGAGGAGCCTAGGGCAGCAGCAGCTGCAGGTCAGGAGACAGACTTACCACCAGCTCCTGCGGCTCCAGCAACCGAGCCTCCAGCTCCCCAGCCAAGGGCAGAGGATAGGGCTATGCGTGAAGCAGTACAGTTATTGACTTGGTTGGTATCGGGACAGGCTCGTAGACGTGGGTTAGGAGGTGATGATGCGGATAGACGCGACAGTTTGAGGGTTCGCGATTTTCTGACTTGTAAACCCCCAGAGTTCTATGGGTCAAAGCCCGCAGAGGAACCACAGGAGTTTATTCGACAGATGCTGCGTACTTTGCGGGTGACTAAATCTTCCGAGACTGAGTCGGTCGAATTGGCTTCCTATCGGTTGCGGGATGTGGCAGTTAATTGGTATGAGTCCTGGGAGTTGTCCAGGGGTGAGGATGCTCCACCAGCAGTATGGGACGAGTTCGTAGAGGCTTTTCTGGGTCATTTTCTGCCTCCAGAGATGAGGCGAGCCAGAGTTGACAGATTTATACACCTGAGGCAGAATGGTAAAAGTGTTCGGGACTATAGCATCGAGTTTGATTTGCTGGCTAGGTACGCGCCCGCTATGGTAGCTGACATGACAGATAGGGTGCATCGTTATGTAATGGGCTTGGATAATTATTTGATTGATAGCTGCATGGCAATGGCATCTCAGCCCGGTATAAATATCGCTCGAGTGCAGGCATATGCCCAGGGAGTTGAGGGTCGACAGAGAGGGCGTCGATTTGATAGGGAGCAGGACAGGGGTCAACATAAGAGAGCTAGATCAGCTGGGTATCATTCTGGTGACTTTCGGGGCGGGCAGCCCCAACAGCAGTATAGTCGATATCCTTCCCAGCCAGCACGGAGTGCACCTTCACGATTTACTGGTAGAAGGTTTGATAGCACGGGGTATTCGGGAGCTGGTCAAAGCTCCATGACTTCAGGGTTCCATACGCACAGGAATTCGGGCCAGATGAGACCACCTGTACCCCCATGTCCTCGATGTGGCAGACGCCATCCAGGGGAATGCCGTCTTATTACTGGTGCTTGCTTTTCTTGTGGCCGTCAGGGCCATACTATGAGGGAATGTCGATTTGGGGGTGGGGCAGGTGGGCCAGCTCAGCCTACGGGATCAGTTGCGGGTTCTTCTTCTTCTTCAGTTGCTATGCGCCCTATGGGGCAAGGTATTCCGACACCAGCAGGCCGTGGCAGAGGCCGTGGAGGGGCTTCTAGTCCTGGCGGTCCTTCCAACCGCTTATATGCTTTAGCCAGCAGACAGGATCAGGAAGCGTCGCCAAATGTGGTCACAGGTACATTATCGATTTTCTCCCGAGATGTATATGCATTGATAGACCCCGGTTCCACATTATCATATATTTCCCCTTTTGTTGCTAGTAAAATTGGGATAAAATCTGAACCTATAGAACCATTTGAGGTAGCTACACCAGTAGGGGATTTTGTCTTGGCAGAGCTAGTATATAAAGATTGTTTGGTAGTCATATGTAATCGTTGTACCAGGGCAGATTTGATAGAGTTAGCTATGACTGAGTTCGATGTTATTATGGGGATGGATTGGTTAGCTTCCTGCTATGCTAACGTTGATTGCCGAGGCAAATTAGTTCGGTTTCAGTTTCCAGGGGAACCAATTATAGAGTGGAGGGGGAACACAGCATCGCCTAGGGGTAAGTTTATTTCATACCTCAAGGCAAGGAAGATGGTTAGAAAAGGCTATATTTATCACCTGGTTCGTGTGCATGACTTGAAAGCAGAATCACCGACTCTACAATCTGTCCCGGTGGTTAATGAATTTCCAAGTGTATTTCCAGATGAACTTTCAGGCCTTCCTCCTGAACGTGAGATAGAGTTCACTATAGATGTATTGCCAGATACTCAACCTATATCTATTCCTCCTTACAGAATGGCACCTGCAGAGTTGAAAGAATTGAAGGAGCAACTCAGAGATTTTCTGGAAAAGGGTTTCATCAGGCCCAGTACATCACCTTGGGGAGCACCAGTATTATTTGTACGGAAGAAAGATGGGTCGCTGCGAATGTGCATTGATTATAGGCAGCTGAACAAAATCACGATAAAGAACAGATATCCCCTCCCCAGGATTGATGATTTATTTGATCAGTTGCAGGGTGCTAAATGCTTCTCAAAGATAGACTTGCGGTCAGGTTATCACCAGGTGCGGGTAAGGGAGACAGATATTCCGAAGACTGCATTCAGGACTCGATATGGACATTACGAGTTTAGAGTGATGTCTTTTGGGCTGACCAATGCTCCAGCAGTGTTCATGGACTTGATGAACAGGGTGTTTAAGCCATTCCTTGACTTGTTCGTGATTGTATTCATTCATGATATTCTGATCTATTCACGATCGGAAGAAGAGCATGCAGAGCATTTGAGGACAGTACTCAGGGTACTCCAGCTCCAGAAGTTATATGCTAAGTTCTCTAAATATGAATTCTGGTTGACTTCTGTAGCATTTCTGGGGCAGATTGTTGGAGCAGATGGTATTCGGGTAGATTCGCAGAAAATTGAGGCAGTCAAAACTTGGCCTAGACCTACGACGCCTACTGAGGTACGTAGTTTTCTGGGGCTGGCAGGGTATTACAGGAGATTTGTAGAAAAGTTTGCCTCTATTTCAGCGCCTTTAACAAGGCTAACACAGAAGGCAGCCAAATTCCAGTGGACCGATGCTTGTGAACGGAGTTTTCAATTATTGAAAGATAAGTTGACTACAACTCCTGTTCTAACTCTTCCTGAGGGGCCAGATGGCTATGTTGTTTATTGTGATGCTTCCGGTGTTAGGTTGGGTTGCGTGTTGATGCAGCACGACAGAGTTATAGCCTATGCCTCCCGACAACTCAGGAAACATGAGAGAAATTATCCTACACATGACCTGGAGTTGGCAGCAGTGATACATGCTTTGAAGATATGGAGACATTATCTGTATGGCGTGCATGTTGATATTTATACAGATCATAAGAGTCTCCAGTATATTTTTAAGCAGAAGGAACTGAATTTGCGACAGAGGAGATGGTTAGAGTTGATGAAGGATTATGATGTTGATATTCTATATCACCCAGGAAAGGCTAATGTGGTAGCAGATGCACTCAGCCGTAAATCTATGGCTTGTTTGGCAGGCGTACAACCAGAAAAGAAAGAGATAGTCCGTGAGATTCAACAGCTAGCTAGTCTTGGAGTTCGTTTGGCTGATTCTGAAAATGGTAGCATTATTGTACGAGGTGTTGCTGAGTCCTCTATTGTAGAAGAGGTAAAGAGACGGCAATATGAGGATCTTGTTCTGGTACGTTATAGAGATACAACACTTTAGAAGGACGAGACCCCATTTAAGATGTCAGCCGATGGAGTACTACGATACAGAGACAGATTATGTGTACCTGAGGTTGCAGGGTTGCGGCAGCAGGTAATGGGGGAAGCACACTATGCTCGTTATTCTATTCACCCGGGATCGACAAAAATGTATCATGATCTTAGGTGTTTGTACTGGTGGAACGGCATGAAAAAGGACATAGCATAATTTGTGGCCCAGTGTCCAAATTGTCAGCAGGTCAAGATAGAGCACCAGAAGCCCGGAGGGCTATTGCAGGAGATGGAAATTCCAACCTGGAAATGGGAAGTAATTAATATGGACTTCGTCACAGGTTTCCCTCGCACTCCACGGAAGAATGACTCTGTCTGGGTTATTGTTGATAGACTGACAAAATCAGCCCACTTCCTTCCAGTCAGGACTACGTACTCAGCTGAGGATTATGCCCGATTGTATCTTAAGGAGATAGTGAGACTTCATGGAGTTCCCACAGCTATTATCTCAGATAGAGGGGCCCAGTTTACAGCTAACTTCTGGAGATCCTTCCAGGAGGGATTGGGGACACAGGTGAGTCTCAGCACCGCATTTCATCCTCAGACTGACGGGCAGGCTGAGCGTACCATCCAGACGCTACAAGATATGTTGAGAGCTTGTGTTATTGATTTCAAAGGCAGCTGGGAGGATCACTTGCCGCTTATCGAGTTTGCTTACAATAACAGTTACCACTCTAGCATTCAGATGGCGCCGTACGAAGCCCTGTATGGCAGGAAATGCAGATCCCCTATAGGCTGGTTTGATGTTGGCGAGGCTAAGCTGATAGGCCCAGATATGGTTCAGCAGGCTGTCGATAAGGTGAAACTTATTCAGGTAAGATTACTGGCAGCTCAGAGTCGGCAGAAGGCGTATGCGGATAATCGACGTCAACACTTGGAATTTCAGGTTGGCGATTGGGTGTTCTTGAAAGTGTCACCCATGAAGGGTGTTATGAGGTTCGGCAAGAAAGGGAAGTTGAGCCCAAGGTACATTGGACCTTATCAGGTCATTCGTAAGGTAGGCCAAGTTGCTTACGAGTTAGACCTGCCAGCGGATTTGGCAGCAGTACATCCGGTCTTCCATGTGTCCATGCTTCGGAAGTATATAGGCGATCCTTCCAGGGTGTTCCCTACAGATGATATTCAGGTAACAGAGGAGCTATCATATGAAGAGCAACCTATTGCCATACTTGATCGACAAATCAGGAGGTTACGAACAAAAGATGTGGCGTCGGTTAAAGTGTTGTGGCAGAACAATAATAGGGAGGAGATGACTTGGGAGGCTGAAGAGGAGATGAAAAAGAAATATCCTCACTTGTTTTCCACATCTACAGGTAAATTAAACTCCTTCACTTGATTGTGTTAAATTATCTGCTCAATTTATATGTTAGCAATAAGGAAAACCCTTCCCAAAACCCTTATAGAACCTAACGGGATAAAAGCGACATTCGAGGACGAATGTTCTAAAGGGGGGGAGGATGTTATGTCCCGTATTTTCATACGTCGGGACGTTTTAAAATAAGCGCGACAAGTTAAAGGCAAGACTATCTTAAGATATGAAGTAGAGATTTTAACTTCCGGTTTCGTGTCGAGTCACAATTTATTCACAATTCACGTGTGGCATTAAACTCGTAATGGAAAATTGGGATTAAACTAACCATAATTGGATTAATAAATGGGATTGGAAAGACCAAAAATCAGTCCATTTAAATGGACATAGCTAGCCGTGCACTATAGTGCCTTGGTCAAAGAATATTGACCCAAGTTAGTGTGATACACATGTCCAAAGCATTGAGGGAGTGTATATACAAAATAATCTGATTCATATCTCACTACATTACACCATTTCAACACTACAAAGTGAGAGAACACTTAGAGAGAGAGAGGGAAACTCTCGGCCAAGAGCTAGCCGAGAGTGAGGTCCAAAAATCTGCCCAGAAATTCCAGTTTTTCTCCATCAAAACTATCCCTCATCTAGTGTGTAAGAAAGTGTATTAGTTGTTGAAGAGAAACAAGAAAGTGAAGCACTCAATAGAGTTGGAAATTCGGCCAAGTGAAGCACAAGATTGAAAGGTAAGAATGTTTGTTGTTTCTTGTGTTGCATGATGATTTGAATGTATAGTTCATGCATGTTGTTGTTGGATTGTGGTTGTAGTTGAAGTAGAGAGTGAGCCGTGTGTGAGGTGAGTTTATGACTGATTTCATTGTGCATGTATTGTTAGTGAATTGAATATGTATCAACATATGTAAATGAACAAAGATTGTGGGAGTTTGGTTGTGATGTTGCATGTTGGCTATTGGACTGTTTTTGCTCGAATTTAAAATGAATCATGTGTTGAAGATTCTGATGAAGTCATGCTTAATCTTGTTGAACATGTATTGGAAATGAATTGAATGCATTGTAGTTGGATAAACGAATGAAAATCATGAAGTTGGAGTAGTTGTGATGAAACCGGGTAGGGGGCTGTTTTGGACGAATTCATGGACTGTTTTGGGCTATAATTTGATTGTTGTTGTTGTGGACATTGTAGTGTATTGTATGCATGTTGAATATGTAAATTAAGGTGTTCAAGAAACGAATTATGTTGAGGGGTAGGGGCAGTCCAAAAACCGTGGACAGTTTTAGGGATTAGAAGTGAAATTGTGTGTGTTGAATGTTGGTTTTTGTTGCAAACGTGTAGTGAATGTAAAATGCCATGATTCAAGTTAAAACTGAACTGATTGTGGGCTGTTGTAAGAGTGAAGATGATGCTAAAACAGTTCCAAGATTTCATGAAAGTAAAGTCATGAAAAGTGTTGTGTTGTTGCAAGTTAAAACTGGAAAATTGCTAAGTAAGAATGGAAATGATGTGTGTGTTGGGTTGCCGTGTGTATGAGACTATTTTGGGTGGTGTAGGGACTGCCCAAGTTCCCTAAGTCATGCTTAAACAAGTTTTGATCAATATATGAAAGAACGACTAGCCACGTTAGCTTGTAACGCTAGTTGGGTTAAATGCGAACGAAACGTCGTTTAATTGTTAGAAAGGAGTTGTGAATGTCACAATACGTGTTGAATGCCCTTGTAGACTAATTGTAGTTCTTCACATCTTGATATAGGATAAGTATTGTTGGGCAGCAAGTACAATTTAGAATACAACTAAACAGAAAAGGTATGTAAAGCCTATTCCTTCTTTCTTTTGGCATGTCCTAGACGTAAGAATGAAACGATATGAATTTTGGGGTAAATTCTATTCTCTAGTTCATGTATGGCTTATGAATCTATATTTCACTAATGTTATTGTCATGTACCTACAGTAGGAGTGACTAATGAACGATGCATGAAAGTTCCTATACTTAAAGAATTGCACAACTAAAGACATACTTGACTTCCAAAAGCTATACCATATTAAAGTGACATATGTACATGAAGTCTAAAACGTTTCTTGTAATAGTTTGTTATGAGACTTGAAATGAACTGAAGGTGAACATTATTTTGACACTTAGAGCGGGTTAGTTGCTTATCCCTTGAGTCTAAAAAGATGATTTGCATATATGTGGTTGCTTATTATTCTGCTCGTGCTTACCGCTATATCCTTCACTGAGTCCCGGGCCAGGGTATGTTTTCGTGCGCACATTTATTATATTAATCACCGAGCCCCTCACTAGAGGGCCGGGACACGTTATGTATATATATATGATGATGATATGATGATGTGATGATGAGATGATATGATGATATGATGATATGGAGATGCTGGTGGCCAGGAGGGCATATTCCTTATTACCGAGTCCCTTAGGAAAGGGCCGGGACACGTCTATGTTTATGTTATGATGCTATGATTTTAAATTACCGAGTCCCTCATAAAAAGGGACGGGACACGTCATGTATGTTTTATACAGAATGATTATGCAGCTTTGACTACATAACTCTATAACAGCAATGATATGAGAATGATACAGATGAAATATGTTCAAAGGCAAGTTTTATGAAATTCTGTTGTTGCAATGCATCCTATGTACCGTGTCTCAATATAAGTCTATACTATGTTTCAAGCTTTACATATTCAGTACATATTCCGTACTGACCCCCTTCCTTCGGGGGGCTGCGTTCATGCCCGCAGGTACAGACGCTCGCTTTGGAGATCCGCCAGCTTAGATCATCCTTCAGCTATTTTGGGCTGCTCCTTTGTTCCGGAGCTAGCTTGTGGTATAACCTCCTTATGTTGTGTCCGTATGTGTTTATTTGGGTACGGCGGGGCCCTGTCCCGCCACATAATACGGTCGTTACTCTTAGAAGTCTGTGGACATCGGTGTGGGTCTGTTTACAGTTGTTGATGCGTTTTATGTTTTGACTTAAGTTTGGGGCGTACCCAGTCGTAATGGCAGCCTTGTCGGCTTGCATATGTGTGTATGTTTGGTATTTTGTATATCGTGGCAGCCTTGTCGGCTTGCTTAGGAATATATATAAATGTGGTTGTTTGATAAGTGCAACTCCTCGGGAGATGGATGACTAAGGCATACAGAACTTGACAAATCTAAATAACTCACTATCTTCTTACATACAAATGAGATCATGACATGCTAATTATAAATTATTAGAGTTAACAGATAAATATGAGTGTCCAATTCGGGCACAAGTCACGGCCTACGGGGTTGGGTCGTGACACTTTTGGTCGTGTGTGGCCATAATTTCTTGCAATTGTATTGTAGACCTATGACGTGTTGTTATTGTGGTTTGTTGTGACAGGATGGTAGTGCCATATTACAGGGGAATCTCTGACGAAATTTCTGTAGAATTCCCGAGAACTTAACATTTGAGGACGGATGTTCTTAAAGGGGGGGAGAGTGTTATACCTCGGAAATTTCATGTCGTTGTGGGGTAATAGAGTAATGTAAGCTTAAGGTGATCATGAGGTCCTTATGGTTATAAGAAGGGTATTTGGTGGCCTAAAAGAGCATACGGTAAGACTTTGAAGTGATATGAATTAGTGAGACTAAGTTCGTTAAAGGAAGGTGAGGTATAAGTTGTGTTTGGGGAAGATTTTGCAACTATCGAGTTAAGGAGTGATTGGTAATGCCTTGGAGAAGAGTTATGAGGATATTTAGATTGTCAATGAAGTGTTAAACAAGTGTTAAGAAGGTTCCATAAGGATTGGAGATCAAACGAAACGACGAGATTTAACTTCAGAAAAATGGGGTTATGCAACCACTTATACGGTCCGTATAACCTTCTAAGACACTTGTTTTGAGACTATTGATGTATTGTTATTATTTAGACTTTTAGTATTTAATTAGATGCTCTTATATAACCAGACACGATACTGGGTGTATTTCTTTTGTTTATACTTCCTTATATTATTATCGTGAGACTTCTGTTATTCTATTTTCTTCCTCTTATTCATTATCTATTTACGCGTTTATGAACTATTGGGTTAAGGGTTCGCCTACTGAGATGGGAAAGGTAGGTGCCTTCATAACTTAGTGAAATTGGGTCGTGACAGGCATGGTGATGATTTGAGGAGGTACTATGGTTGCGAGAAATCTTTGTAGTGATCATTTGATTTCCGACAGATTATTTTCGGCAAGGTATTCCGTGGTATGTTCTTTTATACTGATTGAGGGTTTTCAAAGACTTAGGACTGGCCAAGTTAGATGTGAGGAAGATCATCTTTGATGGAATAGCTTAGAGTTTTCTGGTAGAGCAACAATTCACTTTTGGCGAGTAAGTCATGGTTTCGGGTCTATTTTTTATGTTATAAGAGATTGTGGATCGAAGAACAACTTGACAAGGGTGAAGAAATGGTTAGCAAGATCAGAATATTCTACCGGTTCAGAGTGGGCTATGATTGTGGTTATGTCTATAGGTTTCTCCTGTTTCGAGAAATGTATGTGAGACCCATTGATCGCTTCAGAGGTATGGTTATGTCGAATCATAGAGTTCCGGTAAAAGCGACTATGTTATTCAGAAATCAGTGATGAGAGCATTTCGAGCATGGCTATATGGGAATTGGGTCCTTGTCTTAGCATAAGAGGTTTTAACTAATAAGGTGAGCGAGTTGCGATTTTGGTATACTTCGTATCGTGGAGGCTTTGTGTTGGTTATGATACATGATTCCCTTGGTTACCGTTGGTTTTTCGACAGTCTTTCTTCACTCGAGGACAAGCAATTATTTAATTGGTATCTAACGCAATGACCTGTTTGGTCGTTATTGCGTTATTCCCCTTTTTGACCTCGTTGACCGTTCCCGAGCATTGTTAGAACTATTTTGACCTGAAGGGATAGGTGACACGATTTCCTAGGCATTAGTTTTGGTTTTGGCATGATTTTTAGAAAACTTGGCCTTTAAGTGGAAACCGTTAGACTCATAGTTGACTTTTGGGCCAACGAACCTTTTTTGAAAATTTGCCGAATTCGAGAGGTCTAGATGATCATATTTGAAACTTGGTTTTGATGTTCTGGTGTCTGGTGCCTGCTATGGCGGCACCAGTACTACTGTTGCGTTGCCATTATGGGAGTTAGGGTGGCCGCTGTTGTGGCGTAGTTCATTTCTGGCCTTGACTGCTATGACGGTTTGATGGACCGCTGAAGCGGGACCGCTACATAGCCGCTGAAGTGGTGTTCGTTGAACCACAGGCCCAATTAAGTGAGCAAAACCCTTAAGTCTCCAAACATTTCCCCACTTCGTCTAAGAGCTTTTGGAGAGGGTTTCTGGGGTTTTTTAAGAGGCAACATCTTGTGGTAAGAGAATCCAACCTTTTATTTCATTCCTTAATCATTAAACACCATAGAAAATCCATGAATCATGCTAGTTAATTAATGAGTTGAAGATTGAAAGAGGGTTTAAATGAGTCTCTTCCTAGACAGTTTCTTGGCTATAGAATCTTAATTTATTACTTGGGTTAGATTCATTAAGCATGGATTTGATGATTAGAAACTATTATTGCTTGATTCCTTCGTGATTAGTGGCAAATTTGTGAGATTAAAGTTAGGGTTTATACCCAAATTTAGGGTTTCACCGAGAATCTGAATTTGAGTATTTCATGAGTTAATCTAGCTTCTAATTGATGGAAAATGGTCATCCAGAGTATGAATGTCATGTTTAATCTTAGAATCTCTAATTTATCCCTTTCACTTCATAAAATCATTCCATGGGTTAGGATTTAGGTCTTGAATAATAGTAAGATTATAAGTATTGACTGTCTTGAATTTAATTCCTTATTCGGATGTGACTAGACTTCCATTATTTTGAGTATTTGGAGACGCTATGAATGGCAAGGCAAAAGTGTGTGTTTGTGGCATCTTTTCAGCTACCAGGTAGGTTACAGCTTCCTTTCTCTGGTAGACTCTGGTTAGAATTACTTATATGTGAATCAGATGAAACGGAGAATGCATGTATAGGATGTTGGAGATTGAGATGGAAATCATAGGTTGGTACTGTTATGTGATTTATGTGTTTGGGCTTGTGTCCATACATGGCACCATTGATTAGATATTGTTGATTGGCATTGTTATTATGCATTCACTCACTCACATATATGTTGGGATCAGGTTGCGCGCCGCAACACTAACTGGATCGGGTTGCACGTACCTTAACACTGACTGGAATTGGGTTGCACGTTCCGCAGCACTGATTATTAGATCAGGTTGTGCGTTCCGCAACGAGTACATAGACTTAGCAGTCCCCCATGGGTCATGACTGACGAGGCGACAAGATATTCTTCTCGAAGCATGTGTGTATCATTGCATATGCATTTTATTCATCTCATTCTTATTATTGGTATTGTTTTGGTACTTGTTGATTGATTCTCTGTGATACTTGTACTTGATAGTAGTTCTTGAGAGGTGGATCGGGATTATAGCAGACTTGAGGTGTTTGACTAGACACGATGGTTTGGTATTGATTATCGGTAATTGAATTGTGTTGAGTTTATCCTGATTGTGAGCATGCCTACTTTTTTAGTCTCTTTCTATTATATATGATTTTTTAACTGTTATCGGCCTATGATTCCTACTCAGTACGTGTTGTTGTACTGATTCTACCTCGGTGCATTCTTTTGAGTGTAGAGTTTACGATCGGATCGACTTCTGCGCCCCGTGACCGAGACCTGAGGTCTTCTGATGAGTATTCCAGGGTGAGCATTGGATGGATTCGCTGCTCGGATGCCTCTTCTTAGTTACTTGTCTTATTTGCTATTATTAGACAGTATTCTATTATCAGACATGTATTCATATTCAGACTTATAGTATTTGTGGTAGTGGCTCTTGCACGGCCTTAGATAGATTCCTTGAGATTGATATATTATTTATGCACTTATTCACTATCTTTAATATTATCTACGTTTGAGACTTATATTCGGTTGCCTTGATTAATTTATTGTGTTGAAAGAATGAATTGGGAAACGGTTCGGCTGTGTTATATCCCGTGTTTTGTGCAATCGGACAATTCAAGACAATCGCGGGGAGACAACAAGCAAGGCAATATTTTATGTTGTTTGACACATGAGTTGTTTATGAAAAATTTAAAAGTGAAGACAATGAGAATGGTTAAGAGCATAAAGGGGAATTCACGACATGACTCGTGGAAATATGGAGGAAGACGAAGGGCAAAATTGGAAGTCGGAAAAAAAAAATTGTTTTCAAGAATTACAAGACCTAGCTAAGAATACAAAGTGGGCTTGAAACTTTTTAAGGAAAAATCATAGGCCCAACCGGCCATACACATGGGCTAGGCCCAAAGTGGGTCAAAGTATGTAATTAAATGAGATGACCAAGTCATCTTTATCATATTAGTCTCTAGAAGTTTCAAGAGAAGCAAGCACAAAAGAAAGAAGGAGAAAAACCCTTAGGGCCTTCGGCCATAGAGAAATTCCTAAGAAAAGGTTGACAAAATTTCTTTCAAAAATCCTTTGCTACTAAGTGGAAGGTGCTTAACAAAGTAGGGAGTTTGGTGGAGAAAGAAAATCTCATATTCATACAAATTTTCAAGTGTAGCCAAGTGGAAAACCAAGAGAAAGGGGTAAGAAATCATTCCTCTTTTATGTGTTATATATGGTTTATATGTGTGGTAGTATGCCAAAATGGATGAAATTCATGAAGGAGAGAAATATAGTGTATGGCCGTGTATATATATATATATGTGTAGGAGCCATGCTTCAATTATTTTAATTAGTGTTTGGTTGTTATTGTTGTGAATGATATATGGAAAATGGAAGTTGAATGTATTTGGAGAGATTGTAGTGAGCAATTGCTTGTTAGTATTTTGGTTGTTGTGTTGTTGATAATGGTGGCCGAATGTGGTGATGTTATGTAGGACAATCGGATTGATTTTTATGTAGTGTTTTGATTGTTGTTGTTATGCATCCCATAATGAAAACGAAGTTATAATCGTTGTGGAAGCGTCGAAGAAGTTAATTTGACATTAGCTTAAATTCCTATAATTGCATGAATGATGTTGTGAATGTGTAGAATGATAGTGAAGTTCATAAATGTGGAAGAAAGTAATGTGTGGTTGTCTTTGATGGTATTGTGAAATTCGGGCGGAAGTGTGTATAAGGTGGGTTGTTTGAACATTGTGTAAATTGAAAGTAATGTTCTTGTATGGAAGACATGTAATGACATTGCTATGATGTTGTTGGAACACATGTATTATAAGGTTGTTGTTGTTCTATTGGAGTTTGGAAAGTCTTGAAGAAAGTAGAATGCTAATTGAGGTGTCGGAATGTACCATGAATTGAATGTGTGAATTGCTAGTGTGATTGTTGAATTTATATTGATGGTTTGGCCGAGTTTGAATTCCCGGGTTGTTGTTGATTGAAAACTTGCTAGGTAAATGTTGAGGATGGTGTATTTACAGAGGAAATGCTGCCGAAATTTCGGTAGCCAAGTGTTTCCTTAAGATTCTAACTCTAAGTATCCTAATAAGAGTTTTGGTAACTATGACCAAATTGCAGATTTTGACGAGATTGCGACGTGAATTTGGAATAGCAAAAAGGAGCGGAAGAGGTATGTAAGGCTTCACCCTTCTTTCTATGGCATGTCCTAGATGTAATAAGTCGGTTACGAGCCTCGGGGACAACCCTATTCCCTGGAATCCGCACCTAAAGTTTTCCACTTTTTGTTCAATAGAATTGAACTAGAAAGTGTGCCAATTGTGGGAGAAACCTCCTACACCCTTAGAACTTGTGTAAATGGGACCCGATTACCCTAAGACCCTCACAAGTAACGCTATGACACGTAACATACGTAAATCGTATACGCTACCTCATCCGGCCTGAGGTGGGCCCGTTACTCTTGGATTTTCCTATAGTCGTGGTTGACTTACTTGAAGTAAATCCAAAGGGGACTTTTGATCCCAATCTCGTTACCGAATGATAAGCACTATGACTACTCTAACGAGGATGTTTCTATGAGGATAATGATAATTATAATGTTAGACAAGAGACTGTACCTTTGATAAGTACGACCGGAACGACTCTATGACTAAGATGACTAAGCTAAGTATCTTATGTAAACATGAAAGTGATACACTAATTTTTGAATCGTATTTATATTTCCTAGCTATATCTTTATTTTCTCTGACTCCAGAGCCTATGACGGTCATCTATGATGCCCACGATTTCATTCTACGGTTACTGTAATACTATTCTCCGTTGATAGTCTCGCCTAAAATACTTGTTCCTTCAAGGTGAGACAAAGCTATAACTAGCATTCCATAGCGTAATCGGAGGACACCGACCTTACGTCACTCCGATGGATACATGATTTTCCTTGGCTCTTGTGTGCTTATACGATATATGTATATAAAATAGGTATATGTGTACGGATATGTATATATAAATAAGATAAGTAATTGTATATGAGACGTGTATATGTATAAAGGATAAGCAAAATGTATATGTATATGTGTATGGGGAAAGGGGAAGGGTCACTGTTATATCACCACCTGATTCAGCTGGATTCCATCCTGGACGCCGGATGCCCGGACGCGGGATATGGGAGAGCCGTACGCGGCGTCTGTATATATATATAATGTATGCTGCCTATATATGATGTAATGTGTTGGGACACCGTTGGGGAGGGGGCTTGGGAGATCCGATGTATTCGACGTCTGTAAATGTGAATGAAAGATACTGTTCACTGAATTGTACTGTTTTCTGTATACGAGAATAAGGGACACCGTGGGGGTGGAGGCGATTGTATTCGGCGTCTGTAAATGTGAGCAAAAGGTACCGTTACTGAAATGTACTTTTTCTGTACACGAGAATAAGTAATATATATAAATGTTAATTCCAATGCTTATGAAAAGAAATGTTTCAAAGACGAAAGGACAAGCCTACATGACAGCCGGCCTGAAAAGGGGCCTTCCTATGCACAGGTTACTTTCTCGCCTCGTTATATGCCCTGTGACTCCATGATATTATTAATCGTACTCTATGTTACTGCTTGTTTTATTCTCTATGCCTTACATACTCGGTACATTATTCGTACTGACGTCCCTTCTTGTGGACGCTGCGTTCCATGCCGCGCAGGTCAGCAGACAGGTGGACTTGATCCTTAGGAGCTCTGCCAGCAGTACTCTACAGCGCTCCAGTCGTTCCGGAGCCTTATTTCAGTGGTACTATTTTGTGTATATATAATCTCGGGCACGATAGTACTCGGCCCTTTCTATGTATAAGTGTACTATGTCTAGAGGCTCGTAGGCAGATATGTACAGTCAGTCAAGTATAGTTAGATATATGGTGTTTTGGCATGTTAATGTTGTTGTATAAAGTGCTAACGAAGTTTATTAGCCTATGTTCAGAATGACGCTGCTAATGTTAATGTTCAAAAAAAAAAATATATGGCTCTGCTTACACGGCTTGGTAAGAGGTAAAGGTAATATGATAGATAAAGAGTGTTCGGTACAAGTATCGGGTACTCGTCACGGCCCCTAGTCGGGTCGTGACAGAAGTGGTATTAGAGCAGTTCGGTCCTAGGGGTTTGTCTACGAGCCGTGTCCAGTAGAGTCTTGTTTATGGGTGTGTAGCGTGCTACGCTTATAAACAGGGGGCTACAGGACATTTAGGAAATATGACCTTCCTTGTATTCTAAGATCGTGCGATAGAGCTATGCTACCAGGCTTCCACATTCCTTTCCTAATCCTATGCTGTGGTTTCAATACTGTCGATGAAGAGATCAGCTTCAGATGATGGGGGCACCAGTAAGGCCCCTAGAGTATCTCTAGAGCCGAGTAGGGGGAGCCTCGGCTATTCGATTGAGTCAGACCCGTCAGAGTATCCAGCCACAACTCCTCCAGATTTCCTGACTCCCAGGGCGGAGGATCCCGCGGAGGATAGCTATGACACGGATCCGTCGGAGGACCCAGCGACAATTCCTCCAGAGATTCTGACCCCCAGAGCAGGGGACTCCGCAGACAGTGGCTATGATACAGATCCCTCAGAGGATTCGGCGATGACTCCCCCAGAGCTTCTTACCTCCAGGGAGGAGGATAGTGATGGCACATACCCGTCAGAGCACTCTTCTGGGATGACGGATGAGGAGGCTTCCGGGGGTACGCCAGTTACTCCCGTGATGGAGAACCGTGCCAGTCCGGCCACCTCGGAGAGCGCTACGGATTTCTCCTGTCCCTTGTTCTTGCCATCAGTGAACCCGGAATCACCGCTATTCTCTTCGGATTCGGACGCGAGAAATGACGAGGGTCGAACGAGCGATGAGCAGGCCGACGAGAATGAAGAACATACTTCACACGGTAGCTCCCCGGGCCAGGTTCAAGACGGATCGGCTACAGGTATATGAGATTTTCTTGAAACTTTCTATGTATATGTAATCTCTGCAGGAATACTAATTGACCACGACAGGTAGAAATTCAAAAGGGGCCAAAGACTTAGCGGTGATAAGTAATAGCGACTGAGATGTCCCTGCCACCAGTGTGAATTTAGAAACCCCGATAGAAGGTAGTTATAGGTATGGATGGGAGCAAATAGTGAAGATTAAACAGGGCAATATGGCAATCGTATGGTCAGGAAAGTGAATATAAGAGCGGGACCCGCCGTGAGGGCATTTTGGGAACTGTTAGAACCCCGACTTACCTTAAATAATGCGACAAAGGTCGTGCGGGGCAGTCGATATGATTATATTGGCACTCATGTATTAAAATGCATCAAAGTTTCAAGGTTAAGCGTGCTCAGGTGGGAGTAATTCCATGATTGGTGACCCCCTGGGAAATATCCTGAAAATTTCATAAATGCGGAAACAAGAGACGAGTGTAAAATTAGGCAGCCCAGAGTAAATTGGGGTGTGGAAAGCGGTTAGAAACCCCACACGAGTCATATAGGCCGAGACGGACTAAACTAATAGAAAAAGGGAAGCCATGACAACAGAAAGCTTTGGGAGTGAAGGAAAAAAGTACAGGTGTCACAGGGTGAGGCCAATATTGAGTCCACACAAGCTAAGGCAAGGAATCCCTAATATGGCGGTATACGGGAACGTGTCTAGTGAGGGGATAGATGCGGTGGATGCCAAGAAAAAGGGATTATAACCGTGAAGATCGCAAGAGGCAACCTAAGCTCCTAAGATGAATATGCTAAGTGACATGAGGCATCTACAAAGGAGACATCCCCGAAATAATATACTACGCTATGAGGCCAGTTCAACATTCGAGGACGAATGTTCTAAAGGGGGGGAGGATGTTATATCCCGCGTTTTGTGCAATCGGACAATTCAAGACAATCGCGGGGAGACAACAATCAAGGCAATATTTTATGTTGTTTGACACATGAGTTGTTTATGAAAAATTTAGAAGTGAAGACAATGAGAATGGTTAAGAGCATAACGGGAAATTCACGACATGACTCGTGGAAATATGGAGGAAGACGAAGGGCAAAATTTGAAGTCGGAAAAAAAAAATTGTTTTCAAGAATTACAAGACCTAGCTAAGAATACAAAGTGGGCTTGAAAAATTTTAAGGAAAAATCATAGGCCCAACCGGCCATACACATGGGCTAGGCCCAAAGTGGGTCAAAGTATGTAATTAAATAAGATGACCAAGTCATCTTTATCATAATAGTCTCTAGAAGTTTCAAGAGAAGCAAGCACAAAAGAAAGAAGGAGAAAAACCCTTAGGGCCTTCGGCCATAGAGAAATTCCTAAGAAAAAGTTGACAAAAATTCTTTCAAAAATCCTTTGCTACTAAGTGGAAGGTGCTTAACAAAGTAGGGAGTTTGGTGGAGCAAGAAAATCTCATATTCATACAAATTTTCAAGTGTAGCCAAGTGGAAAGCCAAGAGAAAGGGGTAAGAAATCATTCCTCTTTTATGTGTTATATATGGTTTATATGTGTGGTAGTATGCCAAAATGGATGAAATTCATGAAGGAGAGAAATATAGTGTATGGCCGTGTATATATATATATATGTGTAGGAGCCATGCTTCAATTATTTTAATTAGTGTTTGGTTGTTATTGTTGTGAATGATATGTGGAAAATGGAAGTTGAATGTTTTTGGAGAGATTGTGGTGAGCAATTGCTAGTTAGTATTTTGGTTGTTGTGTTGTTGATAATGGTGGCCGAATGTGGTGATGTTATGTAGGACAATCAGATTGATTTTTATGTAGTGTTTTGATTGTTGTTGTTATGCATCCCATAATGAAAACGAAGTTGTAATCGTTGTGGAAGCGTCGAAGAAGTTAATTTGACATTAGCTTAAATTCTTATAATTGCATGAATGATGTTGTGAATGTGTAGAATGATAGTGAAGTTCATAAATGTGGAAGAAAGTAATGTGTGGTTGTCTTTGATGGTATTGTGAAATTCGGGCGGAAGTGTGTATAAAGTGGGTTGTTTGAACATTGTGTAAATTTAAAGTAATGTTCTTGTATGGAAGACATGTAATGACATTGCTATGATGTTGTTGGAACACATGTATTATAAGGTTGTTGTTGTTCTATTGGAGTTTGGAAAGTCTTGAAGAAAGTAGAATGCTAATTGAGGTGTCGGAATGTACCTTGAATTGAATGTATGAATTGCTAGTGTGATTGTTGAATTTATATTGATGGTTTGGCCGGGTTTGAATTCCCAGGTTGTTGTTGATTGAAAACTTGCTAGGTAAATGTTGAGGATGGTGTATTTATAGAGGAAATGCTGTCGAAATTTCGGTAGCCAAGTGTTTCCTTAAGATTCTAACTCTAAGTATCCTAATAAGAGTTTTGGTAACTATGACCAAATTGCAGATTTTGACGAGATTGCGACGTGAATTTGGAATAGGAAAAAGGAGCGGAAGAGGTATGTAAGGCTTCACCCTTCTTTCTATGGCATGTCCTAGATGTAATAAGTCGGTTACGAGCCTCGGGGACAACCCTATTCCCCGGAATCCGCTCCTAAAGTTTTCCACTTTTTGTTCAATAGAATTGAACTAGAAAGTGTGCCAATTGTGGGAGAACTTGTATAAATGGGACCCGATTACCCTAAGACCCTCACAAGTAACGCTATGACACGTAACATACGTAAATCATATACGCTACCTCATCCGGCCCGAGGTGGGCCCGTTACTCTTGGATTTTCCTATAGTCGTGGTTGACTTACTTGAAGTAAATCCAAAGGGGACTTTTGATCCCAATCTCGTTACCGAATGATAAGCACTATGACTACTCTAACGAGGATGTTTCTATGAGGATAATGATAATTATAATGTTAGACAAGAGACTGTACCTTTGATAAGTACGACCGGAACGACTCTATGACTAAGATGACTAAGCTAAGTATCTTATGTAAACATGAAAATGATACACTAATTTTTGAATCGTATTTATATTTCCTAGCTATATCTTTATTTTCTCTGACTCCAGAGCCTATGACGGTCATCTATGATGCCCACGATTTCATTCTACGGTTACTGTAATACTATTCTCCGTTGATAGTCTCGCCTAAAATACTTGTTCCTTCAAGGTGAGACAAAGCTATAACTAGCATTCCATAGCGTAATCGGAGGTCACCGAACTTATGTCACTCCGATGGATACATGATTTTCCTTGGCTCTTTTGTGCTTATACGATATATGCATATAAAACAGGTATATGTGTACGGATATGTATATATAAATAAGATAAGTAATTGTATATGAGACGTGTATATGTATAAAGGATAAGCAAATGTATATGTATATGTGTATGGGGAAAGGGGAAGGGTCACTGTTATATCACCACCTGATTCAACTGGATTCCATCCTGGACGCGGGATGCCCAGACGCGGGATATGGGAGAGCCGTAGCGGCGTTTGTATATATATATAATGTATGCTGCCTATATATGATGTAATGTGTTGGGACACCGTTGGGGAGAGGGCTTGGGAGAGCCGATGTATTCGGCGTCTGTAAATGTGAATCAAAGATACTGTTCACTGAATTGTACTGTTTTCTGTATAAGAGAATAAGGGACACCGTGGGGGTGGAGCCGATTGTATTCGGCGTCTCTAAATGTGAGCAAAAGGTACCGTTACTGAAATGTACTGTTTTCTGTACACGAGAATAAGTAATATATATAAATGTTAATTCCTATGCTTATGAATAGAAACGTTTCAAAGACGAAAGGACAAGCCTACATGACAGCCGGCCTGAAAAGGGGCCTTCCTATGCACAGGTTACTTTCTCGCCTCGTTATATGCCCTGTGACTCCATGATATTATTAATCGTACTCTATGTTACTGCTTGTATTATTCTCTATGCCTTACATACTCGGTACACTATTCGTACTGACGTCCCTTCTTGTGGACGCTGCGTTCCATGCCGCGCAGGTCAGCAGACAGGTGGACTTGATCCTTAGGAGCTCTGCCAGCAGTACTCTACAGCGCTCCAGTCGTTCCGGAGCGTTATTTCAGTGGTACTATTTTGTGTATATATAATCTCGGGCACGATAGTACTCGGCCCTTTCTATGTATAAGTGTACTATGTCTAGAGGCTCGTAGGCAGATATGTACAGTCAGTCAAGTATAGTTAGATATATGGTGTTTTGGCATGTTAATGTTGTTGTATAAAGTGCTAACGAAGTTTATTAGCCTATGTTCAGAATGACGCTGCTAATGTTAATGTTCAAAAAAAAAAATATATGGCTCTGCTTACACGGCTTGGTAAGAGGTAAAGGTAATATGATAGATAAAGAGTGCTCGGTACAAGTATCGGGTACTCGTCACGGCCCCTAGTCGGGTCGTGACAGGCTGCCGAGGTGGGAAATGGTAGGTACCCACACGATTCCCTAAGTTAGGGCGTGACAACTACTCTACACCATACCCACGATCACCAACCATAAAATCACCACCTTTCCTCCTTCAATCTATATAAATACATCAAATTACATCACCAAAATCCATCTCCATCATCACTCTCTTACTCGAACACCCTCTGCTCAATTTCACAAGTTGTTCTTTATTTTTCACAAAATCTTATCAAGTGTTCTTCACATATTCATCATCACACAGGCATGTTGACGCTCTATTCTTGTTACTTTGCGTATATGGGTGCAATTTCAATAATAGGTGTTGATTAAAACTAGGGTTCTATGTCTAAATTCAAGGTTAATGGTTTTTCTAAGTTGGAGATGAGCAAATTGTGTTGTTAAAGACTCTTAGGGGTTAAGGAATCAAAACCCCAATGGGTTGGAGGGCATTTTGATTGACGAATAGATATTTGGATTCCAATATTGTTATGCCCGCCAATTGCTCAATTGAATGCCAACAATCTTGAAATTGTAAAAATTAGGTGAAGTCTGAGTAACCTAACCCCTATACGAATTGAAACCATGAAAAGTGTATGTGTGTGGTCTTTGAATGGAAAATAAAGCAAAATTGTACATAGTAAGCTTAACTGGGGTCAATCAAGAAAACCACCTAAATATGGACCATATAATTTTATACAGACCATATTTTGGGTCGCAAATGGGTTGGTTAAACAAAATGAGTTACTACCTTGGAAATACCTGCTTAAATACGGACTTTATCTCTGAACGTAATTCTAAGGAAGAAACTTGATATGTTTCTGCCTCAGACATATTTGCTTAAATACGGACCGTATCTGTGATAGTATGTCTGAGATGGAAACATTACGACCAGCTTATACGGATGGCCCGTATTTTTATTTTACGACCATAAAAAAAAACAAAAAGATTTTGTCCTTCTTTTGTGATTATTTCTTCTTACACCTTTTCTAATGGTACTTCGCTTATAGGTATAATGGCTAAACGTGCCGTGAAGAGAGGCACAAGGCCAAGGGGCCGAGGTCGTGAGCGAGTGGAGGTCACATATGCACTACATGACTCCCCTTCCCAGTCTGAAGAGGAGAAAGATGTCATCCCTCAAAATAAGATGCGAGAGGCCACAAAATCTCAGTCCCCGATCATGATACCATCAACATCTTACTCCCCCCCAGTCTGGAGAGAAAGAGGAAGGATCCTCAACATCTGTTTTGGGGGTGGCGAAAACCGAGGGCACTGAACGAGTGAGTGTCTTAGGCTAGGCTTTCTTTGCCCCCTCTAGTCCTGCAGTTCCAGATAGTGAAAATTAGGGCTGGAGGTTGAAGATCCGGACTAAGCAACTACATGAGGATAAATTATGGTTCCCACTTACGGGAGCCAATGTTGCACCCCTCGTGTTCGTAGTGGTAGAACATATGATTTCCTAGTCGGGTATGGCCTTGTAATTAAGACCCGAACACGAGTTTGGAGGTAGAAAATGTCTTACCCCGTGTGTGAGGGTATCAGTAGATATTCCTGGAAATCTATAGAGTTAGAAGTTAAACGAATCGAATGATGCGATCTGAAATGAATCAGAAAAATACGCAGGAAACCAGTCATTGTCGACAGGTCATCAACATGTTCGATGGACCATCGACGTGTGGCGTCGACAGGGTCCCGCAGCCATGCATCTGTAGGAGCAGGTCGACGGACAATCGACACGCCGATGGGTTGTCGACCCGCTCATCGAACCGGACCGCTGTAGCCTTTTCGGCTTTCAAGTAAAAATAGGTGGTCAACGAACTTATTTCATATTTTGCTCCTTTCCAAATTTGAAAAATCCTAAGATATTATTTTCCAATAATTTTCATTATATTAGTGAAGATTTGACAAGGCCCGGACCCCGTAAACCCGACATGGTGAAGAAGAAGGTTGCTTCTAGGGTTTCTTCAAGGTTGTGAAGTTTAGGGGGTTGAAGTTGAAGTGATGCTTGGGATTCTTGACCCCTCAAGGTATGTAACTGATGTCTACCCTTATATTTAAGTTGGTAATCAAGAGTTTTAGTGATCTTAAGCGAAGAGAAGGTAATTCTGGAAGTGTTAAGTTGATGAAGGGCAATGTAGTGATATAAGGTTATTTTAAGAGATGACTGGAAACAGGTTTACGTATATTTTGAAATATACATATATATATATATATATATATATATATATATATATGTGTGTGTGTGTGTGTGTGTGTGTGTGTGTGTGTGTGTGTGTGTGTTGTCATTGTTGATGTGAGCATTGTAGTTGATGTGGGATCGAATGAGAAATTGGAGAGTTATAAGCTTACAAAGGAAATTATTGTCTATAGTTCGTCGAGCTTTATACGTATTTGAGGATGGTTAGTAAGCGAAGTAAATAGCCTCATTAAGCCCTGTGTTATCTTAATTGTAGACTTGCAAGTTCGATAGGTAGAAGTTGGATGATTGAGTATACTTCCGGGTATGTTAAGGCCATTCTTTCCTTCTTTTTGGCATGATCCTGTGATATGATCCAACAAGTGAGTAAGCGAGCTTCAATATTACTCTACTTTTAGAAGCATTAGAAGTACTTCAGTCTTTGATGTTCATGTACCCCATTTATGAGTAATCCTTCTGTTCATGGCTCCAGTCTTATGTAGCTAGTTCTGTGCATACAGTTTAGTCATGCATTACATTCATTATATATTTATGTACATGGACACATATCAGGCGTTATATACGCGAATATTAGATACATGTAAAGTATGAGGAGAGATATAGGCATTATATACGTATTACTACTATGATGATGATATTGATTATGGCTACAATACGCTCCATTCGATCCGGAGCTACAGTCCGTTTTAGTATGCTCCTTTCTGTATGTGTACACATATCGGTATGACGGGGCCCTGTCTCGTCCTTTCTATAGCTTTTATTCCAGTAGAGGTCTGTAGACAGTTGTATGTAGTAGTCAGATGATGTAGCCTTCTCGGCTTCTAATCTTTTGTGTACAGTATATGTAGCAGCCTAGCTGGCTTGCACTGTTCTTTCGCATGTCGTGTATATATATGCAGATTGTACAAAGTTCTGAAGTTTCTCTCTCATGAGATAAGTTTATGCCATTTATGGGCTTTGAAGATCAGTATGTTTCAGATACGTGTTTAGGGGTGTTTGGTCGCTAGAGGTCAGACTCCTGTCACGGCTCATCGATTTGGGTCGTGACAGAAGTGGTATCTGAGCGGTTTCGTCCTAGGTTGTCTACAGAATGTGTCTAGTAGAGTCTTGTTTATGGGCGTGTTGTGCACCACACTTATAAACAGAAGGCTATAGGACATTTATGATGATGTCATTCCTTCTCTCTTAGATTGTGCGATAGAGCCTTGTGTTAAGTGTTCGCTTCTGATGAATTTATCTTATTTCAGCGATGCCCTGCAAGAAAGCTACAGCTACCCAGAAGGGCTAGAGAACGGTCAGTGTAGTCGTACTCAACAGACCACGAGGGCCCACGATGAGATTCAGAGTGAGGGGCCATCTGAGACATCCCATACCCCGCCTCCAGCACCAGCCCTAGTTCCTCAGCCGGATGTAGAGGGCCAGGATATACGGGACGCCGTACGATTGTTGACCAGATTAGTAGCTGCCCAGGCTAAGCGGCAGGGAGTCGGTGTTGACCAGGCAGACAGGGCTAGTAGCTCGAGGTTAAGACCTTCCTTGGGTTAGGTCCTCCTGAGTTTTTTGTGGTAAAGCAAAATATGGACCCCTAGGATTTCACTGATGGTATGCAGAGGACCTTGAGGGTTATGTACGCGGATGAGGTTGAGTCAGTGGAGTTGCCTTCATATAGACTCCGGGATATTTTGATACAGCGGTATCAGGCATGAGAGTTATCTAGGGGAGAAAATGCCCATCCAGCTATGTGGCGAGAGTTCTCAGATGCTTTTCTTCGCCATTATTTACCTCCAGAGGCCTGATGGGCTCGAGCAGACAGGTCCCTACATATTGATCAGGGTAGTATAAATGTGCAAAAGTATTGTGTACACTTCGATTCCTTGGATAGATATATCCCAGCCATGGTGGCTGAGATGGCTGATAGAGTTCATCGCTTTGTGTCCAGTTTAGCGCCATACTTGATAGATGATTGCACGACTGCTGCACTACAACTAGGCATGGACATCTCCCATATACAGGCGTATGCACAGAATTTGGAGGATCATAAACGCCAGCAGAGGATAGAGCGTGAGCGTGACCGGAGCTATGGTAGGAGGGCTAGATCTTTTGATATGGTTGGTGAGTTCAGGGGAGGACAAAGGCAGCAGCATTCCATATATTCTTATTAGCCGACAGAGAGTGTACCTCCGCAGTTTCTGGGTCTGAGGTTTTACTGGTCTTTTTATTCTGGAGCGGGCCAGAGTTCTAGAGCGTCAGGCTCTCAGTACCGACCAGAGTCAGGCTAGATGAGGCCCCCTTTGCCGCGATGTACCCAGTGTGGCAAATTACATGCAGGCTAGTGTCGGCTGGGTTCAGATGTTTGCTATGCTTGTAGATAACTAGGCCACAGCATGGCAAGGTAGGGGGAGGAGTGGAGCATCCAGCTCGAGCGGTCCTCAGCACCGCGTGTATGCATTGGTTGGTAGACAGGATCGCGAGACGTCTCCTGATGTTATTACAGTTAAATTATCAGTTGCATCCTATGATATTTATGCACTGATTGATCCAGGTTCCACTTTATTATATGATATGCCCTTTGTTGCCGGCAAGTTTGGGATAGAGCCGGAGTTGATTAAACCTTTTGTGGTGTCTATGCCAGTTGGTGATCTGGTTACAGCTAGGCGGGCCTACCGAGGCTGTGTTGTTATAGTTTGTGACCGCCATACCATAGCAGATCTAATTGAGGTAGATATGATCAATTTTGATGATATTATGGGCATGGACTGGTTGGCTTCTTTTTATGCTAATGTTGATTGTAAAGCAAGGATGTTTCGATTCCAGTTTCCACGCGAGCCAGTCCTTGAGTGGAAGGGCAATGCTGCTTCGCCAAGGGGTAGGTTTATTTCCTACCTTAAGGCAAAAAGAATGATCCGAAAAGGGTATATTTTTCACCTAGTTCGAGTTCAAGATGTGCAAGCAGAGTCGCCAACTCTTCAGTCTGTTCCTGTGGTTAATGAGTTCCCGAAGGTATTTCCAGTTGAGCTTCCAGGCATTCCCCCAGAGAGGGAGATTGATTTTACTATTGAACTATTGCCAGACACTCAGCCAATATCTATTCCTTCTTATAGGATGGCACTTGCGGAGTTGAAAGAATTGAAAGAGCAGTTGAAAGATTTGCTCGAGAAGGGCATTTCTCAGGCCTAGTACATCACCTTGGGGAGCGCCGGTGTTATTTGTAAGAAAGAAGGATGGCTCTTTCCGAATGTGTATTGATTATAGGCAACTGAATAGGGTGACTGTAAAGAATAAGTATCTGCTCTCGAGGATCGATGATTTATTCAATCAGTTGCAAGGCGCTAAATATTTCTAAAAGATAGACTTGAGATCAGGATATCACTAGGTCAGGGTCAAGGAAAAGGACATTCCGAAGATGGAATTCCGGACTAGGTATGGCCACTATGAGTTTCATGTTATGTCGTTCGGGCTGACTAACGGCCCAGCTATATTCATGGAATTGATGAATCGCGTATTCAAGCCCTTTCTAGATTCGTTCATGATTGTGTTCATAGATGATATTCTAGTTTATTCGCAGTCAGAGGCTAATCATGCAGAACATCTGCGGATAATGCCTGGAATTCTTTGAGGTAAAGTGTGGTATGCCAAGTTTTCTAAGTGTGTGAGTTCTGGTTGAACTCTGTGACTTTTCTGGGTCACATTATTTTAGAAGAAGGTGTTAGAGTGGATGCCCAGAAGATTGCGGTTGTAAACAATTGGCCAAAGCCTACGGCACCAATGGAGATAGGTAGTTTCTTGGGCTTGGTAGGTTATTATAGAAGGTTTGTAGAGGGATTTCCACTCTTTCAGCCCCATTGACCAAATTGACTCAAAAATCAGCTAAGTTCCAATGGAAAGATGTTTGTAAGCAGAGTTTTCAGACACTGAAGGATAAGTTAACTTCAGCACTAGTTTTGACTCTTCCAGAAGAAGCAGATGGCTATGTGGTATATTGTGATGCTTCAGGTGTTGGGTTCGGCTGTGTGTTGATGCAACACGGTAAAGTTGTCGGCTATGCATTTAGACAGTTGAAGAAGCACGAGAAGAATTATCCAACCTATGATCTTGAGTTAGCGACAGTGATTCATGCCTTGAAGATATGGAGGCACTACTTATACGGTGTCTATGTTAATACCTATACTGATCATAAGAGTTTTCAGTACATCTTTAAGCAGAAGGACTTGTACTTGCGTTAGAGGCGATGATTGGAGAGGCTAAAAGACTATGATGTGGATATTCTATACCATCTCGGGAAGGCTAATGTGGTAGCCGATGGCCTCAGTCGTAAATCTATGGGTAGCTTGTTGCACGTGTTGCTAGAGAGAAGAGAAATGATTCGTGAGGTTCACCGATTGGCTAGCTTCGGAGTTCGATTGATAGATTAAGGTGATGCAGGAGTTACTGTTCAAGACACCGCGGTATCGTCCTTTGTAGTAGAGATAAAGGAGCATCAGTATAAGGATCTTGTTTTAGTTCATTACCGAGATACAAAACCTCAAAAAGAAAAGACATCCTTTGTGATCACAGATGATGGAGTACTCAGGTATCGAGATAGATTATGTAATCTCATACATGTTTGTCATTCGCAATTCCAGGGCTTTGATCAGTCCAGCATGCTGAGAAGATGCTTGTTCCACTTTTTTCTCAATTGTCTCCAACCTGCTCATCATCTTGTTTTGTGTGTGAGCAACATTTCTGATGGAAGTGCTAATATTAGTTAACACTTTGTTTTGGCAAATGGCATTTTCAGATTGCCAATTGATTGTTGCTTCTACTTCACTTGTCGGTGGCTTTTCTCCAGTGGGCAGCATAACATTTTGCCTTGGAAATTTCGGGGCATGACTTGCACGATCTTTTTCAAAAGGCTGTTGTGAAGGAAATTCAGGGGTATGACTAGAGCTTGATGGGTTCATCATGAGTATTTCTGACTTTGGGATATTCGGATTTGAAGGTTTGTGATATAAATTTTGATTAGGGAGAGGTGGCCAGTTTTGAGGTTTGTACAAAACAAGGAATTCATATTTTCCTGAACGGCTCAGTGAACCCATAGATGAATCTCCTTCTTCATACCTTCTTCGGAACTCTTTCTCAGAGTTTCTCCTTTTTTTCTTTGATTTGGCTGTTCTTGTATGGTGTTCATCCCATTCAATTTCATCGTCAAGACATTATTGACAGTCACATTAGATATCCCATAGGTGTCCCGTGAAAGGACATTTGAACCACCATACATCATGATCTTCATTATCAAACTACTTTATCCAGTCATGTTCACTCATGATACTTGAGAGATGGTAAAAGAATGTTTCAGGGTCATTTTGGTGTGCTTGGTTATAAGTGGGTTGGTACATCTGGAAAAAAGGTTGTTTTGTTGGGTTTTTTAAGGTGAGAGTGGTCAAAGCTATGGCAACTGTTTTATCGGGTATTTTGGAAAAAGTGGGTTCAGAGGATTGGAGAGGTTCAACAGGTTCTCTCAGCTTTTCATAATTAGTGACCCATGTATCTGGAAGGACTTTGATAAGTTCTTCCCTAGAGAGCTTCTTTGGGATTTGGGTGCACATGGTAGTTCCGTTGGTGGCATCTATTTTCAAGAGCAAAACATTTTCTCCACCTCGAAGGGAGAGATCCATAGCATGATTCTGAACTCGCCAAGCTATTTGGTAATGTAAAGTAGCTTGAATAAAATCTTTAGCTTGTGGAGCACCTTGAATTTGGACTTGGAGTTTGAAGGCCTCCGTTAGATATGGATCATACAGGGACATGTTAAAATTTGGGAATATAGTGACAAAATGTTATGTCCCGTGTTTTGTAAAAGTGGAAATCGAGAAATAATTAAGATTTGTGCCTTATGAGGAAATATTTTTGATTTTGGTGAATATGACTATGTTGGTTATGGAATCATTAATGTTAAGACGTCGGGGAAGGCCGAGGGTAAATTTGGAATTTCAGAAATTAGTTTCGGGAATTACAAAACGGGACTTTTAATGAATTGGGCCAAGAAAAATTTGATAAGAATTTAGGCCCAAAATCTTGAGGTGGCCGGCCATAGTGAATGGCCCAACCCATTTTTAATGTCATGTGCTATGCACATGACTCTTAATTGTGGATATATATCAAGTGGTCTTGCTAGCTATGAAGAACAAAACAAAAAAAAGAGAAGGGGCATCAACATAAGGCTCTCGGCCGAGAACCATTGGAAAGAAAAAAAAATTTCTTGGCTTTGTTTCTAATCCAAACACCTAGTTTCTTTTGGAATGATTGATGAGTTCGAGGTGCTCTTCGTTGTGGTACAATTAGTTTGACGAAAGGGCGACGTTTGCGGCGAATCGGAATCGTAAGATCAAGGTAAGATTTCTATGTTTTTATGTTATGAAATGGATATATATATGTGAGTGATTGGATTAGCATGAAGATTATGGAAGTGTGGTGGGTGTGTGCATGGCGTGTATGTGTATGAGGGGTGTGTTTGGCCGTGAGCTATATGGGGTGGAAGGACATGTGAATTGATTTCGTTTAAGCTTGTTAGTTGTGTTGTTGTGATCTTTATGTTGTAAATGATTGATTAAAGAATTGAGTTGGCGTTAGAAAATGATTTCGGACGTTATCGGAAAGTGTATACCTTTGGTATATTTGTGTATATCATAGTATATTTATGATATTAAGGACTTTAAATATGACTTAGAGTTGATATTAATGAATTCGGGATGAAACGACGCAAGATAGAATGTTCGTCGTAACTTTTGGTGTTTTGAATGAAATAGGGAAAGTAATGGATTTTGGGAAACTTTGTATATGGTTTGGAACTTGTTTGTTATGTAGTGGAATAATCTTGAATGAATGAATACAATAATGTGGATATGAGTTGGAATTGTGAAGTTTGAATATAGGATTACCAACTTATGTAATAGGGTGAAATTTTGAAGCTAGTACGGTTTGATTGTGGTTTGTATTGTGTAATGATGTTTGGGGATTGTTGTTGTTGTTGTTGTATTTTGAGCCGAGCCAAGTCTCGGGGGTGTTAGATTTATAGGGGAGGTGCTGCCGAAATTTCGGTAGCCAAGTATAGCCCCAAAGATGAAAATGTTAACTCTCATGAATAGTAACTGGTAAAAGTGACCATTTGCAGTTTTCGGACGAAACCGGAATTGCGATTTGAGGAGCGTAAGGCGCCAACCAGGTATGTAAAGCCTACCTATCCTTCTTTTGGCATGTCCTAGTCATACTAGGTTAAGATCGGACCCTCGGGGATGATTCTGCTCTTGGAAGTCTAGGTTCAAGTTGGAGAACCATTCATTCAGCGCAATTGAACCCTTTTTGTTGTATTTGGTTAGAAGAGTGTTCGAACCTCCATAACTTTTGCTGTTGTGTCCGAAACCCTCCGAAACTTTCGTAGATGGCTCTAGGGAGCCTAAAGTCTGTGATTCGTGTCCGCCGCCTCAATTTGACCCGAGGTGGGCCCGCAAGCCCTGAGGCTCCCCTTATTCGGTTTGTTTGGTTCGTTTGCGTCCGCTATGATCAGCGATCGCTTGTTTATGACTCAATGGTGCGTTTGAAACTTCCTATGCCGTTAGTGAACGTTTTGCACTTCGAGTAATGTGAAATTTTCGGAAAATGACCTATGAACGGTTTTCAAAAAGAAAAAAAAATTTGGCAGTTTGGAACTTCGTAACTTTTATACACAAATTTTGATCAATCTGATTCCTACTCCGAGCCTTCTGGCGTCGGTATATGCCTATATGTAAATTATATGTTGAGTTCAGTAAATTATTTTTGATATGCATATGGTTTCTGCACTACTCCGTTCGTGCTGTCTGCTATGATTTCGTTCGTCGGTACCCGGGCCGACTTTGTGATCGTGCGCGCTATAACATATTCGGGAGTTATGATGTGTTACGGTTTCCGAGGCCTCGCCATAGGGCCGGTTACCGTTTATGGAGTTATGATGTGATATGGCATTTGATATGTTCTGATGATGTGATGTGTGTGTGATATGATGTGTCTGGAGACTGTACGGAGATTTGAAAATTTCTAGAGTTATGATGTGTTGTGGCACCAGCGTCGGGGGTGACCACGTTCCTAAACCCTATACATGATTTGATTTGCATTTGTACGTTTGCCTTCCGCACAGGTTTGCTTTGTTACGTTGACGTTCGTGTTTGTTTCTTCTGACTCCAGTTGGGTTTGTGATTTCTGTACCTTCTGCTTTACATACTCAGTACTTCTCCCGTACTGACCCCCGTTTCTTCGGGGGCTATGTTTCATGCCCGCAGGTACAGAAGCTCGTTTGGGTGGTCCTCCAGTTTAGGCTACTCATTCTGTTGTGTTGGAGAGCTCCCCTTGATCCGGAGCCTACTTTTGGTACATACCTTCTGTTTATGTGTGTGTTCGGTACATTTGTGGATGTGTGGGTACGGCAGGGCCCTGTCCCGTCATATGTTCCTACGTTCTGTTTTGTTTAGAGGCCTGTAGTCAGATTTGTGGGTCGTGGGTCCGGTGTGTTTGTATGTGAGTTTGTTTGCGTTCTTAAGCGGCCCGTACGCTACTGAGGCCAAGACGGCCTTTGGGTTTGTGCGTGTGTGTGCATTTGGGCGATGTATATTCCGCCCCCTTTCTGATGTGTGTGTGTGCATTTGGGCGACGTATATTCCGCCACCTTTCTGATTTTGATTTGACTAATCTGAACGGGCTACCGCTTAAGATAAGTGTTCGATAAACGTTTGTGTCTGGCGTCTGTTGTTCATTTTCAGTTCGGATAACGTATGTTGAGTTTGAACGAGTCTGAATACGACGATCGGGTTGTGAGTTTTTTTGGGGTGCCTAAGTAGGGCACCAGTCGCGGCCCACGGGGTTGGGTCGTGACAAAAGTGGTCTCAGAGCGGTTTGTCCTCGGAATGTCTGCAGGCCGTGTCTAGTAGAGTCTTGTTTATCGATGTGTTGTGCACCACATCTATAAATAGGAGGCTACAGGGCATTTAGGATGTTACTTTCTTTGAAATCTTAGATCGTGCGATAGAGCTGTGCTATTAGGGTCATTCTGATCTGACCCGTTGTTGTGTTTGCAGTAATGCCTCCGAAGAAGGCAATGGCGGCCCAGAAGGGCAAGGCGAAGGTGAGAGAGACCAGTCAGGCACAGCGAGCCACTCGAGCACGTGTCTATGATTTGCCTGAGGTTGCACCTCATTCTGAGGGGTCTGCTACACCCCCATTAGTACAGCCTGGAGCAGGACCTTCAGCAGCTCCAGAGGTCCGTGTACCCGCTCCTGAGACTCCAGCTCCTCAGCCAGGGGCGGAGGATAGGACCCTGAGGGAGGCTGTACAGTTGTTGACCACGATAGTAGCGGGGCAGGCTCGCAGACGCGGGCGGAGGGACGATGATGATGAGGACAGGCGGGACAGCCTGATAGTTCGGGAGTTCTTATTATGTGGCCCTCCAGAGTTTTTCGGGTCTAAGCCCGACGAGGACCCCCATGATTTTATTCGGGGGATGCGGCGTGCATTAGACTTGGTCAGGGCTTCAGAGACCGAGTCGGTTGAGCTGGCTTCGCATAGACTTCAGGATGTTGCCGCGCATTGGTATGAGACTTGGGAGTTATCCAGGAGTGAGGGTGCTCCTCCAGCTACGTGGGATCAGTTTGTGACTGCTTTCACCCGCCACTTTCTGCCCCCAGAGTTACGACGGGAGCGAGCTGATCGGTTTTTACATCTGCAGCAGAGGGGTCGAAGTGTTCGTGAATATAATTTGGAGTTTGATTCCCTGGCCCGGTATGCCCCTGCCGTGGTGGCAGATATGACAGATCGGATGCATAGATATGTTATGGGGTTGGATCGTTACCTGATTGACGGCTGTATGGCGGTGTCATTGCAGACAGATATGGACATTGCCCGTCTACAGGCCTACGCCCAGGGCATGGAGAACCGGCACCGAGCAGATCGGCCCAGCAGAGAGTATGATGGGAGACGGCCCAAGAGGGCCAGATCAACGGGGTATTCTGGAGATTCTCGGGGCGGGCAGCCTCAGTATCAGTCCAGTGGGTACTTTCCTCCGTCAGGCCGGGACACACAGTCTATTAGTAAGAGATTTGATGGCGCAGGACTGTCCAGGGCAGACCAGAGTTCCAGAGCCCCAGGTCCTCAGGCGAGCAGGGGTCCCAGTCAGACTAGGCCACCTATGCCCCCGTGTTCGTATTGTGGAAGATCGCACCCAGGTGAGTGCTTCAGGGCCACAGGGGCCTGTTTTGCTTGCGGCCGCCAGGGCCATATCATGCGGGATTGTCCGTGGGCAGGCGGTTCCGGTAGCGCAGCACCGCCGATGAGATCCGTTGCTGGTTCGTCATCTACCCCTTCGGCCACGTGCTCCACGAGGTGAGGTATGCCAGCACCGGCGGGCCGCGGTAGAGGCCGTGGTGGGGGTTCAGATTCTAGCGGTCCCTCGAACCGCATCTATGCTTTGACTGGTCGGCGGGACCCAGAGGCACCCCCAGACACAGACCCAGGTATATTACTAATCTTTTTCTGAATGAATATGTGCAATGATAGGTCTGTACTTCAGTATTATGCGATATTCTCTTTTTGTGTGTCAGTAAAAGTAGGGTAAGAATTCGAATTAATGAAAATATCCGAGGCTGTTATCTGTACATGTGGGAGGAAAATATATGGAATTTGGAAGGCTAGAACGATAAACCACACAGCCAGGAAAGCAAACGACCTCTTTGGGTCGGGGTGGGACCCGCTACGAAAAATCTCCGAAAAATTTGCTAAGACATCGTTTGGCCCTAAAATTACGTGACAAAGGTCGTGCGGGGCAATGGACGAAATTATATCAGCCCTAACGCGTCAAAATGCATGAAAGTTTCGGGGTTAAGCGTGCTCAAGCCAGAGTAATTCTGGGATGGGTGACCCCCTGGGAGGTAATGCAAAATTTTGCACAAGAGTAAGTATGATTAATGTAAATGGGAAGTTGGGGTAACCAAAAGGCAAATAGAATGTGTGTGGAGTAATTAGTGCCCTTTCGGGAGTCGCGCGGAACGAGGCGGACTAAACGGGCAAGAAGAAAAGGGTATAACATCGCTTGGGAAAGTGAATGGATCTGAATAACAGCCAGAGATGTTCGCCAGTAAGGTCTGAATAAGTGTGTATATGTGTATGTGTATGTGTGTATGATTTTCATTTGGTGTCATGTGGGTTAAGAGCCGAGCCCCGGCAACTAATGTTGTGACAGATCGAAGGTAAGCAGTGTGAATAAATAGAATCTTTGAAAGAATCGATACGCGAGACGGAAGGTAATTTGTGTGACAACTTGGCGAATAAGTTTACCAATAAAGAGAATTTCCCATGAAGCATTGGAGCCTTAATATGAACGATTCGATTATAAATTGACATTCTATCTGTGGTGCTTCTGTACTTCCGATTCCGATGGGACTCTGCCTAGTACGCCTCTGTATTTCTGAGCTCGATTATGTTCCCGTCTGATGAATCTTTGTGTGTTTGATCCTGAATACGTTTCTGTCTGGCACGCCTCTGTATGTTTGACTCTGGATATAAATCCGTCTGATATGCTTCTGTGCGTTTGATTTTGACCGCGCGTGTGTTTGATACATCTCGGTCTGTCTGATCACGACTCTGTATGAAACAATTATGTATATTTGATTCTGATTTCGAATCTGTCCGATGTGATTTCGTACGTCTGACCCTGATCTCAGATTTGTTTGACACTTTTGTACCCCTGACTTCGACTACGAATCCGTCCGCCATGGTTGAGTATGTCTGCCTCCGATTATGGATCCGTCCGATATGCTTATGTTCGTCCGGCTTTAGTTCTGAATCTGTTTGTCATGAAGTGTCTGATATGAAGTAAAGTGAGATTACGATGATGCGGTAAGGAAACTCAGGAGTGTGACAAGAAAATGATATTGACTATGATGTCTGGAAAGCGTTCGTCCATTACAAGAATATAGCGTATGGTGCGGTGGTTACGTAGGGCATGAGAAAAGGGATTATGAAGGCATTTGAATCGGTGATGTGAAAAATTTGCCCCCTAAAGTTGGTAAAGAAGCCGTGTCGGAAAATCCACGAAAGGCAACCATAAAGAGGACCCTCCCAGAGTAGTATGGCGCCCCATAAGGTCGATTCAACATTCGAGGACGAATGTTCTTAAGGGGGGGAGAATGTTATGTCCCGTGTTTTGTAAAAGTGGAAATCGAGAAATAATTAAGATTTGTGCCTTATGAGGAAATATTTTTGATTTTGGTGAATATGAATATGTTGGTTATGGAATCATTAATGTTAAGACGTCGGGGAAGGCCGAGGGTAAATTTGGAATTTCAGAAATTAGTTTCGGGAATTACAAAACGGGACTTTTAATGAATTGGGCCAAGAAAAATTTGATAAGAATTTAGGCCCAAAATCTTGAGGTGGCCGGCCATAGTGAATGGCCCAACCCATTTTTAATGTCATGTGCTATGCACATGACTCTTAATTGTGGATATATATCAAGTGGTCTTGCTAGCTATGAAGAACAAAACAAAAAAAAAGAGAAGGGGCATCAACATAAGGCTCTCGGCCGAGAACCATTGGAAAGAAAAAAAAAATTCTTGGCTTTGTTTCTAATCCAAACACCTAGTTTCTTTTGGAATGATTGATGAGTTCGAGGTGCTCTTCGTTGTGGTACAATTAGTTTGACGAAAGGGCGACGTTTGCGGCGAATCAGAATCGTAAGATCAAGGTAATATTTCTATGTTTTTATGTTATGAAATGGATATATATGTGTTAGTGATTGGATTAGCATGAAGATTATGGAAGTGTGGTGGGTGTGTGCATGGCGTGTATGTGTGTGAGGGGTGTGTTTGGCCGTGAGCTATATGGGGTGGAAGGACATGTGAATTGATTTCGTTTAAGCTTGTTAGTTGTGTTGTTGTGATCTTTATGTTGTAAATGATTGATTAAAGAATTGAGTTGGCGTTAGAAAATGATTTCGGACGTTATCGGAAAGTGTATACCTTTAGTATATTTGTGTATATCATAGTATATTTATGATATTAAGGACTTTAAATATGACTTATAGTTGATATTAATGAATTCGGGATGAAACGACGCAAGTTAGAATGTTCGTCGTAACTTTTGGTGTTTTGAATGAAATAGGGAAAGTAATGGATTTTGGGAAACTTTGTATATGATTTGGAACTTGTTTGTTATGTAGTGGAATAATCTTGAATGAATGAATACAATAATGTGGATATGAGTTGGAATTGTGAAGTTTGAATATAGGATTACCAACTTATGTAATAGGGTGAAATTTTAAAGCTAGTACGGTTTGAGTGTGGTTTGTATTGTGTAATGATGTTTGGAGATTGTTGTTGTTGTTGTTGTATTTTGAGCCGAGCCAAGTCTCGGGGGTGTTAGATTTATAGGGGAGGTGCTGCCGAAATTTCGGTAGCCAAGTATAGCCCCAAAGATGAAAATGTTAACTCTCATGAATAGTAACTGGTAAAAGTGACCATTTGCAGTTTTCGGACGAAACGGGAATTGCAATTTGAGGAGCGTAAGGCGTCAACCAGGTATGTAAAGCCTACCTATCCTTTTTTTGGCATGTCCTAGTCATACTAGGTTAAGATCGGACCCTCGGGGATGATTCTGCTCTTGGAAGTCTAGGTTCAAGTTGGAGTACCATTCATTTAGCGCAATTGAACCCTTTTTGTTGTATTTGGTTAGAAGAGTGTTCGAACCTCCATAACTTTTGCTGTTGTGTCCGAAACCCTCCGAAACTTTCGTAGATGGCTCTAGGGAGCCTAAAGTCTGTGATTCGTGTCCGCCGCCTCAATTTGACCCGAGGTGGGCCCGCAAGCCCTGAGGCTCCCCTTATTCGGTTTGTTTGGTTCGTTTGCGTCCGCTATGATCAGCGATCACTTGTTTATGACTCAATGGTGCGTTTGAAACTTCCTATGCCGTTAGTGAACGTTTTGCACTTCGAGTAATGTGAAATTTTCGGAAAATGACCTATGAACGGTTTTCAAAAAGAAAAAAAAAATTGGCAGTTTGGAACTTCGTAACTTTTATACACAAATTTTGATCAATCTGATTCCTACTCCGAGCCTTCTGGCGTCGGTATATGCCTATATGTAAATTATATGTTGAGTTCGGTAAATTATTTTTGATATGCATATGGTTTCTGCACTACTCCGTTCGTGCTGTCTGCTATGATTTCGTTCGTCGGTACCGGGGCCGACTTTGTGATCGTGCGCGCTATAACATATTCGGGAGTTATGATGTGTTACGGTTTCCGAGGCCTCGCCATAGGGCCGGTTACCGTTTATGGAGTTATGATGTGATATGGCATTTGATATGTTCTGATGATGTGATGTGTGTGTGATATGATGTGTCTGGAGACTGTACGGAGATTTGAAAACTTCTGGAGTTATGATGTGTTGTGGCACCAGCGTCGGGGGTGACCACGTTCCTAAACCCTATACATGATTTGATTTGCATTTGTATGTTTGCCTTCCGCACAGGTTTGCTTTGTTACGTTGACGTTCGTGTTTGTTTCTTCTGACTCCAGTTGGGTTTGTGATTTCTGTACCTTCTGCTTTACATACTCAGTACTTCTCCCGTACTGACCCCCGTTTCTTCGGGGGCTGTGTTTCATGCCCGCAGGTACAGAAGCTCGTTTGGGTGGTCCTCCAGTTTAGGCTACTCATTCTGCTGTGTTGGAGAGCTCCCCTTGATCCGGAGCCTACTTTTGGTACATACCTTCTTTTGTATGTGTGTGTTCGGTACATTTGTGGATGTGTGGGTACGGCGGGGCCCTGTCCAGTCATATGTTCCTACGTTCTGTTTTGTTTAGAGGCCTGTAGTCAGATTTGTGGGTCGTGGGTCCGGTGTGTTTGTATGTGAGTTTGTTTGCGTTCTTAAGCGGCCCGTACGCTACTGAGGCCAAGACGGCCTTTGGGTTTGTGCGTGTGTGTGCATTTGGGCGATGTATATTCCGCCCCCTTTCTGATGTGTGTGTGTGCATTTGGGCGACGTATATTCCGCCACCTTTCTGATTTTGATTTGACTAATCTGAATGGGCGACCGCTTAAGATAAGTGTTCGATAAACGTTTGTGTCTGGCGTCTGTTGTTCATTTTCAGTTCGGATAACGTATGTTGAGTTTGAACGAGTCTGAATACGACGATCGGGTTGTGAGTTTGTTTGGGGTGCCTAAGTAGGGCACCAGTTGCGGCCCACGGGGTTGGGTCGTGACACAAAAACTGTCCCAGCATTTAGAGTGAATTCTGTGCTACCCAAATTTACATGTTGGTACTCATTATATCTGGTATCAAGAAGGGCTAGGCGAGCCACAACTGGTTGGCCTTTTCGTCCATGATATGTTAATGCAATTCTAACAGCACAAAAATGGATGTAGGTGAAACCATGATTTTTCCACTGTGTAGGAAAATCATCTGGAATCTGCAGAGTGATGAATTGTTCCTCTTGAGTTGCTAGAATAGGGTGCTGGTCAAAGCAGAATTGGGTTTATGAGGGGTAGGTCGGTGGGTGACACTTTGTTTTCATCAGGTAGGATATCTACTTCATAAAGGTAGTCATATTTACAAGAAAGGGTTTTATACAGAGTAGGAGACATATTTGTTTTTGCTAGGGACTTACAAGGGTTGGACACAGATGGTAACGACTCAGACATATTTTTACTAAAATGTGACCCTCTTTTCCATGGATGTGTACGAGGAATATGGAGAGGACTATTACCAGATTTAAGAACCAGAGGGAAAGGCTCAAGAAGATATCAACAGCATCATGGTGATCCCACAGGTCCAGCTTAAAGTCCATCCATCTAAATGGGATAAACCAATCCAGGTCATTGCTTTTATGGGCACTGGAGCGGCATGTTCATGGATGAACCCAGTCGTCCTTCTTGAGGATCAATGGATTCCACATTTCAAAGACTTCAACAAAGCTGGGACTTGAGTCCTAACCACCACAGTCATCACAAAGCATCCAATCACGATTGAATTTTTTCAAGGGTTGAAGTTTCGAACTAAGCTGATTGGATCAGATGTCCCAGGGAAAGATCTCATTGTCGGATTTGACATCTTCAGGAAACTTAAAGATCAGCTCCAGATCAAAGCCCATGGAATAACGTTCAAGAAACAATTCAAGCCATATACAGATGTTTTACGATTAGTCCAATTAACTAATGCTGAACAGATCAAGGAGATAGAGCATTCATGTGCGGATTCTCACAAGGAGTTTATGGGAAAATGCAAAAGGCCTTTATTGCTAAATGAAGAGTTTTTTCATTAAACTCCCCTTCAAGAAGAATGAAAGCATTAATCCAGCGAAGGCAAGTCACTCCGGCATGAACCCAGATCATCTTCAGCTTGCCAAAAGGGAATGCAAAGAGCTGTTGGAGTTTGGACTTATCAAGCCCTCTAATTTGCAATGGGTGTGCGAGGCATTCTATGTCAATAAACGGGTGGAACAAACAAGAGGTAAACTCAGATTAGTCATAAACTATCAACCTCTTAACTATTTCCTCCAAGATGATAAATTCCCTATCCCAAATAAACTCACCCTTTTTTCACACTTAGCCAAAGCTAAATACTTTTCCAATTTTGACCTTAGGCTGACCTTAAAGAAAAAATACAACAACTGAGATATGGTCACCTTGAACCGCAAAACACACAAAGCTGCCCATCAAAACCCAACTTTTTCCCCATGTCCTCACAAACATACTCACCACCAAAGCTAGACCATTCTTTCAGTATGTTCCCATCCACAAAATGAGACCCTATGTCTTTTACCCAAAAACAAAATGATGAACCTGAGTTTGACATTGCAAAAACGGTCTGGGAAAGGAAAGACTTTATGGCGGCCGAAAAGTAGTCCAAACGAAAGAAAGGACTCGGGGAAGGTTCAAAAGAACCCAAGCTGGAAAACATGATGATCTCGGCCCAAAAGATTCCTAACCTCTACGTGGCCTAACCCACAAATGATATAGAGGAGGATGATACCCTAGAATCCAGTGACCAAGATTCATATGACACTGATCCCACGGAAGAAAGCATCGAGACAAGTGAAGATTCCTCAGTTGACTCTTCAGAAGAAGATAACCCACCAATTTTCATGAATCAACTTAGAGAACCAGAAATCTCTGAAGTAGATGATGATCGTGACGGATGATAGATAAGCCAATTCCAGAAAGAAGGCCAGAACCTACAACCGCAAAATTCGTTGGGACTGGATTCCATACTTTTAGTCTGGATGATATCAAAGTATAAAAATGGCCCCAAAGGATCCAAGATTTCTTCACTTAGATGGTAACAAAGAATCTTGTAGAACGGGAAAAGTACATGATCCTGTCAGAATTCACTTCAAGGTTCTCCGGAATTCTCAGAGACTAGTGGAATTCACTTGGGACACAGGACAAAAATATGTTTCTCACATCCCAAGACTTTGTCTTGTAATGAGAGAACAGATTCAATATTGTCATCTTCACCTAGATGGATACCAGTGTAGTCCTCTATTTCAGTAAGAAGCTTGTTCGACCTTCTAGATTGGGGAGTATTTTTTGCATAATGCCCAATCTTGATGTAGATGAAGCATTGATCATCTTTTCGGGAATTGCCTGGGCTCCTTCTCCTGAAATATTATGTGCGCGTCTTGAACTGCGATCTTTCTCCTGCTGGCCTTAGCCATTTGAATCGCTTGAATCTTCCTTTTCATCTAGGGGCATAGCACGAACAACTTGACCCAGTAAGTAGGTCAGACTTTCCGCAAGCTTTATCAAGGGCTGGATTATTTCGTATGATCTACTTCAAAACATATCTCTTTGTGCAGATATCATCCAACGCTAGAAATATTGCTTGCCTGATGTAGCCGACCGGTGGGATCGTTATTGATTGAAACTTCTCCTCAATGATCGTCGTGGTCCGGCTTGCTAACATCTTTGGAAGTGATGAAACAAAGGCTTGCTTGAGACTAGCTCCTCCGCCTAACTCAACGAACATTTTAGCCATCTTCTGAAAATGGATATCAATGACATCTCTGTCAAATGCTACGCATTTCATTTCGAAGAACTGACTCATAAGTTTTTCTTGCCTTTGGCCGGTATCTCCACAAAATACTTCTTCGAGTATTTTGATGTTGACAGCAAAGTCTTGGGCTATGAGAAACATATTTTCACTAAAATGCTCATCTCTCCGAAAGAGATGGACTAGCTCTGATACCATGGGTGTGTAGAGGGCGGGGAAACAGCAAGTAAGATGGCCAGACTTCAAGCACAATAGTTTTCTTACATAGTAGGAGTGGGCTTCAACATCCCGAAGGACGGCTTGCCACAAACCTGACTTCAACAACCCGGAGGATGGCTTCTAAAGTTAGTCGGATAGTTTGAAAGATCATAGATATGAAATTTTTTCCTACAAAATGGGCTGGCTTCCTAGCCAAGCTTCTCAACTCGGAATACCTTTCACACTACTACAGACATACTGTCAAAGCTTCGGAAAATATTGTACTTGTAGCAAGCTTAACTTACTCAATATTTCCTAACCCTATACTAACTTAGGATCAGCCTTTCCATGCCTTTCAAAGAGAAGAATAAGAGAAATTTAGAAAGCAAACATTTTATTGATATCGAAAAATTTACATAGAGATTGTTTGATGCCTTCTAACTATTACATAGCCTCCTATTTATAGGAGTTGGAGGCTTCAACAAGACTTATCTTACATGGCACACGGGCCTCGCTAGACATGTGAAGGGCCTAATAGAACAAGCCTAATAAAACGAGCCTAATAAGACAGCCTAATAAAACAAGCCTAATAAGACAGCCTAATAAAACGAGGGGAACATTATCCGAAGCATGACAACCATATGCAAGCATGTGACCATGGGGTCCGCTTTTATCTTTCTTGTAAGCACGTCAGTAAGCCTTATCCGACGGAGCGGTGCTTGATAGAGTCGATGGCGGAGTTGTTTATCCTTCCTCTATCCACCATTCTGGTCCATGTTTTTGCTTGAATTTTTCTTTGTTTTCCAGACTTCTTTTTCTCCACCTTGTGTAGTGACATTTGCTGTTGGATGGCCCTGTCATATCTGGATTTATTTTTGTTGAATCTTGAGATGGAAAATTCAACCTTATCTTTGTGATGGCATGAGTGACTTCATTTCTGATTATTTCATATGACGCTCGGTACTCCTTTGCTGCTTTTCGAACTCTTTCCCAATAGGGATGGTCATCAATGTAATTCCATCGAGCCCATTCTTTCAACCATATCTCCTTTGGGATGCACTTATTTTGCTGGAAAATAATTCTCTGTGCTCCGCTGTATTCATCTTCTAAGGACCAGACAGAGACGGGGAATTCCCACCACAGTGAAATATCTGGTTGAGCATAGACCTTCCCATAAGGAATCTTTATCGGTCGATGTAACATGAACACTTTTGCCGCATAGGAGTCTTGGAAACATTGAACCCAATATCTTCATGGTTTGAACCATTGCAGAAACTTTTTGAGAGCAGGTTCAATCATGTCAAAACATTGAAACATGTTGCACTTGAATTCCATGAAAATATAATACTGGTGACATAAGTACCAGAAAAACCATAATAGGTCCTGTGGAAAATCATTGTGCATTGCTATGAATATGTGACATAATAGGTATTCTGGATTGACTCTGAATGCCTTAAGGATGGATCCTCCATATTTTCTGAAAACTAGAAGCTCATATAAAGTCCTTCTTGCTGTAAGGATGGATGGATTAAACGGGTCCACAAACTTGCTGAAGAATTTCGGCGGGTGATCTGTTATTCTGGATGAACTAGTTCCTGGTGACCTTGTATGCATGAAAATTTGGCTAGTTAGCCTTTTTTGCAGCTTGGCTTTAAATCTCTTTGAAAACTTATCTGGCCTGGATGGGAAATCCGTTAGAATATTATCCTTCCCTTAAGGTGCTTTACTTGGAATTTGTAAGGGGAGAACCATTGTGCCCATCTGAGAATCTGCGAATTTGGGATAATCTTTGGATTTATTAGCATTATCTTCGGGAAAGCCTTCATATCCATCTCGATAAGAAACTCTGTGTGAATTAAAAAGAAATTAAACTTTTTAATCTCATTCTTTACGGCAAGAATTTCATTGAATGTGGAATGATAGTTTTGTTCAGCATCTTTGAACTTTCCACTGGTATATCCGCATATTTTCCGTTAGCTATGTTTTTCTTCAAAAAGTACCGCACTCCAATATTCGTTGCTGGCATTCATCTACAATATCTTTTTTTCGTCTGACAGAATATGGAGGGCTTTGACTTCTTTTGAGATTTCTTTTATCCTCCGAACTGTTTCATCCTGTTCCTTTCCCAACCTTGGGCATTATTCTTGAGCATTTTTGTAAGTGGATCAATGTATGTAGAGACATTAAGGATAAAATCTCTAACATAATTAATCACACCTAAAAACTGTTGGAGCTGCTTCGTCGTAAAATTGGTGTCTGGGAATTTGAGCAGCTCTTGACAAATATGTGGCCCTGGGCTGTATGCTCCATGAACAAAATGCATCCCCAGAAAATCAATTTCCTTTTTAGCAAGAATTATCTTTTTCTGTGAGAGCATGATCCCATTTTTCTTCACCAAATCATGGAATTCTTGGAGCAAAGTGAGGTATTCTTCCATAGTATCACTAAAGAGTAATATGTCATTAATGTAGACTAGTGATGTATGGAGAATGGGTTGAAATAATTTTATCATGGCTTTTTGGAACATGGAGGGTGCCGTTTTCAACCCAAAGGGCATGACCTTCCATTGAAAGTGGTGATTGGGTATACAAAACCCTGTTTTTGGTCGATCTTCTGGGTGTATTCCCAATTGGGAGAGGCACATTACTGCCGCTATTCTATTCTTCCAGGCTCAACGAAGATGTACCATGATCTCAAGGAAGTTTATTGGTAGAATGGTTTGAAGAGAGATATAGCAGATTTTGTCGCTCAGTGTCCAAATTGTCAGCAGGTCAAAATAGAGCACCAGAAGCCTAGAGGTCTATTGCAGGCTATGGAGATTCCGACATGTAATTGGGAGGTAATTAATATGGACTTTATTACAGGGTTGCCCCGTACTCAGCGGAAGTGTGATTCGATATGGGTCATAGTTGATAGGCTCACAAAGTCAGCTTACTTTCTGCCTGTCAAAACTACTTATGCAGTTGAGGATTATGCAAAGCTTTACCATAAGGAGATTGTACGACTTCATGGTGTTCCTACAGCCATTATTTCAGATAGGGGAGCACAGTCCGCAGCCAAATTCTGGAAGTCTTTTTAGTAAGGATTAAGGACTCAGTGAGTCTTAGTACCGCATTTCACCCCCAGATTGATGGAAAAGCAGAGCGTACTATACAGACCCTTGAAGATATGCTTAGAGCTTCTGTACTTGTCTTTCAAGGGAGTTGGGATGATCATCTTCCTCTTATCGAGTTCACATATAACAACAGTCACCATTCCAGTATTCAGATGGCTCCTTATGAGGCCTTATATGGGCGGAGATGTAGATCGCCCATAGGGTGGTTCGATGTCAGGGAAAACAAGTTAGTTGGCCCAGTCTTAATTCAGTAAGCAGTTGACAAGGTGAAAGTGATTAGAGAGAGGTTGCTAATAGCTCAGAATCGACAGAAATCCTATGTGGATAATCGGTGACGTAAGCTAGAGTTCGAGATAGGGGACTGGGTGTTCCTGAAAGTTTCGCCTATGAAAGGAGTGATGAGGTTTGGTAAGAAGGGTAAGTTGAGCCCTCGATATATCGGTCCATATAAGATCATTCGTATAGTGGGTACAATGGCATATGAGCTAGGATTGCCTTCTAAGTTAGAGTCGGTATATCCAGTATTTCATGTATCAATGCTTCGTAAGTGTATCGGAGATCCTTCAAGAGTGGTACCAGTGAATGATATTCAGGTGACCGAGCAGTTATCATACGAAGAAGTTCCAGTGGCTATATTGGAAAAACAGGTCTGTCAGTTGCAAACCAAGGATATAGCTTCAGTTAAAGTCTTGTGGAGGAATAAGAATGTTGAGGAAGTGACATGGGAAGCGGAAGAGTAAATGAAGACTAAGTACCCGCATTTGTTCCCAGCAGTACAGGAGGCTCAGTCTGAACTGTCATCTCCCCCTGGTATTATTTCGTTTCAGTTATTGTGATTGGTCGTGTGAGGCCATGGTATTGTGTGCTATAGAGCCTGTTTGGATGGGCTTATGCCTATAAGCTGCTTGCAGCTTATAAGCTAAAAAAATAAGTTGGGGTAGGGTAACTTATTTTTTTTGGCTTATAAGCTGTTTTCAACTTATAAGCTGCTTTAGATAAGCTATGTCAAATGGGCCCAATTATTTTTTTTGAGCTTATTTTAAGCACAAAATGACTTTAATCTGGTCAGCCAAACACTCAAAAAAGCTGAAAACAGCTTATAAGCAACTTATAAGCCAATCCAAACGGGCTCATAGTATCTGGCCCTGTGTGGCATTATTTTGGGTTGCTGTGTGCAGGATGGATTGGTATAAGTACAGGGAATACTCTGCCAAAATCTTTATAACCCAGGAATGTTCAAACATTGGAGGTAGAAAATGTCTTACCCCTTGTGCAAGGGTATCAGCAGATGTACCTGGCAATTTATAGAGTTAGAAGTTGACCGAATCAAATTGATGCATTCTGAACTGAATCAGAAAAATCTGCAGGACACCAGTCATTATCGACGAGTCGTTGACATGTACGATGGACCGTCGATGTACAGTGTCGACAGGATCCCACAGCCTTGCATATGCAGACGCAAGTCAACGGAACAAGTTGACGGACCGTCGACGACTGACCGTCAATCCGCTCGTCGAACCGTACCGCTATAGCCTTTTTGGCTTTCAAGTATAAATAGGTGGTCCACGACCTTATTTCATATTTTACTCCTTTCCAAATCAGAAAAACCCTAAGAGACTTTCTCTCAATAATTTTCATTATATTAGTGAAGATTTGACAAGGTCCGGACCCCGTAAACCTGAGATGGTGAAGAAGGTTGCTTCTAGGGTTTCTTCAAGGTTGTGAAGTTTAGGGAGTTAAAGTTGAAGTGATCCTTGAGATTCGTTACCCCTCAAGGTATGTAAATGATTTCTATCCTTATATTTAAGCTGGTAATCAAGCGTTTTAGTGATGTTAAGTGAAGAGAAGGTAATTGTGGAAGTGTTAAGTTGTTGAAGGGCAATGTAGTGATATAGGGTTATTTTAAGAGATGATTGGAAACGGGTTTACGTATATTTTAAGAGATTATTTTAAGGGCAATGTGTGTGTGTGTGTGTGTGTGTGTGTGTGTGTGTTGTCATTGTTGATGTGAGTATTGTAGTTGATGTGGGATCGAATGAGAAGTTGGAGAGTTGTAAGCTTACAAAGGAAATTATTATCTATAGTTCGTTGAGCTTTATACGTATTTGAGGATGGTTAGTAAGCGAAGTAAATAGCCTAATTAAGCCTTATGTTATCTTAATTATAGACTTGCAAGTTCGAGAGGTAGAAGTTGGACGATTGGCTATACTTCCAGGTATATTAAGGACATTCTTTCCTTCTTTTGGCATGATCCTATGATATGATCCAACAAGTGAGTAAGCGACCTTCCATATTACTCTAATCTTAGAACCATTAGAAGTACTTTAGTCTTTGATGTTCATCTACCCCATTTATAAGTAATCCTTCTGTTTATGGGTCCAACCTTATGTAGCCAGTTCTGTGCATACAGTTTAGTCATGCATTACATTCATTATATATTTATGTACATTGGCACATATCAGGCGTTATATACGTGAAAATTAGATACATGTAAAGTATGTGGAGAGATATAGGCATTATATATGCATTACTACTATGATGATGATATTGATTATGGCCACAGAGGAGCCAATATGATATGGCGAGATGCAATAAAGGCTTACAAGCGTTATATACGCACATACATCAGGCGTTATATACGCACACATATCAGGTGTTATATACGCTCACATATAGATGCACAACCATCATTGATATGTATGAGCATGCATATTATGTGCCCACAGAGGCATTGTCAGTTACGCAGATTTAGGCAGATACTAGTTCATACAAGTACATGCAGTCAGTCATTTCAGTTTTTGAGTTCAGATCATATCAATGATTCTTATGTATATATGTTGTTCTTATGCCTTACATACTCGGTACATTATCCGTACTGACTCCCCGTTGCTCGGGAGGGGGGTGTCACGACCCGACTCGAGGGCCGCGACGGGCGCCCGGTGCTAGCCCACCCGGGCACCCCCTTAGCTTACACTTACTTACATCTAGGTGAGCCACATATTTAAACATACATCTCTATTCATCAATCATACTAGTCTCATTGGCCAACAATACCTTTATATCATCATTGGCTTTTATGCCAAATCAATGTACCTAAGCCGACAAGGCTAACAAAATGATATACAAAATATAGGCCAACAAGGCCAAACACATCTAACCATATACACATGTTTACGAGCCTCTAAGGAGAGTATGCCATAACATATAGGCGGGACAGGACCCTGCTATGCCCATAATTATGTACACAAAAGAATAAGTACCCAAAAGCTATAGCTCCGAATGAAGTGGAGCTCTGCTATGTAATCTTCGAGAATGTAGTTATGGATAAAGTCTGTCTCCCTGGGCACCTGCGGGCATGACGCAGCGTCCACAAACAAAAGGACGTCAGTACGAAGAATGTACTGAGTATTTAAAGCATGATCAACATCAATTTAGAAGCATAATAAGCAATATGAGAAATAGCATAGAAGGGGAGATAGCAGTATCAACGTCATAGGCACTTACTTGCTTGTCATAGGGACTCTCCATTTCTAGCGCGTATTCGTGTACATACATTCATATCCGTATCCGTACTCATATCCGTATTCATTTACATTGCGTCATTAATCGTATTCATATACATAGTCTTATTCGTATTCATATCCGTATCATGTTCGTATTCATACTCATATCTATATCATATACATAACCATATCATATACACAACACTTACATAGCATGGCCGACCACGAAGGTTCGATGTTTCATACATACTTGGCCAACCAAGGCTCAAGGTTACACATACCTGGCCCTACCAAGGCTTCAGGGTTACATTTACCAAGCCCTACCAAGGCTTCAGGGTTATCCGTACTATCTGCAGAGGTGTGCGCGCATTACGTAAATAGACACATATCCTACCTGGCCTCATAAGCTCAGGGTTTCATAATAATCATACATAGATACACATATATATTAGCTCATAAGCATCTTATTATTATCATCACTATCGTTATCGTCATCGTTATCGTCATCGCTATTATCATCGTTATCATTATCGTTATCACTATCATCGTTGTTCATTACATCTATCCTTATAAGGGTTACTCGTCATATGAGGAACTTTGTACAATCGTAATACATATCGAGGATCATGAGCTCAATAGCTTGAAAGATAGAATAATTTGAAGGATATCATAATCTTATAGGAGGTTTAGATGATAGGACAAAGAACCATGCCTTATGAAAGAAGGGTTAGCCTTACATACCTTTCCGTTCAACTATTTACCACTTGCACGTTCTCCTCCGAAGCTAACGTTTCTACCTTCATTAAAGTCATACTATCATTAGAATTGATAGCTAGCATACATTACTAAAACTAGAGAAAATCGGGCAGTATCTCCTTTATTTGTACGATATTCCTCCATATCATATATCAACTCCCAAACGTCAATAATACATTCACAATATCATAACAATAGTTTCTATTCATCCACATTATCTATATTTCTCACTTCACTTCCTTTCACCCATATCCATGGTCATAACACAAGACTACATTCATTCACATACATTTCCTATCCCATGTCCTCAACATCATTGGTAACATATTTATATCACAACACATCAAGAATCATAACTCAATTCAAACTATTACTCAAAATGGCACTATTCCACCTTCATGACCCATTTTTCTATACCCTTCTACAATCCAAGTATTTCAACCCTCAAATACCTTAAACAACATAGAAATACCATAAATATTACCTTAGATGTTGTAGGAACAAGCCTTGGTTGGTAATACTCCACTTGAGAAAAAACCCTAGTTCATCTCCAATGAGATTTCTTGACTTGAAAGATCATTAATGGGTTTTCTTACACTTGATGCACTTAATTTATGTTGTTGATCACTAATACCTCTTGAATTCTTATGGAATAAATGTAGAGATATGTTTTAGAGAGAAGGGGTGTGATATGGAAGTGAAATGAAATAAGACTTGAATCCTCTATTTAATGAACCATTCAGTTCCCTACCAGGTATACGGACCAACATATGGTTTGTACATTTTATACGAGCCGTATGTTTGGCTGTATATTTGGTCCAGAGAAATGTGCCATCCTGGGCTGATTATACGGTCCTAACATATGGACCGTATATTTTATACGGCCAGTATGTTTGGCCGTATAATCCCCAGTATTCCGAAACTCGTTTTCGTTGACTCGTTTGATCTCCAATCCTTATGGAACCTTCTTAACACTTGTTCAACACCTCAATACAAATCTAACGGACGTTATCACTCTTCTCCAAGACATCATTAAGTCCTCATTAATTTGTTACACGTAATTCCTCTCCAATACCTATCGTATGCCTTGCCTTCTCTTGGCCAACTTTCTTCCCCTATCTCTAACATCTTTGAAATCTCATCTAGGGTCATCGAATGTCATTTCTCACTTATCGAAATACCATATACTCGTACTCTTCACTAGTCTATTCACTTGTGCATCTACGGAAGATTTTTCGAGGTGTAACATTCTTCCCTCCTTAAGAACATTCGTCCTCGAATGTTAAGCACTCGGGGATTCTACGAAAATTTCGCCAGAGTTTCCCCTATAATATGGAACTACCATCCTGTCACAACAACCCATAATAACAATGCCTCACAGGGCCACAACATAATAGAAATGGAATTTGTCCACACACGACCCAAATGCATAAAAAGGAAAACATACATACCATATGATCTTGATGTCTCAGCTTGGCCCTCTTCCGGGGGCTAAAATAAGTGTGTGTACTTGGATCGCATAATTTCTTCCGCTTCCTATGTCATTTCTTCTCATTTACTGCTTCTCCATAAAACCTTTGTCACGACCCAGCCCCGTGGGCCGCGACTGGCACCCTACCTGGGTACCCAGACCAAATCGCATATTCATTTTCGAACCCAAACTTATTTCAGAATTTTCAAAAGTTATATCAGACATAATTTATATCGAAAATCTGTCTTAAGCGGTCATATCAAATCAATCTCAAACAAAGCGGCGGAATAGACATCGCCGGTCAAAATACAAATATATACAAAAGGGCCATTTGGGGCCATCATATCAAACAGACCGCTTTAAGACCCGAAAGCAAAATCGGACAACATACACATAGGACCCTCGCCCCACAAAGATGACTACAGGCCTCTACGAATTCAAAACATAACATATGGCGAGACAGGGCCCCGCCGTACCCAAACTGTCAAATATACAAAATATATACAGAGTAGAGGAGTCTGTACCAAAAGTGGACTCCGGACCAAGTAAGAGTACTCCAGAAAGCAAGAAGTGAAGCCTACTGCGGAGGATCACCGATGTCTGCACCTGCGGGCATAAAACGCAGCCCCCGGAGAGAGGGGGTCAGTACGAAATATGTACTGAGTATGTAAAGCACGGAGTACAGAATTATGGATCAAAACCGAAAGCAAATCAAATGTCAAAGTGGGGTACAAACTGGTATGTCAAAATCTGTATCAAAATCATATACATATGTTTTATGCAAATAAAATCATGCAAACGCTTAAGAATGTGGTCGCCACTCTTACGCTGGCGCCACGCACAGCATAACACCAGAAGGTTTCAAATCTCCGTACATCTCCGAACATAATCATAATCATCGGTGAGCATATCGCGTCCCGAGCCATATCACAGCATATCTCCAAACGGAACCGGGCCCTATGGCGAAGCCTCGGGAACCGTAACACAGCATACGGCCGAATTATCATAAAACGCACGAATCAAAACCGGCCCGGGAACCGGTGAACGAAGTCATAATAAGGCACGAGCGGAGTCGTGAGCAAACAAATGCAAATCGTATTTCAAAATAGAGTTTCAAAACAAAGTAAACTCATAAGTCATATTAAAATACAAAATAGTCGAATACTTAGCCGACATGAAGTTACATTTTGCAAAACGTTTCCAAAATGGTCCATATAGTTCGGAACATAAATTAGCGCATCGAATAGTCCAAACATACCCCGTAGGAGGAGGTTCCAAAGATCGGAAGTGGTACTTTCGACTTTATCCTCAAAGGTGGCCCGAAGGGCAAATCGGGCATTTTGGGGTAGCGGACCCACCTCGAGTCGAAGTGAGGTGGCGAACATATTTTTACGAGCAGTTATATGCCAAGGGTCATACATAAACATTTCTAGGTTACCCGACCACATTTCGATAGGTTTCGGACGAATAATGGCATTCTAGCCAAAAGGGAGCCTTTAGGCTTCAATCGAATTGAATGAATAGTAACTTTCCTGTGGATCGGGTTTCGAGGAGCAGAAATGCTCCGGAAGGTCTCATATTCAACTAACACACTAAGATATGCCAAATAAAGAATTGGGAAGCTTTACATACCTCACAGACGTCGTAAGCTCTTCCAAAAGTCCCGTCCCGTTTCGTCAAAAATCTGCAAATGGTCAAAGTTACCAAATGAGATCCTTAGGCTCAAAAATGCCTTTAACTCCATATTTGCCTACCGAAATTTCGACAGCATTTCCCCTATAAATCTAACATCCCCGAGGCGTAACTCGGCTCAAATTAACCAATCACAACAGCCCACACATCAACAACCAAACCAAACAACAATCAAACCATTCTAGCTTTAAAGTTCTACATGACTTCTAACGTTGGCAACTTTCCATTCAAACTTTCAAAATCTCAATTCTATATTCACATAATTGTATTCATTTAACCATCCAACACTAGTCAAACACATTCCAAATTCAATCTAAGCCATACACGAAATTGCACCAAAATCAATTTATTTCCATAATTCTTCAAAACACTAAAATTCACAACGAACATTCTAACTAACGTCGTTTCATTCCGAATTCATCAATATCATTATAAAGTCATATCTAAAGTCTCTAGCACCCAAAATATACATTGATATACATAACGATACCAAGGATATACACTTTCCGATAATATCCGAATTCGTTTTCCACCGCCAATTTAATTCAACAATCGATCATTTATGATATAAGGATCACAACAACACATTAGACCAACTTAACCAAGATCAATTCACACCAATTTTTCCTTCTATGGCTCTCGGCCAAACCCACTACAAACACACACCCACGACTTTCTATTTACGTTAAAATTACGGGATTCTCGTCTACTTCCAATCCTTAACACATTCATAGCAATTCTATAACATTAGAGGGGCAAGATTCTTACCTTTTACTAACTTTCCGACTTGTCGCAAACGGAATCCTTGTGCCAAACCAATTATACCACGTCGGAGAGCGTCTTGAGTATTTCTTAATTATGTAGAAACCAAGATTTTTGGATCACTAAACAAACTTGGGAATTTCTTTTTCTCTTCTACACTATTCACGGCCGAACCCCCTTCTTTTCTTGTGTTCTTGAATTTTTTTTTGATTTTCTCTTGGATAATGCTAAGTGTTCCTCATATATATCCACTTAGGGGTCATGTGCATAGCACATGCCCCTTTTAAAATGGATTTGGGCCACACTATGGCCGGCCCCCATTTGATCTTGGGCCTTGATTTTGCATTGCATTTTCTTGTCCCAATTCGAGAAAAGTCCCGTTTTGTAATTCCCGAAACTAATTTCCGAAATTCCAAATTTATCCTCGGCCTTCCCCGAGGTCTTAGCATTAAAGATTTCACAACTAACATAGTCATATTCTCACAAATTAATTTATATCCTTCTAACACCCGAGTCATAATTATTTCTCGATTTCCAATTGTACGAAAACACGGGATATAACAACCTTAACCGAGGACACTTCTTTGTTTCTAAGCCTTCGTACTTTCCTATCTAGTATGGCAATGGGTACCTCTTCATAAGTCAACTTCTCTGTCACTTTAACATCATTTATTGGCATGATCCTAGTAGGATCTCCAACACATTTTCGAAGCATCGAGACATGGAAAACTAGGTGAACTGACTCCAAATCCGGAGGTAGATCTAATTCGTAAGCCACTTTGCCTACATTGCACACAATTTCATAAGGCCCAATGTATTGGGGACTAAGCTTCCCTTTTTGCCAAATCTCATAACGCCCTTTATTGGTGACACTTTTAAGAATACCCAATCTTTAACTTGGAACTCTAAGTTCCTTCGGCGATTATCCGCATAGGACTTTTGGCGACTTTGAGCTGCCAATGACCGATCTTGTATGAGTTTGACTTTCTCTATGGCTTGCTGGACCAAGTCTGGCCCTATCAACTTAGTCTCTCCTACGTCGAACCACCCAATTGGTGATCTACACTTTTGCCCATATAGAGCCTCATACGGTGCCATTTGAATGCTAGAATGATAACTATTGTTATAAGCAAATTCAATGAGTGGCAAGTGATCATCCCAATTTCCTCCGAAATCTATCATACATGCCCACAACATATCTTCAAGAGTCTGAATGGTACGCTCAGCTTGTCCATCAGTCTGCGGATGAAATGTCGTGCTAAGGCTCACTTGGGTCCCTAAACCTTCTTGGAAGGACTTCCAAAAACTGGCCGTAAACTGGGTTCCTCTGTCTGAGATAATAGATACTAGAACACCATGAAGCCGCACTATCTCCTTAACATAAAGCTTTGCATAATCTTCTACCACATACGTCGTTCTGACCGGCAAGAAATGAGCTGACTTTGTGAGTCTATCCACAATCACCTATATGGAATCATACTTACGTTGAGAGCAGGGTAAGCCTGTAATGAAGTCCATGTTAATTACTTCCCACTTCCAAGTTGGAATTTCCATAGCTTGCAACAATCCGCCCGACTTTTGGTGCTCGATTTTCACTTGTTGACAGTTGGGACATTGAGCCACGAATTCCGCTATGTCCTTCTTCATCCCATTCCACCAATATATAGACTTAAGATCATGATACATTTTCGTCGCACCGGGGTGAACAGAATAACGGAACAATGAGCTTCTCTCAATATCTGGTGGCGTAAACCTACCACATCAGGAACGCATAATCTGCCTCGGCATCGGAGAACTCCGTCTCCTGAAAGCTCAAATGATGACTCCTCTTTCTGAGGGAGTGTATCTCTGTAATGCATTAGCATGTAATCTTCGTATTGTCTCTCTTTCACTTCTGCTACTAGCGACGAGACTGCTGAATTCTGAAAGTAGTTCCCCCGCTACCTGAGTCCACTACTCGAACTCCTAGGCTAGCTAACTGTTGGAGCTCACGAGCCATTTCTCTCTTTTATGGTCGTACATCACATAAACTTCCCATAGATCTGCGGCTAAGAGCATCAGCCACAACATTTTCCTTTCCGTGTTGATATAAGATCTCAACATCATAATCTTTTAGCAATTCTAACCATCATCGTTGCCGCAAATTCAACTCTTTCTGCTTGAAGATATACTAAAGACTCTTGTGATCTGTATATATATCCATGTGGACACCATATAAATAATGTCTCCATATCATTAATGCATGAACCACTGCGGCCAATTCTAGATCGTGGGTTGGATAATTCTAGCGCGTATTCTTGTACATACATTTCTAGCGCGTATTCGTGTACATACATTCATATCCGTATCCGTACTCATATCCGTATTCATTTACATTGCGTCCATAATCGTATTCATATACATAGTCTTATTCATATTCATATCCGTATCATGTTCGTATTCATACTCATATCTATATCATATACATAACCATATCATATACACAACACTTACATAGCATGGCCGACCACGAAGGTTCGATGTTTCATACATACTTGGCCAACCAAGGCTCAAGGTTACACATACCTGGCCCTACCAAGGCTTTAGGGTTACATTTACCAAGCCCTACCAAGGCTTCAGGGTTATCCGTACTATCTGCAGAGGTGTGCGCGCATTACGTAAATAGACACATATCCTACCTGGCCTCATAAGCTCAGGGTTTCATAATAATCATACATAGATACACATATATATTAGCTCATAAGCATCTTATTATTATCATCACTATCGTTATCGTCATCGTTATCGTCATCGCTATTATCATCGTTATCATTATCGTTATCACTATCATCGTTGTTCATTACATCTATCCTTATAAGGGTTACTCGTCATATGAGGAACTTTGTACAATCGTAATACATATCGAGGATCATGAGCTCAATAGCTTGAAAGATAGAATAATTTGAAGGATATCATAATCTTATAGGAGGTTTAGATGATAGGACAAAGAACCATGCCTTATGAAAGAAGGGTTAGCCTTACATACCTTTCCGTTCAACTATTTACCACTTGCACGTTCTCCTCCGAAGCTAACGTTTCTACCTTCATTAAAGTCATACTATCATTAGAATTGATAGCTAGCATACATTACTAAAACTAGAGAAAATCGGGCAGTATCTCCTTTATTTGTACGACATTCCTCCATATCATATATCAACTCCCAAACGTCAATAATACATTCACAATATCATAACAATAGTTTCTATTCATCCACATTATCTATATTTCTCACTTCACTTCCTTTCACCCATATCCATGGTCATAACACAAGACTACATTCATTCACATACATTTCCTATCCCATGTCCTCAACATCATTGGTAACATATTTATATCACAACACATCAAGAATCATAACTCAATTCAAACTATTACTCAAAATGGCACTATTCCACCTTCATGACCCATTTTTCTATACCCTTCTACAATCCAAGTATTTCAACCCTCAAATACCTTAAACAACATAGAAATACCATAAATATTACCTTAGATGTTGTAGGAACAAGCCTTGGTTGGTAATACTCCACTTGAGAAAAAACCCTAGTTCATCTCCAATGAGATTTCTTGACTTGAAAGATCATTAATGGGTTTTCTTACACTTGATGCACTTAATTTATGTTGTTGATCACTAATACCTCTTGAATTCTTATGGAATAAATGTAGAGATATGTTTTAGAGAGAAGGGGTGTGATATGGAAGTGAAATGAAATAAGACTTGAATCCTCTATTTAATGAACCATTCAGTTCCCTACCAGGTATACGGACCAACATATGGTTTGTACATTTTATACGAGCCGTATGTTTGGCCGTATATTTGGTCCAGAGAAATGTGCCATCCTGGGCTGATTATACGGTCCTAACATATGGACCGTATATTTTATACGGCCAGTATGTTTGGCCGTATTATCCCCAGTATTCCGCAACTCGTTTTCGTTGACTCGTTTGATCTCCAATCCTTATGGAACCTTCTTAACACTTGTTCAACACCTCAATACAAATCTAAGGGACGTTATCACTCTTCTCCAAGACATCATTAAGTCCTCATTAATTTGTTACACGTAATTCCTCTCCAATACCTACCGTATGCCTTGCCTTCTCTTGGCCAACTTTCTTCCCCTATCTCTAACATCTTTGAAATCTCATCTAGGGTCATCGAATGTCATTTCTCACTTATCGAAATACCATATACTCGTACTCTTCACTAGTCTATTCACTTGTGCATCTACGGAAGATTTTCCGAGGTGTAACATTCTTCCCTCCTTAAGAACATTCGTCCTCGAATGTTAAGCACTCGGGGATTCTACGAAAATTTCGCCAGAGTTTCCCCTATAATATGGAACTACCATCCTATCACAACAACCCATAATAACAATGCCTCACAGGGCCACAACATAATAGAAATGGAATTTGTCCACACACGACCCAAATGCATAAAAAGGAAAACATACATACCATATGATCTTGATGTCTCATCTTGGCCCTCTTCCGGGGGCTAAAATAAGTGTGTGTACTTGGATCGCATAATTTCTTCCGCTTCCTATGTCATTTCTTCTCATTTACTGCTTCTCCATAAAACCTTAACCGAGGACACTTCTTTGTTTCTAAGCCTTCGTACTTTCCTATCTAGTATGGCAATGGGTACCTCTTCATAAGTCAACTTCTCTGTCACTTTAACATCATTTATTGGCATGATCCTAGTAGGATCTCCAACACATTTTCGAAGCATCGAGACATGGAAAACTAGGTGAACTGACTCCAAATCCGGAGGTAGATCTAATTCGTAAGCCACTTTGCCTACCTTGCACACAATTTCATAAGGCCCAATGTATTGGGGACTAAGCTTCCCTTTTTGCCAAATCTCATAACGCCCTTTATTGGTGACACTTTTAAGAATACCCAATCTTTAACTTGGAACTCTAAGTTCCTTCGGCGATTATCCGCATAGGACTTTTGGCGACTTTGAGCTGCCAATGACCGATCTTGTATGAGTTTGACTTTCTCTATGGCTTGCTGGACCAAGTCTGGCCCTATCAACTTAGTCTCTCCTACCTCGAACCACCCAATTGGCGATCTACACTTTCGCCCATATAGAGCCTCATACGGTGCCATTTGAATGCTAGAATGATAACTATTGTTATAAGCAAATTCAATGAGTGGCAAGTGATCATCCCAATTTCCTCCGAAATCTATCATACATGCCCACAACATATCTTCAAGAGTCTGAATGGTACGCTCAGCTTGTCCATCAGTCTGCGGATGAAATGTCGTGCTAAGGCTCACTTGGGTCCCTAAACCTTCTTGGAAGGACTTCCAAAAACTGGCCGTAAACTGGGTTCCTCTGTCTGAGATAATAGATACTAGAACACCATGAAGCCGCACTATCTCCTTAACATAAAGCTTTGCATAATCTTCTACCACATACGTCGTTCTGACCGGCAAGAAATGAGCTGACTTTGTGAGTCTATCCACAATCACCTATATGGAATCATACTTACGTTGAGAGCAGGGTAAGCCTGTAATGAAGTCCATGTTAATTACTTCCCACTTCCAAGTTGGAATTTCCATAGCTTGCAACAATCCGCCCGACTTTTGGTGCTTGATTTTCACTTGTTGACAGTTGGGACATTGAGCCACGAATTCCGCTATGTCCTTCTTCATCCCATTCCACCAATATATAGACTTAAGATCATGATACATTTTCGTCGCACCGGGGTGAACAGAATAACGGAACAATGAGCTTCTCTCAATATCTGGTGGCGTAAACCTACCACATCAGGAACGCATAATCTGCCTCGGCATCGGAGAACTCCGTCTCCTGAAAGCTCAAATGATGACTCCTCTTTCTGAGGGAGTGTATCTCTGTAATGCATTAGCATGGAATCTTCGTATTGTCTCTCTTTCACTTCTGCTACTAGCGACGAGACTGCTGAATTCTGAAAGTAGTTCCCCCGCTACCTGAGTCCACTACTCGAACTCCTAGGCTAGCTAACTGTTGGAGCTCACGAGCCATTTCTCTCTTTTATGGTCGTACATCGCATAAACTTCCCATAGATCTGCGGCTAAGAGCATCAGCCACAACATTTGCCTTTCCGTGTTGATATAAGATCTCAACATCATAATCTTTTAGCAATTCCAACCATCATCGTTGCCGCAAATTCAACTCTTTCTGTTTGAAGATATACTAAAGACTCTTGTGATCTGTATATATATCCATGTGGACACCATATAAATAATGTCTCCATATCATTAATGCATGAACCACTGCGGCCAATTCTAGATCATGGGTTGGATAATTCTGCTCATGTTTCCGCAATTGCCTTGAAGCATACGCAATCACCTTACCATGTTGCATCAACACATAGACTAGCCCTACGCCTGAAGAATCGCAATAAACAACATAACCTTTCAATCCCTCTGGAAGTTTCAGGACAGGGGCAGAAGTCAATCTATCTTTTAACTCTTTGAAACTACGTTCGGAAGCATCTGTCCATTGGAAATTTGCCGACTTCTGTGTCAACTTTGCGAGCAGTGCGAAAATAGAAGAAAAACCTTCAACAAATCTCCTGTAATAACCTGCTAAGCGCAGAAAGCTACGAACCTCCGTAGGAGTTGTAGGCCTCGGCCAAGTCTTCACGGCCTCAATATTTTGGCTATCCACCCGAACACCATCGGCTGCAACAATATGCCCTAGAAATGTCACTGAGTTCAGCCAAAACTCACACTTAGTAAATTTTGCAAACAACTCTCGAGTTTGAAGAACTCTGAGAACAGTACGCAAATAATCCGCATGTTCTGCCTCGGATCTAGAATATACCAAGATATCATCGATAAATACAATCACAAACAGGCCTAGGAAAGGTCTGAACACATTATTCATTCAATCCATAAACACTGTCGGTGCATTAGTTAGCCCAAACGACATCACTCAGAACTCGAAATGACCATATCTTGTTCTGAAGGCTGTCTTAGGGATATCTTTCTCCCTAACCCTCACCTGATAATACCCAGATCTCAAATCGATCTTTGAAAACAACTTGGCATCTTGTAATTGATCAAATAAGTCATTAATCCTTGGAAGAGGATATTTTTTCTTAATCGTCACCTTATTCAATTGCCGATAATCGATACACATTCTCAAGGAGCCATCTTTCGTTTGGACAAACAATACGGGTGCTCCCACGGGGATGAACTAGGCCTAATAAAGCCTTTCTCAAGCAAGTCTTTCAATTGCTCCTTCAGCTCTTTCAATTCTGCGGGAGCCATTCTATATGGAGGAATAGATGTAGGCTTGGTGTCTGGCAACACATCAATAGCAAAATCAATCTCCCGTTCGGGAGGAAGGCCTAGAAGCTCTTCCAGAAACACATCCGGAAATTCATTCACCACGGGAACTGACTGAAGAGTTGGCAATTCAGCTTCTACATCTTGGACCCGAACTAGATGATAAATGCATCCTTTCATGATCATTTTCCTTTCCTTTAAGATAGGAAATAAACCTACCTTTTGGTGACGCAGTATTTCCTTTCCATTATAGAACTGGTTCTCCCAGAAATTGGAACCGAACCACTTTCATTCTACAATCAACATTGGCATAGCATGAAGCCAACCAATCCATGCCCATAATAACATCAAAATCTACCATTTTTAGATCATGCAAGTCAACCATAGTACGTCGATCACAAATCACAACTGCACAGCTTCTATATACTCGGCTAGCTATTACAGATTCACCCACGGGTGTAGACACCTCAAAAGGTTTAATCGACTCCTGCTCGACTCTAAATCGGCCCGCAATATACGGAGTAACATATGACAATGTAGAGCCCGGATCAATCAAAGCATATACATCATGAGAGAATACCGATAATATACCAGTGACCACGTCAGGAGAAGACTCAAGATCTTAGCGTCCAGCCAAAGCATAAACACGGTGCTGAGGATCGCTAGAACTGGGAACTCTCCCTCTGCCTCTACTATGGCCGACTGGCGCATGTGAACCTGGCCCCATAGGGCGTACAGATGCTGAAGACCCTGCTACCGACCCTGATGGCTGGGTCCTACCTCTACCATGAACTGAGGGGTAATCATGCATAATATGGCCTGGTCGACCACATGAATAGCAAACATCTGAGCCCGATCGGTAAGGACCCCAATGTAACTTCCCACACTGGGAACATCGTGGCATGTGTGATCTCGCCTGACCCGAATTACCACTAAACTGAGATCCCGAAAAGCTTTGACTCAGCCTGAACACTATGGAGGTGCACTCATCGGACCCGAAGATCTGGCTCTCTTGCTATGTCCCCTATCAAGCTCGCGTTCACTTCCTTGATGCTGCATGCTTTCTTCTAACTTCTGAGCATGGGCCTGAATGCGTGCAATATCCATATTGTCCTGAAGGGACGCAGTCAAACATCTATCCATCAAATATGGCCCTAGGCCTTTCACAAACCGGTGCACTCGGTCACCCATATCCGCTACCATGTCCGAAGCATACCTCGCCAAAGAATTAAAGCGGAGACTATACTCTAAAGCACTTATGCTACCTTGCTTCAATTTCACGAATTTATCGGCCCTAGCTCGCCGAACTTCTGGAGGCATATAATGTTGGAGGAAAGCATCAACAAACTCTTGCCATACCGGGGGAGGTGTATTGGCCCCCCGTGAAGCCATCCAAACCGTGTACCAGTGGATCGAGACATCTCTCAATCTATATGACGCTAAATCCACCGATTCGGTGCCCAAAGCATGAATCAATCGAAGCGTCCTTAACATACCAGCAATAAAATCCTAGGGGTCCTCATCCGGCTTTGATCCAAAGAATTCCAGAGGGTTCAAGGTAATGAAGGCACGAGCCCTCGCACTAACAGCCCTATCACCTTGCTCTGTATTTTGCCGCTGAGTCTGGGCAGCTACCAACTGAGTAACCAAATGTATGGCCTCTTTTACATCTTGGCCTGAAGCATCCGGTGGAGGAGTCGGAGGTGCTAGAGCTGGGGCTGAGGCTCCCTCATGCTCCTCTAATATAGGTACTGAATGGGAGGACTGAGATTGAGCCACACTCTGGGACTCACTTTCCTCTAGTACCGGTGGCGGTGCTCTTTTAGCCCGCTTTTCTGGCACCATTTTTCCCTTTTGGGTTGATGTAGCCTTTCTCTTTAGGCATTTCTGAAATACACAACACACGCTTAAGGAACAAGAAGTTCTTATATCATAGCTCTATCGCACGATTCTTATGAAGAAAGAAGGTCATGTATTCCTAAAATGCCCGCAGCTTCTTGTTTATAAGTGTGGCGCGCAACACGCCCATAACCAAGACTCTACGAGACACGGCTCGTAGACATACCCTAGGACTGAACAACTCTGATATCACTTTTGTCACGACCAGATTAGGGGGCCGCGACGGGCGCCCGATGCTAGCCCACCCGGGCACCCCCTTAGCTTACACTTACTTACATCTAGGTGAGCCACATATTTACAAATACATCTCTATTCATCAATCATACTAGTCTCATTGGCCAACAATACCTTTATATCATCATTGGCATTTATGCCAAATCAATGTACCTAAGTCGACAAGGCTAACAAAATGAAATACAAAATATAGGCCGACAACGCCAAATACATCTAACCACATACACATGTCTACGAGCCTCAAAGGAGAGTATGTCATAACATATAGGGGGGACAGGACCCCGCTATGCCCATAATTATGTACACAAAAGAATAAGCACCCAAAAGCTATAGCTCCGAATGAAGTGGAGCTCTGCTATGTAATCTCCGAGAATGTAGCTATGGATCAAGTCTGTCTCCCTGGGCACCTGCGGGCATGACGCAGAGTCCACAAACAAAAGGACGTCAGTACGAAAAATGTACGGAGTATGTAAAGCATGATCAACATCAATTTAGAAGCATAATAAGCAATATGAGAAATAGCATAGAAGGGGAGACCGCAGTATCAACGTCATAGGCACTTACTTACATCCATATCCGTATCCGTACTCATATCCGTATTCATTTACATTGCGTCCATAATCGTATTCATATACATAGTCTTATTCGTATTCATATCCGTATCGTGTTTGTATTCATACTCATATCTATATCATACACATAACCATATCATATACATAACACTTACATAGCATGCCCGACCGCGAAGGTTCGGTGTTTCATACATACTTGGCCAACCAAGGCTCAAGGTTACACAAACCTGGCCCTACCAAGGCTTCAGGGTTACATCTACCTGGCCCTACCAAGGTGTTATATCCCGTATTTTTATACGTCGAGTTATTCGCAAGAGAATTGACTCAAGTTAAAGACTCTCATTTTCGTATATGAAATAGGAATTTCTAATTTTCAATTTTAATTAGAACACAACTGTTTATAAATTTTATTTAGTGTAGAAATATTATTAGAGATTAGGGACTAATTAATTATGATTATTTATTAAGTGAAGATTAGTGATTAATTAAGATTAATTAAGTTAGCCAATTATAAAATTAGTGGGCCCCACCCAATTATTTTTTTTTAAAAAAATAATTAAAATCAACACAATGACTCACCTTGAGGGGCACGTGGAAGGCTTAGGGGCAGCATATAAAACCATGCTTTTATGAACAATTGATTCATCACAAATTCATTTCATTCCAAATAGTTAAGTTAGAAAGAGAAAGAGGCAAAGTTAGAGAGGGAGAGAGAGGTTTTCGGCCATGGCAATTCTGGCCGAGAATGAGCATGAAGAAGAGAGGAATTAAAGTGTTAAGGTGTTGTAAACATCCAAGTGATTAGCAAGGTTAAGGAGCCAAGCTTATTAAGGTAAGATTTAATCTTTTTTTTACATGTTTTGGAGGTGATTTAAATGTGTATAAATTGGTAGGTGTGTGATGAATGTAAGGAGTTGTGTATGTTGATTTAATGTTTAAATTGAGCCATGTATGGGGGATATTCTAATTAGGCGTGGAGAATTTATTTTTAAGTAGCATTATGGTTGTTGTTATTACGGATTGTATGGTAAAAATGAAGGGATTAAATGATTAAAATTGAAGTTGTGTTGTTTGGTGGACATGTTGTTATCCTTGTTGAATTGAAGGTATGATTATGTTCATATATTGTTGTTGGTATTTTTGTGATTACAGGAGGCTAATTGAAAATTTGGGTTAGGCGAATATATAGGGAAAATGTTGCCCGATTTTCGTTAAGTCCTTAGATAATGAAAAACCCTTAAGGAGAAAGTATTAGTTAAAGAATAAGTTCTATAAGAGATGGACTACAGATTTATGAACTAGAAAATATAGTTACTAATGATAGCGTTACTTTTATATTAAATAGGCTAAAGGGGCGACGAAGCGAACGGGTTTGTGATTAATCGTTAACAGGTATGTAAAGTTAACCCTTCTTTCTTTTGGCATGATCTTTATGAAACAAACAGACGACGTATATGTATGATTTCAAAGAAGCTCCTAATCTTAGAGCCACTAGGATGGCTAATGTTCTTGACTCCCAGAAGCTATTTCATTACGTTTTGATACGTGTATATGATTCCAAAAGTTCTATTTTGAGGTAATCCATAGTGATATTGGAAAGGTACTTGATATGACTATTGCATTGAATTTCAAATGATAGCTCGTTTTGATTATTCTATCGAGTCTCAGATGTGTTTTAACTTGCATGTGGTTTCTCACTACTCTGCTTGTGCATGACTCAATATATCTTTCACTGAGTCCCGGGCCTGGACACGTTTTCGTGCATAGTTTCACTGCATTGTTCACCGAGTCCCTCACTAGAGGGCCGGGACACGTTATATATATACATGAAGATGATATGATTATGTCACCGAGTCTCGTAACGGGCCGGGTATGATCTATGATATTGACATGCATGATTTATGTTTAAAAAGGCAAGTGTTTGGTATTTTGGATGTTATCCTTGTCTCCTGTACTCCCTAATTCAGTATGATCCTCTTTACTGTATTTTATGCTTTACATGCTCAGTACATATCTCGTACTGACCCCCCTTTCTTCGGGGAGGCTGTGTTTCATGACCACATGTACAAATACTCGCTTTGGTGATCCGCCAGCTTAGGATTCCCTTTCTGCTGTCTTGGAGAGCTCCATTGTTCTGGAGCCTAGCTTTTGGTACAGACTTTTTGATGTATATATATGTTTGTTTAGGGGTACGACGGGGCCCTGTCCAGTCATATTTCACTGTTGATACTCTTAGAGGTCTGTAGACATGTATGTGGGTTGTATTCAGATTTGATCAGTTGTGTCTATATGGTTATTGTGGATGTTCTGTCGTTGTAGCAGCCTTGCCGGCTTGCATATATTATCGTTTCGTAGTGGCAGCCTTGTCGGCTTGCATAATACACTGATATGTAGTGGCAGCCTTGTCGGCTTGCGTAGTATACTGATATGTAGTGGCATCCTTGTCGGTTTGGGTAGTATAATGATATATACAGTGGCAGCCTGGTCGGCTTACGCATGTTATTACAATGTGATTAATTGAGGACCTATAGTATCAGTCCGATTATTTCTGACAGGTACATATGGGTGTCTAGCTCGGGCACTAGTCATGGCCCACGGGGCGGGGTCGTGACAAAAGTGGTATCAGAGCAGTTCATCCTCGGAGTGTCTACAAACCGTGTCTAGTAGAGTCTTGTGTATCGGTGTGTTGTGCACCACATCTATAAACAAGAAACTACAGGACATTTAGGGTGTCATCTTTCCTTCTTATCCTAGATCGTGCGATAAAGCTATATTATCAGGATAATCCCTTCGTAACAGACTGTTATGTTTACAGCTATGCCTCAAAAGAAAGCGACACCTGCCCAGAAGGGCATATCGGTAGCAGGGGATACTAGTCAGACTCGGAGAGTTACTACGGCTCCTGCCCAGTTTATGCCTGAGATTGTGTTCCAGTCCGCGAGTTCTACTACACCGCTATTTCCAGAGGAACCTAGGGCAATGACAGATCCGGGCCAGGGGGCGACTCCACTGCCAGCTCCCGAGGTTCCAGCACCTGAGCCTCTAGCTCCTCAACAAGGGGCGGAGGATAGAGCCATGAGAGATGCAGTTCAGTTGCTCACCAGATTAGTGGTAGGACAGGCTAGCAGGCACGGACTAAGGGTTGACCAGACGGATAGACATGACAGTTTGAGAGCCCGTGACTTCCTAAGTTGTAATCCTCCAGAGTTTTTCGGGTCGAAACCCGAGGATGACCCGCAGGAGTTCGTTCGGCAGATGCAGCGTACGTTGCGGATAATTAAGTCTTCAGAGACTGAGTCTATTGAGTTAGATTCGTATTGATTGCGGGATGTAGCTGTCAATTGGTATGAGTCATGGGAGTTGTCTAGGGGCGAGGATGCTCCTCCAGCAGTATGGGATGAGTTTTTGGAGGCCTTCTTTGGCCACTTCCTGCCTCCAGAGATGCGACGAGCTAGAGTTGTTAGATTCTTACAGTTGAGGCAGAGGGGCAGGAGTGTTCGAGAGTATAGCCTTGAGTTTGACTCGTTGGCTAGATATGCACCTACTATCTTAGCTGCTAGGCTGATAGAGTGCATCGCTATGTGATGGGGTTAGATCGTTATTTGGTTGATGGTTGTATGGCAGTGGCTCTTCAGCCAGGTATGGATATTGCTCGGGTACAGGCATATGCACAGGGGGTGGAGGATCGACACAGCGGGCGCCAGCCAGATAGAGATTATGCTAGAGGTCAGCATAAGAGGGCCAGATCGGCTAGCTATCCTGGCGCGTTTCGAGGCAGGCAGCCTCCGCAGCATATTAGATATCTGTCCCAGCCAGCATAGAGTGCACCTCCACAGTTCACCGGTAGGAGGTTTGATAGCACAGGATATTCAGGAGCCGGTCAGAGCTCCAAGGCTTCGGGTTCGCAGTCGAACAGAGGTTTGAGCCAGTCGAGGCCATCTATGCCTCGGTGTTCTCGGTGTGGTAGGCTCCATCCTGGGGAATGTCGTCTCGTTACAGGTGCTTGCTTTTCTTGCGGCCGTCAAGGACATATTATGAGAGCGTGTCCGTATAGCGGTGGTTCGGGCGGTGTGGTTCCGCCCACTGGATCGGTTGCTGGTTCATATTCTTCTGTAGCTATGCGCCCTATGGGGCAGGGTGTTCAGGTACCAGCAGGCCGTGGTAGAGGTCGTGGTGGAGCTTCCAGTTCTAGGGGTCCTTCGAACCGCATATATGCTTTGGCTAGTAGACAGGATCGGGAGTCATCACCAAATGTGGTTACAGGTATACTATCGATTTTCTCCCAAGACGTATATGCATTGATAGACCCAGGCTCCAGTTTATCGTATATTTCTCCCTTTGTTGCTAGTAGAATTGGGATAAAACCCGAACCGATAAAACCATTTGAGGTAGCTACACCGGTAGGAGATTCTATTATAGCAAGGCAAGTATATAGAGATTGTTCGGTAATTAGATATATAGTCGTTGCACCAAAGCAGATCTGATAGAGTTGGATATGACTGAGTTCGATGTTATTATGGGTATGGATTGGCTAGCTTCTTGTTATGCCAACGTTTATTGTAGAGGAAAGGTGGTTCGTTTTCAATTTCCAGGAGAGTCAACTATAGATGGATGGAGAGTACAACATCTCCGAGGGGTAAGTTTATTTCATACCTCAAGGCAAGGAAGATGGTTAGAAAGGGGTATATATATCATCTGGTTCGGGTACATGACCTGAAGGCAGAAAGGCAGACTCTTCAGTCAGTACCGATAGTTAGCGAATTTCTAGATGTATTCCCAGATGAACTTCCAGGCCTTCCTCCCGAGCGGGAGATAGAGTTTACTATAGATGTGCTACCAGATACGCAGCCCATATCTATTCCTCCCTATAGGATGGCTCCAACAAAACTGAAAGAGTTGAAGAAGCAATTGAGAGATTTATTAGAAAAGGGCTTCATCAGGCCCAGTACATCACCTTGGGGAGCACCGGTACTGTTCGTGAGAAAGAAAGATGGATCGCTGCGAATGTGTATTGATTATAGGCAGCTGAACAAGGTGACAATGAAGAATACATATCCCTCCCCAGAATTGATGATCTATTTGACCAGTTGCAGGGTGCTAAGTGTTTCTCAAAGATAGACTTACGGTCAGGCTACCACCAGGTGCAAGTACGGGAGGCAGACATTCCGAAGACAACATTCAGGACCCGATACGGACATTATGAGTTTAGAGTAATGTCTTTTGGGCTGACCAATGCCCCAGAAGTATTTATGGATCTAATGAACCGAGTGTTCAAGATATTTCTGGATATGTTCGTGATTGTATTCATTGACGATATTCTAGTCTATTCACGATCAGAAGAGGAGCATGCAGACTATCTTAGGGCCGTACTTAGAGTGCTCTAGACGCAGAAGCTGTATGCTAAATATTCTAAATGTGAATTCTGGCTGACTTCGGTAGCATTCTTGGGGCACATTATTGGAGCTGATAGCATTCGGGTAGACTCACAGAAGATTGAGGCGGTAAAGACTTGGCCTAAACCTACGACGCCTACCGAGGTACGTAGTTTTCTGGGGCTAGCAGGGTATTACAGGAGGTTTCTAGAGAAGTTTGCCTCAATTTCAGTGCCTTTAACAAGGCTAACACAGAAGGCAGCTAAGTTTCAGTGGACCGATGCTTGTGAGCGAAGCTTCCAATTGTTGAAGGACATGTTGACTACGGTTCCAGTTCTAACACTTCCCGAGGGGCCAGATGGCTATGTTATTTATTGTGATGCCTCAGGCGTCGGGTTAGGTTGTGTGTTGATGCAGCATGGCAGAGTTATAGCCTATGCCTCCCGACAGCTCAGAAAGCACGAAAGAAATTATCCCACCCATGATCGGGAGTTAGCAGCGGTGATTCATGCCTTGAAGATATGGAGACATTATTTATACGGCGTGCATGTTGATATTTATACAGATCATAAGAGTCTCCAATATATTTTTAAGCAGAAGGAGCTAAATTTGCTGCCGAGGCGGCGGCTAGAGTTGCTGAAGGACTATGATGTTGACTTTCTATACCATCCAGGGAAAGCAAATGTTGTAGCAGATGCTCTTAGCCGTAAATATATGGGTAGTTTGGCTGATGTACAACCAGAACGGAAGGAGACAGTCCGGGAGATTTGCCAGTTAGCTAACCTTGGAGTCCGGTTGGCTGATTCTGGTAATGGCGGACTTTCTGTTCGGGGAGTTGCTGAGTCCTCTATCATAGAAGAGATAAAGAGACGCCAGTACGAGGACCCTATTCTTGTACATTACAGAGATGCAGCTCTTCAGAAGGAGGAGACCCCATTCGAAGTTGAACCTGATGGAGTGCTACGATACAGAGGCAGATTATGTATACCTGAGGTTGCAGGGTTGCGGCAACAGGTTATGGTAGAGGCACACTATGCTCTTTATTCTGTTCATCCAGGGTCAACGAAGATGTATCTTGACCTCAGATGCTTGTATTGGTGGGATGGGATGAAGAACGATATAGCAGAGTTTGTTGCTTAGTGTCTGAATTATCAACAGGTTAAGGTCGAGCATCAAAAGCCTGGTGGATTATTGCAGGAGATAGAGATTCTGACTTGGAAATGGGAGGTAATTATATGGACTTCGTCATAGGTTTACCTCGCACTCCGCAAAAATATGACTCTATTTGGGTTATCGTTGATACGTTGACAAAATCAGCCCACTTTCTTCCAGTCAGGACTACTTATTCAGCTGAGGACTATGCCAGGTTATACCTCAAGGAGATAGTGAGACTTCACGGGGTTTCCACAGCTATTATCTCCGATAGAGGAGCCTAGTTTACAACTAACTTCTGGAAATCCTTCCAGGAGGGATTGGGGACACAAGTGAGTCTTAGCACAACATTACATCCTCAGACTGACGGACAGGCTGAGCATACTATTCAAACACTACAAGATATGTTACGGGCCTGTATTATTGATTTCAGGGGTAGCTGGGATGATCATTTGCCACTTATTGAATTTGCCTATAATAACAGCTACCATTCGAGTATTCAGATGGCACCGTATGAGGCCTTGTATGGGAGGAAGTGCAAGTCACCTATTGGCTGGTTTGATGTTGGTGAGAGACTAAGTTAATAGGGTCGGATATGGTTCAGCAGGCTGTTGATAAAGTGAAGCTCATTCAGGAGAGGTTACTGGAAGCCCAGAGTCGACAGAAATCATATGCAGATAATCGACGTCGACACTTAGAATTTCAGGTTTGTGATTGGGTGTTCTTGAAGGTGTCACCCATAAAGGGTGTCATGAGATTCGGCAAGAAAGGGAAGCTAAGCCCGAGGTACATTGGGCCTTATCAGATTATTCGTAGGGTAGGCCGGGTTGCCTACGAGTTGGACTTACCGTCTGCTTTGGAAGCAGTACATCCAGTCTTTCACGTGTCAATGCTTTGCAAATGTATAGGCGACCCTTCCAGAGTATTTCCCGTAGACTATATCCAGGTGACAGAGGAGTTATCCTATGAGGAGCAGCCTATAGCCATACTTGATCGGCAGGTCAGGAGGTTGCGAACCAAGGACGTGGTTTCCGTCAAAGTGTTATGGCGAAACAACAATAGACAAGAGATGACCTGGGAAGACGAGGAGGAGATAAAGAATAAGTACCCTTACCTGTTCCCTACGCCTACACGTAACATAAACTCGTCACATGATTATATTGATCGACCGATGAAACTATATGTTATAACGATAAGGGAGGCTTCCCCAAAATTCTTATAAGACCTTACGGGACCAATTCAACATTCGAGGACGAATGTTCTAAAGGGGGGAATGATGTTATATCCCGTATTTTGATACGTCATGTTATTCGCAAGAGAATTGACTCAAGTTAAAGACGGGATCATTTTCGGATACGAAATAGGAATTTTTAATTTTCAATTTTAATTAGAACACAACTGTTTATAAATTTTATTTAGTGTAGAAATATTATTAGAGATTAGGGACTAATTAATTATGATTAGATTATTAAGTGAAGATTAGTGATTAATTAAGATTAATTAAGTTAGCCAATTATAAAATTAGTGGGCCCCACCCGATTATTTTTAAAAAATTTAAATCAACACAATGACTCACCTTGAGGGGCACGTGGAAGGCTTAGGGGCAGCATATAAAACCATGCTTTGATGAACAATTGATTCAACACAAATTCATTTCATTCCAAGTAGTTAAGTTAGAAAGAGAAAGAGGCAAAGTTAGAGAGGGAGAGAGAGGCTTTCGGCCATGGGATTTCTAGCCGAGAATGAGCATGAAGAAGAGAGGAATTAAAGTGTTAAGGTGTTGTAAACATCCAAGTGATTAGAAAGGTTAAGGAGCCAAGCTTATTAAGGTAAGATTTAATCTTTGTTTTACATGTTTTGGAGGTGATTTAAACGTGTATAAATTGGTAGGTGTGTGATGAATGTAAGGAGTTGTGTATGTTGATTTAATGTGTAAATTGAGCCATGTAGGGGGGCTATTCTAATTAGGCGTGGAGAATTGATTTTTAAGTAGCATTATGGTTGTTGTTATTACGGATTGTATGGTAAAAATGAAGGGATTAAATGATTAAAATTGAAGTTATGTTGTTTGGTGGACATGTTGTTATCCTTGTTGAATTGAAGGTATGATTGTGTTCATATATTGTTGTTGGTATTTTTGTGATAATAGGAGGCTAATTGAAAATTTTGGGTTAGGCGAATATATAAGGAAAATGCTGCCCGATTTTCGTTAAGTCCTTAGATAATGAAAACCCTTAACGAGAAAGTATTAGTTAAAGAATAAGTTCTATAAGCGATGGACTACAGATTTACGAACAAGAAAATATAGTTACTAACGATAGCGTTACTTTTATATTAAATAGGCTAAAGGGGCGACGAAACGAACGGGTTTGCGATTAATCGTTAACAGGTATGTAAAGTTAACCCTTCTTTCTTTTGGCATGATCTTTATGAAACAAACAGACGACGTATATGTATGATTTCAAAGAAGCTCTTATTCTTAGAGCCACTAGGATGGCTAATGTTCTTGACTCCCAGAAGCTATTTTATTATGTCTTGATACGTGTATATGATTCCAAAAGTTCTATTTTGATGTAATCCATAGTGATATTCGAAAAGTGTTTGATATGACTATTGCCTTAAATTTCAAATGCTAGCTCGTTTTGATTATTCTATCGAGTCTCAGATGTGTTTTAACTTGCATATGGTTTCTCACTACTCTGCTCGTGCATGCCTCAATATATATTTTACTAAGTCCCACGCCAGGACACGTTTTCGTGCACAGTTTCACTGCATTGTTCACCGAGTCCCTCACTAGAGGGCCGGGACAGGTTATATATATATATATATATATATATATATATATATATATATATATATATATATGATATGATGATGTGATGATATGTTGATATGATGATATGATGATATGGTGATGTGATGATGGCGCCAAGGATGACTTTATTCATCGAGTCCCACACTAGAGGGCCGGGACACGTTATATATATACATGAATATGATATGATTATGTCACCGAGTCCCGTAACGGGCCGGGTATTATCTATGATATTGACATGCATGATTTATGTTTAAAAAGGCAAGTGTTTGGTATTCTGGATGTTATCCTTGTCTCCAGTACTCCCTACTTCAGTATGATCCTCTTTATTGTATTTCATGCTTTACATGCTCAGTACATATCTCGTACTGACCCCCCTTTCTTCGGGGGGGCTGCGTTTCATGCCCACAGGTACAGTTACTCGCTTTGGTGATCCACCAGCTTAGGATTCCCATTCTACTGTCTTGGAGAGCTCCGTTGTTCCGGAGCCTAGGTTTTGGTACAGACTTTCTTATATATATATATATATATATATATATATATATATATATATATATATATATATATATATTTGGGGTACAACGGGGCCCTGTCCCATCATATTTCACTGTTGATACTCTTAGAGGTCTGTAGACATGTATGTGGGTTGTATTCAGATTTGATCAGTTGTGTCTATATGGTTATTGTGGATGTTCTGTCGTTGTAGCAGCCTTGCCGGCTTGCATATATTATCGTTTCGTAGTGGCAGCCTTGTCGGCTTGCGTAATGTACTGATATGTAGTGGCAGCCTTGTCGGCTTGCGTAATATACTGATATGTAGTGGCAGCCTTGTCGGCTTGCGTAGTATAATGATATACAAAGTGGCAGCCTCGTCGGCTTGTGTGTGTTATTACGATGTGATTAATTGAGGACCTATAGTATCTGTCCGATTATGTATGACAGGTAGATATGGGTGTCCAGCTCGGGCACTAGTCATAGCCCACGGGGCAGGGTCGTGACACAAGGCTTCAGGGTTATCCGTACCATCTGCAGAGGTGTGCGCGCATTACGTAAATAGACAGATATCCTACCCGGCCACATAAGCTCGGGGTTCCATAATAATCATACATAGATACACATATATAATAGCTCATAAGCATCTTATTATTATCATCACTATCATTATCGTCATCGTTATCATCATCGCTATTATCATCATTATCATTATCGTTATCACTATCATTGTTGTTCATTACATCTATCCTTATAGGGGTTACTCGTCATATGAGGAACTTAGTACAATCGTAATACATATCGAGGATCGTGAGCTCAATAGCTCGAAAGATATAATCATTTGAAGGATATCATAATCTTACAGGAGATTTAGATGCTTGGCCAAAGAACGATGCCTTATGAAAGAAGGGTTAGCCTTACATACCTTTCCGTTCAACAATTTACCACTTGCACGTTCTCCTCCGAAGCTCACGTTTCTACCTTCATTAAAGTCATACTATCATTAGAATCGATAGCTAGCATACATGACTAAAACTAGAGAAAATCGGGCAGCATCTCCTTTATTTATACGACATTCCTCCATATCATATATCAACTCCCAAACGTCAATAATACATTCACAATATCATAACAATAGTTTCTATTCATCCACATTATCTATATTTCTCACTTCGCTTCCTTTCACCCATATCCATGGTCATAACACACGAATACGTTCAGTCACATACATTTCCTATTCCATGTCCTCAACATCATTGGTAACATATTTATATCACAACACATCAAGAATCATGACTCAATTCAAACTATTACTCAAAATGGCACTATTCCACCTTCGTGACCCATTTTTCTATATCCTTCTACAATCCAAGTATTTCATCCCTCAAATACCTTAACCAACATAGAAATACCATAAATATTACCTTAGATGTTGTAGGAACAATCCTTGGTTGGTAATACTCCACTTGAGCAAAAACCCTAGTTCATCTCCAATGAGATTTCTTGACTTGAAAGATCTTTAATGGGTTTTCTTACACTTGATGCACTTAATTTATGTTGTTGATCACTAATACCTCTTGAATTCTTGTGGAATAAATGTAGAGAGATGTTTTAGAGAGAAAGGGTGTGATATGGAAGTGAAATGAAATAAGACTTGAATCCTCTATTTAATGAACCATTCAGTTCCCGACCGGGTATACGGACCAACATACGGTCCGTACATTTTATACGGGCCGTATGTTTGGCCGTATATTTGGTCCAGAGAAATGTGCCATCCCGGGCTGATTACGCGGTCCTAACATATGGACCGTATATTTTTTACGGCCAGTATGTTTGGCCGTATAATCCCAAGTATTCCGAAACTCGTTTTCGTCGACTCGTTTGATCTCCAATCCTTATGGTACCTTCTTAACACTTGTCAACACCTCAATACCAATCTAAGGGAAGTTATCACTCTTCTCCAAGACATCATTAAGTCCTCGTTAATTCGTTACTCGTAATTCCTTTCCAATACCTATAGTATGCCTGGCCTTCTCTTGGCCAACTTTTTTCCCCTATCTCTAACATCTTTGAAATCTCATCTAGGGTCATCGAATGTCATTTCTCACTTATCGAAATATCGTATACTCGTACTCTTCACTATTCTATTCACTTGTGCATCAACGAAATATTTTCCGAGGTGTAATAGGGGAGCTGCGTTCATGCCCGCAGGTAAAGGAAGACAGACAGGTGGTCCAGCTCGGTAGGACCTCTAGATTCAATAGTGGTCAGTACGCTCCATTCGATCCGAAGCTACAGTCAGTTTTGGTATGCCTCTTTTTGGATGTGTATGCATATGGGTATGACGGGGCCTTATCCCGTCCTTTCTACAGTTTTTATTCCTGTAGAGGTCTGTAGACAGTTGTATGTAGTAGTCAGATGATGTAGCCTTGTTGTCTTCTATTCTTTTGTGTACAGTATATGTAGCAGCAAAGCTGGCTTGCACTGTTCTTCCGCATGTCGTGTATATATACGCCGATTGTACAGAGTTCTAATGTTTCTCTCTCATGAGATCAGTTTATGCCATTTATGGGCTTTGATGTTCAGTATGTTTCAGATAAGTGTTTAGCGGTGTTTGGTCGCTAGAGGTCAGACACCCGTCATGGCTCATAAGTTTGGGTCGTGACAGCCCAAGAACAATATGAGCAGGGTATCGCTCCAACAGATAAAGGGGGCAGCCTAGAAAAAAGCATCTGGGAAGAGAGGTGATTGACCTTCGATGGCTTAGAATCCTTTCCCGACACTGCTGAGGCACTCGTGGTATATTGGCTTACAGTGCCTGTGCAAGAATTCTATGCCAATTATGGGGCCTCATTACATTTGATAAAATGCTCTAGCGTGCCCATACACACATTGCCACTCCTTGACACTGTCTTGGTCCGTGATGCCAAGTTCGACATTTCCATCAGGGCCATTACCAGGGTCGATTTTGGTAATGACTTTGTGGAGTCGGACAATGAGGCAGAATCGACAAATAAGAGAGTAAGGGTAAGAGATTGGTACTATAGTGTGCGGATGCTGTAATAGCATGTGGTACTCCATCTTGGGCAATGCAGCCGAATCAGGAAATTTTCAAAAATTCTCTCACATTACAAGCCAAGTTTTGGTAGAGTTGGATCCGTTGTAGGGCGCATCTAACGCAAAATGACAACACCCTCACGAGTGCCCCGATTGTGATAGTTTCAGCAATGATGTCTCAGTACACAATCAATGTGGGGTGCTGATTACGTTGGAAAATAGAATGAGAACACTGCAGCCACTAACCTCTCATTTTTTCCATGCCTCATTACAGAGGTGTGTCGAAAAGCCCATGTGACGGGAATTCCCGACAGGCATCATTATGTTAAGGCCACCCAATTTGTTGATTGGAGAAAAAGTATGAATGATGTGGCTAAAGATCTAGAGCCGCCTGCAAATTATGACGAGACTCAGCCATAGTCGTGTCTTAGGGCCACGGGAGATGCCACTGAGGGACCTACCATTTTTATGTCGATAGCTACTAACACCGCTTAGGTATCCACTTCTGCTAATTATACTATCCCTGCCTTGGTATCTGTCTCTACTCCAACTGTTACCACTGCAACTACTGCTGCAGCTAGAGCACCACCAACCACATCCGCACATGTTTCTTCAGTGGGTTACACTATTGCAGTTAGACCTCCACTGGTAGTACAGAGAGGGACTGATCCCATGGTATTAACCAGAGAAAATTTTAGGGTAGTCGCCATCAAAGCTAGAAAGGCTGACAAGCAGGTTGGTATTATTATGGCATAATTCAGACCTTACATGGAGAAATAGATCAAGCTTGCCACTGAATCGATCCTGGTTAATACTGAGCAGTCTCATATTGTCCTCCGCACTCTACTTGATGTTTTTGAGATGATATTGGTTGAAGCGGATAGGGAAGCTCCCGTATTTGTGTCATTACGGGTAGAGCTGGCCAAGCTGCGAGGGGAACTTGAGGCGTTAAATGCACAAGAGCAGGTGGTGTTGTAAGAGCCCACTCCAGTGATGGATGTTGACTTGGACGCACTGATTCGGGTCAAAAATTTATTTGATGATGATGAGGTGTAGGATGAGTCCATGGTCCTGAAGGGCAAGAGGAAATGAAATGTTGTGGACCTATACCTTGAGGACCCAGTAGAGGTGTCTTAGAGATTGCGTCGCCAGGAGGAGGAACGGTTATAGATTACTGTGTAGAAATCTCAGAAGGAGAATTACCCTAATCCTGTTGGTGCTTCGACTAGTAGCACACCGGCAGATGTTCCAGCTGCTGGGGAGACTGTTACTACTGATGGTTATGTTGTAGCTCTGTCTATGTAAGTAGCAGCAGCCTGAGATGCGCACAATGCCTAGTGCCCCCGGTACCACTTACCCTTTGCTTATGCTGACATTGATGCACTGGGGATAGTGCACAATTATTTTAGTTAGGGTGGGGTTTGTGTATATGTATATGCGTTTAGGACACCCTCGGCTTTTCGTTGCTAGAATTCTTTTCCCTAGGGGTTTATTTCTATTAAAACTGGCATGTTTAGGTTATTTAGGTAGAATATAGTAGTTATGACTTATATGGTAGTGGTTTTGAACTTATGTCATGTTTGTATATTTTGTTGAAATGATGAACCCCTTAAATAATTTGACTGATGCATAGTGAGGAATTGTTAGTATTGATGTGGTTGGCTTTTTTTCTGACAACATAATTATTAGGGTATTATGGATGATGAATGATCGCAAGAGTTGTATTTGCATTAACGAAAGTTCCTTATGCCATTGTGTGTGTGAGTTGTTAGTATTGTTCATACTCTGTATTTGCAATCTAGAACTTGCTCGATTTTTCATGCTTAAGTGCTTAGGATAGTTTGGTTGTTGAAATGATCTTAGGATTTCTGTGTATAAATTAGTCAATTTGCCTTATAAGCCTTACCCAGTATGTAAATAATCCCTAGTTTTTCGCTTTTTGAGCCTTTGACTTTTTCCTTGACTAGCCGTTAAAAAATTTGTACCCGTTTTGAACTGATTCTATCTTTACACCCGCTCCCTCCTTGACACTGTTAGAGAAAAGAGGCTAAATGCCTAAGTTCGAGGTGATACAAGTGTAAAGTAGAGGGTAAAAGCCTAAGTTGGGGGTGGCGTGAGTATCTAGTTGAGAATCGATGTTTGATATGGTTGCTGTAAATATGTATAAAAAAAAAAGAGCAAATCAATATAAAAAAAATCAGAAAATCGTGGAACAAAAAGAAAGCCAAGTTACATTAGGTGGAAACCACATTGAGGTTGAAAAGTGAAAAGAGGTAAAAAAAGAAAAGGCCAATAAAGTGAAGAAAAGTGTAGTGTTCAAGGAGGGTAAGTCATTAATACCTCAATAACTATCCTACCCGTCCCCCAAGCCTACATTACAAGCCGAGAACAAGTCCTAGCGTGATCACAACTGAATTATCTGAAGATTAAAGCTATTGAAAATAAGGGCAACCATATGGTATTTGCATTTGTAGTGTATGAACGTCTTTGTGAGTGTGTGTGTTTTCTCTTCTCTTTAGTGTTTGTCTCCGTTCGTTGTATATATATGTGTGAGAAATTCTTTAGTCTATGTGAGGTCATAAGGAATAACATGTGAATGTGAAACAACTATCCGCCAGTGTCGTTTGAGGGTCAATTAATAGTTTTGGTAATGTGGTCTTATACCCCGTACATTTATACGTCGAATTATCCACGAACGAATCGACTCAAGTTAAAGGCGGAATTATTCTCGGGCATGAAATAGGAATTTTTAATTTTAATTAGTACACAAATTGCTTATATATTTTGTTTTGTATAGAAATATTATTGGAGATTAGGGACTAATTAATTATGATTAGATTATTAAGTAGGAATTAGGGATTAATTAAAATTAATTAATTTAATTATGTTTTGTAGGCCCCACCTGTAAATATATAAAAAAAAAGAATTAAATTTTTTAAGATGATGATTCACCATGGTGGACTTACACGTGACAATCTAAAAGAAAAGCTACGGTGACTATGTAATATTAGTTGTGTGTTGGCAACTTGCAATGGAAAGTGACTTTATGGAAGAGATTTATATATAGTGGGTCCCTCGGTCCATAAGCAAAATATACATCAAGATCTCATTTTTGTGAAACAAAAGTATCATAAGGAAACTGAAAACGTATAGCAACATAGTTCATTCCATTTCTTAAATTTCCTCACTTTGGATGCATTTCATTTTCAATTAGGCAAATTAAGAAAAGGCAAAGCCTAAGTAGAGAAAAAAAAAAGGGTTCGGCCATGGCTGCTTTCGGCCATGGCAGTCCAATATATATAAAACAAAAAGTGGTTTTTGCTTGCTTAGATTAGTTCCAAGGTGATTTTCAAGTTCAAGGAGTTGATAGCAACATTGGATATTCAATCGAGGAAGGAGAAATTGCGAAATTGGAGCAATTAAAAGTAGAAATTCCTCCGAGAAAATTGTTGTAAGATTTTCTTATTTTATGGTGTAATTGTGTTAATAGTATTGTAATGGAATTATTAAAATTTGATTGGACGAAATTGGAAATAAGAAAATACATGAAATCGTTGTTATACAAAATTGTGGGTTGAAAAGGTTTCAGAAGAATTGTTGGATTGTTAGAATTGTTATGGGCTGAGTTGGGAGAATTTTGCATGTTTATATCCATTGCTGGTATTTCTATGTCAACAGGAGAGCAATTGGAAATTTGGATAGTCGAATATATAGGGGAAGTGCTGCCGGATTTTCGCTAAATTTTTAGATAATAGAAAACCCTAAACGAGAATATATAAGCTGAAATATAGGTCCTATAAACAATGGACTATAGATTTGTGAACTAGAAAATATAGTTACTAACGATAACATTACTCTTATATTAAATAGGCTAAAAGAGCGGCGAGACGAACGGTTTTGCGATTAGTCATCAACAGGTATGTAAAGCCTATCCTTTCTTTCTTTTGGCATGTCCTATATGTAAGTATGAAACGATATGAGATTCGGGGTAATTCTACTCATAATTTCCGATCATGTATCATTATTCTTATCCGCTTCTTGATGTTAGAGTTCTTAAAATAGTCGAATTACTGCCCTCGAGCTTTCTATATGATCGGATAGTAAATGATTCATGAAAGTTCCTATTCCTGAAAAACTCCATATTGCCTAATGACCATAACTTTTATAAGTTGCCTCGGATTGACTTGATACATGTCTATGATTCCTGAGACGTTATTTGACATAGTTCGTAATGATTTTCAAAGAGTACTGAGTGTGACTATTATCTTGATACTCGAGCGTTGACTAGTCTACTTATCTATTGAGTCTCAAAAGATGATTTATGTGTATATGATTACTTATTACTCTGCTCGTGCATACTGTTACATCTTTAACTGAGTCCCGGGCCAGGACATGTTCTCGGGCACAGATCCACTGCATTATTCACCGAGTCCCTCACTAGAGGGCCGGGACACGTTATATGTATACGCATATGATGATATGATGACATGATGATATGATGATATGGGGATGGCGGCCAGGATGGCATATGATGACTTTATTCACCGAGTCCCTCACTAGAGGGCCGGGACACGTTATATGTGCATGTATATGACGATTTTATTTATCGAGTCCCTCACTAGAGGGCCGGGACACGTATTATATGCATATGTACAGGATGATTATCTAATTATGTCACTAAGTCCCATGACTGGTTGGATATGATATTGACACGTATGGTTTATGTTCAAAGGTAAGCCTTGTGGTTTTTCTGGTTATTGTACTAGTTTTCTGCACTCCTTATCTCAGTATGACCCTGTTCACTATATTTCATGCTTTACATGCTCAGTACATATTCCGTACTGACCCCTCTTTCTCCGGGGGGCTGTGTTTCATGCCCGTAGGTACAGACGCTCGTTTTGGTGATCCGCCAGCTTAGGATATATATTCAGCTATCTTGGAGTGCTCCCTTGTTCCGGAGCCTAGCTTTGTGGTACAGATTCTCCTGTTGTATATATATGTCTACCCAAGGGTACGACGGGGCCCTGTCCCGTCATATGATATTGTTGTTACTCTTAAAGGTCTGTAGACATATGTGTGGGTCTGTATATAGTTGTTGTTTAGTTGTGTGGATATGCCTTATGTTTTGGGGTGTACCCATTCGTAGTGGCAGCCTTGTTGGCTTGCGTAGATATATATATATACATATGTGTTTTGGAAGCCGTGTGTTATGGTAGCCTTGTTGGCTCGTGTTTGGCCAGCTTATGTGCGATATTATCTGTTGAAAGTTGTAACTCCTCAGGAGACAGGTTGCTATGATATATATATATGTGACAGTTTTGGGACGCCGTCCTGCCTTTGTATATATATATAAGTTCTTTATTATGCTAGTTGTGAACGATTATAGTAACAGGTGTATACGAGTGTCCAGCTCGGGCACTAGTCACGGCCTACGGGGTTGGGTCGTGACATGTGGTTTCACAGATTGAAGCGTCATTGTTAATCTTAGCATTCTCGATTTTGTCTCATTGATTGTGAAAATAAGGTGGTTATCCGTGGAAAACTTGCATGCCGATAGTTCGAAGTCAAAACCATTGTAGACATTGTTATTCTATTGTGTCTAAGTTTGGTTGAGTCGATTTTGTGTATTACTTGTTGGGAAACATTAGGAATTCAATTAGAGGTTAAGTGCATTCTTATAACAATTCATTAAAAGTATATCATGATCAATCACCATAGCATATACTTTATCTAACGGGGGATACAACTTTAGTTTCTTTTACCATATATTACAATCCAAAGCAATTAGTTAGCAGTTGGTCATAAGCAACCAATCTTCTATAAATTCAACCGAATACAAAGCTAGACCGCAAGAAAGTACTATACGACTTTAGTAACCTTGTCACACCATATTTCGGGTGGGATTCGACCCCAACCTAGTTGGGTTATTATATTTGACATCATCCACTTTACATTATTTAATTGGTGTAATTTGAGTGTATCAGTAGGCCGAGGCCATGTCCCGACCATGTTATAGTCACATTTCTGTAGAGGATTGTAGACTCGTCTTGTCAGTACAGTATGCTAGTTTAGAGGCCTTGTCAGACCTTGTATATGTTCATTTTGGTACTGTTGGATGTAGTTGCTTTTGGCAACCTTGTTAGTATTGTCTTTTTGCAGGTAGGCCTAAGCTGAGGGTTACCCCTCCAGAGTCAAGATTACAGAGTGGTTCACTTGGGTTGAGTATCGTACCGGGTGGCGGGCACACCTCTCCAAATTTTAGGCGTGATAAGGCCTCTTGGAAATCCTCCGTAGCGGGCCAAGCCAAAGTAGGATTTTCCTGTTTCATTTTGTGGCACCAGGGTACAACATTGAAGAATGTGAAGCCTTCAAGTTTGAGTTGGAACATTTGGTCCACACTGGGGAGATTTGAATAGTCCTCCCTCCCCGTTACTAAGAAGTAAGGCCTACGACCAACTGCATGGTTGTAAGGATAAACAACCCCCTTTGATCTCAATGGGAGGTCATCTTTTGGGTAGATCTAGGTATTCCTTTTGCAAATCAAATGTTGTCCATTCTATTTATATATAAAAGAAACTATGTATGACCTGATGTCTCAAGGAGGGATACATAGAAAGACCATATCAGCCCTAGTCTGGGAAGGCCTTTGGGTAGAGCAAAGTTAGGGAATATTTTCTACGTGAACGAAACTACCGAAGGGCCTGATTTCCCATGAAGGGATACGTAGGCAGTCTACGTAAGACTCAGTCCCTATATTATATAAAATATATATTTTCCCCATTTTAGGCATAAGATAGCATAAAGAAGACCTCATAAAGCCAATCACCATAAAACATCCAAACTAAAATCCACAAATGACTCAAAAGAGCCAAAATACCAAAACCTCGGAATAGAGGATCGATAAAACATTTGAATAAAATACATGTATTTTTGTGCTTATTTGCAAAATACGTGCAATATCTTGTGTTGTTTATTATGTGTAATATACAAAAGAGGTTGATCCTTATCATTTGACACTTACCTACTTCACTAGATCAAAAGACGTAATAGCGTCCCTTTCCGAGCAAGACAAAGGCAAAAAAACAATGACTAGTGCTTCAGAAGATGAATGCAACAGAAATGAACTCTTCATCAGGGATTAAATACCCCTAAACCCACAAGAACACTTGCATTTCGAAGATGTGATAAGTATGCTACTCGAGAAAGTTGTTGACCTTCAAGAGAAAGTCGCAAGAGCTGAAATGGCTCGTGCGGCGAACGAAACACCTCCTGAGGCAAAAAGACCTCCTCATCCTTTTCCATCTCCGACTTCCCAACCTATCTTACCGATACTGATAAGAAATGATATGTTTTGATGACATGACAAACCCTAAGGAACCAGGTTCACCAGTCTGTACTTGATTAACCTTATGATATCTCATATGCTGCTTTTCTAACATGCTCCTTGAAGGATTAGATGCCTGTAGGATTTTCTCATAAATGAGAGACCTAATATGTTGATCTAGATGGACCAGATAGGATTAGGTCTCAAGCCTGCTCAGCCAACAACACAGCTGTAGAGCTATTAACAGTGTATCCAGTACTTACCACTTGTTCAAAGAAGAAATAAGGAACCAAGTTCCTCCAGGTAAAGGGTCTGGTCACTGAAGCTAAAAGTCCAAATCCACAGCTGTAAAGTGATCTGCTGAAATGTACAATGCAGCTGTACAGTAGTATCTCAGCAAGCCCGATTGATTAACGGTCCAAATTTCATGAGTGGTCATCTCTCTCTCTCTCTCTCTCTCTCTCTCTCTCTCTCTCCATGCATATAAAGACATCATCTTCCAGGAGAAGACTCATTCTTGCATAATCCAAAAATTACTCCATCCAAAGTGCAAGTCTCCACCTTTTAAGGTGTTCCTCAAGAATAGAGCAATAGCAACCCGAAGGACCAGGTCCAGAACTAAAGATGATTAAGGCCCTTAGGTTGTTGTGTATTTGTTCTTTTGTGCTTAAATTTTAAACCTACTCTTCATAAAAAGAAGCTATTTGTCGGTGTCTTAAATTCTCATGGTTTCTTCCACAAGCTCTTGAATTGTACACTGGGCTAGAGTTAGCTTCGTTGTATTAGTGTGTGGCTAGAGTTAGTCACTGTGGTTAATTCTCAAAGGGTGCCTTTGAGTGGTACACTAGGCTGGGGTAAGTCTAGGTGTATTAATGTGCTTGGCTAGGGGCAGTGAAGGGTGAGGGTTACATAAGTGTAATTGTAAGGGTGAGGGATTATGGGAGTTATTCTTAGCTTACGATAGAGTTGTAAACTGAGTCGCTCAATTAGTAGAGTTGAAATCCTACTGGAGTAGGTCGTGGTTTTTAAACCCTTGAGTAAGGAGTTTTTCACATAAAAATCTTGTGTTGATTTTCGTACGGCATTCCATAAGGGACCTAGTACACAACCAAGTCCCTCATATATTATTTGGTGGGTGCATAACCTGCAACAATTAGTATGAGAGCAGGTTCTTTCTAAAAGTTTAACACCTAGAGAGGATATTAATCATTGCTAGTTCACCAAGCCTAGAGAAAAGAGAATCTTCAGTGCTTAATATGTCTAGAACGATCTAGAATGCCATGTCATTAATACTCTTTCGCTTCCTATTCCAATTTAAGCCCTTTAAATGCCTATCCATCCTGAACCTCTTCGTACCTCAAAAGAAAACTGTTCATTCTTCAGATCTTTCCAAATAAATTACCATATTTGAAATCTTAATTGTCCTGTCTCACTTGCAGAATCTAAACCCCACCATATCACTACCAGATCGCAAATATAGTTTTAGTCTGGTAAGTCTTACTTCCATCGATCATTCTAGAATAGATAAAGGACTCAATGAGCCCTGTGTAAACCTTCTCCTCAATGATTGTAAACGAAGGGGAGTAAAAAAGATCTAATATCATGGAAAGTGGAACTGAAATTTCTAAGGGGTTTGAAGAGGCCTTGAAGGCAAAAGAAAGCAATGAAGAAACTCAGAAGGATCTGATAACGAAACGGATGAAGGGGAAGAAACCTATTAGAAAAGAAAAAGATGCAATCCGCAAGGCATGCAATCCATTAGAAGAAAGGTATCTGTAACGAGTAATCCTTGTGGTAGTGCAAAAGAGACATCATGCACATCTACTCCCTACGAATCACGATGATCGTTACTTGATAGACAAAGATGGAAACACCTTGCCAGATACTATGATAGATACCAATATGCGCCACCTTATTGAGCCTAATTTTTACTGGTATAGTCATGCTAAAATCCGAGGTACTAGCTATCTAACTCATTACTATGTACTAGTTGATGTGAATGGATCCGGCGCAGCTACAAACTGGCTATGCTACATATGTAAGGTGCACACGTTCGGTCTCCATGAATCCACCAGCCCGTTATGCACATTTGGTTTCCTGTTGTGTATGAAATTACATTGAGGATGATGCGGTAATCATGGAGAAATGAAAATGCACAAGAAGCCAAAGGGACCAGGTCACAGTGGTTCTGCAAAGGAAGTTGACTCTTAGCTAAAGACAGAAAGTTTTTGTCTAGACCCACTAATCCTTAGTTCTTGAGCCCTTCCTAGTCTCCCTGAATATCTGACCCTTTGTATTCCATTGCTTAATGACTATGACACTCATGACAATTTATGCATCATATTTTGTACTAACTAAGAGTACTATGTTTTTTATATGGTTAATCTAATCTGGGCAATTTCTCTAATTTGTGAAATGATCTTAATACTTGTTGTTACTATTCTCGCTTATGTTGTGTTTCCCTAATGGCCATGAGTTAATGATACTAAAGTTCTTTTTGGCTTATGCTACTTTTATTACTTTTTTCAATAATGCCAAAAAGTGGATAAAAAAAAGGGTGGGAAAGGGAGGAAGAATGATGAGGGAGAGCAGTATATAAATGGCGTCTCTAAGTTTGTCATCATAAAAAAAAGGGAAAATGACTATATCATTTGATGATTGTCAAATATGGTGAAACTAGAGAGAGTGAGAAACCCGATCCTCAATATGGCCTCTCCATACATCTCACAGTCTCAAGAATATAATTGATATATGTGAGAGAGACATGTACGAAAGATAAAGGGAACCGTGAAAAAGGGAAAGAGGACTGCAAGCTGGGCAAGTGAAGGACTGATCCGCAAGGGTAACAGCTGGGAATCTGGTTCTCAGGAGCAACTTTCTCTATGAATTTATCATCATCGAAAAGGGGGAAATTTATGTCCTGACATGTTTTGATGATTTGAAAAACCTTACTCAAAGAAACAGAATACTACTATGTATCTCGAGGTCTGAGTCTCAAGGGGAACAAATGAGGTACCTAGGAAAGGGATCTGGTCTTTAGAGGAAATAAGAAGGATGTCGCTTTATCATAATCAAAAGGGGGGAAATTGAGAAGAAATGATATGCTTTGATGACACGACAAACCCTAGGAAACCATATACAATTAGGTTCACCAATATGAACTTGATTAACCTTATAATATCTCATATGCTGCTTTTCTAACATGCTTCTTGAAGGATGGGATGCCTGTAGGATCTGCTCATATATGATAGACCAATTATGTTGATCCAAACGGACCAGATGGGATCAGGTCTCCAGCTTGCTCAGCCAACAATACAGTCGTAGAGCTACTGACAGTGTATCTGGTACTTACAACTTGTTCAAAAAAATAATGAGGAACTAGGTTCCTCCAGATTAAGGGTCTGGTCACTGAAGTTAAAAGTCAAAATCCACACCTGTAAAGTGAGCAGTTGAAAAGTACAATACAGCTGTACAGTAGTACCTCAATAAGGCTGATTGTTTAACGGTCAAGGTTTCATGAATTGTCATCTCTACTCTCTCTATCTCTCCGCGTATATAAAGGCATTATCTTCCTAGAGAAGACTCATTCTTGCACAATGCAAAAATTGGTCCATCCAAAGTGCAAGTCTCCACCTTTCAAGATGTTCCTCAAGAAAAGAGCCACAGCAACCCGAAGGACCAGGTGCAGAACTGAAGATGGATTAGGTCCTTAGGTTGTTGAGTCTTTATTCTTTTGTTCTTAAACTGTAAACCTACTCTTCATAAAAAGAAGTTGTTTGTAGGTGTCTTAAATTCTCAAGGTTGCTTCCACAAGCTTTTGAGTGGTACATGATACGCTCAAATTACACCTATTAATGGTATAACGTGGACGTTGTCAAATATAGTAACCCAACATGGTTGGGGTCGAATCCCACAAGGAATATGGTGTGAAAAGGTTACTAAAGTCGTAGGATGCTAAGTTCTAGGTCTAATGTCTTAATCCGATGATTTTGGTAAAAGTTGGGTTTTCTATAACTAATTGCTATTTATTACTTTGGTGGTAATTTATGGTAAAAGAAACTAAGGTTGTGTCCCCGTTAGATAGAGTGTATGATCATGGGTATTGACCTTGATATACTTGTAACGAATCATTATATGAATGCACTTAATCTCTATGTGATTCTCTACTATTTCCCAATAAATAAACATTATATCTTTCTATGATTTTCCCAAAAAGAAAGTAACTATGAAGAACGATTAATCATGCCAAGTAAATTCTGCTTATTCCTAAGTTATTTATTAAACAAAGTTTAAAGCTTTGAGTTCTTATTAGTTATTCTTACCAACCCTAATTATTTTCCCAAATAAATCAAGGTTTATGGCTTTAATCAATGTTTGCAACCATTAATTATGAATGAAGAATGAAGAATAACTAAACTCTAATAATCCATTATTTGTATATCAATCACAAACCCAATCACAAAACACCCATCATTGGGTTCACAACCCTAGTAAGGGAATTTAGCTACTCATGACAAAGAACAAGAAATAAGAAATTGAAGAATTCATAATTGCTTACTTTGGAAGAAAAGGTGAATTGATAATACTTGAATTAATGTTTGAATCTTCAAAAACTGGAGAGTATTTAATGTTCTAAGTCAAGAGACAAAAATATAATAACTGATGTCTATTAAAAACCTTACAATGACTATTTATAGGTTTTGAAAACATAAAAGTTACAGATTTGCACTTTGGTCCCGTCGTTACGAAATACGGTCCGTAAATTGAAATACGGACCGTAAATCAGTTTACGAACCAGTCGTCCTTCAATTGTGAGGAAATTCCATCTTTTGAAATAGGGACCGTAAAGTGGCTTACGGCCTGTAAACTGCCTGGTCGTCTTTCAACTTCCAATACTCAGACTTTCTACCAATTGCTCGAATGGTTAATTACGTGTTGGAATACGGACTGTAAACTGAAATATGGTCTGTAAACTAAGCTCGTAAATCACCATCTTCTCAACCTCCCTTTCTGGTTCTGTTATCCTTTAATACAACCATGGAATACGACCCGTATTGTAGAATACGGATCGTAAACTGAGTTTACGACCTAGTTCTGCACTTTCAACTGTTGTCATGCCAAATCTGTTCCATCACCTGAAAAACACTAAGAATCACGTAAAATCACATGGACTTGCTTAAAAACAAGTAAAAATTATAGCAGAAAAACATCGATTTGTGGCGTAAAATCACGCCACATCAACACCCCCAACTTAAAGTCTTTGCTTGTCCTCAAGCAAGCCATACAAAACAACGACTCAATCTAACACCTAGATATCATAGAATAACAGTGTCTATATTGGTTTTGACTCTGAACCACCGGCATACATGTTTTTCTTCCAAGGACCAACCCAATTTTTTAATTCAAAGCAATATACACAACTCAAGAACGTTATGACTAACAATGAAGCTTCAATACGTGACATTACATTATCGAGCATATTATGATACACACAAACGCTACTTTCGGCGGTCACTTTATTTTGCTCAATTCTCATCCTTATGCCCTCACATAGACCAAAGAATGTCCCAACACACATATATACAACAAGAATGGGACAAATATGAAAGGGAAGAGAAAAAACACTCACACTCACAAAGAATTCATATCTACACATGCAAATACCATAGGCTTGCCCTTATTTTCTATGTTCTCATCCTAGGCTCGTTCGGTTGTGATCACATTAGGACTTTTTTCGGCTTGTAATGTAGGCTTAGGGACGGGTAGGATACTTTTTTTTGGGGTATTAGTGACTCACCCTCCTTGACACTACAACATCTCTTTACCTTAATTCGCCTCTTTTCTTTCCAATCCCTTTATTTTCTTTCACGTTTTCGACCTCGATGTGGTTTTATTCCTATCCAACTAGCAATTCTTTTTGTGTTTCAATTTTCTGATTTTTTTAATATTATAAGCACCTACCACATCGACTCTCTACTAGCAAACTCCACCACCCCCAACATTTGTTCTCAATATCTACTTCACATTTAATTCACCCCCAACTTAGGCGCTTTGCCTCATCTATCTAGTAGCATCAAGGAGGAAACGGGTGCGAAGATGGATAAATTTCACAACGGGTGAGGTTTCATTCGGCTAGCCAAGAAAAAGGCCAAAAAGGCTCAAAAAGGGAAATTAGTGATATTTGCAGCTTTTGGTGAGGCTTATTTAGGCAAAGTGACTTATTTACAGAAAGAAAGCCTAAGATCATATCACAACCAAACTAACTTTCGGATTTCAAACAAGACCAACCAGGCAAGTTCTAGATTATACATGCTTAAACAGAATTAAACTAAGAACTCACACACACATCGGCATAAGGACAATCATTTTTACACTTGTGACCTCCTAAGTACTCATTCATCACACACAATACCCCAATAATCACAATGTCATATAAAGAATCAATTATGTCAAACAATAATTGTTCTAAGTATGCATTTTTCAAAACTGTTCTTAGAACAATAACTGTTCTAAGTATGCATTTTTCAAAACTCTGAGGGGTCCAAAATTTTCAACAAACCACAACACATGCCATCAGTTACAAAGTAACACCAAATAAGTCAAAATTATTCTACTCAACCTAAGCAACATCCTAAACATGCCAGTTTCAACAAAATAAACCCCCCTTAGGAAAAGAACTCTGTCAAAGAAAAGCCGAGGGGGTTCCTAAACACATATTTACACTACACTACTTTCAGATAAGCTCACCCTCAACTTAAGAATCAAGCACTGTCCCAGTGCTTCACTTATAAGAACAAGGAAAAAGAAGTGGTACCTTGGTGCTGTGCAAAGCTCATGACTGGCCCGCTGCATCCGGCGGCTGACTGAAGGATTGCCTGCTGCATTTCCTGCTTTTCTGTCTTCTTCAATTTCCTGTCCAACTCCTCTGGGTCCTCAGATGGCTCACGGACCCTCTTTCCCGTATCGCGACCAAAAGGTTCGGCATCCTCCGCCTCCTCCTCAGAATCTAGCAGATCCAGCACCTTAAACGTAGTAGGAAAAATGGCACGTGGTGCTGGCACTGGTGCGGCTACCATCCCTTGCACCTTGAGTGCTTCAAGCTCCTTTTTCAGCTTCTCCAACTCACTCCTTAATGAACTAGACTCCCCACCGGGTGTGGTCTGCTCTCGAGTCAACAATTTCGCCTCAAAGCTGTCTAGTCTAGCCTGATACACTACGTGCTTTTTCTCAAACTCCACACGGATTTCTGTGGTCGCCTCAGTAACCAACTACTGCACTATTCTTACCACTTTCGGCTTAAATTATAGCAATATGTTTTCTATCTACCATTCAGTCCTCACTGATTTGAATGCAATATGGCTGTAGTTAGCATGGTTGAAGCGCAGCAACTCCAGCTCTAGATCAGCAGGCTCAGCAGTCGCAGCGGCAGTGGCAGACCCCGAAGGAGGGCCCTGTGTGGCCGGAGGTGGTGGTGGAGGTCTTTCCTTAGAAACACCCAGTGTGGCTGCAGCAGCCTGTGAATCGACAATATCTGGATCACCTGTCGTCGGAGCCTCAGTCCCAGTAGTAGCAGCACCAATCTTGGACCCTACTGGATCAGTCCCATAAGCACGGCTCGGACTCAACTCTAGTTGTGTGTCGTCGTCATCACCAGACTGATCTGCCTCTCGGTCCTTTTTGCTTTTCACCTTATTTTTCCTCCAATCCCCCACATGAGCAGCTGTGATGGTACCGTCCCACTCTGGAAGCTGAAATATCCTTGCCCGTCGACACAATTCCGTGATAAGACACGGAAATACCATGTTCTGGTTGGGCTTGTGTGCCCGCACAGGCAGCTCCTCAGCTATTAAATCCCCAAAATCCATCGGGTACCTTGACATCAAAGAGGCAATAGTGACTGCCTGACTAGTGGAAAGGGTATTATCTGCCTGGGTTGGAGTGATCCTGTACCGAAGCAATGTCCACTAAAATTTTCCCATCATTAGTCCATTTTTGCTCATGTGGCTCCGAGGTGATAATTGCAGCAGTCCATTCCCTCACGGATTTCTTGTCCTTCCTGTCTCATTTGTCTAGGAGTAGGCTCAGATCAGTAGGAGCCACAAAATCATCACCAAACAGGACTATGTTGATAGCTTTTGAGGAAATGTCAACCAGTGAGTTTCGGACTGTCACATTCTCGAGCATGGGTATCTCATGCCCAGCATGACTCGGCTTCTTCATCGACATCAATACGACCCCATATGATGCATAAAACTCCCGCACAATATGCTGAGCATACTCTCCCGGCTCATGAGTGAACACATCCAGCTTGTACCCTTTGATGGTATCATCCAGCTGTGGATGAGCCGAGATACCATCGCAAATCAGTCTCCGTTCTTCAAATATTTTCCGTGGCCGCTGTCCCCCAGTTTCTATCCCGGCCATCCATTGGTCATACAATTTCTTTGACCCTTTTACCCAGAACCGCAGCGTTTCTTCCTCCAGCCGTTTGGTCCTTACGGCCAGTTTACGACCCTTAGGCGGCGTACCATCATCCGGATCATTACCATCACTAGGCCCTGCTGAGTCACTCTTCGGATCTGTATGGGTGGCTGCCCCCTGCTAGATGCTTTCACGTCAGAATCCCCCTCTTCAGATTGGGAGGCTTCCGACGCAGACTTGGACGGGGTCATAGGTGAGGGCTGTGATGGCATTGCCTCTGTGTCTTGCGTGGGGGCCCCCCTAACCTTTGGTGGCGGCATAACCTCGGCGTACTCGGATCCTGATTTTTCCCCTTCCGAATTGTAAGGTTCATCTATCAACCTCGAATCCGAACGCGCTTTCTTTCTTTTGCCCGTGCTTTGGGCCCCCGCCTTCTTTGCATTCTTTTTCTGACCCATTCCTGCAAAAGACACAGCATAATAGTTACCATGGAACATCCAACCAAAGATAAGACAACTTGACTGTGCACAAAATATATGTTTTGTCTGTGGTCGTAAACACAAAAGACGGACCGTAAACTGATTTAAGGTCCGTAAAGTACGATCGTAAACTGAGCAATTTTCTTGGAGAACATTTTGTCCCATCATGACAGGCTTAAATATGGACCGTAAAATGAAATACGGTCCGTAAAGTTCGATTGTAAATTGCTTAGTTATTTGAATGACATTCTGCCCATTCGTGGCATACTTAAATACGGACCGTAAACTGAAATACGGTCCGTAAAGCAAAGTGGTGTTTCGCATCACATACAGATATTTTTTTTTATTTCAAGATTTTGGTGCACATCTCAGTTTCACATTATTTTTGGGGATTAGGTTACTCAGACTTCACCCATTTTCTACCAATTTTTCATAATTCCCGCAAGAGTCAGGCTATTGGTGGGCAGACCAAAACTTCAAATATTGAATTTTCAAGTATGGAATGCCCTCCAACCCATTTGGGTTTTATTAACAATTACCCACGAGAATTGAAAGAATTTAACACATCTATCCCCTCACAAGATCATTAACCAAGGTAATCAAGTACTTAATTTCACAAACCTAGCCTCATCAATACTTACCATCAAATTTACACTCACTGCTGGAAAATAAGTTTAGAGAATGTCAATCATACTTGTTTATTGTTATATCTTGTATTTTGGTACATCGAATTATTCGCAAGCTAATCGACATAAGTTAAGGACGGGATTATTTTGGGATATGAAATAGGGACTTTTAATTCTCAATTTTAATTAGTGCACGATTTGTTTATAAATTTCGATTGGTATAGAAATGTTATTGGAAATTAGGGACTAATTAACCATAATTATATTATTAAGTAGGGATTAGTGAAAAATTAAGATTAATTATGTTTGGAGTGGGCTCCACCCGTAGTTAAAAAAAAAATCAAGAAACCAAAATTGGTGAGTCATAGGGGGAAACACGTGTCCAAGTGGGAGGCACCACATATATATACTTTAGTTGATGACTAATTAGGCAATTGACTTTCATTTTGCAATTAGAAAGCTAGAAAGAAAAAAAAAAGGGACATTGCCATGGCTGCCAAGCTCTCGGCTAGCCATTGTTAATGAGAAAAAAATTAATTTTGCTTGGTTTGATTAAGTTCCAAGGTGATTTGCAAGTTCAAGGAGGTGATAGCAACGTTGGGTATTAAATTGCGGAAGAAGAAATAGTGAAATTGGAGCAAATAAGTGTAGAATTTCCTCCGATTAAATTAAGGTAAGATTTTCTCATTTTATGGTGTAATTGTATTAATGGTGTTGTAATGAAGGGATTAAAATTGGATTAGATGAAATTGGAATTAATAAATTACATGAATTCGTTGTTATTAGGAATTGTAGTTGTTATATGGAATTGTTGAGTTGAAAAGATTAAAAGTGTGGTTGATGTTCATATGTTGTTGTTCATGTTGTTATCGTGTTGTCATTGACATGGCTCCTAAATTTGGAAGAAGGAAGTGTATAACGTATCGTATATAAAGCGTATGTTGATCTGTTTGGCGTATGATCTTAAATGTTAATGATTTGGATTGGAAAAGGATTAAGAAAGGTTATTGGATTGTTTGAGTTGTTTATGGGCTGGATTGTACGGATTTATATGAACATTTCTATTACAGTCGTTGTTAGTATTGCTGTGATAACAGGAGGTTAATTGGAAGTTCGGGTTAGGTGAGTCATATAGGGGAAATGCTTCTCGATTTCCGTTAAGTTCTTAACTAATAAAAATCCTAATCAAGAAAGTATGACTTGAAGAATGATTCCTATAAGTAATTGGTTGCAGATTTATAAGCTAGAAAGTATAGTTTACTAACGATAGCGTTACTGTCATATCGGATAGGCTAAAGGGGGCGACGAAGCGAACTTGATTAAGGTTAACCTATAACAGGTATGTAAAGCTAACCCTTCTTTCTTTTTGGCATGATCTTTATGAAACAAACAGACGACGTATATATCATCCCAAAGAAGTTCATATTCTTAGAGACACTAGGATGATTATGTTCTTGATATTCATATGGTTTTGATAAATGTCTACGATTTCTGAAATTCCCTTTACTATAATCCATAATGACATTCGATTGATACTTGATATGACTGTCGCCATTGATACTCAAGTGTTAATTCATTCTACTTATTCTGTTTGAGTCTCTGATGATGATTTAGTCTGTATATGGTTGCTCACTACTCTGCTCGTGCATGTCTCAATATGTCTTTCGCCGAGTCCCGGGCTGGGTATGTATTCGTGCACAGTTTCACTGCATTGTTCACCGAGTCCCTCACTAGAGGGTCGGGTACGGTATATGTATATGATGATATGATTATGGCACCGAGTCCCATGATGGGCCGGGTATGGTATACGTGTACACGACTTTATTCAACGAGTCCCATAATGGGCCGGGTATGGTATATGATAATGATATGCATGATTTTGTTCCGTAAGGCACAGGTACAGTGATTTCTTGATTATCATACTTGTCTTCTGGAATCTCTACTTCAGTTATGATCTTCCTTAATGCATTTCAGGCTTTATATACTCAGTACATATCTCGTACTGACCCCCTTTCTTCTGGGGGCTGCGTTTCATACCCGCAGGTACATATCTCGTATTGACCCCCTTTCTTAGGATTTTTCAGTCAGCTGTCTTGGAGAGCTCCATTGTCCCGGAGCCTAGACTTTTGGTACAGATCTTCTGATATGTATATATGTTTGTCCAGGGGTACGGCGGGGCTCTGTCCCATCATATTTCACGACTAATACTCTTAGAGGTCTGTAGAAATGTGTGTGGGTTGTATGTAGATTGTGATCAGCTGTGTCTGTATGGTTTGTTGTGGATATTTCTGTTTGTTGTGGCAGCCTTGCCGGCATGCATATGATATCGATATGTAGTGGCAGCCTTGTTGGCTTCCGTAGTATATTGACATGTAGTGGCAGCCTTGTCGGCTTGCGTATTTTATTACGTTGTGATTGGTTATGACTCCTCAAGAGACAGATTATCATGATATGTGGCGTTTTGAACCTTGGGGTCTTTGTCAATTACCATATTATCTATAGCATCAGTCTGACTATGTCTAACGGGTACGTACATGAGTGTCTAGCTCGGGCACTAGTCATGGCCCACGGGGCTGGGTCGTGACAAAAGTGGTATCAGAGCTGTTCATCCTCGGAGTGTCTACAGACCGTGTCTAGTAGAGTCTTGTTTATCGGTGTGTTGTGCACCACATCTATAAACAAGAAGCTACAGGACATTTAGGATGTTATCTTTCCTTCTGTCTTAGACTGTGCGATAGAGCCAGAATATAGGAAAGATTGTTTCTGACCCTTTTCCTGTAGGTAGGTGCAGATTGGCGAGAGATGAAGAGGTCGGCTTCATATAGTGGGGGTGCTAAGAAGTCCCCTAGAGTAAATGCAGGACCCCAGGCTGCAGGACCGAGTAGGAGAAGCCTCAGTTATTCTATCGAGACTGGCCTATCGGAGAACCCAGCGACAATTCCTCCAGAGTTTTTGATATCTAGGGAGGCGGTCCCCGAGGCTGTACCAGTTTCTCCTATGGCAGAGCACCACGTTAGACCGGCTACCTCGGTAAGTGTTACAGATTACTCCAGCCCCTTATCCTAGTCCTCGGTAAACCAGGAGTTTCCCGGTTATCTACATTCCTCGGACTCAGATGAGGAAGACGATGAAGGCCAGACGAGTAGATGGCTGGCTGATGATGACGAGGAGCACACTTCACCTTACAGATCACCAGATCGGACTAGAGACCGGTCAACTACAGGTATATGAGACTTATTTGAAATTTCCTATGTACGTGCATTTGCTATAGATTATTACCTAATAGTGGCGAGCGGAAATCAAAGGGGCCGACAACAAAGTATTTATAAGTGACAACGACCAAGGTGTTCCCGTCACCATGGGAATTTTGAAATCTAGGATGGAAGGACGTTATGCATACAGGTAAAAGTGGGATATCAAGGTTTTATAATGAGAATTTGTATATACAGAATGACAAACTGGCCATCGTCAAGGTAAGTCATTGTTGGTATAGTAAGAAAATGGATTGAGTGTATATATGTTGTTGATAAGTTCAGTTATAAGGTGCGCACAGAAGAATTTAAAGGAATCAGTAACGGTAAGTGGAATATATGTTAGATATAGTGTGAATATTGCATGTATGATTGAAACCTACAGCTAAAGATTGAAAGGGAAAGTAAACAGGAAAGTATAACAAGTATAGTTTGAGTTGGAAATACGAGGTAAGTTCATCATTTTCATATTGTTGTTGATGTGGGGAGCCCTGTGTAGCTATGATATGATATGATATGATATATATGTATATGTGTTGGCTCTGTGAGGCATTGTTGGTATGTCCTGCGTGCAGGTTTTGGGATAGTAAGAAATACAGAGGAAACTCTGCCAAATTTTTCTTAAAAATAAAAAGAGAATGAGATATAAGTTCGTAATATTCTTGAAAGTTCGTGTCAATAGTGATTATAAGATTTGACTAAGTTGCGAGTACGACTGACTTTGAGGAATAAGTTAACCGTTGAATTGATGGTAATAGTAATTATGAGATCGGTATCAATATGGTAAAAAGAGAAATACTAGGGTAATTTGCAAGGGCTTGAGATACTAAAAGATGATTTAGAAAAGGCTGGCAAGTCTTAATAAGGTGTTATATTAAGGTATCAATTGAACTGACAAGTAGGGATAAATTACGACGAGTTTACATTAAAAGGAGTAATAGTTTGATTGAGATAAAGGTACGGAGGAGGAAGAGTTATGACAAATATGAAGGTATTGATAAGACAGCTTGTGAGATATTAAGGATAAGATTGATCTCAAAGGGTGAAAAGTTAAGTACGCCTACTCCACAGAGTGTAATTAAATTATAGTAAATATCGTGAACATGGTTAAGAAGTGTTATACCATAGGATTGATTACGAACAGGATATTATGTTGATACAATAGAGATTGTTATGAAAATTAGTAAAGCCTAGTGAGGAAGTGACTAAAAGAGATGACGCGATATATGCGACTAAAGTGGAAGGGCAAATGTGAAATGGAAAGGCAAAGTATATAACGGATGAGAAAGACTTATAATGTTCTATACGGAAAGTTTAGAATAAGGATTATGCGATAACAGAAATGAAAGCGAGCACAAGAAAGGAAGGAGGTAATTAAAAGAAGGAAATAAGAAGGAAGCGAGCGAGATAACACGAATAATATAAGTGACGGAACTGTGAAAGATCAAACTGTATAAAGATGAGCAACGAAGAAGAATGAGTGCCAGAAAATGACTGGGATAATAAGAACAAATAGGGATGAACAGAATACGTTTTGAAAATGAGAAAGGGATTATGCAGAAGTAGTATTTTTCGAAGGTTACAGAGGTAGCATGAGATTCCTCGTGTACAGAATAAAAGATGGACATAGACTGGAGAAATGGTAAGCGAATTCAAAAGGAAACACCTAAGACATACATGATTAATTGAGTATGAGTATAGAACAAAAGGGATACATATAGCTATGAACTTAAAGGTGCACTATGACGACAAGGTGGTAAGATAAGACCATTAGTAAGACGAAGTTGATATGATTTTGAGTAAGTTAGAAGTTAGCATTGGCTACACGACAAGGGTGAAAGGACATAAGGCATAAAGGAGTGCTGCGTATATATGACTCCACCTCGGAAACAGTGAAATCCTTAAAGGATAGGGACTGTAGGTCGAGGAACAAATGATGTATTGTAAATTTATTAGGGGAAATAAATGGTATCTTTTGGGATAAAGATACTGTTACAAGAGAGCTTGGGACACTTATCATCAGGATATAGGTGCTACCTAATTGAGAGTTTGGAATGACTATAAGTACTAATTAATTACTGATTGGAGTAAGTGGAATGCGGCCTTGGATAAGTTGCTACATGGGTTGCATTACTTGAGTACAGATGGTCAGACGAGATTTTATACTATATGTAGAAAGGTTCTCGTCGCGTTGCGATTTTGTTAAGGTTTCGTACGTGGATAATCAAAATCATAAATCATAAAGAAAAGATATGGATATGATACAGTGTGGCAAGCGAATGGAAAAAAACAGAGGGGAGATCAGATGAATTTGAAGATTAGAAATAGAGACGTAGAGCGGAATATAAACAGATGATGGTATAAGTACACCCTAAAGAGGGGAAGCAGGTGATAAAAGTGCAAAGTGTAAGACGGAAATGATTGACGCTGTAATATATTTGATAGGGATGCTTAAACTTCAAGTGTGATCCCTTGCTAAAACAAGTTAGTAAGATCTGAAGGCCATCGGTAAACGGACAACAGTCAGGATGGTATTTGAAACAAGACTAAGGATCATTTGTAAAGATTTTGTATAATATGACATTAGAAAGTGGGTGAATGGTAAAAAGAAAGAGTACAACAAGAGAATGGTAACAAGTCACTTAAGAGACATTATCAAGGATAGCTACGCTATACTGGGTTAGAGGCTAAGATGTTGGCAATAGAGTTGTTCGCCAATGATATTGCAACCTATAAGTAGTAAGGATAAGGGATAGAGAATCTCTTATAATACGATATGAGAAAAATCAAAGGATGAATCAAAGGAAAGGAGTATGACAAGATAGGCTACGAGCTGTACGAATGGAATAGGTAAGGCAGCATGAATCAGGAGAAGGAAAGGCTATGACTAAGATTGGATATGTTTTAATAGTTATGCAACCTACGAATATTTGTATACTAAGGATGAGATCAAGTAAGTACTTGATAAGAAGGGTAAGGATTCAGAAATAACAATGCGGTTGTGATATTTCGGATACATTGAGGGAAGGCATAAGATGGTCTGAACTAAATTACCGAGATAGCACTAGTACTGAGGGCGAATAGGACATGACCATGGTTAAGCCCCGATACCGATTGAAAAGTACAAGAGAGGAATACAAGGTAAAGCATAAAGACTAGGGAAACGACGCTAAGGTATTTCTCAGGCTAATTTGAGCACCTTCGCATATTCTTGTGAATGTTGCAACCTAAAGGTGTGACAGAAAAATTAAAAGCAAAGTCTGGGTAAAGAGGCAATAGAAGAGTTTAAATTAAAGATAAAGAAATGACACGTGATAATACGCCTAAAGTGTTATAAGCGGGATTAAGGGAAATGGTTTAAGCGCGACGATCAGAACAAGCGGGTTACAGATGACAGTGAATTTATATGTCAAATCGAGAACTCTTCGGGGTATACCAGTTGATAAAAGTCAGAGTACAGGGCAGCTGGGTAAAGTTATTATATGAGGAAACTTCAGCGCTACTTGATAACCAACTCTAAATATGGAGACTAAGAGCTAAAAGCAAAGTGACAGTTAAAATCTTTTAAAAAGGAAATCGAGAGGTGATACATGATGTTGAAGATTTCAGAATATGGACTGTAACAGCAGAGCGATGTATGACTATTGAAGTAAGATAATACTACACCTTCAAAAATTTCATTTTATGTGTAAAGTTACGAAGGGTCTACAAGTTACCAGAGGTGTCAATACTCCAGGGATAGTAAAGTCTAATAAATCGACGAGGGACGTCTGCGCGTTATAAAAATCTTATTTAAAGATTAAGAGGTAAGATGAAATGAATGATACATCTTAAGGGAGTAACTATAGAAGAAGAAAGAGTCGAGTTAAGAATAAGTGCACCAGGGAGAGGGTAAGATTTCAGCGGAAGAGCTCACAATACAACCGTCAACCAACTGTGAAATGAAAGGGAGAGTAAAGACAACGACGTGGAATTACCACCTCGAGGGGCAAGGGCAAGAACAAATATTATGGAGATGGTTACTGAGAGAGCTGGAATGCGTTATAATAAAGAGAAGGGATCGACCAATAAAAGAGGCATGTGAAGGGCATAATTCAGTAAAAGAACATTTAAGGAAGTATTGGGAACGCATGACTAGTTTAACATTCGAGGATGAATGTTCCAAAGGGGGGAAGAATGTTATATCCCGTATTTTTGTACGTCGAATTATTCGCAAGCTAATTGACATAAGTTAAGGACGGGATTATTTTGGGATATGAAATAGGGACTTTTAATTCTCAATTTTAATTAGTGCACTATTTGTTTATAAATTTCGATTGGTATAGAAATATTATTGGAAATTAGGGACTAATTAACCATAATTAGATTATTAAGTAGGGATTAGTTATTAATTAAGATTAATTATGTTTGGAGTGGGCCCCATCCATAGTTAATTAAAAAAAATCAAGAAACCAAAATTGGTGAGCCATAGGAGGAAACACGTGTACAAGGGGGAGGCACCATATATATATATACTTAAGTTGATGACTAATTAGGCAATTCACTTTCATTTTGCAATTAGAAAGCTAGAAAGAAAAAAAAGGGACATTCCCATGGCTGCCAAGCTCTCGGCCAACCATGGTTAATGAGAATAAATTAATTTTGCTCGTTTTGATTAAGTTCCAAGGTGATTTGCAAGTTAAAGGAGGTGATAGCAACATTGGGTAATAAATTGCGGAAGAAGAAATAGTGAAATTGGAGCAAATAAGTGTAGAATTTCCTCCGATTAAATTAAGGTAAGATTTTCTCATTTTATGGTGTAATTGTACTAACGATAGCGTTACTGTCATATCGAATAGGCTAAAGAGGAGGACGAAGCGAACTTGATTACGGTTAACCTATAACAGGTATCTAAAGCTAACCCATCTTTCTTTTTGGCATTATCTTTATGAAACAAAAAGACGACGTATATATGATCCCAAAGAAGTTCAAATTCTTAGAGACACTATGATTATTATGTTCTTGATTTCCATAAGCTATTTCATATGGTTTTGATAAGTGTTTATGATTTCTGAAGTTCCTTTTGCTATAATCCATAATGACATTCAAGGGATACTTCAAATGACTGTCGCCATTGATACTCAAGTGTTAATTCATTCTACTTATTCTGTTTGAGTCTCTGATGATGATTTAGTCTGTCTATGGTTTCTCACCACTCTGCTCGTGCATGTCTCAATATGTCTTTCACCGAGTCCCGGGCCGGGTATGTATTCGTGCAGAGTTTCACTGCATTGTTCACCGAGTCCCTCACTAGAGGGCCAGGTACGGTATATGTATATGATGATATGATTATGGCACCGAGTCCCATGATGGGCTAGGTATGGTATACGTGTACACGACTTTATTCACCGAGTCTCATGATGGGCTAGGTATGGTATACGTGTACACGACTTTATTCACCGAGTCCTATAATGGGCCGGGTATGATATATGATAATGATATGCATAATTTTGTTCAGTAAGGCACAGGTACACTGATTTCTTGATTATCATACTTGTCTCCTGGAATCTCTACTTCAGTTATGATCTTCCTTAATGCATTTCATGCTTTATATACTCAGTACATATCTCGTACTGACCCCCTTTCTTCGGGGGGCTGCGTTTCATGCCAGCAGGTACAGATACTCGATTCAGTGATCCTCCAGCTTAGGATTTTCCAGTCAGCTGTCTTGGAGAGCTCCATTGTCCCGGAGCCTAGACTTTTGGTACAGATCTTTTGATATGTATATATGTTTGTCCAGGGGTACGATGGGGCCCTGTCCCGTCATATTTCACTGCTAATACTCTTATAGGTCTGTAGACATGTGTGTGGGTTATATATAGATTATGATCAGTTGTGTCTGTATGGTTTGTTGTGGATATTTCTGTTTGTTGTGGCAGCCTTGCCGGCTTGCATATGATATCGATATGTAGTGGCAGCCTTGTCGGCGTGCGTAGTATATTGACATGTAGTGGCAGCCTTGTCGGCTTGCGTATTTTATTACGTTGTGATTGGTTATGACTCCTCAACAGACAGATTATCATGATATGTGGCGTTGTGAACCTTGGGGTCTTTGCCAATTCGCATATTGTCTATAGCGTCAGTCTGACTATGTCTAACAGGTACGTACATGAGTGTCCAGCTCGGGCACTAGTCGTGGCCCACGGGGCTGGGTCGTGACATTTATGATGACCCAACGGCTCACAATCACCAAAGAATTGGAGAACACACTTCAATCACAACCAACTTTAAAGCTAGGGCAGAGAGATACGAATTTTGCTGATGGGGGATTATTTTTGGGTGTGAGTTGTGTATTTATGGGGTTTAGAGAGGAGGAAGATGATCGGTTATGGCGGGGAGTTGTGGGAATGGAACGTTACTGGGTGGGGAGATCGTGGGACTGGAGGGAAGCTGATGTTTCTCTGCCCTTTGATTTAAATCACTGGCCTTTATTATATTTAGATCGTGCCCTTTTTTTTTTATTTCTAAATACGGTCCGTAAAGTGATTTACGACCCATATTTAAAGATGTTGATGTGGGCAGTACACTGTATTGTCTCATAATAGTTTACGATCTGGTTTACGGACCGTATTGTGAAATACGGTCCGCCCTCCATGGTCGTAAACTAGCATGTTACATTACAGTGCTTACTGTTTTGTAACATTGTTAAATACGCCCTGGTTTACGGTCCGTATTGTGGAATACGGTCCGTAAACTGCAGGCGTATTTTGCAATGTTACGAGACAGTTTCTTACAACTGAACTTACCTGCTTTTCAGCAATATTTTCTACAATATATCCCTTCACAAAAACAACCATTACCCTATATGTAATAAAAAACAAACTAAAAAATAAACATTACACTTGGGTTGCCTCCCAAGAAGCGCTTGATTTAACGTCGCAGCACGACGGTGGTGACCATTCACTCCTTATCTTGGTACACCAGATCATTGTTCGTTCCGAGGTGTTTCAACCTGTAGCGATCAGCAATCCTATCCTCCGAAACCATTCTGTGATTGTGCTTCAATCTCTGCCCATTCACTTTAAATGCCCGAGTTCCATCTCCGGACATTAACTCAATTGCTCCATGGAGTGAAACACCTACCACCTCAAACGGACCAGACCACCTTGATTTAAGCTTACCAGGCAGCAACTTTAACCGAGAGTTAAATAGCAACACAGGGTCACCCTTGTAGAACTCTCGCTTCAGGATCATCTTGTCATGGTATTGCTTCATCCTTTCTTTATAAAGTGCTGCACTCTCATATGCCTGGTACCGAAATTCATCTATCTCATTTAGTCGAAACAACCTGAGCTTGGTTGCTTCCTCCCAATCCATATTCAGTTTCTTCAGCGCCCACATAGCCTTGTGCTCAAGTTCAACAGGCAAGTGACAAGCTTTTCCGAATACAAGCTTGAAGGGTGAAGTTCCAATCGTAGTCTTGAAAGCAGTCCGGTATGCCCTTAGAGCATCATAGAGCTTGCGGGCCCAATCAGTTCTATTTCCATTCACTGGTTTTGCTAGAATACTCTTGATCTCCCTATTGGACACTTCAACCTATCCACTTGTCTGAGGGTGATAAGGCGTTTCCATATAGCTTGAAGGGTGAAGTTCCAATCGTAGTCTTGAAAGCAGTCCGGTATGCCCTTAGAGCATCATAGAGCTTGCGGGCCCAATCAGTTCTATTTCCATTCACTGTTTTTGCTAGAATACTCTTGATCTCCCTATTGGACACTTCAACCTATCCACTTGTCTGAGGGTGATAAGGCGTTGCCACATAGCTTGAAGGGTGAAGTTCCAATCGTAGTCTTGAAAGCAGTCTGGTATGCCCTTAGAGCATCATAGAGCTTGCGGGCCCAATCAGTTCTATTTCCATTCACTGTTTTTGCTAGAATACTCTTGATCTCCCTATTGGACACTTCAACCTATCCACTTGTCTGAGGGTGATAAGGCGTTGCCACCCTATGTTTTACACCATACTTCTCCATCAGTCCCGCGAAAGCTGTATTGCAAAAGTGGGATCCACCATCGCTGATTAAAGCCCTCGGAGTACCAAAACGATTAAATATGTTCTTCTTGAGGAACCCCATAACACTCTTGGCCTCATTATTGTGTAAAGCCACCGCTTCTACCCATTTTGACACATAGTCCACAGCAACCAAGATGTATTTCATGCCACCCGAAGTCACAAAGGGTCCCATAAAGTCAATCCCCCAGACATCGAACACTTCCACCTCCATAACAAAATTCATAGCCATCTCTTGCCTTCTGCCGATATTCCCTTGCCTCTGACATTAATCACAGGACCGCACCAATAGATTAGCGTCATGAAAAATAGTCGGCCAGTAATAGCTACACTCAAGTACCTTAGCCGCAGTCCGGTTTCCGCTATGATGACCCCCAACAGGAGAGTCATGGCACGCCTTTAGAATCTCTATCACTTCACTTTCCGAAACACAACGCCGAATGATGTTGTCAGTGCATGTTCGGAACAAATAAGGCTCGTCCCAATAGTACTGCCGAGCGTCCCGCAGGAATTTCTTCTTTTGGTAGGCTTTGATATCTTCTGGAACTATGCATGTTACCAAATAATTGGCAATGTCAGCATACCACGGTGCCACTTCATTTGACACAGCCAACACCCGCTCCTCCGGAAAAACATCATCTATATCAAGCTCATCAGAAGGTCTCCCAGCCTCTTCATGCCGAGAGAGATGGTCAGCAACCTGGTTACAGTACCCTTGCGGTCCTTTACCTCAAAATAAAACTCTTGCAGCAATAGTACCCATCCGATCAGTCGCGGCTTTGCTTCCTTCTTTGCCACGATGTATCTCAAGGCTGCATGATCAGTGTAAACCACTACTTTGGACCCCAACAAGCAGGCCCGAAATTTCTCAAAAGCAAACACAATGGCAAGCAGCTCTTGCTCCGTCACCGTGTAATTCATCTGTGCAGCATTCAATGTTCTGTTGGCATAATAGATCGGGTGCATGATTTTATTGTGCCTCTGCCCAAGCACAACACCTATTGCAAACCCACTAGCGTCACACATCAGTTCAAATGGCAGGGACCAGTCAGGAGCAACAATAATAGGGGCCGTGGTGAGACGCTTTTTTAACTCCTCAAATGCCTTCTGGCACTTATCATCAAACACAAATTTAGCCTCTTTTTCAAGAAGATTGCATAATGGATTGGCAATCTTGGAGAAATCTTTGATGAGGCACCTGTAGAACCCAGCATGGCCCAAGAAACTTCGGACACCTTTCACTGAGTTAGGTGGAGGAAGTTTTGCAATCACATGAATTTTTGCTTGATCGACCTCGATTCCTTTTTCAGAGATTTTGTGACCGAGGACGATTCCTTCCTTCACCATAAAATGACACTTCTCCCAGTTTAGCACCAGATTGGTCTCCTCACACCTTTTTAGCACTTGACCCAGATGGCCAAGACAATCTTCAAATGTATCACCCACCACAGAAAAGTCATCCATGAACACCTCCAAGAATTCCTCTACCATGTCAGAGAAGATTGACATCATGCATCTCTGAAAAGTGGCTGGTGCATTACACAAACCAAAAGGCAACCGGCTGAATGCAAATGTCCCATAAGGACAAGTAAAAGTGGTCTACTCCTGATCTTCTAGAGCAATGTTGATCTGATTGTAGCCCGAATAACCATCAAGGAAGCAATAGTAGGAACGACCCGCTAGCCTATCAAGCATCTGATCAATGAAGGGCATAGGGAAGTGGTCCTTGCAAGTGGCTATGTTGAGCTTGCGATAGTCCATGCAAACTCTCCATCCGATGACAGTTCTGGTCGGGATCAACTCATTCTTTACATTTGGCACAACAGTAATGTCGCCCTTCTTAGGAACACATTGGACTGGGCTCACCCACTTACTATTAGCAATTGGGTAAACCACGCCCGCATCCAGCTTGCATATTCTCATTCAGTCACCTCTGATGCTCTACACTCAGTTTGCTACCCTCCTCCAACTGAATTTTGTGCTCACAGATCCCAGATGGAATACCTCGAATGTCTGCTATGGTCCAACCAATAGCACGCCTATACTCCCTCAACACCTCCAAAAGCTGCAAAATCTGCTTCTCGGTCAATAGGGCCGACACAATCACCGGTAATGTATTGTCCGAACCAAGGAACTCATATATTTCTGATGTGATGGGAGCTGCTTAAGCTCCAACTTAGGTGGCTCAATGATCGAAGGCTTTGCTGGAGGAGTTGTTCTATTTTCCAGATCAAGATTCATCTTCTTTGGGTGGTATGTATATGAGCCCAACCCAACAAGTGAATTAATTGTCTCCACATAGCCTTCCATGTCTTCAGTATCGAAGTTCATAAGAATTCCAGCTAAAGCCTCACCCAAACTCTCTTCTTCCATCTTGAAATCCACTGCTTCATCAACAACATCGAATGAAGCAATTACCGAAATACTCTCATAAGCACTTGGTAACTTCATCCTTTTGCTAGCCAGAAAAGTCACTTCTTCATTGTTGACTTGGAACTTGATTTCATTTTTCTCCGAATCCATCAGAACCCTCCCTGTAGCAAGGAAAGGTCTCCCCAGAATGATAGGAATGTCCCGATCAATAGCACAGTCAAGAATCACAAAATTAGCGGGCAACATAAAATCACCAACCCGCACAATCACATCATCAACCACCCCAACAGGTCTTTTGATAGACCTGTCAGCCATCTGCAATCTCATTGTAGTCGGCCTTGGCATCCCCAAACCTGATTTTTTATATATAGCAAGGGGCATCTTTTTTTTACTCGCCCCATTATCACACAATGCACGAGCAAAATCATGGTGCCCAATAGAACAAGGAACGGTGAATGCCCCAGGATCTCCCTTTTTCTGCACAGTTGTAGTTGAAATAATGGAACTCACAGTGTGAGTCAAACTCACGGTTTCATGCTGCACCGTTTTCTTCTTGGTCAGCAGATCCTTCAAATATTTCACAAAACTGGACATCTCCTTGACAATTTCCAAGAAGGGAAAATTCAGAGATAACTGCTTCAGCTAATCATAAAACTTCTCGAACTTAGCATCTTCCTTCTTCTTTCCCAACCTCTGAGGAAAAGGAGGTTTAGATTTGAAAAGCTGCGTCAAAGGGCGGAGCGCCCCATTTACAGCCTGCTTGCTTGTGTTTTCAACTTCCTTCACCATCTCTGGAATATCAGCAACCTTTTTGTTAGTAGAATTCTCCTCAGCAATAATGGGTGCTTCAGACTGCACCTCATCTTCTTCATCTATCTGCTCAAGATCAATCACCTTCTCAGCAGCCCCCTGGAGTGTTTTACCACTCCTAGTAGTGATGGCAAACACACGATCTACACTGCCTCCCCCATTTTTGGGATTTGGAATAGTGTCACTCGGAAGTCCTCCCTTGTTGCTCTCTAGAAATATCCCTCATCTGCGACTCAAGCTTCTGAATAGCCGCTCTATGGGAACCCACTGCTTCTGTCAGCCCAGATAAAGTCCTTTCTGACTTAGATTGATTGGCCAGAATCTTCTCAAGCATTGCTTCAAATTTCGAACTACCTTGCTCTGTTGATTGCCCTTTCGGTGGTATATAAGGATTGGAACTCTTGTTCCCAAAATTGTTGCTGTTGTTGTAGCTCCCTTGGTTCGCACCACCATAATTATTGTTGTAGTTCCCAGAGTTGTTGTAAACACCTTGACCTTGCTGAGGTCTCTATTGATTCTGATTCTGATAGACACCTTGGTAATTCTGTCTTTGATAACCCCCTTGAGAGTTATTAACATAATTAGCATCTTCAATCTGCATAGGTGGACCATCTTGAGCATGGTACATCCCTTTTGGCAAAACTGTATTGTCCTCACAAACATTTACCTTCTTGATTTGAGATTCATCAAACTTCTTCGTAAGCAAGGAAATATTTGTTGCAAGTTCTGCCAATGTTTGCTGCGTGTCATTATTCTCCTTCACTATATTCTGGATCATAGCACCACCATACGGTACCACATCAGCATTGTTTGATTGCCAAGCCTGAGTATGAGTTGTCAGCTTGTTAAGTATGGTGGTCACTCGTCGAGAGGTCTTGTTCATAAAACAACTATCAACTGCATTATGAGTTACTGACTGTGTCACTGGATCTAACCTTCGGTAGAACTTCTCCATCAATATATGTTCCAGAAAACCATCATTCGGGCTCTTCTACAAATACTCCTTAAATCTCTCCCAGGCTTCATATAGTTGTTCCCCCGATCGCTGCTTAAATTCATATATCTTGTCATGAATCTCAGTCTTCTTGCTAGGGGAGTACCACTTTGTGAGAAAAGCAGCTACCATCTCTGCCATGAAGTAATTGAATTTCGGGGCAACTTCTCGAACGATGTTCTTGCCTCTCCAGCTAAGGAATATTTGAATAACCTCAACCGAATAGCATCTTGTGGAACATTGTTCTGGATGTGATTAGCACACACATCCACAAAATTCTGCAAATGACGTTGAGGGTCATTCTCGGTAGAGTTTCGAAAGTATCCCTCAAGTTTCAACAGCTGGTATAGAGATGAGTCAATTTTCACAGTAGCAGCTCCAACTCGAGGTTGAACAATAGCAGATGCATAGTGCTCCTCTGGAAAAAGTTCAGTAAAAACATTCTCATCATCAGATTCATTCGCCTAATTGTTCAACAGATTCCCCTAGCTATCAGCACGTTGATTTTGCTGATTTTGATTCATGTTTACCTGGTTTACACAGAGTAGCAAACAAGGTGTGATGGAATAAGCAAAAGACTTTAATCAAAGCGAACATTATCTAGTAATTTCAAAACTGTATTCCCCGGCAACGGTGCCAAAATTTGATACCCTCAAATTACACATATTAATGGTATAACACGGACATTGTCAAATATAGTAACCCAACAAGGTTGGGGTCGAATCCCAGAGGGAATATGGTGTGAAAAGGTTACTAAAGTCGTAGGATGCTAAGTTCTAGGTCTAATGTCTTAATCCGATGATTTTGGTAAAAGTTGGTTTTTCTATAACTAATTGTTATTTATTGCTTTGGTGGTAATTTATGGTAAAAGAAACTAAGGTTGTGTCCCCGTTAGATAGAATGTATGATCATGGGTATTGATCTTGATATAGTTGTAATGGATCATTATATGAATGCACTTAATCTCTATGTGAATCTCTACTATTTCCCAATAAATAAAGATTATATCTTTCTATGATTTTCCCAAATATAAGAAAGTAACTATGAAGAACGATTAATCATGCCAAGTAAATTCTCCTTATTCCTAAGTGAATTTATTAAACAAAGTTTAAAGCTTTGAGTTCTTGTTAGTTATTCTTACCAACCCTAATTTTTTTCCCAAATAAATCAAGGTTTATGGCTATAGGCAATGTTTGCAGCCATTAATTATGAATGAAGAATGAAGAATAACTAAACCCTAATAATCCATTATTTGTATATTAATCACAAACCCAATCACAAAACACCCATCAATGGGTTCACAACCCTAGTAAGGGAATTTAGCTACTCATGACAAAGAACAAGAAATAAGAAATTGAAGAATTCATAATTGCTTACTTTGGAGGAAAAGGTGAATTGATAATACTTGAATTGATGTTTGAATTTTCAAAAACTAGAGAGTATTTGATGTTCTATGTCAAGAGACAAAAATATAACAACTGATGTCTATTAAAAACCCTACAATGACTATTTATAGGTTTTGAAAACATAAAAGTTACAGATTTGCACTTTGGTCCCGTCGTTACGAAATACGAAAGTAAATTGAAATACTGACCGTAAATCAGTTTACGACCCAGTCGTCCTTCAATTGTGAGCAAATTCCATCTTTTAAAATACGAACCGTAAAGTGGTTTACGGCCCATAAACTGCCTGGTCGTCTTTCAACTTCCAAAACTCAGACTTTCTGCCAATTGCTGGAATGGTTAAATACGTGTTGGAATACGGATCGTAAACTGAAATACGGTCCGTAAACTGAGCTCGTAAATCACCGTCTTCTCAACCTCCCTTTCTGGTTCTGTTATCCTTTAATACGACCCGTATTGTAGAATACAGACCATAAATTGAGTTTACGACCTAGTTCTGCACTTTCAAGTGTTGCCAAATCTGTTCCGTCACCTGAAAAACACTAAAAACCACGAAAAATCACATGGAGCTGCTTAAAAACAAGTAAAACTTATAGCAGAAAAGCATCAATTTGTGGCGTAAAATCACGCCACATCAGTACACCAGGCAAGAGTTAGCTTAGTTGTATTAGTGTGTGGCTAGAGTTAGTAAATGTGGTGAATTCCTAAAGGGTGCCTTTGAGTGGTACACTAGGCTGGGGTGAGTCTAGGTGTATTAGTGTGTCACGACCCAACCTACCATGACTGGCACCAACCTAAATCCTAGTGGGCGAACCAACACATGAGTCATCTATTCATTAAAGTCCGATTTTATATTAACCAAGGCAACCAGGTGTTACTCATTCAAGCATCAAATAAAACAAAATAAGTCATGCTATAAATACTGAAGTAAGTGCGGAAGTTCTAACTATTACAAAATCCCCAAAATCCAAAAATTATCGTATAGGACTCTAATCTAAAACATTTCTAAGGAATGAAATCTGACTAATAAATATCAATAATGTCTAGAATAAGAAAAGAGATCATAAGAAGAAGATCTTCGGGCGGCCTGGCATGGGAAGATGCGCACTCTAGATCTATCAACAGACATCCTCAACGCTAGATGTGAGGGCAGGTAGCAGTCTCTGCATCACAATCTGCACTCCAAAGAATGCAGCAAGGTAGTATCAGTACAAACACTATGTACCGGTAGATATCATAGGCCGACTAAGATTAGTATTATGCGTATCTCATAAAATCAATAGAATAAACAAGCCATCCAACATACATGAATATCAAATAACCATAACAAGTCAACTAAGGATAATCAGAGTAAAATCACCAAGATATCAAGTATCAAAATCAACGGAAGCCACAACGGAAATAAGTCTACCACAATAACCACTCTCGCTGTACACACATGCTAACTGATGTCATTGCTCAGTAGTCATGACCTGCAGGGGATCTATAGTGTCCATGTACCACTCGTTTCGGATTCATTCCTCGGACCCGAGCACAAACCTCCGCTTCGGAACGAACCTCGGTCGCAGGACATAATCCAGGTCACATGTGTACCTTTCCATACCTCTTTACAAAACAGTGTTTCTTACCTTCTCATTATCAATGCTCAAATCATCATTTCATGTCACAATACCTTTGAGAATATCATATTAGCTTCTTATCACAACACATCCATTGTAGATTTAACACACAGGAATAGTGGCACGAAGCCTACACAATCACTCAACCACATTCACATAGGACTTTAGCCACACAATATCATGCATGAAAACTAGACATGCTTTCTCCTAAAGAATTCACAAAACATACAATTAACAAACCAAAGTCTAACTCAAGTAGATCGTAACCAACCTCAAACGTGGAGGTGGAACAACAGAAGTCACTCCGCTAAAGTTTTTCCCTTCCTCAAAGCCTCGGAAGGCTCAAAGTCTAGTAATAGAAGACTCAATGAGTCACGAATACTCTAGTCATAATCACCAAATCAAGATTACCCTTCCCTTTATGCCATTCCAAGGGGCGGATGAGTTTCTAGGATTAAAGCAACCTATCAAGGGCTTAGTAATCATTAAACATGAATTTGTAACTATATTATATCAACATGCCCACTACAAGTATATTTCATGGTCAAAACACCATTTTTATAGAACCCTAGGTCTCAATCCACTTAATTTATGGCTCTAAGTATTCAATTTATGATTTAGAGAAATCAACCCAAGCCGTTTGATGATCACTAAGTGATAATAACCATAACCCATCATGTTTTGAAGGTTTGTTAATTTTTAGGGTTTCTATAACAATCCCACCATTGAAGACCCACAAAAGGGATGATAATCATGAAGGAGAAACGAATGATAGAAAGGGATAGATGAGACTTACCTCTCAAAAGATTCTTGCCCTAGCTTAGAATTTCACTCTAGGTGCTTTTTGGGAACTATGTTGGTGTTTTATGAATAAGGAATGGGAGACTAAGTCTTTAAAACACGAATTTCGTCCCCCCGTCGATCGCTGCAGCGGTCTCGCTATAGAGGCCAAGTGACCGCTATAGCAGACCCAATAGAAATTCGCTCACCGCTATAGCGGTCCATTTTCCGCTATATCGGTATCGCCGTAGTGAATAATTGCCCGCCACAGTGGTCACAAGAGAAATGGTTGGCCGCTGGGAGCGGTCAACCCATCCCTACAATGGTACTCCCATTTCTGCAGCAGTGCCTTTTGGGTAGTGAGCTCGACTTTTGTCTAGTTTTCTCCCTTTTCAGTCCACATTTTATCCGAGGCCTCACAAACACAAACAAAACATGCACACAGGCAGAAAAACACTATACGAATCCACCCATGTCCTCGAAATTTCCAATAGAGTTCTAATTTTCCACGTCACCCCCAGACGGACTCCATACAAGTAAAACAACAATCGCAAGCAAGTCAAATTTTAGCTCTTAAGCTTACACAATCGAGTTCTTACTAGCTCGTTCTACCCTTGGAAAGGTTCTATTTGGTGGGATGATCCTACATTTCCCATAACGATCGGAAGGGTCGTTACATAGTGTGCTTAGCTAGGGGTTCAAGGGTGAGAGGTGCATAAGCGTTATTGTAAGGGTGATGAATTATGGGAGTTATTTCATAGCTTATGATAGAGTTATAACCAAAGTTGCTCGGTTAGTGTAGTCGAAATCCTACTGGTGTATGTCGTGATTTCTAATCCTTTGAGTAAAGAGTTTTCACATAAAATTCCTGTGTTGATTTTCGTACTGCATTATATAAGGGAACTGGTACAACACCAGGTCCCTTATATACTGTTTGGTTGACGCATAGCCTACAACAGGTACTATGCCACCAACTCACTGCTTATCCACCCCACATTAGTATGTCATACCACACTCCACCACCTCTCAACCCTACCCAAATTCCTGGAACTACCCATTCTGTGCCATCGTACCAGGCCCTACAACCCACTCACGGCAACCTTGCTATCCGCGCAAGCACCGTCATTCTACCAACTTCACGAACCACCCACACACCCAAAATCCATACCGCACATCTAATCGTATCCTTCCATACCCCGGTCACACCAAACGCCGTTTCCCTAGAAAATTAGAAGCTCGGTCACTACGAAGAGATGGAGATGGACTGGAGAGCTGAACAAGATAGGCGTGACAATGAAATTGAGCGCAAAGTCGCAGAAATGATTGAAAAATCCACAAGAACCACTCGTAATGTAATGATACACTCAAATTAAATTTTTTTTAATAGCGTAAAGAAGACGATGTCAAATATAGGAACCAAACAAGGTTGGGGTCAAATCCCGCAGAGAATATAGTGTGAAAACTTTACTAAACAAATATTACACCAATCTTGCGGTCCTGTTGTATTAGAAAAAAAGGGTTTTATAAGAGTTTCAAGTTGTGGACTAATTTAAAGTGACTAGTAATTTAAAGTTGTAAATATATGGGTAAAAAGAACCAAGGCTGTGTCCCAGTCAGATAAAGTGTACAATCATGGGTATTGATGTTGATATACCTCTAATGGATCTTTGTATGAATGCACTTAATTTCTATGTGAATTTAGACTATTTTCCAATAAGAAAAGATTATTTCTTTTTGTGCTTTTCCCAAAGATAAGAAAGTATGCATGAAGAATAGTTAATTATACTAAGTAAATTCCTCTTATTCGTAAGTGAATCTATTAAACAAGATTTAAAGCCTCGAGTTCTTGTTATTTGTTCTTACCAAACCCAAGTTATTTTCCCAAATAAACAAAAGTTTATGGCATTAGCTATTGTTTTCAACCACTAACTATATGATTAAAACGAAGAACAATAAACACTAATAATCCATTTTGCGTATATCAATCACAAAACACCCATCCTTGGGTTCACAACCTTAGTAAGAAAATTTATCTACTCATAGAAGAAGAAGAAGAAGAAGAAGAAGAAGAAGAAGAAGAAGAAGAAGAAGAATAAATAATTGAGATCATAATTCTTATAAATGATTGAATGGAATTGAAGAGAAACTAATTGCAATTGTTTGTAATCCCAAAAAGACTTCAAAAACTATGAGTATTCAATGCTAAGGAAATAAAACTGAAATCTGGTGAATTGTGGCCTACAAGAAACCTACATCAGGTATTTATAATAGTCTAAGTCGTGAAAAACATGTTGACAAAATTTCCTCCGTCGGATCAACATACGGACCGTAAATATTATACAGTCCGTAAAACCTGTAGTTCCTATCCGTAAAATCTGCTTTTGCTGCCAAGATCTACGATTCCTTTTGACGGACCGTAAATATTTTACGGTCCGTATAATTGGTCTATAAATTCTTCTTTCAGTTGAGACTTGTGGTTACTGATCTACGATCGGATTAACGGACCATAAATAATGTACAGTCCGTACTTTCTGCCGTGAATGCCCTCTTTAGGTATGAGACTTCTCTGTCACTGATCTATAGTTGAATTGTGTAACGACCTGTTTGGTCGTTATAGTCTTTTCGGCATTTTCGTCTCTTCCCAAGCATTGATTAGCTCACTTTTGACCCAAGGGGACCGTTGAAATGCTTCTCAAGGTGTCTAGACTTGATTTGGGCGACATTTTGTGAAATATGAGTTTTAAGCGAAAAAGCATTGACCCAAAGTTGACTTTTGGGTAAATGGACCTTTTGTGAAAATCCATCAATTTCGAGATGTCTAGATGGTCATTTAGGTCTTGTATGTATATCTAGTTCGGTTCCTAATGCACTGGGATGCATTTTGGGACCTGGGTTGGGGAAATAGAAGTGAGGTATCGGGGGTTGACTCGGGCAACGAGACCTCTGTTTGGAATTCTGAGGCCACGAGGGCACTCGTAGCATATGTTTGTGTGGGTCAATGTATGTGGTTTATAAGCAGATGTCCTCGGGAGAGATCGGGAGTTCATTTGAGACTTATAAAAATGTGGTGGATTCTGGTACCTGGTGCCCGCATTGGCGGTACTACTGTTGTCCCGTTGGCACTAGTGCTGTCCCAGCGACACCGCTGTTGCGGCATGTTGGCCGCTGCGGTAGCCAAGTATGTCTTGGACCAAACCGCTGGGGCAGTCTTGTGGGTGCTGTTGCGGTCCAGTTACCGTCGTACCGATAACGAGCCTGTTATTTCATTAAGTGTGCATTAAATAAACCCTTTGTCTATCATTTAATATCATTTCAAAAAGTGAGCTCTTGGGGACTGGTTTAAAATATTATTGGAGAAAGCTTTTGGCAGTAAGTTTTGCTTATCCCTTTACTAATTCCTTGTTCCTAATCATCATCGATTCCATCGTCCTTAGAAATTCCTTAGTAATGGATGATGAAAGTGGGTTTTAATGATTGTTCTATCTAAGCTAATTAATGTTGAAATTGATGAGGTTTATGCAAGATTTTGATGAATCTAAGTTTGTTGATCATATATCTTCCATTATTAGAGTTGAATTCTTGAATCAAAGAGTTAGGGGTTATACTCAAATTTGGGGTTTTGCGTGAAATTAGAAATTAGGCCTATCGTTGATTTAAATCAGCAATTAGTGGTTGGGTTATAATCACCTAGTGCGTAATTTGGTATTTTGCTTCCGAATTTCCTATTTTGACCTTGTAGGCCCCGTTTCTCTAGGGTTGGATTTGACCTAAACTGAATGGTAATAATATTAGTATCATTCTGTTACACTTGGTAGTTTTTTTTTGTACATTGAGATTCGCCAGGTGTTAGCTGTTCAATTATGGACATTGGAGTGATTTTCAAAGATATATGAGATTAGATATTATTATCTTGAAATTTTGAGGGTTTAAGCTCACATAATAAGCTACGGAAGGATCGGAGGGCAAGTGAATCAAGGAAATTAAGTTTGTTGGACTTTGGAGAAAATACGAGGGGTTGGCCGTATAACTGGAAAAATTCTTGTTTTCATTCTTGTCGACTCGTTTGACTTCCAATCCTCGTGGAACCTTCTTGACACATATATAACACTTTTTTAACCATACAATAGGCCCTATAGCAATCCTTGAAGATATTACTAAATAAACGTTAACTCAATTGTAGCGCAAACCTTTCCGAACACGACTCACATTACACTTCCTTCAACATACTAAACTTCACATATTCGTATAACTTCGAAATCTTATGGTATGAACGTTAAGCTATCTAATACATCCCATAATCTCATAAGGATTTCATAATCACCTTAAGCTCACATTAGTCTATCCATAAGGCAACACATACGGAATTTCTAAGGTATAACACATCTGATCTCTGCTCGATCAGCTAAGCCATCTTGTACCTTGCCGGGGTACAAGACATGAACATGACATGAATGGATCCAAATCCCTCAATAGGGAAAAATATGAAGGTATCATCCTAACTGGGCGGAGCGATCCTTATCCTACGCTGGCAAACGTAGTTTCAGGCTATCTGAGCCTTCTCGGTAATCTGTGCAACTCCCAAAAACATGAACATGAATATTGGTGGATCTGAGCCCATGGTTTTTCATAAACATAACTTGTGACATGGTTTGTAGATATAATATAACATGAATATAATTACGTAATATAACTTGCATGAAAACATTGAGACATGTGAGAGTTTTATGAAAATAAGCATAATAGTTCATAACTTGCATGTAAGAACCCATGGAATGCAAATGATGGGTTTTTGATGGATTACGGAGAAATTCTCAATAACCAAAATGAAATATCAAGAATACACTAATGAACTAATCATACAAACATAGTATATCATAGTAATATAGACTTAGGGTTATCATGAACATATCTAAAACCTTAGTTTTCGTATAATCTCATACTTTCATGGAAGAACGTGGCGTGGGGAAGAACAATGATGTTCCTACACGTAGGTAGAAAATTTACTTACCTTAGTCGCTCCAAAACTTGAAGAAAATGTCTGAACTTTTGAAGACGAAACCAAAGGTTTGAACTTGAAACCTTAAGAAGAGTTTTCACCGATTTTTGTAGCTACTGTTTGTGGCTCAAAGGGTACTGCTCCGGTCCTCCAAATCCAACCTTCACCATTCAAATTTTAGAATTACATATTATTAATACTCATTTAAAATTTGGGTTCGATCCAACGGTTAGATTACCGGGAAACACCAATTGAATATGGCTGGTCGGAGTGAAAGTCAACAGAAAAATATTAAGGTTTTCTCTAACTCTTTACAACTCTTGATTTTATAGGGTACCGGGGTGGATGAATTTATTCTAGTGTTTAGAAACGATGTAACCTTGTAGAATTCACAGGTTCTTGATTGAAAGATTTACCTTGGAGAAACCTTAGGAAACTAGATTGTCAAACCAAACTCTGGATGTTTTTTCTTGATTGCAAGAATGAGTTTCTTGCGGTTCTTGAAGGATTGGAATGCATAGGTTCTTTAGAGATGGAGGTAGAGAGGGGAAGAATAGACTCTTAGGGTTTAGAATAGTGTTAGGGACGTTTTTTCTTGATGAAATAATAAAATAAGGAGTCCCAATTCGAGTAGGAAAAGGCTCAAAACACAACCCCAAATCTGAAAATTCTACTCCAACCAACATTAGTAAAATAGGCATAACTCTTACCACAGAGCTTCGTTTGCGCTTTGCAGGATACCATTGGAAAGATATTTCAAAGGGCTACAAATTTCATGTTTTAACTTTTATCAAATTCCCAACGAATCAAGGGTTTATGTGTTCCCGAAGTAGGCCTGTCGACCATTTTCGCAAAACGCTCAAACTTTCAAATTCTCCGCTAAACTCCAATGCTACAAGTCTAAACTTTTTTCTAAGGTACGGGATGTAACAAACTTGATTAGTTTTCAAAGCACTTTCTACACCTTCCATCTTAGTTTCAATATATCATCATCTTACGAGTCAAATCTTAGCCCGAAGGTACGAGGTGTTACACTTACGGGTGACATTGATATATTATTGGTGTACCCACGATTGGTACTTGTGATATTGATTATATTTTTGGCTTACCTATGTCGTTACTTGTGATATTGAGCTAATTTTTTATGTTGACGCATGCATTTCACTCATTCTCATTATTCATGATATATTGATTAAGACATTGTTGGTACTTGGTGAAATATTGTGATGAGCTTGGATCGGTTTTTAAAAGTGAGTGATGTGAGAGTTCGATATCTGATGTTAGTTCCGGAATCATAGATTGAGTGAGTACATGGACTCCGGGGGTCCCCCAGGGTGGTGCCGGTTAGAAGTCCCCGTGGGCAAAGATCCGGAGTCTCGTCTGTCTATTAGGCAAAGATCCGAGATGAGTGGCAGTTAGACTTCACAAGTCACCTTGGGTTGTGCTACCGTGATGTCGATATTTCCGTCCGGAGTACATGTGTACCTATCTTTTGCATGTTATTGCATTGCATTTATACATTATTGCATTGTATTGCATTATGTCTTATTTTGTGATGACTTGGTGCTTACTTGCGGTATTGGTTTCATATTGGATGCATTGGAACTTGGAATAATTGGGTTTAGATGTTCTACTTAGGCGATGACGTGTACTTGGCGATGATTATGGTTGAATTCCTGTACTGAGAACAAATGGCATAATGATAGATGACGAGCATAAAAATATTTTGGAATCGAATGATGGTCATTAGAGGAGTTGCTTATCCTGCTTATTTGTGATTTTTTGTACTGATATGTGATTCTAACCATTATCGGTCTATGATGCTTACTCAGTACGCGATAATTTTACTGACACTACTCTTGGTACATCCCTTTCAGGGTGTAGAGTGTATCGGGTGGATAATTGTGACATGTCCGGAAATATGCGGTGCCTATCTTGAAGGCCTTCTCCTAATTTATTCCGGGATGGAGGTAGGGTCACAGAGTGTTGTTGTAATCTGAATCATTTAGTCACTCTTGTACTAGTCTAGACTGGGTCGTGGGGTGTCGAAATGAGTCTGTAGCTATTTAACCGTTGTAATCATTTTCAATCTTGAGTTTACTAAATAAATTGATTTTCGTTGTTAATTATATGTTGCTGGATTAAGTGGATTGTCTTTACTTGTTTTATGTGTTATTCGATTGAGGGTTCGCCTACCGAGGCCAGAAAGGTAGGTGCCCACACGATTCTAAATTGGGTCGTGACAAGTTGGTAGTAGGGCCTAGGTTACCGGTCTCATGCGTACAAGAGCAATGTCTAGAAGAGTCTCGTGGAATGGTACGTAGACGTCCGTGCCCATCCACGGGAGGCTATAGGGCATTTAGGAAATTTATCTTCTTTGTTTCGAATCGTGCTACTTCGGCCAAGTTGGTATCTCTGTGTCACGACCCGTCAAGAGGGCCGCGACGAACGCCCGGTGGTAGCCCACCAGGGCGCCCCTTAGCTTACACTTACTCTTTCATCTAGGTGAACCACATAATTTAACATACTTCTATTCATTCATCATGCTAGTCTCATTGGACAACAATGCCTTTATATCATAATTGGCATCTATGCCACATCAATGTATATGAGCCGACAAGGCTAGCAAAATGATATACAAAATATAGGCCAACAAGGTCGGATATATCTAACCATATACACGTGACTACGAGCCTCTAAGGGAAGTATAACACATCACATAAGCGGTACAGGACCCCACTATGCCCATAATTATGTACACAAAAGAATAAGTACCCAAAAACTATGGCTCCGAATGAAGTGGAGCTCTGCTAGGTGGTCTCTGAGAATACCGCTATGGATCGAGCCTGTCTCCCTGTGCACCTGCGGGCATAACGCAGCGTCCACAAACAAAAGGACGTCAGTACGAAGAATGTACTGAGTATGTAAAGCATGATCAATATCAATGTAGAAGCATAATGAACATCATAAGAAATAGCACAAGATGGGAGATGGTAATATTATCACCATGGGCACTTACATGCCTTTCATAGAAACTTTCCATTCTAACGTGTGGTTGTGCTCATACTTCAATATCCGTATCCATATTCGTATCCGTTCCATATTAGTACTCGTATTCGTATACATACCCTTATTCACATTCATATTGTATACATAATCATATCACATACTTAATCATATCATATACGTAGCATTTACATAACATACTCGACCCCGAAGGTTCGGTGTTCCACGTACCCGACCATAGCTAGGCTCGGTGGTCATACATACTTGGCCAACCAAGGCTCAGTGTTACACATACCTGGCCCTACCAAGGCTCAGTGTTATCCGTACCCAACTGCAGTGGTGTGCGCGCGTTACGTAAACATACATACATATACTACCCGGCCATATAAGCTCGGTGTTTCATAGTAGCCATACAAGGGCATACATACATATAGCTCATAAGCATCTTTACTATTATCGTTACTATCATCATCGTCATCGTTATCATCATCACTATTACCATTATAGTCTTCCTCAATATCAACATCACTATTATCATCATTCAACATACTTATCTTTATAGGCTTACTCGTCATACGAGGAACTTAGTACAATCATAGCATATCAAGAATCGTGCGCTTAATAGCTCGGAAGATCGAATCATTTATGAGACATCATAGACTTATGGAAGATTTAGATGTTTGGCCAAAGAACCATGCCTTATGAAACAAGGGTTAGCCTTACATACCTTTCCGTTCAACTATTTTACCACTTGCACGATCTCCTCCGAAGCTCACGTTTCTACCTTGATTAAAGTCATAATACCATTAGAATCGATAGCTAGCATACATGACTAAAATAGAGAAAATAGGGCAACGTCTCCTCTATTTATACGACATTCCTCTATAGTGTATTTGAACTCTCAAACGTCAACAATACATTCACAATACTACAACAATAGCCATTATTCATCCACATTATCCATATCCTAGATTCACTTTTCAATAATCCATGTCCATGGCCATAATGCACGACTATGTCCATTCACGTACATTGCTCATCTCATGTTCTCAACATCATTATAACACATTTACATTACAATACATCAAGACTCATAACTCAATTCAAACTATTTCGCAAAATGGCACTATTCTACATTCAGGACCCATTTTGCCATACCTCTCTACTATCCAAGTATTTCAACTCTTAAATACCTTAAACAACATAGAAACATCATAAATCTTACCTGAGATGTCGTAGGAACAAGCCTTAGTTGATAAAACTCCACTTGAGAAAAACCCTAGTTTATCTCCAACGAGATTTCTTGACTTGTATGATCCTTAATGGGTTTTCTTATACTTGATTCACTTAGTTTATGTTGTTGTTCACTAATAATCCTTGAATCCTTGTGGAATAATTGTAGAGAGAGGTTTTAGAGAGAAGGGATTGTCATGTGGAAATGAAATAATGAACTTGGTCTCTTATTAATAACCCAAAATCTGATCTTAAATGAATAGTCGTAGAAAGTGCACAGTGGTCGTAAACACAATTTACGGTCTGTATTTCAGTTTACGGACCGTATTTCGTGGTCGTATTTAAGGATGACAGAAACAGAAAGTCAGGCTGGGGACATGGTGGTTTACGACTTTGTTTACGGGCCGTATTTCAGTTTACGATCCGTATTCCAAGACGTCTTTAACCATTCCAGCATTTGACAGAAAGTTGAAGTTTTTGGAAGCTGAAATATGACATGGCAGTTTACGGACCGTATACCACTTTACGGTTCATATTTCATTTTACGACCAACTGGCCAGAATACTCGTATTCTTCGTTAGTCTATTCACTGTACGTTCACGGGGGAATTCCCGAAGTGTAACATTCTCCCCCCCTTAAGAACATTCGTCCTCGAATGTTAAAGTCTTCGGGGATTCTATAGAAATTTAGCCATAGTTTCCCCTATAATATGGCACTACCAACCTGTCACAACAACCCAAAATATCATCGCCTCACAGGGCTACGTCACAATATCAACATATCTATGGCCACACAAGACCAAAAGCATGATAATGAAATCATACATACCTCACACCGCTGATGTTTCATCTTGAATCTCTCCCAAGGGCTGAAATAAATGAGGGTATCTGGGTCGCATACTTTCTTCCGCTTCCCATGTCATTTCTTCTCGTTTACTGCTTCTCCATAAAACCATAACTGAGGCCACTTCTTTGTTTCTAAGCCTCCGTACTTGCCCATCTAGTATGGCAATGGGCACTTCTTCATAAGCCAACCTTTTTGTCACTTGCACATCGCTTATTGGCACGATCCTAGTAGGATATCCAACACATTTCCGAAGCATCGAGACATGGAAAACTGGATGAACTGACTCCAAATCCGGAGGTAGATCTAATTCGTAGGCCACTTTGCCCACTTTGCGCACAATCTCATAAGGTCCAATGTACCAGGGACTAAGCTTCCCCTTTTTGCCAAATGGCATTACACCTTCATCGGTGACACTTTCAAGAATACCCAATCTTTCACTTGAAACTCTAAGTCTCATCGGCGATTATCCGTATAGGACTTTTGACGACTTTGGGCTGCTAATAACCGATCTCGTATGATCTTGATTTTCTCTATGGCTTGCTGGACCAAGTCTGCCCCTATCAGTCTAGCCTCTCCTGTTTCAAACCACCCAATTGGGGATCTACACTTCTGCCCGTATAAAGCTTCATACGGTGCCATTTGGATTCTAGAATGATAACTGTTGTTGTAAGTAAATTCGATGAGTGTCAAATGGTCATCCCAATTTCCTCCAAAATCTATCATACATGCCCGCAACATATCTTCAAGAGTCTGAACGGTACGCTCGGCTTGACCATCAGTCTGCGGGTGAAATGCCGTACTAAGGCTCACTTGGGTCCCTAGAACTTCTTGGAAAGACTTCCAAAAATTTACTGTAAAATGAGTCCCACTATCAGAGATAATAGACGTTGGAACACCATGGAGTCTCACTATCTCTTTAACATTAGGCCTTGCATAATCTTCTGCCACATAAGTCGTTCTGACCGGTAATCAATGAGCTGACTTGGTGAGTCTATCCACAATCACCCATATGGAATCGTACTTACACCGAGAACGGGGTAGGCCTGAAACGAAGTCCATGTTAATCACTTCCCACTTCCAAGTTGGGATTTCTATAGCTTGCAACAAACCACCCGGCTTTTGATGCTCTATTTTCACTTGTTGACAATTGGGACATTGAGCTACGAATTTCGCTATATCTTTCTTCATTCCATTCCACCAATATATAGACTTAAGGTCATGATACATTTTCGTCGCTCCGGGGTGGGCAGAATAACGGGAACAATGAGCTTCTCTCAAAATCTGGTGGCGTAGACCTGCCATATTGGGAACACATAATCTGCCTCTACATCGAAGAACTCCATCTCCTGAGATATCAAATGATGATTCCTCTTTCTAAGGGAGTGTATCTCTGTACTGTATTAGCATGGAATCTTCGTATTGTCGCTCTTTCACTTCTGCTACTAGCGACGAGACTGCTGAATTCTAAATAGTAGCACCCCTGCTACCTGAGTCCACTACTCGAACTCCTAGGCTAGGTAGCCGCTGGAGCTCACGGGCCATTTCTCTCTTCTTTGGTCGTACATCACATAGACTTCCCATCGACCTATGGCTAAGAGCATCAGCCACAACATTTGCCTTTCCAGGGTGATACAAGATATCCACATCATAATCTTTTAGCAATTCCAACCATCGTCGTTGTCGTAAATTCAGCTCTTTCTGCTTGAAGATATACTGTAGACTCTTATGATCTGTATAAATAACCACATGGACACCATATAAATAATGTCTCCATATCTTTAACGCATGAACTACTGCGGCTAATTCTAAATCATGGGTTGGATAATTCCGCTTATGTTTCCGTAATTGCCTTGAAGCATACGCAATCACCTTACCATGTTGCATCAATACACAGCCCAGCCCAACACCTGAAGCATCGCAATAAACAACATATCCATCCAATCCCTCTGGAAGTGCCAAGACTGGGGCAGAAGTCAATGTCATGACCCGGCTAGAGGGCCGCGACGAGCACCCGGTGCTAGCCCACCCGGGCACCCTTGTCTTACACATATACTTACATCTAGGTGAGCCATACGATTAAACATACATTTCCTTTCATCAATCACGCTAGTTCCATTGGACGGCAACATCTTTAAATCATGATTGACATCTATGCCATATCAATGTACATAAGCCGACGAGGTTATCAAAAGACATACAAAATATAGGCCGACAAGGCCGGACATATCTAACCATATACACGTGACTACGAGCCTCTAAGAAGAGTATAACATATCACATAAGCGGGACAGGACCCCGCTATGCCCATCATTATATACAGAAAAGAATAAGTACCCAAAAGCTATGGATCCGAATGAAATGGAGCTCTGCTATGTAATCTCTGAGTAAGCAGCTATGGATCAAGCCTTTCTCCCTGTGCACCTGCGGGCATGACGCAGCGTCCACAAACAAAAGGACGTCAGTACGAAGAATGTACTGAGTATGTAAAGCATGATCAATATCAACATAGAAGCATAAATAGAAACATAAGAAATAGCATAGGATGGGAGATGGCAATATCATCGTCATATGTGCTTACTTGTATTTCATAGAAACTTTCCATTGCTAATACGTATTTGTGTACATACATCATTATCCGTATTCCATAATAGTACCCGTACCATAATTGTGCTCGGATTCGCATACATGCCCTTATTAGCATTCATATACATAGTCGTATCATATTCATCTTCACGTCATATACACAATCATATCATACACATAGCAATTATGTAGCATACCCGACTACGTAGGATCGGTGTTTCATACATATTTGGCTAACCAAGGCTCAAGGTTACTCATACCTGGCCCTACCAATGCTTCAGGGTTACATCTACCTGGCCCTACCAAGGCGTCAGGGTTATCCGTACCATCTGCAGAGGTGTGCGCGTAGTTCATAATCGTATAAATGCTTATTTACACATCGTGCCCGGCCTCATATGCTCGGGGTTCCATAATAGTCATACATATACTAGCTCATAAGCATCATTTCCATTAACATCATTGTCATCATTATCGTCATCGATATCATTATCACTATTATCGTCATTCGTCACATTTGCCTTAATAGGCCTACTCGTCATACGAGGAATTTAGTACAATCGTAGCATATCGAGAATCATAAGCTTAGTAGCTTTGAAGGTAGAAGCATTTGGAGAACATCATAAGCTCGTAGAAGATTTAGATGAATGGCCAAAGGACCATGCCTCATGAATGAAGGGTTAGCCTTACATACCTTTCCGTTGCACTATTCTAGACTTGCGCGTTCTCCTCCAATGCTAGCGTTTCTACCTTCATTGAAGTCATACTATCATTAGAATCGATAGCTAGCATATATTACTAAAGCTAGAGAAAACCGAACAGCATCTCCTCCATAACGTATCTCAACTCCCAAACGGCAATAATAAATTCACGATGCCATAAAAATAGCCATTACTCATTCACATTATCCATATTTCTAGACTTACATTCAATTCATCCATAACCATGGCCATAACACACACGACGTCCATTTACATACATTGTTCATCTCATGTTCTCAACATCATTGTATCGTATTTACATCACAATACCTCAAGACCCATAGCTCAATTCATACTATTTCTCAAAATGACACTATTCCATATTCATGACTCATTTTACTATACTCTTCTACAATCCAAGTATTTCAACTCTTAACTACCTTAAACAACATATAAATATCATGAATCTTACCTTAAATGTTGTAGGAACAAGCTTTAGTTGATAATACTCCACTTTGAGCAAAACCCTAGTTTATCTCCATTTGGATTTCTTGACCTTGGATGATCTTGATGGTTTTCTTACACTTGATTCCCTTGATTTATGTTGTTGATCTCCAAATATCCTTGAATTCTTGTGGAATATATGTAGAGAGATGTTCTAGAGAGAAGGGGTGTGATGTAGAAGTGAAATGAAATAAGCCTTGGTCCCCTTATTTAATGACTTAAAAATCTGATTTGAAGTGCACAGTGGTCATAAACTTGGTTTACGGTCTGTATTCCAGTTTACGGACCGTCCTTCGTGGTCGTATTTAATCATATCAGAACAATAAAGTCAAACTGATATGTGGTGATTTACGGACGCTGTTTACGGGGGCCGTAAACCAGTTTACGGTCCGTATTTTGGGTCGTTTTTAACCATTTGCTCATTTGGCAGAAAGTTGAAGTTTTGGAAGCCAGGATACGACATGGCACTTTACGGACCGTATACCACTTTACGGTCCGTATTTCATTTTACGACCAACTGGCCAGAATGCAAACTTGCAACTTTTCACATTTCCAAAACCTATAATTATTCGTTATGGAGCATAACCTCTCTCTCATTGCGATTGCCTTCGGAATCTTACTTAGGGTCGTCAAATGTTATTTCTTACTCGCGGAAACATCGTACACTCGTACTCATCACTAGTTCATTCACTTGCATACCAACGGAAGATTTTCTGAGGTGTAACATTCTTCCCCCCTTAAGAACATTCGTCCTCGAATGTTAAAGTCTTTGGGGATTCTATAAAATTTCGCCAGAGTTTCCCCTATAATATGGCACTACCATCCTGCCATAACAACCCATAATATCGATGCCTCAGAGGGCCACAACACAATAGCATACAAATTTGGCCACGCACGACCCAAAAAGCATAAAAGGAAAACATACATACCTTAAAATCTTGACGTCTCATCTTGGACTTCTTCCAAGGGCTGAAATAAATGAGGGTATCTGGATCGCATACTTTCTTCCGCTTCCCATGTCATTTCTTGTCGTTTACTGCTTCTCCACAAAACCTTAACTGAGGCCACTTCTTTGTTTCTAAGCCTCCGTACTTGCCTATCTATTATGGCAATGGGTATCTCTTCATAAGATAACTTTTCTGTCACATGTACATCACTTATTGGCGCGATCTTAGTAGGATCTCCTACACACTACCGAAGCATCGAGACATGGAAAACCGGATGGACTGACTCCATATCCGGAGGTAGATCTAATTCATAGGCTACCTTGCCCACTTTTCGTACAATCTCATAAGGCCCAATGTATCGGGGACTAAGCTTCCCGTTTTTGCCAAATATCATTACACCCTTCATAGGCGACACTTTCAAGAATACCCAGTCTTTCACTTTGAACTCCAAGTCTCTTCGACGATTATCCGCATAGGACTTTTGGCGACTTTGGGATGCTAACAACCGATATTGTATGAACTTAACTTTCTCTACAACTTCCTGGACCAAATCTTTCCCTATCAATTTAGCCTCTCCTGTTTCAAACCACCCGATTGGGGATCTACACTTTCGCCCATATAAAGATTCATACGGTGCCATTTGAATGCTAGAATGATAACTGTTATTGTAAGCAAATTCAATGAGTGGCAAATGATCATCCCAATTTCCTCCAAAATCTATCATACATGCCTGCAACATATCTTCAAGAGTCTGAATGATACGCTCGGTTTGTCCATCAGTCTGCCGGTGAAATGCCATACTAAGGTTCACTTGGGTCCCTAGACCCTCTTGGAAAGACTTCCAAAAGTTAGCTGTAAACTGAGTTCCTCTGTCTGTGATAATAGATACTGGAACACCATGGAGTCTTACTATCTCTTTAAGATAAATCTTTGCATAATCTTCTGCCACGTACGTCGTTCTGACCGGTAAGAAATGAGCTGACTTTGTGAGTCTATCCAAAATCACCCATGTGGAATCATACTTACGTCGAGAACGGGGTAAGCCTGAAATGAAGTCCATGTTAATCACTTCCCATTTCCAAGTTGGGATTTCTATTGCTTGCAACAATCCACCCGGCTTTTGGTGCTCGATTTTCACTTGCTGGCAATTTCGACATTGAGCTATGAATTCCGCTATATCTTTCTTCATTAAATTCCACTAATATATAGACTTAAGGTCATGATACATTTTCGTCGCTCCGGGGTGGATAGAGTAGCGGGAACAATGCGCTTCCCTCATTATTTGGTGGCATAAGTCTGCCACATCGGGAACACATAACCTGCCTCGACAGCGGAGAACTCCGTCTCCTGAAATATCAAATGATGACTCCTCTTTCTGGGGGAGTGTATCTTTGTACTCCTCCATATCTTTAGCGCATGAACCACTGCGGCCAATTCTAGATCATGGGTCGGATAACTCTTCTCATGTTTCCGCAATTGCCTTGAAGCATATGCAACCACTTTACCATGTTGCATTAATACACAGCCTAGCCCAACACCTGGAGCATCACAATAAACAACATATCTTTCCAATCCCTCTGGGAGTGTCAATACTGGGGCAGAAGTCAATCTATCCTTCAACTCTTGGTAACTACGTTCGCAAGCATCTGTCTATTGAAACTTAGCTGATTTCTGGGTCAACTTTGTGAGCGGTGCAGAAATTGAAGAAAAGGTTTCAACAAACCTCCTGTAATAACCTGCTAAGCCCAGAAAGCTACGAACCTCCGTAGGAGTTGTGGGCCTTGGCCAAGTCTTCACGGCCTCAATCTTTTGACTATCCACTCGAATACCATCGGCTGCAACAATATGCCCCAGAAATGCAACTGAGTTCAACCAAAACTCGCATTTGGAAAACTTTGCAAACAACTCTCGAGTCCGAAGAACTCCAAGGACAGTACGCAAATGATCCGCATGTTCTGCCTCGGATCTAGAATATACCAAGATGTCGTCGATAAATACGATCACAAATAAATCCTGAAAAGGCCTGAACACATTATTCATCAGATCCATAAATACCGCTGGCGCATTAGTTAGCCCAAATGAAATCACCCGCAACTTAAAATGACCATACCTTGTTTTAAAGTCTGTCTTAGGGATATCTTTCTCCCTAACTCTCACTTGATGATACCCGGACCTTAAATAAATCTTGGAAAACCACTTGGCACCTTGCAATTGATCAAATAAATCATCAATCCTCGGAAGAGGATATTTATTCTTAATCGGCACCTTGTTCAATTGCCGATAATTAATGTACATTCTCAAGGAGCGATCTTTCTTTCGGACAAACAATACGGGTGCTCCCCATGGGGATGAACTAGGCCTAGTGAAGCCTTTATCGAGCAGGTCTTTAAATTTCTCCTTCAACTCTTTCAATTCTGCGGGTGCCATTCTATAAGGAGGAATAGATATCGGCTTAATGCCCGGTAACACATCAATAGCAAAATCAATCTCCCGCTCGGGACGAAGGCCTGGAAGCTCTTCCGGGAACACATCCGGAAATTCTTTTACTACAGGAACTGACTGAAGAGTCGGCGATTTAGCTTCTACATCTTGAACCCGAACTAGATGATAAATGCAACCTTTCGTGATCATTTTTCTTTCCTTTAGATATGAAATAAACCTACCTTTTGGTGACGCCGTATTCCATTTCCATTCTAAAACTGGTTCTCCCAGAAATTTGAAACGAACCATTTTCATTCTACAATCAACATCGGCATAACAAGAAGCTAACCAGTCCATGCCCGTAATAACATCAAAATCCACCATTTCTAGCTCATGGAAATCAATCATGGTACGACGATCATAAATCATAATTACACAATTTCTATATACTCGGCTAGCTATTACCGATTCACCCACGGGTGTGGACACCTTAAAAGGTTTGATCGACTTTGGCTCGACTCTAAATCGACCCGAAATATATGGAGTAACATATGACAATGTGGAGCCAGGATCAATCAAAGCATAAACATCATAAGAGAATATCAATAATATACCTGTGACCATGTCAGGAGAAGACTCAAGATCTTGGCGCCCAGCCAAAGCATAAATACGGTGCTAAGGACCGCTAGAAGTGGGAGCTCTCCCTCTGCCTCTACCATGGCCAATTGGCACATGTGAACCTGGCCCCAAAGGGCGTACAGACGCTGAAGACTCGGCTACTGACCCTGATGGCTGAGTCCTACCTCTACCATGAACTAAGGGGTAATCACTCATAATATGGCCTGGTCGACCACATTAATAGAAAACATCTGAACCCATCCGGCATCTTCCCCAATACAACTTCCCACACTGGGAACATCGTGGTGCGGGTGGCCTTGCCTGACCCGAATCATCTCTAAAATAAGACCCCGAATTACTCTAACTCAGCCCTGAACGAGTAGATCTATCAAATCTCTGACCTGAAAATCGTGGAGGTGCACTAGTCATAGAATAGCCTGAGTGCCTGGACATCTGCTGCCTGTGCCCGCCCCTAAACTCACTCATCAAACCTGAAGATCTGGCCCTCTTGCTATGGCCTCTATCTTGCTCGCGTTCACTTCTTTGCTATTGCAAGCTTTCTTCTAAGTTCTAAGCATGGGCCTGAATGCGCGCAATATCCATACCGTCCTGAAGGGACGCGGTCAAGCATCTATCTATCAAATGTGGCCCTAGGCCTTTCACAAATCGGTGTACCCGGTCACCCATATCTGCTACCATGGCCGAAGCATACCTAGCCAAGGAATTGAAGCGGAGACTATACTCTAAGAGTACTCATTCTACCTTGCCTCAAATTTAAGAACTTATCGGCTCTAGCTCGCCGAACTTCTGGAGGCATGTAATGTCGGAGAAAAGCATCAACAAACTCTTGCCATACCGGGGGAGGTGCATTGGCTCCTCGTGAAGCCATCCAGACTGTATAGCATTGGGTCGAGACATCTCTCAATCTATATGACGCTAACTCCACCGACTCGGTGTCTGAAGAATGTATCAATCCAAGCGTCCTCAACATACAATCAATAAAATCCTGAGGGTCCTCTTCCGGCTTTGACTCAAAGAATTCCGGAGGGTTTAAAGTAATGAAGTCACGGGCCCTTGCACTAATAGCCCTATCACCTTGCCCTGAACTTTGCCTCTGAGTCGGGGCCGCAACCAATTGAGTTAGCAAATTAATGGCCTCTTTCACATCTTGGCCCGAAGCATCCGGTGGAGGAGCTGGAGGTGCTGGAGCTGGGGCTGAGGCTCCCTCACCCGGGCACCCTTGGCTTACACATATACTTACATCTAAGTGAGCCATACGATTAAACATACATTTCCTTTCATCAATCACGCTAGTCCCATTGGACGGAAACATTTTTAAATCATCATTGACATCTATGCCACATCAATGTACATAAGCCGACGAGGTTATCAAAAGACATTCAAAATTTAGGCCGACAAGGCCGGACATATCTAACCATATACAGGTGACTACGAGCCTCTAAGAAGAGTATAACATATCACATGAGCGGGACAGGACCCCGCTATGCCCATCATTATATACACAAAAGAATAAGTACCCAAAAGTTATGGCTCCGAATGAAATGGAGCTCTGCTATGTAATCTCTGAGTAAGCAGCTATGGATCAAGCCTGTCTCCTTGTGCACCTGCGGGCATGACGCAACGTCCACAAACAAAAGGACGTCAGTACGAAGAATGTACTGAGTATGTAAAGCATTATCAATATCTATATTGAAGCATAAATAGCAACATAAGAAATAGCGTAGGATGGGAGATGGCAATATCATCGTCATATGCGCCTACTTGTCTTTCATAGGAACTTTCCTTTGCTAATACATATTTGTGTACATACATCATTATTTGTATTCCATAATAGTACCCGTACCATAATTGTGCTCGGATTCGCATACATGCCCTTATTCACATTCATATACATAGTCGTATCATATTCATATTCATGTCATATACACAATCATATCATATACATAGCAATTACATAGCATACCCGACCACGTAAGATCGGTGTTTCATTCATACTTGGCCAACCAAGGCTCAAGGTTACTCATACCTGGCCCTACCAAGGCTTCAGGGTTACATCTACCTGGCCCTACCAAGGCGTCAGGGTTATCCGTACCATCTGCAGAGGTGTGCGCGTGTTTCGAAATCGTATACATACTTATTTACATATCGTGCCTAGCCTCATAAGCTCGGGGTTCCATAATAGTCATACATATACTAGCTCATAAGCAGCATTTCTATTAACATCATTATCATCATCGTCATCGATATCATTATCACTATTATCTTCATTCGTCACATTTGCCTTAATAGGGCTACTCGTCATACGAGGAATTTAGTACAATCGTTGCATATCGAGAATCATTAGCTTAGTAGCTTTGAAGGTAGAAGCATTTGGAGAACATCATAAGCTCGTAGAAGATTTAGATGTTTGGCCAAAGGACCATGCCTCATGAAAGAAGGGTTAGCCTTACATACCTTTTCGTTGCACTATTCTACACTTGCGCGTTCTCCTCCAATGCTAGCGTTTCTACCTTCATTGAAGTCATACTATCATTAGAATCGATAGCTAGCATATATTACTAAAGCTAGAGAAAACCGGACAGCATCTCCTCCATAACGTATCTCAACTCCCAAACGTCAATAATAAATTCACGATGCCATAACAATAGCCATTACTCATTCACATTATCCATATTTCTAGACTTACATTCAATTCATCCATAACCATGGCCATAACACACACGACGTCCATTTAAATACATTGTTCATCTCATGTTCTCAACATCATTTATATCGTATTTACATCACAATACCTCAAGACCCATAGCTCAATTCATACTATTTCTCAAAATGACACTATTCCATATTCATGACTCATTTTTCTATACTCTTCTACAATCCAAGTATTTCAACTGTTAACTACCTTAAACAACATAGAAATATCATGAATCTTACCTTAAATATTGTAGGAACAAGCTTTAGTTGATAATACTCCACTTTGACCAAAACCCTGGTTTATCTCCATTTAGATTTCTTGACCTTGGATGATCTTGATGGTTTTCTTACACTTGATTCCCTTGATTTATGTTGTTGATCACCAAATATCCTTGTATTCTTTTGGAATATATGTAGAGAGATATTCTATAGAGAAGGGGTGTGATGTAGAAGTGAAATGAAATAAGCCTTGGTCCCCTTATTTAATGACTTAAAAATCTGATTTGAAGTGCACATTGGTCGTAAACTTGGTTTACGGTCCAAATTCCAGTTTACGGACCGTCCTTCGTGGTCGTATTTAATCAAAAACTCAAAATGAGATGTGGGGATTTACGGACGCAGTTTACGGGCCGTAAACCACTTTACGGTTCGTATTTTGGGTCATTTTTAACCATTTTCTCATTTGGCAGAAAGTTGAAGTTTTGGAAGCCAGAATATGACATGGCAGTTTACGGACTGTATACCACTTTACGGTCCGTATTTCATTTTACGACCAACTGGCCAGAATGCAATCTTGCAACTTTTCACATTTCCAAAACCTATAATTATTCGTTATGGAGCATAACCTCTCTCTCATTGCGATTGCCTTTGGAATCTCACTTAGGGTCGTCAAATGTTATTTCTTACTCGCGGAAACATCGTACACTCGTACTCATCACTAGTTCATTCACTTGAGTACCAACGGAAGATTTTCCGAGGTGTAACTGTCAACCAACTTTTCAACTCTTGGAAGCTACGCTCACAAGCATCTGTCTATTGAAACTTTTCCGATTTCTGGATCAACTTTGTGAGTGGTGCACAAATAGAAGAAAAACCTTCACCAAATCTCCTGTAATAACCTGCTAAGCCCAGAAAGATACGAACCTCCGTAGGAGTTGTGGGCCTTGGACAAGTCTTCACGACCTCAATCTTTTGACTATCTACTCGAATACCATCGGCTGCCACAATATGCCCTAGAAAGGCCACTGAGTTCAACCAAAACTCGCATTTGGAAAACTTTGCGAACAACTCTCGAGTTCAAAGGACTCCGAGGATAGTACGCAAATGATTCGCATGTTCTGCCTCGGATCTTGAATATACCAAGATGTCGTCGATAAATACGATCACAAATAAATCCAGAAAAGTCCTGAACACATTATTCATCAAATCCATAAATGCAGCTGGCGCATTTGTTAGCCCAAATGACATCACCCGGAACTCAAAATGACCATATCTTGTTCTAAAGGCCGTCTTAGGGATATCTCTCTCCCTAACTCTCACTTGATGATACCCGGACCTCAAATCAATCTTTGAAAACCATTTGTCACCTTGGAATTGATCAAATAAGTGATCAATCCTTGGAAGAGGATACTTGTTCTTAATTGTCACCTTATTCAATTGCCGGTAATCAATGCACATTCTCAAGGAGCCATCTTTCTTTCGGACAAACAATACGGGTGCTCCCTACGGGGATGAACTAGGCCTAATAAAGGCTTTCTCGAGCAAGTCCTTCAATTGCTCCTTCAACTCTTTCAATTCTGCGGGAGCCATTCTATAAGGAGGCATCGATATGGGCTTGGTGCCCGGCAAAACATCAATTGCGAAATCAATCTCCCGCTCGGGAGGAAGGCCTGGAAGCTCTTCCGGGAACACATCCGGAAATTCGTTTACTGTAGGAACTGTCTGAAGAGTCAGCAATTCAGCTTCTACATCTTGAACCCGAACTAGATGATAGATACATCCTTTCGTTATCATTTTCCTTGCCTTTAGATAGGAAATAAACCTACCATTTGGTGACGCTGTATTCTCTTTCCACTCTAAGACTTGTTCTTTCGGAAATTGGAAACGAACCATCTTTATTCTACAATCAACATTGGCATAGCAAGATGCCAACCAATCCATGCCCATAATGACATCAAAGTCTACCATCTTCAGCTCATGCAAGTCAACTATAGTACGGCGGTCACAAATCAAAACTATGCAATTTCTATATACTCGGCTAGTTATTACCGATTCACCAACCGGCGTAGACACCTCAAAAGGTTTGATCGACTCTGGTTTGACCCTAAGTCGACCCGCAATATATGGAGTAACATATGATAATGTGGAGCCTGGATCAATCAAACCATATACATCATGAGAGAATACCGATAATATACCTGTGACCACGTCAGGAGAAGACTCAAGATCTTGGCGTCCAGCCAAAGCATAAACACGGTGCTGAGGACCGCTAGAACTGGGAACTCTCCCTCTGCCTCTACCATGGCTGACTGGCCCATGTGAACCTAGCCCCATAGGGCGCATGGAAGATGAAGATCCGGCTACTGACCCTGAAGGCTGGGTCCTACCTCTACCATGAATCGAAGGGCAATCACGCATAATATGGCCTGGTCGACCACATGAATAACAACCCTCTGAACCCAATCGGCATTGACCCCAATGCAACTTCCCACACTGGGAACATCGTGGTATGGGTGGTCTTGCCTGACCCGAATCGCCTCTGAACTGAGACCCTGAAAAACTCTGACTCGGCCCGGAACGAGCAGATCTATCAAACCTCTGGACTGAAAACCGGGGAGGTGCACTCGTCATAGAATAGCCTATATGCCTGGAAAACTGCTGCCTGTGCCCGCCTCTGAACTCGCTCATCGGACCCGAAGATTTGGTCCTCTTGCCATGTACACTATCATGCTCGCGCTCACTTATTTACTGTTGCAGAATTGTTTTTAAGTTCTGAGCATGGGCCTGAATGCGTTTAATATCCATATTGTCCTGGAGGGACGCAATCAAGCACCTATCCATCAAATACGGCCCTAGGCCCTTTACAAAGCAGTTCACTCTGTCACCCATATCCGCTACTATGGCCGAAGCATACCTAGCCAAGGAATCGAAGCAGAGACTGTACTCTAAAGCACTCATGCTACCTTTCCTCAAATTCAAGAATTTATCGGCCCTAGCTCGCCGAACCTCTGGAGGCATATAATGTCGGAGAAAAGCATCAACGAACTCCTGCCATACCAGGGGAGGTGCATTGGCTCCCCGTGAAGCGATCCAAGCCATATACCATTGGATCGAGACATCTCTCAATCTATAGGACGCTAACTCCACCGACTCGGTGTTCGAAGCATGTATCAATCTTAGCGTCCTCAACATACCATCGATAAAATCCTGAGGGTCCTCCTCCGGCTTTGACCCAAAGAATTTCGGAGGGTTCAAAGTAATGAAGTCACGGGCCCTTGCACTAACAGCCCTATCACCCTGCCCTGTACTTTGCCACTGAGTCTGGGCAGCAACCAATCCAGTAAGCAAGTGTATGGCCTCTTTCACATCTTGTCCTGAAGCATCCGGTGGAGGAGCCGGAGGTGCTGGAGCTGGGGCTGAGGCTCCCTCACGCTCCTCTAATATAGGTACTGAATGGGAGGACTGAGATTGAGCCGCACTCTGAGACTCACTTTCCTCTACTACCGGTGGCGGTGCTCTTTGAGCCCGCTTTTCTGTCACCGTCTTGCTCTTTTGGGCGGCCGTAGCCTTTCTCTTTATAGGCATTTCTGAAATACACAACACACGGTTAAGGATCAAGAATTTCTTATATCATAGCTCTATCGCATGATTTTTATGGAGAAAGAAGGTCATTCATTCCTAAAATGTCCGCAGCTTCTTGTTTATAAGTGTGGCGCGCAACACACCCATAACCAAGACTCTGCTAGACACGGCTCATAGACACACCCTAGGACTGAACTGCTCTAATACCACTTTTGTCATGACCCGTCTAGAGGGCCGCGACGAACGCCCGGTGCTAGCCCACCCGGGCGCCCCTTAGCTTACACTTACTCTTACATCTCGGTGAACCACATAATTTAACATACTTCTATTCATTCATCATGCTAGTCCCATTGGGCAACAATGCCTTTATATCATAATTGGCATCTATGCCACATCAATGTATATGAGCCGACAAGGCTAGCAAAATGATATACAAAATATAGGCCAACAAGGCCGGATATATCTAACAATATACACGTGACTACGAGCCTCTAAGGGAAGTATAACACATCACATAGGCGGGACAGGACCCCGCTATGCCCATAATTATGTACACAAAAGAATAAGTACCTAAAAACTATGGCTTCGAATGAAGTGGAGCTCTGCTAGGTGGCCTCTGAGAATACCGCTATGGATCGAGCCTGTCTCCCTGTGCACCTGCGGGCATGATGCAGCGTCCACAAACTAAAGGACGTCAGTACGAAGAATGTACTGAGTATGTAAAGCATGATCAATATCAATGTAGAAGCATAATGAACATCATAAGAAATAGCACAAGATGGGAGATGGTAATATTATCGCCATGGGCACTTACTTGCCTTTCATAGAAACTTTCCATTCTAACGTGTGGTTGTGCTCATACCTCAATATCCGTATCCATATTCGTATCCGTTCCATATTAGTACTCGTATTCGTATACATACCCTTATTGACATTCATATTGTATACATAATCATATCATATACTTAATCATATCATATATGTAGCATTTACATAACATACCCGACCCCGAAGGTTCGGTGTTCCACGTACCCGACCATAGCTAGGCTCGGTGGTCATACATACTTGGCCAACCAAGGCCTAGTGTTACACATACCTGGCTCTACCAAGGCTCGGTGTTATCTGTACCCAACTGCAGTGGTGTGCGCGCGTTACCTAAACATACATACATATACTACCCGGCCATATAGCTCATAAGCATCTTTACTATTATCATTACTATCATCATCGTCATCGTTATCATCATCGCTATTACCATTATTGTCGTCCTCAATATCATCATCACTATTATCATCATTCAACATACTTATCTTTATAGGCTTACTCGTCAAACAAGGAACTTAGTACAATCATAGCATATCAAGAATCGTGAGCTTAATAGCTCGGAAGATCGAATCATTTATGAGACATCATAGACTTATGGAAGATTTAGATGTTTGGCCAAAGAACCATGCCTTATGTAAGAAGGGTTAGCCTTACATACCTTTCCTTTCAACTATGTTACCACTTGCACGATCTCCTCCGAAGCTCACGTTTCTACCTTCATTAAAGTCATACTACCATTAGAATCAATAGCTAGCATACATGACTAAACTAGAGAAAATCGGGCAACGTCTCCTCTATTTATACGACATTCCTCTATAGTGTATTTCAACTCTCAAACGCCAACAATACATTCACAATACTACAACAATAGCCATTATTCATCCACATTATCCATATCCTAGACTCACTTTTCAATCATCCATGTCCATGGCCATAACGCACGACTATGTCCATTCACGTACATTGCTCATCTCATGTTCTCAACATCATTTATAACACACTTACATTACAATACATCAAGACTCATAACTCAATTCAAACTATTTCTCAAAATGGCACTATTCCATATTCATGACCCATTTTGCCATACCTCTCTACTATCCAAGTATTTCAACTCTTAACTACCTTAAACAACATAGAAACATCATAAATCTTACCTTAGATGTCGTAGGAACAAGCCTTGGTTGATAATACTCCACTTGAGCAAAACCCTAGTTTATCTCCAATGAGATTTCTTGACTTGTATGATCCTTAATGGGTTTTCTTATACTTGATTCACTTAGTTTATGTTGTAGTTCACTAATAATCCTTGAATCCTTATGGAATAATTGTAGAGAGAGGTTTTAGAGAGAAGGGGGTGTCATGTGGAAATGAAATAATGAACTTGGTCTCTTATTAATAACCCAAAATCTGATCTTAAATGAACAGTCGTCGAAAGTGCACAGTGGTCGTAAACACAATTTATGGTGTGTATTCCAGTTTACGGACCGTATTTCGTGGTCGTATTTAAGGATGACAGAAACAAAAAGTCAGGCTGAGGACATGGTGGTTTGCGACTCAGTTGACGAGCCGTATTTCAGTTTACGGTCTGTATTCCAAGTCGTCTTTAACCATTCCAGCATTCGACAGATAGTTGAAGTTTTTGGAAGCTGAAATATGACATGGCAGTTTACCACTTTACAGTCCGTATTTCATTTTACGACCAACTGGCCAGAATGCAAACCTGTAACTTTTCACATTTCCAAAACCTATAATTAGTCATTATGGAGCATAACCTACCTTTCATTGCAATTGCACTTTGAAATCTCACTTAGGGTCATCAAACGTCGTTCCCTTCTTATTAAAACATCATATACTCGTATTCTTCGTTAGTCTATTCACTGTACGTTCACGGGGGAATTCCCGAGGTGTAACACTTGGTGGATTCACTTGGTACCTGGACGGTTCCAATTGGTATCTATGCAGGAGAGTGTGTTGCCATGTCAATTTGGTTTGTTCCGTGAGTGCAAAATTGTACAAAAATGTTAAAGTGTACTGTTCAGTGTACCGCCACAACGGTCATTCAGCCATAGGGACGCCACCACTATGGTGACTTCCTCACTATTGAAGCGGTTTACTAGTTTTCCTCATGACCGTAATTACGGTCCCTTCTCTGCCGAAGTGGGACCGCTATAGGTGATGATTACCAGTATGGTGGGGATATGTGACCCCAAAAGGTCGAGTATAATCGGGTGGTTTTCATTGAGTTACGTATGAGTGTGCTAAGTCACCAAAGGTTCCTCGGCTACATTATTCGTACTATTTCCTCCTGTTAAATTCGAGATACGAGAGTAAGAATGTACTATTAAGTCCTGGCTGCTAAATGCATCACCCGTCAATGCCTGTTCACTCCCTTGCCATTCAAGGATGACCGGTTGTTCAATTGGTATCTGATGTAACGACCCGGTTCGTCATTACTGTGAATTTCGAGGAAACTCGCAACTCTGACTCCTTAAAAATGTTTTCATTTAGTTATGTTTCTAGGAATCTCTAATTAAATCAAAAACCATTGTGCACATCGCATAAAAGCTTGGAATGTAGGCAACAAGGCCTAGTTGGGTCACCACAGTGGCTGTAAGGGCGTTACAGCGACGGCGACGACGCTGTAGCAGTTGAATCACCGCCGTTGAGGTAAGTGTGCTTGGCCATGGCGACCACTCAGCCGCCCTAGCAGCACCGCTGAAGAGCTAAACACATTGCCGGTGCGGTTACGTATAGTGAAAATACCTATTTAAGACTTCATTTCAGGAATTGATCGCATTTTCTAAAACCTTAAAGAATCCAGCCGCCTTTGGAGCATTTATGGAGCCAAAAATGATATTTTCTTGGGAAAGGTAATCCTTCTAATTCCATCCATTCATTCTTCACATTAGTGATTCTTACTAAAAGTCCTTCATTTAGGAACCACAAAAATGGGTATCCTAATTTCCTAGACTCAAAGAGTTTGGACTAGTTAATCTTATTATGGATTTCATTGAGTTATTCCCTCTTGTTCATCACCTTAGAATGGTTACTAACTTAGTTTTTCATTTCCCCACTAGATTATAAATGGGTCACTTCCAAGAATCTCGAAAATGGATTTCTCAAAAATAAGCTTAAAAATGGTAACTTTACTTAGCTAATAGCTTAAAATAGTTGACCCTATTCATGAAAGGAGGTTTATAAATCACCTAGTATTGTTGTGAATAAAATCTAGAGGTAGGGCTGAGTTCCCAAATTTACCTTATGAATTTGAATCCTTTTATAAGAGTTATAACAATGATTCCTATTTTGGGTCTCATGATGGTATCAAGTTACTTCATGTGGATTATGATGTGGTCAACGAATTGAAGAATCAACGGATGCTCGTGGCACCTGCCCGTCTTTGAGGTAGGTTACGGCTTTCCTTTTTGGTACTCCGGTTAGTTTTCCATATTCATGTATTGGAAGGAACGAAGAATGCTTGTGTAGGAGTTGGAGAATTAGGATGGATCCATATGATGGTATTGTTGTGTGATTTGTGTATTTGGGCTTGTGGCCTGTAGATTGCTTAGGATGTTTGAATTGGTTTCCTTGAGTATCGCTGGTTTCTATGTGACTTAGAAGCAATGGTTGATCTATACTTTCCTATGTTTGAGTGAGAATTTCTGTAAAAGGTGACTAGATTATGCTATGCTGTTAAAGTGGACCTAATCGATATTGGGAGGATAAAATGTACCCATGATTATATACAAATTCAAGATTTGTAGTAGTATTTTCATGTAAGTAGAACTTGAAATTATCATATAGTAATGATGGATAGGCAGAAATAAAAGGGGAAGTGGTAATATTTTGTTGTGACTTGTTTGTTCTATTGTGTTGGCTTAATGCCATGTGCTCTTGGTAGATATCAAAATCTGTTGTTCCTTTTGTTATGATATGGTAGTATCTTACGGGTGACATTGATATATTGTTGGAGTACCCACGATCGGTACTCTTAATGTTGATTATATTGTTGGCGTACCTATGTCGGTGCTTGTGATATTGAGGTAATTCTTGTTATTGACGCATGCATTTCACTCACTGTCATTAGTCATGATATACTGATTGAGACAATGTTGGTACTTGATGAAATATTATGATGAGCTTGGCTCGATTTTTAAAGGAGAGTGATGTGAGAGTCCGAAAGTTTCGGAATCATAGATTGAGTGCGTGCATAGACTCTGCGGGTCCCCCAGGGTGGTGCCGGTGAGAACCTCTCATTGGCAAAGATCTGGGTTCTCGTTTGTCTGTTGGGCAAAGATCCTGGACGAGTGGCACTTAGAATTCGCGAGTAACCTTAGGTTGTACTACTGTGATTTCGATATTTCTGTCTGGAGTACATGTGTACCTAGCATTTGCATGGCATTGCATTGCATTCATATATTATTGCATTGCATGGCATTATGGCTTATATTTTGATGGCTTGGTGCTTACATGTGGTATTCGTTTCGTATTGGATGCATTGGAACTTGGCATAATTGGGTTTAGATGTTATACATAGGCAATGATGTGTACTTATCGATAATTATGGTCGCCTTATACTTGCTAATTTATCTCTTAGATCATTCGTAAGACCAATTTTATGTTTTGCCTTCAAAAGAATGTAGGGAAGAAATGCCTTAATGATGAGTGGACTCCTGTACTGAGAACGAATGGCATAATGATGGATGACTATCATGAAACTGTTGTGGAATCGAATGATGGTCATTAATGGAGAGTTTACATGATTTGTAGAATTTTGATGTTATACGAGTGGTAAATGGATGTATGGTTTGATCAAGTTTCTTATCTAGCTTATTTGTGAATTCTTTTACTGATATGTGTTTCTAACCATTGTCGGCCTATGATGTTTACTCAGTACGCGATGATTGTATTGGTACTACTCTTGCTACATCCCTTTCGGTGTGTAGAGTGTTTCGGGTGGATGATTGTGACATGTCTAGAAATGTGCAGTGCCTATCTTAAAGGCCTCAGCCCAATTCATTTTGGCATGGAGGTAGGGTTATAAAGTATTGTTTTAATCTGAATCATTTAGTCGCTCTTGTACTAGTCTAGACTAGGTCATAGGGAGTCAGAATGAGTCTGTAACTATTTAACTGTTGTAATCATTTTCAATCTTGAGTTTATTAAATAAATTGATTTTTGCTGTTAATTATATATTGCTGGATTAAGGGGATTGTCTTTACTTATTTGATGTGTTATTCAATTGAGGGTTCGCCTACCGGGGTAGGAAAGGGTAGGTGCCCGCGCGATCCTAAATTGGGTCGTGACAAATAGGTGACCTTAAGTGTTCAATTTAACAATTTTAAAGTAGTAGGAGAAGGCTGAAATGAAGTATGTTTGGTCATGTATCTTGTTAAGTCTTGAATAGTTTAGGGATTGAGGCTTGCCTTTGAAACATGAGACTTTTTTCTTTGTGCATGGATGAAGTATATGGTTTGATAATAACTTATGATAATTGATTGCTTGGGCTTAAAAGATGAAGATAAGTAGGTAGGATCTTGTAAGTCATGTCAGAGTAAAAGAAGAGCGTAAAAAGAGAAAAGAAAAAAGAAAAAAGGGGAATTTGTAGGTGAAACCTTAAGAAAGTTGGCTTTAATATCTGAACTGTCCAGTCTCCCTTTGGCATGTGCTCAAGGGTAAGAGAAGAAGACCATAAGTGTAGTGGTATGAGTTAAAACCACTTGACAAATGGGGAAGTCTTTTAAAGACATCTTAGGAGAAGGTCGAGAAAGATACTTGACCCACAATATCTTTCTTCCTAAAATAAGAGATTATCATGGCATGTCCCACAATTCTATGGGGTGTAACCTGCTACATTTTCACACTTGGTGTTTTCTTTTCCCCTTTGGTGAGTTAGATGGATCCTAAAAATTAAACTTCTTTTCCACTAACAACTGTTCACTTAGATCATTAAACCTGGTCTTAAAGTTTGATTTTTAGATTCAAATGAACTTGTTGATCTGCTCAAATATGCTTTTGGGATTTTTTGACTAGACTAGATATTACATAGTAGTTTGAAGTTTACAGTCATTGCTTAAAATTGGAAAGAGGAAAAGGCTTCAAGTAGGAATATTGGTTGCTGAAAAATAAGGCAAAAAATGTTTTATGTGGACAATAAAATAAGGTATAAAAGTCTCTCTAATAGCTGGTTAGGCTGGGTTGAGAATTAAGACCTATATGGAAGTTCCGTGTGTGTTGGTTTGATTTCATCTATGTTTGGAAAGATAGTTTGTTTTCTCCTTTTCTAAGAAGTATTAAGACATTAAAATGAAGGAAAAGAGTGGCTTACATTAACTTAGGTTGGCAGTATAATGTCTTAGGGATATATTTGACTCCTTCTTTTTTATACTCTAGATAATATATCATGTCTTTAACCCTGGGATGTATCCTTCCGTTTGTTAGTCTAAAATCCAATTAGAAGATAATAAATGAACCTAGTCCTGTTGAATAGGTGTGCTTCCCCTTAGTGCAGTATTAAAAACTAGCTAAGGGTATACTAACAACAAATGAAATTAGAAGTTATCCCAAGTAAGCAAGGAATGCTTGTATAGCTAAAAATGGAGAAAAGCTAAGAGTGGGCCACTAATTGTGAATATGTTTAAACCATGTGAATCTTCTCATGAAATCAGCCTGTTTCTGTTCTACAATGGAATAAGGATTATGGGAAAAGGTCTAAAAAGGGATTTCAAAACTTTGAACTTTAAAATGTTGAATCTTCTGTATATCCTTGGGACTCTTGGTCTTTCTATTTGCTTAAGGTGTGTGTGAAAAAGCGGTCGTTGTACTTAAAACTGTGTACTCTACATAAAATCATTATGACTTAAAGTCTCTTGGCATTGCTTATGGTTGATCTTAGCCTGAATTCCAGTTGTTTTTGTCTCGACCTTTAACTGAACTCTGCTACGGGCAATTGCAGCATCCCACTTGTGTTTATTAAAGCTAGTAAAGCCCTGACCCTTACTATACTTCCTTGGCATAGTTAGATCTACCTATGCTCTGTTTCTGTTGATGTCATAGTGATTAAGGGATCAATTGCTTCCCTTGTGTACTGCATACTGGTAAAAGACTATCCCAATAAGATGAATTTGATTTCACCTACTTCATTTTGTCCATATCATGTTTATTAAGATTATAGACTTTGTTATCTTTTTTATTTTCTGCATCATGTGTGAGAATCACCTTGACTTTAAAATATGATCCATAAAAAAAATGGTAAGGACATTTGGTTTTGTTATGCATAGGACACATAGTCTTGATGAAGGTTTTGTACGAATAACACTACATGTCTTCTGTGAATGCCAAATTTGCTGCCATTCTTTGTGGTATTATACCATGTACTGAAGCTGGCTTACCCTACGCTTATATTCCTTTACTTGTTTTGCCATACCAACTTAATCTAATACTGCTTAGGACTTTGCTGCCTCTATATGACTGTTTCTGCGTAATTGTCTGATTCAGCCTTGCTTTGGACATATTATGTCCAAGTATGTCACTTCTTCCTCTATCTAAGTCATATTTATCTATCTTGGCCTTGATTCATAAGAGTAGTGTATCCGCTGAGACTATCCATTTCTTCTTTTCTTGTTCTCATATGTTCGTACTGATTTATGATTGTTCTACAACTGTGTATGTTAGACCTGTCCTGTTTATTCCAAGCCATGTATGTGGGTATATGGATCTCTGTCTTCCATGGCCGTGTTGGTTGAGAGGGGCAGTTTAGGTCGGGGGGGGGGGGGGGGGGGGGGGCGCTTGGTTTGAACCTTCCCCTAGTGACAAGCCATGCCGGAGGTTCATGAAACTTCTTGGAAGTTGTGCGGTATCAGGAATAAGGGGGTTGATGACTTTGCCTTCCCACCACCCAGGTTTGACATGAGTTTAAGGACATGGAAATACATAAGCACATTATGTGAGCTTGTGAATAAATAGGATGTTATGCTTGTATGTGTGTATATTTGTGTATATGATAGGACTTATGAGTGAATAGGGTACTGTGTATGTACTTGTGTATAGCTATACTTGTTATAGATCAGTAAATATAAACTAACCGGGGTCTTTATTTCTTTCCTTCTTCACTGCATGGCCATTTGGGCCGAGATCCAGTCACCCTATTGGGTCAAAGGCCCAATAGGGAAATTCCTTTAAAATTCGTTAAGTCTAGGAAGAAAAGAAAGAAGGGAAGCTAATATATTGAAGGCCTAGTAATGGGTGAGAATGACACGAAAGCCCAACCATGGGTGAAAATGGTTACTAGGTGTTTGGTACACCCCTGGTCTACCTTCCTTATATTATTTATGCCATTTTTACTTGCTTAAAACGTTTTTTCTGTATTGTATTCATACTTTTAAAACCCCACAATATTATTGGAATCGTTTATGTTTCGAATTAGGCATCTTAGGCAAACGGTGCATATGCCGCTTTGATGACTCTAGATCCTTAAAACAATTCTTCTGAAAAATCTGGAAAAAAAAACACGTACTGATTTTGAAACTTAAGATGGGGCCCAAATTGCGTTTGTTTTGATAACAACAAGACTAAAGAGGGTTTTTTAGGACAAAATAGTATGATGTGTTGTTCAAAAATAAAGAGGGTAAGAAAATTAGACAAAATCCTTTTCAATGATAAAAACACATTTTCTGGGTTTTGAGTTGGCAAAATATGATAGTTTGGGCCAGAGTCCACCTAAGTTCTTTTTTAAGAAAAAACATATGTTCAAATATATTCTTGGGCCAGAGCCCATACAACTTTGTCTTTTGAAAAACCAGTGATGTAAATTATTTTTTTTGGGCTAGAGCCCACTTAACTCTTTCTAGTATAAATCTATGGTTAAGAAATATTAGGCCAAGGCCCAGAAACGATTAAACAAAACAAATGGACTTCAAGACAAATTCTTTCCTTAAATAAATCTGGGACTTAACCTAGAAAAATGTCGAGCACCTTTTTTCAAAAAATATATAAGTCGTTTGGCCATAAAACTCAATTCGTTTTTTTTAAAGAATAATGTTCAATATGTCTAAAATTAAGAAAAAATATCTTTTGGTAAACTAAAACTATCAAATTTTATACACCCATAGTTATAAAAGTTTTAGGTAAGGATATTCTAGAAATGTATTAAACGGATTAACCAGGTCCATGTGTGAGTCAAGCATGAACAAAACCTATTCGCTCCAGATTATAAAATAAATAAACTTTCTATCTTTTATAGAAAAAATTCTATCTTTATATATAAAAGGAACTAGTTGTATCCGGATATTATAAATCCGAATATAAATACCCTATATGTAAAGGGAATATATTCAATTCTTTTAAAAATAATATGCAAACAATGACAAGAATTTTATGGGAAATAAACATCAAATAAATAGTTCATGCAAAATACTCACACATTGGAATTCGACGGTCAACTGTATATTACGAATCCTTAATACTAGGGCGCCTAACACCTACCCTAGGGGACAACCAGATCTCTTACCTAGAACTTTGGATTAAGAAGGATTTTTCACGGTGTATGAATAAACCCTTCAAAACTGATTTTTCTAATTTCCAAAAAAATTAGGTGGTGACTCTTTTAAAACTATGTCTGAAAGAGCACCAACAAGTTCGATATAGATTTTTCGAGCGCTAACCTCGCCTGCAAAAATGCGAACCTGTTACACCTCGAAAAATTTCATGTCGATGTGCTATAAGTAGACTGACGCAGGGTAAGATGGATGTGATGTCCCTACAAGTAAGAAGGAGTACTTAACGATTCTAATTAAGATTCGAAAGACATTGGAGGAAAGAGAAGAAAGTTCATTAAGGAAGGCGAAGTATAAGTCGTGTTTTGGAAGGGTTTTGCAAAGTATCGAGCTAATGTTGATTTAATAATGTCTTGAGGAAGAGATATAGTGCTCCTTATATTGTTAATGAAGTGTTAAACTAGTGTTAAGAAGGTTCCATGAGGATTTGAAGTTAAACGAAACAATGGGAGTAATTTCGGAGATTGTGAGTTATACGGCCACTTATAGGGCCCATATAACTTATAGGGTCCGTATAAGGGACCGTATAACTTATATGGCCTGTCCAGAGAGGGGTCGTTCACTGGAGGTATTATACGGACCGTATAAGTTATACGGACCGTATAAAGGTCCGTATAATCCTCGTCGGGCAGCTTTTAATGTTCATAAAAAGAGACCCCCAAGTCCTCATTTATCATTTCACTCATTCTCCACACCTCAAGAAGGCTCTAGAACATTCTCCATACCATATTAACATATATCCAAGAGAACTCAAAGGTTAAACATCAAGAGTTGGTAGAATCAAGTACATGGATGCTCACTAGGGTTGATACAAGTCAAGGTTTCCCTTAGGATTGAAGTTGGGGTTCTTATCAAGTGGAGTATCATCATTCAAAGCCCATTCCTACATAATCAATGGTGAGTTTTGTATTCATTTTATGTTAATAGGAGTATTGAATGGTTGAATGATTTGGATTGAGGAAGAAAGTAGAATATGGAGTTCAAATATGGTAGTAATGGTATTTTGAGTAGTAAATTGGGTGGAGACATGATTATTATCATGAAATGAGTATAATCTCGTTATGAATGATATTAAGAATGTTGAAAAAGCATTATATGTGAATGAATACGACGTTGGGTGATAACTATGGTTATGGATGACTTTGAGAGGGAATTTTGAGAATTGAATAATGTCTAGCTTAACAAAGTTTATTCATTATGATATTATGGGCGTTGTTATTAATGCTTGGGAGCTGTTATATTATAAGGAGAACGTTGTAGAAACAAAGGAAGTGCTGCCAAATTTTCGTTAGCCCTTAGTCACCTTAGCTTAGTTTCAAGTATGTTTCCGGTTATCTAATTTTTGTACGAATTCTCTTGAATGTAGAATCATGAACTTGGAGGGAAGCGTTTAGTCGGAAAAGTTAGAGAAACATAAAGTTATGTAAGGCTAGTTCCCTTCTTTCAAAGGCATGACTTATATATTATGACTTATTTCCTATATTTCCATGACTTTCTTACGTTCCAAAGATGAAAGTTAAAGATTATTAAGAGACTCTTATGAGATAGAGATGAGGTATATTCCCTGACAGTGATGGTGATAGTGATGCTATGATGAGCTTGATATTCTTACCTTTGTGATTCCATTAATGTCATTTCTTATTGTTACCTCATCTCATGATATAGTTCCTTTGAGGTGAGATATAGTGATGAGGATTATTCCATAATGTGATCGGAGGTTACCGACCTTACATCATTCTGATAGAGTACAACTTTTATTTGAGCTCTTATGCGTGCTTCATTGGGCCTAGATGGCCGGGCAACGCCGCTAAGGTGGGCGGCTTTCTACACCATGCCTATGTGGCATGGGCAGACACAACTAGTGGGTGGCGTGAGATGATTAAACCAGACGCAGGAGGCCCGGACGCTAGCTAATAGTTCCTTTAGGGTGAGATATAGTGATGAGGATCATTCCATAATGTGATCGGAGGTTACTAACCTTACGTCACTTCGATAAAGTACAACTTTTATTTGAGCTCTTATGCATGCTTCATGATAAGTATATAATGATGGTTACACCGTGCCTAGATGGCCGGATAGCACCGCTAAGGCGGGCGGCTTACTACACCATGCCTATATGGCATGGGCAGACACCACTAATGGGTGGCGTGAGATGATTACCCCGAACACGGGCTAATGATGTTATTGAATCAGGTAGTTTATATATGTATGTGCGATATGTTTTAAAGGTAAAAGTGAGCATGCATGATTCTGCTCCAATAGGTAAGCAGTTACAGTTATCTTTTCTTCGTATTTCCTTATTATATTATCATATATGCCTTACATACTCAGTACATTGTTCGTACTGACGTCCTTTTCTTTATGGACGATATGTTCATGCCCACAACTAGACAGAGAGACAGTGCAGACGCTTAGGAGCTTATTCAATTGGTCATAGGAGCACCCTACTACTCCGGAGGTGCAGCTCATTGGTATATTCTTTAGGTGTACAGATGTAGGGCATGGCGGAGTGCTGTTCCATCATATGATTCCAGTATTCCAGTTAGAGGCTCGTAGATGTACATGTGGGTTGTAGATACTATGTGACCCCTTCATTGTAGATTTTGTACATCATTTTTGTAGCCTTATGGACCTATGCTTATATATGTTTTCAGAGATGTTTGGAAATTGTTTCATGATAAGTTTGTGTTTAGAATGATATATGGCCAGGTTGATTATGATATTCAGCATGGTAAGTGGTGCTCGGTAGTCAACTCCAGGTACCCATCATGGCCCATAGCTGGGTCGTGACAAAGGTGGTATCAGAGCAGTTCCGTCCTAGGGTGTGTCTGCAAGCCGTGTCCAGTAGAGTCCTGTTTATGGGTGTGAAGTGCGCCACACTTATAAAAAAGAGGTTGCGGGGCATTTAGGAAAAATTACTATCTTTCTCTTATTAGATCGTGCGATAAACCTATGTTATAAGATATCCTTTTCCATAATTGTGTGATATGATTTCAGCGATGCCGGTAAAGAGGTAAGCCGCCTAGAAGGGCAAGGCTACGATAGATAGACGGATGGAAAGGGAGCCACCAACGTATATAGAAGAAGGTGAATCCCATACTGAGGTTCCATCCCATACCGCCCACACTCATCCTATTCTAGAAGAACAAGAAGGGGTCTCTACTCCAGCTCTTACACCTCCAGTTCCTCCACCGGGTGCTTCGGGTCAACAAATGACCGAGGCTATTCAGCTATTGACTCAGTTGGTTGCTGTTCAGGCTCAACGACAGAGTATGGGCTCAGGTGATCGGGCGGTTAGTGCAAGGGCTCGTCATTTTATGAGTTTAAATCCCCCAAAAGTTTTTGGGTCAAAGCCGGATGAAGACCCGCAAGGCTTTACAGATGAGATATTGAGGACGTTGAGTATCATCCATGCGTCCGATACCGAGTTAGTGGATTTAGCGTCCTATTGACAGCAGGATGCCACCGTTCTATGGTATAATAACTGGATATCTTCGAGGAAGGAAAATGCATCTCTCCCGATTTGGCAGGAATTTATAGATGCTTTCCTTCGTCACTATTTGCCACCTGAGGTTCGAAGGGCCCGAGCTGACAAGTTTCTGAATCTAAAGCAAGAAAATATGAGTACTCGGGAATATAGTCTCCATTTTAATTCATTGGCCCGGTATGCTCCGACTATGGTAGCCGATATGGAAGACATAGTACATTGATATGTGACTGGCTTAGGGCCATATTTTTTTAAAGATTGCTTGACAGCTTCACTACATGAGGGGATGGACATTTACCATATGCAGTCCCACAGCTAAAATTTAGAAGAGCAGCAACAACCGCAAAGGGATGAGCGCGATATTGATAGAGGACAGAGCAAGAGGGCCAGATCTACCGGTGCTAGTAGTAAGTATAGAGGGGGTCAGCAGCAACATTATTCCAGCTATTCGGGCCAGTCTGTGACTAGTGCACCTCCTCAATTTTCGAGTAGGAGATTTGATCGCCCCATTTATTCAGGACAGGGTCAGAGCTCCAGAGTTTCAATTTCCCAGTTTGGAGGAGATCCTAGTCAGATGAGACCACCGGTCCCACGATGCAGTCAGTGTAAAAGATTACATTCAGGTCCCTATAGCCAAGGCTCAGATGCTTGCTATGCCTGTAGTCAGGTTGGGCATATGATGCGTGACTGCCCCTCGATGGGTGACAGAGTTGGGGCCTAGCCTACAGGGTCAGCAGCCGGCTCTTCTTCGTTCGTACGGCCCGTAGGGCAGACTCCCTAAGTTTCAGCAGGTCGTGGTAGGGGCAGAAGGGTAACATCCTGTTTAGGTGGCCCCCAGCCCCGTATTTATGCTTTAGTCGGACGACGGGATCTTGAGTCCTCTCCTTATGTGGTTACAGGTATACTATCTATATTCTTGCATGATGTTTATGCATTGATTGATCCGGGTTCTACGTTGTCTTATTTCACTCCTTATATTGCTGGCCGTATTGGGGTGAAACACGAGACAATAAATCCTTTTGAAGTATATACTCGTGTCGGTGACCCGGTAATAGCTAGACAAGTGTACAAAAATTGTGTGATTGTGGTATGTGATCGTCAGACTAAAGTTGATTTGATTGAACTAGAAATGTTTGATTTTGATGTGATTATGGGCATGGATTGGTTGACCTCTTGTTATGCTAATGTAGATTGCAGAACAAAAATAGTTCGATTCCAACTTCTAGGAGAACCGGTACTTGAATGGAAAGGTAACACAGCATCTCCAAGAGGTAGGTTTATTTCCTACCTCATGGCAAGGAAGATGATCGCTAAAGGCTATATTTATCATTTAGTCTGAGTTCATGACACCAAAGCAAAGTCGCCGACTTTTCAATCCGTCTCGGTAGTAAATGAATTTCTGGATGTATTTCTAGAGGAACTTCCAGGCCTTCCACCGGAGTGGGAGATTGATTTTGCTATTGATGTGCTGTCGGATACTAAACTTATATCTGTTCTTCCTTATAGAATGGCTCCGGCAGAATTGAAAGAGTTAAAGGCACAACTAAAGGATTTGCTTGAGAAGGGATTCATTAGACCCAGTTCATCGCCATGGGGAGCACCTGTCTTGTTCGTAAGAAAGAAGGATGGGTCTTTGAGAATGTGCATCGACTATAGGCAGTTCAACAAGGTGACGGTAAAGAATAAATATCCTCTTCCGATAATCGATGATTTTTTTGACCAATTACAGGGTGCCATGTGGTTTTCGAAAACTGATCTGAGATCGAGGTATCATCAAGTGAGAGTTAGAGAAGATATTCCCAAAACGGCTTTCAGAACCAGATATGGCCACTATGAATTTCGAATGATGTCATTTGGGTTGACTAACGCTCCGACGGTGTTTCTGAATTTGATGAATAATGTATTCAGGCCTTTCTTGGATCTGTTTGTGATCGTGTTCATCGATGATAATCTAGTATACTTTCGGACAGAAGCGGAGTATGCAGACCATTTGCGTATTGTCCTTGGGATTCTTCGGCCTCGTGAGTTGTATGCTAAAGTTTTGAAATGTGAGTTCGGGCTGAATTCTGTAACTTTTTTGGGCCATATTATTTCAGCTGACGGCATTAGAGTAGATATTTAAAAAATTGAGGCTGTGAAGACTTGGCCAAGGCCTACAACACCTACAGAGGTTCGTAGTTTTTTGGGATTAGCACACTATTATAGAAGATTTGTGGAAGGATTTTCTTCTATTTCAGCACCATTAACGAAGCTAACTCAGAAATCAGCAAAATTTCAGTGGATCGATGCTTATGAACGCAGCTTCCAGGAATTGAAGGACAAATCAATTTCAGCCCCAGTCCTGACACTTCCAAAAGGACTAGATTGTTATGTTGTTTATTGTGATGCCTCCGGTGTCTGATTGGGTTTTGTGTTGATGTAGCACGGCAAAGTCATTACCTATGCTTCCAGGCAGTTGCGGAAACATGAGAAGAACTATTCGACCCATGATCTTGAATTAGCTGTGGTTATTCATGCGCTAAATGTGGAGACATTACTTGTACGGTGTACATGTTGATATTTATACAGATCTCAAGAGTCTCAAATATATTTTCAAGCAGAAGGAGTTAAATCTACGACAGAGGCGGTGGTTAGAATTATTGAAGGATTATGATGTGAGTATTTTATATCATCCTGGAAAGGCGAATGTAGTAGCTGATGCACTTAGCCGCAAATCAATGGGTAGTCTCTGTGTGGTCCCTCCGAAAAAGAAAGAATTAGTCCATGAGCTCCACCAGCTAGCTAGCCTAGGAGTTCGTCTAATCGATTCAGGCAATGCAGGAGTTGGTATTCACAAACCCAGTTGTTTCGTCCTTAAATATGGAGGTGCGAGAGCGCCAATGTGGTGACCTCCAATTGAGTCACTATAGAGATACATTTCCTGAGAAAGTGGAGTCTCCATTTGAGACTTCTGCAGATGGAGTTCTCAGGTATCGAGGCAGGCTGTGTGTGCCAGATGTGGCAGGACTAAGTCGTCAGATTCTGGAAGAAGCTCATTACTCCTATTATTATATTCATCCTGGAGCAACAAAGATGTATCATGATCTCAAGTTAATGTATTGGTGGGATAGAATGAAGAAAGATATAGCAGAATTTGTGGCCCAGTGTCCCAATTGTCAACAAGTGAAGATTGAACATCAAAAGCCAGGAGGATTATTGCAAGCGATAGAAATTCCAACTTGGAAATGGGAAGTAATTAACATGAATTTCATTGTAGCCTTGCCTCGTTCCCGGCGCAAGTATGACTCCATATGGGTGATTGTTGACAGACTCACGAAATCATCTCATTTTCTTCCAGTCAGAACCACATATTCAGCAGAAGATTATGCAAGGTTGTATCTTAAGGAGATAATGCGACTTCATGGCGTCCCGATGTCCATTATCACAGATAGCGGAGCACAGTTTACTGCTAAATTCTGGAAGTCATTCCAACAAGGTTTGGGAACTCAAGTGAGACTCAGCACAGCATTTCATCCACAAACTGATGGGCAAGCCGAACGCACTATTCAGACCTTGGAAGACATGTTGCGGGCATGTATATTAGACTTCGAAGGAAATTGGGATGAACATTTGCCACTTATCGAATTTGCTTATAATAATAGTTATCACTCTAGTAACCAGATGGCTCCGTATGAAGCTCTATATGGAAGGAAGTGCAGGTCACCAATTGGATGGTTTGAGATCAGGGAGACACAACTGGTAGGTCCAGAATTTATTCAGCAAGCGGTGGAAAAGATCAAGCTTATCAGAGACAGATTGTTGACCGCCCAAAGTCGCCAAAGATCTTAAGCAGACAATCGCCGAAGAAACCTGGAATTTCAAATCGATATTGGGTATTCTTAAAGGTGTCACCGATGAAAGGCGTAATGAGATTTGGCAAGAAAGGCAAGCTTAGTCCCTGATATATTAGACCCTATAAGATTGTCCACAAAGTAGGTCGAGTGGCCTATGAACTAGATTTACCTTCGGAACATAAATCAGTCCATCAAGTTTTTCATGTGTCAATGCTCTGCAAATGTGTTGGAGATCAAGCTAGAATCGTTCCAGTGAGTGATGTTCAGGTTACAGAGAAGTTGTCTTATGAAGAGGTACCCATTGCCATATTAGATAGGCAAGTACGAAAACTTTGAAATAAAGAGGTAGCCTCAGTTAAGGTCTTGTGAAGAAACAACAATCGAGAGAAAATGACTTGGGAAGCGGAAGAAGACATGAAGTACAATTATCCGCAATTGTTTCCACCCCCGGAAAGGATTCGAGATGAGACACCATTATCATAAGGTATGTAATGCTTTCTTTTAATGCTCTTGGTCGTGTGTGGCCATAATTTCTTTCCATTGTGTTGTAGCCCTGTGAGGCGATGTTATTATGGGTTGCTGTGATAGGATGGTAGTGCTATATTACAGGAGAAACTCTGGCGAAATTTCTGTAGAATTCCCGAGAATTTAACATTCGAGGACGAATGTTTTTAAGGGGGGAGAGTGTTACACCGCGAAAAATTTCACGTCGATGTGCTGTAAGTAGACTGACAAAGGGTAATATGTATGTGATGTCCCTACAAGTAAGAAGGAGTACTTAACGATTATAATGAATATTCCAAAGACATTGGAGGCAAGAGAAGAAAGTTCGTTGAAGAAGGCGAAGTATAAGTCGTGTTTTCGAAGGGTTTTGTAAAGTAACGAGCCAACGTTGATTTAATAATGTCTTGAGGAAGAGCTATAATGCTTCTTAGATTGTTAATGAAGTTTTAAACAAGTGTTAAGAAGGTTCCATAAGGATTGAAAGTTAAACGAAACAACGGGAGCAATTTTGAAGATTGTGAGTTATACGGCCCGTTGAACTTATACGGTCCATATAAGGGACCGTATAACCTGTCCAGAGAGGGGTATTTCACTGGAGGTATTGTATGGTCACTAATACGGACCATATAAAGGGTCTGTATAATCCTAGTCGGGCAGCTTTTAATTTTTATAAAAAGAAAGCCCCAAGTCCTCATTTTTCATTTCACTCATTCTCCACACACTCCAAGAAGGCTATAGAACATTCTCCATACTATCTTAACATATTTCTAAGAGAAATCAAGGGTTAAACATCAAGAGTTGGTAGAATCAAGTACATGGATGCTCTCTAAGGTTGATACAAGTAAAGGTTTCCCTTGGGATTGAAGTTGGGTTCTTCTCAAGTGGAGTATATTTTTTCAAAGCCCATTCCTACATAATCAAAGGTGTGTTTTGTATTCATTTTTTGTTAATAGGAGTATTGAATGGTTGAATTATTTGGATTGAGGAAGAACGTAGAATATGGAGTTCAAATATGGTAGTAATGGTATTTTGAGTAGTAAATTGGGTGGAGTCATGACTCTTAGCATGAAATGAGTATAATCTTTTATGAATGATATTAATAATGTTGAAGAAGCATTATATGTGAATGAATACGACGTTGGGTGATAACTATGGTTATGGATGACTTTGAGAGGGAATTTTAAGAATTGAATAATGTCTAGCTTAACAAAGTCTAATCATTATGATATTATGGGTGTTATTATTGATGCTTGGGAGCTGTAATATTATATGGAAAACGTTTTAGAAACAAAGGAAGTGCTGCCCAATTTTCATTAGCCCATAGTCACCATAGCTTAGCTTCAAGTAAGTTTCTGATTATCTAATTTTAGTATGAATTCTCTTGAATGTAGAATCGTGAACTTGGAGGGAAGCGTTTAGTTGGCAAAGTTAGAGAGACGTAAAGGTATGTAAGGCTAGTTCCCTTCTTTCAAAGGCATGACTTGTATATTATGACTTCTTTTCTATATTTCCATGACCTTCTTACGTTCCAAATATAAAAGTTAAATATTTTTAAGAGACTCTTATGAGATAGAGATGAGGTATATTCCATGACAGTGATGGTGATAGTGATTCTATGATGAGCTTGATATTCTTACCTTTATAATTCCATAAATGGCATTTGTTGTTGTTACCTCATCTCATGATATAGTTCCTTTAGGGTGAGATATAGTGATGAGGATCATTCCATAATGTGATCGGAGGTTACTGACCTTACGTCACTCTGTTAAATTACAACTTTTATTTGAGCTCTTATGCATGCTTCATGATAAGTATATAATGATGGTTACACCGTGTCTAGATGGCCGGACTGCACCGCTAAGGCGGGCGGCTTACTACACCATGCCTATATGGCATGGGCAGACATCACTAGTAGGTGGCGTGAGATGATTACCCCTGACGCGGGCTAATGATGTTATTGATTCAGGCAGTTTATGTATGTATGTGCGATATGTTTTAAAGGTAAAAGTGAGCATGCATGATTCTGCTCCAAGAGGCAAGCAGTTACAGTTATCTTTTCTTCATATTTCCTTATTATGTTATCATATATGCCTTACATACTCAGTACATTGTTTGTATTGACTTCCTTGTCTTTATGCACGTTGTGTTTATGCCCACTAGTAGACAGAGAGACGGTGCAGATGCTTAGAAGCTTATTCAGCTGGTCATAGGAGCACACCACTACTCAAGAGGTGCAGCCCATTGGTATATTCTTTTGTGTACAGATGTAGGGTATGGTGGAGTCCTATTTCGTCACTATGATTCAAGTATTCCAGTTAGAGGCTCGTAGATGCATGCGTGTGGGTTGTAGATACTATGTGACCCCTTCATTATAGATTTTGTACATCATTTTTGTAGCCTTATGGGCCTATGCTTTTATGTGTTTTGGGAGATGTTTGGAAATTGTTTCATGATAAGTTTGTGTTGAGAATGATATATGCCCAGGTTGAGTATGATAGTCAGCATGGTAAGTGGTGCTCGGTAGTCAGCTCCGGGTACTCGTCATGGCCCTTAACTGGGTCGTGACAGAAGCGTTACAAATGGCGACTCTGTTTGGGCCTTAAAGGTTCTAACCATAAGGATTTTAATATAATGTTGGTATATCTTCTTTAACTGTTTATGTGTTTACTTTACCGCAACTATCAACTGTCCTTGCATGCATATCATAACTCCGTCATTCTTGGATTTTTTTTTACACTTTGTTCCAAAGGCGACTTCGCGGAGAACGCGGTCGTACCTTCACTATAAAACCAAAATACTTCTTTAGGAACCGTTGTGAGGCGAGGTTGGTTCATGGTCGTCCAACAGCTCTAATGGTTTGGCCCTAGTTGTCCGCTCGGGTTCCCGGTCTTTTGTGAAAAGCCCAGTGTAGTAAAACTAGGATAAAGCCAAGCCAAATCCCTACTAAACTAGAGCATTCATACCTAAACAAGCCTTGGGTATCTCAAACCTACCTAAAGCTCATTAAGGGAGACCACTGTGTTCGGACGGTCTATGACCCGAAAAGCACTGCATCACATTTATGTGTTACTTGGAAGCATGTTTTGTACCTATGTGATGAACCATTGACCCTGTGGGGACGGGGGAATCTTAACTGTGTTGTGTTTTGTAGATGGAAGGCCGCATCCGTTTTGACATAGTTGTCGAGGCTCCGGATCTATTGAGAGTTTTGTGGGAGTGGTTAGGTGATACTCACACAAAGACAGTTCGTTGCACTCTAGGTCACCTACCCTCTATCATTATGATGAAGGGTCACCCAATATTAATAAAGGTACTTGCCGGACATTGGGACGATAAGGAAATGTTGTTCTGCTTCGGTGAGATTGAGATGAACCCGACCTTAGAGGAGATTAGGGATGCCATAAATAGCAATGGAACCTGTCTAAAGATACTACACAAACCATATCACTACCTGTTATTTCCACAGAGGCCCACAGTCCACCAAGTTATGACGTTTCTTACATTGATTAAGGCACCCTGGGCGCGAGGACCCACTGTAGCCTTTAGAAATCTATATCGGCGATTCGGGGACTTCACCTGATATATTCTGTATCAGAAGGAGTTCAAGAGTAGAGAAGAGTGGGAAGCTGTTAGACCTTTGGCGTTTGCCATAGCCTTGCTTGGCACTATGGTGTTTGTACAGGACAAATCATTAGCCATAGACACCCTAGTGATCTACTTGGCCCGTGCTATCTTCTATGATATAACCAAGGATCAGGAAACGAGGTATTTTGACTTGGTACCCATTATCCTAGCGGACACTTTTTTGGGCTTTAGAAAAATGCCGGAATCTCTTTGGATACTTCCAAGAATATAGCATGTTGTTACAATGGTGGATTATCAAACACCACAACATGGCTAAGGAAGTCCAGTATCTGTGCAATCACAACAGGATAGATCGTCTTACAAATTATAGCCCAAACCTTGGTTATATGTCCAAACGGGTGTGGGCACGTTTCTTTAAGGAGCTGACTGAAGATAGGGTCCAGTGGATGTTTCCCAAATTCATACCTGAAATTGTAGTGGTTCGGGGTAAGAATTGTGTAATCCCCCGTAAATTTGAGTTAGGTGTGAATGTGTAAAAACTAGTATTAAGATGACATTTTATCTATATGAATCCATTCGGGTGGTAGGTTGTTGTTTTGAAGTCAAACCAACTAGTGAAGTTCTTAAGGGCTCTTAAACTCACCTAAGTTTCGGCAGGTCTGTCTTCTGGGCTATTTTAGTGAAAATGTGTTAAGAATTAGAGAACACTTAAAACATGAAAGTTGTATCCCATTGAAATATATTTCCAACGGTATATTGTGGAGCTCAAACAAAGCTCTGTGCTAGAATTTATGACCATTTTACTGAGCAAAAACTTAAGAAAAATTGACTAAGTCCTTTTTGGAGGGTGATCTCGCAGAGCACAGTTCAAAGCGAGGTAGGACCTCACTGAGCGCGGTTATAAATTCAGCACTTAACTCGAAAATACATTTATCAGACATTCCAACATCGTAGGAAACCCTTGAAGGATTACCTTTTCTAAGAAAACAACCCTAAGGTGAGTCTATACTCAATCTCCATCAATCATACACCAAAGTTCATCTCTTCTTGATTATAAATCATATATCCAAACCCTAGGTTCTTGAAGAAAAAAATTCAAGAAGAGGAAGAAGAGAGGCATGTGGGATTCGATCAAAAGGTAAGACTCTTGATTTTATGACATTATTGTTGATGTTTGAACTAGTATAGAATAAACAATTAGGTTAGAATCCACTAATGATTTCCATAAGATTCAAGAACAAGATTTAAGGCTTGCGAAAAACCCTAGTTTTCGAAATTCCAAGAAAACTTCAATAAAATATTCAAGTTCTAATCTTTATCATCTAAAACCATTATAGTGAGATTATTGAACATTTGAAAGTGTGTTTGACCATGATTTGAAATATGTCTATATTTCAAAAATCATCTTTTCAAGTATGTTTACTTTTGAAGTACGCTTATATTGTGAAAGCGTGATTTGTATTTGAGAATCCTTCCTTGATTTTTTGTATAAGTTATAACTCTTGTTTGGTGGAAGTTCTTTTGGAATTAAAGGTGATTTATTTTAGATAAGGTCATGCGTGTGTAGGGTCAAACCCGCATCGAACCTTATACGAACTATACTACTTTGTGAAACCCTCTTTTCCCATTATTGGATGTTTGAACTTATTTTTCTAAAGGTTGGACCTTAAACATGTTTTGTTGTTGAATGGGTTTCTCTAACTTGAAATTGAATAAGAGATTTGAAGAATATTCTAAATCGGTAATGACTTGAAATGCCTCTATTTTGAGATAATGACTTGACATGTGAGATTCGGCTCTAAGCCATGATTGATGATTCAGTAATATGCCATGATTTGTATTATTTTTGTGTTTGGGCCAGTATGGGCAAGCTGTGCTAGTCCAGAGGATAATTAGCCGTTATGAATCCTAACGTATCGATACGAGTATTGCTGTGTCAGTCCAGAGGACGATTGACCTCCGAGGTATGTCGCCCGGTGCATTTGTTGCTATGCTAGTCCAGAGGACGATTAGCCTCCATTGGAGTATTTATTGTTGTGCTAGTCCAGAGGACGATTAGCCTCCGTGGTTTCCTAACCCGGAGTATCGATTGATTGATTTGCCTATGAGTGGCTTGTTTTGCACTTTGATTAGCCTGTGAGTGGCTTGTTTCGTATCTTGTTGCCTGTGAGTGGCTTGTGGTGATAGTGAATTTGTAAGTGAAATACTTGGCTTGGTAAATGGTAAGGAGTTAAGTTATTGTGTCCATCGTTGTTGTGTTCTTTGATGACTCTTTAATGTTGCTAACTTACTCTATTCCTGGGTTTGGAACTGCTGTTTTCATTGATATCATTTTTTTTTATTTTAATCATCAAATCTTGTTTCGTTAATTATTGCCCTTTAGACACTCACTGAGTACCCAGTACTCAGGCATACCATTGTTGTTTTTTATGGTATGTTAGCTATCATTGAGGAGCAGGTTCGTAATACGCCTACGACTTAAGAGAACTTGCTACTTTTGAGACTATTCAGTGAGCCCCCATGATTGTCCGTGGGGCACCAGACTATCTTTAATTTTTTTGAATTTTAGTTTCGGGCTGCGTCCAGATGTTTTTAGACACTTTTTATTATCTTAGAAGCTCCATAGATAGTTGTCAGATTGTGGGTAGTGTGTTGTAGTCTTGCGTGACTCAGTGGGCATTTTGCCACATTTGTTTACTAAGTTTTTGATTTGACTTCCGTTGGGTTATCTCAAAGTATGATTGTTCATTTATCTAATTTGTTAATGATTGGTTTTCGTATTTATTAAAATATTATCTAAAGAGATTAGACGTTTATTGATTTTATAAGCTGCTTCTAGTGTTGTTCGTAGCATCGGATGCCTGTTACGCCTAGGGAGGGTTTTAGGGCTTGACAAGCTTAGTATCAGAGCCTAGGTTTAAATGTGTCCTAGGAGTTGTCTGTGTCTGTGGAGCTGTGTCTAGTGGATTCTTCCCTGTGTAGCCTGATCACCAGCATGATCGAAGGACTACTAGGACATATGTAGGTGTTTCTCATTCTTCTTGATTCTAGATTGTGCGATAGAGCTTGAACTTCCTTTAGGATCATTATGATGTGTTTGTTACTCGTGCCTTGTGGAGATGGTTTTAACTCGTGCTGCAGTTTCACCGCTAGTGAATGATGGTGCTAGGAAGTGCGCGCTGGTTGTGAAGAACACTTTGATGGATAGTACAGAGTCACTTGGAATTTTATAGTAGGTGTTGATGGTGATTGTAGGGTGTGATTGTTGATGTTGCAAGGTAAGTATTCTCCCTATTTGTTCTCTTGATGCATAATCATTGATCGTTCCAGGTTCGAATCTTTCCTATGTGACTAAGTACCTTGCCTTTGATTTTGGTATAGAACCCGGGTAATTTTTAGAACCCTTTTCTATGAATACCCCTACTAGTATTCTCGTTATTGCTTATCTTTAGAGATTGTGTAGCCGTAGTTAAGAGCTGTGAGACTACCTCTGAATTATTGGAAATAGGAATGGTGAACTTTGAAATTATTATAAGGATAGACTGGCTTTCCAAGTGTTATACAATTCTCGGCTACCGATTAAAAATAGTTAGGCTTGTAGTTCTAGACGAACCCGTTAAATATTGGAAGAGTAATATCGTTAAATCTCGAGGTATAGTACAAGTGTAAATCCCTTATTCCACGCTTAGGCTTGTCTGGTGTAGTTGTGGTAGTCTCTATGAAGACCATATGGTTATTGTTAGAGTATTATATGAGCTTTTTTTGAGATAGCTTGCAATACAAAGGAACACTAGCGAGAATTTTGAAGACTTGACGTTTAGTGAAAATCTTAGGCCATAATTTTCATTTAAGGACGAATGATCCTAAGGGGGGGGGGGGGTGGGGATAATGTAACACCCCGTAAATTTGAGTTAGATGTAAATGTGTAAAAACTAGTATTAAGATGATATTTTATCTATATGAATCCACTCGGGATGAATTCGGGTGGTAGGTAGTTGTTTTGAAGTCAAACCAACTAGTGAAGTTCTTAAGGGCTCTTAAACACGCCTATGTTTTGGTAGGTCTATTGTCTAGGCCATTTTCGTGCAAATTTTTTAAGAAATAGAGAAAACTTAAAACATGAAAGTTGTGGCGTTTTGAAATAGCTTTCCAACGATATAATTTGGAGCTCAAACAAAGCTCTGTGGTAGAATTTATGACTATTTTACTGAGCGAGGTCAAAGCAATCAAAAATCATAAAATTTTGGCGAAGTGTGAAATGGATAGGGGAGCTTGCTGAGCTCTCCCCAAAGAGAGGTAGGGGCTTGCCATAGCCCTTGGTCGGCGAGGTAGGGGGGTCCAAAAGTGAAAACTTAAGAAAAATTGACTAAGCCCTTTTAGAGGGTGATCTCGCTAAACACAGCTCAAAGCGAGGTAGGACCTCGCTGAGCGATGCCCATAGTGAGGTCACCCCTAGATTTGAGGCTCGCTAGGCGAGCTAGGGGGTCCAATTACTCAATGTTATAAATTCAACACTTAACTCGAAAATACATTTATCAGACATTCCAACTTCGTAGGAAACCCTTGAAGGACTACCTTTTGAGAGCAAACAACCCTAAGGTGAGTCTATACTCAATCTCCATCAATGATAGACCAAAATTCATCTCTTCTTGATCATAAATGATCTCTCCAAACCCTAGGTTCTTGAAAAAAAAATCAAGAAGAGGAAGAAGAGAGGCATGTGAGATTCTATCAAAAGGTGAGACTCTTGATTTTATGAGATTATTATTTATGTTTGAACTTGTATAGAATAAACAATGTAGTTATAATCAACCAATGATTTCCATAAGATTCAAGAACAAGATTTAAGGCTTGCGAAAAACCCTAGTTTTCGAAATTCCAAGAAAACTTCAAGAAATATTCAAGTTCTAATCTTTATCATCTAAAACAATTGTAGTGTATTTATTGAATCTTGGAAAGTGAGTTTGAGCGGGATTCGAGGTATGTCTATATTTTAAAAATTGTCTTTTCAAGTATGTCTACTTTTGAAGTACGTTTATATTGTGAAAGCATGATTTGTATTTGAGAATCCTTCCTTTATTGTTTGTATAAGTCATAACTCTTGTTTGGTGGAAGTTCTTTTTGAATTAAAGATGATTTCTTTTAGATAAGGTCATACGTGTGTAGGGTCAAGCACGCATCGAACCTTGTACGAACTATACTACTTCGTGAAACTCGTTTTCCCATTATTGGATGATTGAACTTATTTTTCTAAAGGTTGGACCTTAAAATTGTTTTATTGTTGAATGGGTTTCTTGAACTTGAAATTGAATAAGAGATTTGAATAAGATTCTAAATAGGTTATGACTTGAAATGCATCTATTTTGAGATGATGACTTGAGAAGTGAGATTCGGCTTTAAGCCATGATTGATGATTAAGTAATATGCCATGATTTGTATTTTTTTTGTGTTTGGGCAAGATGTGCTAGTCCAGAGAATGATTAGCTGTTATGGATCCTAACGTATCGATACGAGTATTGCTGTGTCAGTCCAGAGGACGATTGACCTTCGAGGTATTTCGCCCGGTGCATTTGTTGATATGCTAGTCCAGAGGACGATTAGCCTCCGTTGGAGTATCTATTGTTGTGCTAGTCCATAGGACGATTAGCCTCCTTGGTTTCCCAACCCGGAGTATAGATTGATTGATTTGCCTGTGAGTGGCTTGTTTCGCACTTTGATTTTCCTGTGAGTGGCTTGTTTCATATCTTGTTGCCCATGAGTGGCTTGTGGTGATAGTGAATTCGTAAGTGAAATACTGGGCCTGGTAAATAGTAGGGAGTTAAGTTAGTGTGTCCATCGTTGTTGGATTCTTTGATGACTCTTTAATGTTCGTGACTTACTTTATTCTTGGGTTTGGAACTGCTATTTTCATTGATATCATTTTATTGATTTTATTCATCATATCTTGTTTTGTTAACTATTGCCAATAGTTAACAAAACAAGACACTCAGTACTCAGGCGTACCATTGTTGTTTTTGATGGTATGTTAGGTATCATTGAGGAGCAGGTTCGTGATATGCCTACGACTTAAGAGAACTTGCTGCTTTTGAGACTATTCGGTGAGCCCATATGATTGTTCGTGGGGCACCATTCTATCTTTACTTCTTTTTTTCTATTTTAGTTTTGGGTTGTGGCTCGATGTTTTTAGGCACTCTCTATTGTCTTAGAAGCTCCCTAGACGACTGTCAGATTGTGGGTAGTGTGTTGGAGTCTTGTGTGACTCGTTTGGCATTTTGCTACATTTATTTACTAAGTTTCTGATTTGACTTCCGCAGGGTTATCTCAAAGTATGATCGTTCTTTTATGTAATTTATTAATTATTGGTTTTCGTATTTATTAAAAGATTATCGAAAGATATTAGATGTCTATTGATTTGATAAGGTGCTTCGGGTATTGTTCATAGCATCGGATGCCTATTTTGCCTAGGGCGGGTTTTGGGGCGTGACAAATTGTCCCTTCGTGCCATTAGCAAGGGTGCGAGAAATCCGTCCCTATTATCCATCTCGGGTTTTAAGGCAAATTGGAAGGAAGCAAGTGATACCTTAGGTAGGAAATCCTGAGCAGTTCATCATTGAGCACACATAACAGAAGATCAAGAACACTGGGGTGTTCCTCAGAAAATGGAATGATGGCATGAGTTGGGGTCCAGATACTTTAGCTCTAGACCAGTTCAAGGCAGGGTGTGACCTAATCACGCTGCCCAAGAAAAAGTGCGTCTGAAGGAATGTTTGGAAAGCACAGATAAGCTCTTAGCCAAGATTTTAGAAGAAACAGATCCCGTGATAATCAGGATGGAGATGTACCAAGCACGACTTCGGATTCATACCACTCTTCAGAGGGTCAAGAATGCCAAGACAAGCCAGGCCTCGACATCAGTCGTTGGAGGAGAACCCTGCTGATTTACTGCTTTATAACAAGCCCTATGTCGGCTTCATCATCTTTGTAATCCCTTCGGGGAAGATATTTTTATTTTTATTTATTAACTAATCATGATTTTTCTAGGCAATAGTTCACTTTCACAAATGGCACTTGCATGTTTCAAGCGATTAAGAGAGCCCTAACTCAAAAAAGCTGTAGGTACGCAAATATTATAAATAACTGCATATTGCATGAATTCTTGCTACGTGCTTCACATGCATATTTGCTATGTGTGTTATCATATATTAAGGCTTGAATACAATAGATCCGATGATCTAAGCTACATACCAAAACAAAAACCCTAAAACTTAAAACTTACCCAAATTTATCTCCATAAAAGATTGACTTATGATGGCAAACCAAGGAGAACAAGAAACACGGACTCTGGGAGAGACAGCTGAGATGCTGAGAGACAAGGTACTACAAATGGAGAAGCACGTCCAAGAAATATGGAGGAAAATTGAGGAAGTGGACAGATTGTTGGAGATGGTTGGCAACCCTCCAAAGGGCATACCCCAAGAACAATACTATGGGAATGTCCAGAAGAAGTAAAGGATTTGGTGCTGAACTATATACCTTTAAAGTGAAGGCCTATGATGCCCAGAGAAGGGACTCTGGGAGGAGTGAATGAAAACCAAGGAGCTAGATCAAACCCGTGGGTGACAGAATCAGACCCATAAGAGGATTCGAAGCTCAACAAGAAGCCTCTGAACCCGTCGAGGAAGAAGAACTAGAAGAGGACGAACAAGAGCCACAGAATATGGAGGAGGAAGAAGAAGAGCCTGTTGACATAGAGGCTGAGGGAGAGGAAGAACTATTTGAGATGTTTCCTAAGTTTACAGAGGAGGAGAATGATACGAATGAGGAATCTGACTACTATGCCCCAACTGAAGAGGAGTCTGACTTCTATGCACCGTCGCCTATGATAGTACTTGCCACCTCCACCATGGCATCTGAGAATTTCTGAAGAGCAGGCCCTTCCGAACCAGCCCAGTGGGGTATAGCCTTCAAAGCCCATTCCTCTCTATTTAGATTTGCTCGATGGCCCATCACCTGTAAGGAGGTATACTAAAGGATGGTTGCCATAGAAGTGCCTTGCACCACTAGGGATAGGTTGCCACCGCCCGAACTGGTGTACGCATATAAAAGGTGCCCTTTTCACCGAAACCCGGCCGATCATACCTTGAATGATTATCTGGGGTTAAGGAGAAGAAGTTATAGCTTGATTGATGATAGGATCATTGGGACCTTGTAGGGACCACACACCCTGCTAGTCCATGACCCTATTATCTCTGTAGAAGGGGTCACCGCTAGTACTCATATCTGGGGATACAATTTCACGGTCTTTGAGGAGTCATACGCCTGCATCTTCTCAACTCTTGCTACTCTAAGAAAGATTAGACCCGTGGAACCTACCCATGAACCCGCACCATTAAGGCCCAACAAGAACAAGTTTTTTCTGTATCATACAGGAGCTATGGGGTACAACATAGAAGAGTGTCATGCATTCAAGCTTGAACTCGAGCACAAGATCAGTACAGGAGAGATCTTGGTCATCCAACAACCACAGTATTGAGATGAAAGGGAAATGCGAGAACGAGTTCGTAAAGACAGAAATTCGCAGAACTATATTTTTTGGTAGAAATTAGGTGTCCCCAATTTTGCACATAAAAAGTTACCCCCCTTCCCTATAAATATTGTAAGGAACTGCGCCGACCTGACGTCCCTATGGAGGGATACGCAGGAAGACCTAGTTGGGCCTAGTCTGGGGATGTATTTAGCTAGGTTTAGCCCAAAGGATATTTAGGAAAGATATACATCCTTCTTTTGTAAAAAAAAAACTACGATATGGCCTGATTTCCCCTAGGGGGATACGTAGGCAATCTACGTAAGACTTGGTCCCTACATAATATGAATTATAATTCCCCCCATATATTATGTAACAAGAAAGGGTTTGCCAAAGTAAGTCAACTATAAAGCCTATTGAACCAAGCTCCACCCAAAAATCAAAGGCCCATAATCATCCGAACCTTTAGAACAAAAGATCAAAAGTATTCGAGCTTAAATATATGAGTTTATGTGCTATGTGTGCTTTAAATATCAATATTTGATATTTTTCCTTTATATTTTTTGATAAGTAACTAACTTTGTCTACCGTTGAGTTATTCTTGTCTTATAGAACGAAGCCAATTAGCGTAGTACTGAAAACTGGCATACATCATGTTACACCTCAAAAAATTTCATGTCATTGCACAGTAAAAATACTAACGCAGGGTGAGTTATATATGATTTTTCCGCAAGTATGAAGTAGTACCTAACGGTTCCCATTAATTTTCCAAAGTCGTTTGAAGCAAGAGAAGAGAGTTCGTTAAGAAAGGCAAAGTATACGCTGTGTTTCGGAAAGGATTTGCAAAGTACCGAGTTAATGTTGACTTAATGATGTATTAAAGAAGATTTATAATTCCCTTTAGATTGTTAATGAAAAGTTAAAAAGTGCTAAGAAGGTTCCATAAGAATTGGGGGCAAAACGAGTCGACGAGGACGAGTTTCGGGAAATTGTGGATTGTACAGTCCTTTGTACGGGCCGTATAAAAGATACGGCCAGTATATCTATCCGTAGAACTCTCCCGGAGAAAGGTCTCCACTGGAAGCAATATACGGTAACATATACGGACCCTATAAATTATACGGACCGTATGTGTGTCCGTATAATGCCGTCGGGACAAATTTTTAATTTTATAAAGGAGGCCTCAAGTTCATTTATTTCATTTCCCATCTTCTCTCCAACACTCTCCACATCTCTAGAACTTTCCACACTCTTCATTTACAAGAATCCAAGATAAACAATGATCAACATCACTAATCCAAGGGAATCAAGTGTAAGAGAGTTTCTAGGGTTGCCTAAAGTCAAAAAATCTCTTTGGATTGAAGCTAGGGTTTTTCCTCAAGTGAAGTATTTTCATCTAAAGACCATTCCCACATTATAAAAGGTAAGTTTTATGATCATTTCATGTTATTTAGAATATTTAGGGGTTGAAAGACTTGGATTATGGAAGAAAATAGAATATGGAGCTCAAATGTGAAAATAATGATATTCTTGAATAGTAGTTGACAAGAATTATGACTCTTGATGTATTATGAGAAAAATATTGTTGTAAACGATACAAATGATGTTAAGGAAGTATAATATGAGAACGAATACGATGTTGTGTGATAATGTTGGTTATGGGTGATTTGAGACGAGATTGGAAGAATTGAATAAGATATAGTTTGATGAAGGTAGTTGATCATGATTTTATGAATGTTTTTATCGACATTTGGGAGTTTTTATAACATATGGAAAAAGTTTTATAAATAAAGGAGGTGCTGCCCAATTTTCGTTAGCTTTAGCTTAAGCTTAAGTACATTTCCATCTATCTTATTCTAGTACGAATTCCTTTGAATGTAGAATTACGAACTCGGAAGGAAGCGTATTGTCGGCAAGTTAGAAGGGCATAAAGGTATGTAAGGCTAGTCCCATCTTTTCTATGGCATGAATCCCATGACATGATTTTCTTTATCCTCCATGAGCTTCTTACATTCCGGAAACTATAAGTCTATATTTATAAAGAGCTTCACATGATATAAAGATAAAAGATATGTTACGAATATGATAATGATGATGATGAGTCTAAGCCTAGAGATCCTAAAGTCCATGACATGATATTTCCACGAAGCTAATGATCCCTATACAATTCTTTGATTGTATTCATTGTTGCTAGACCCACCTTATGATGCTAGTTCCTTCAAGGTGGGGTATGATGATTATGATTATTCCATAATGGAATCGGGGGTTCTCGACCTTACGTCACCCTGATAAAGTTATAGTTCTCTTTATGTTCTTAAGCACGCTTTATCAGATGTATATGATGATGAGATTACACCGTGCCTATATGGCCGAGCATGACACCACTAAGGCAGGCTGCTTATGATTACACCGCACCTAGAGGGACGGGCATGACACCGCGAAGGCGGGTTGCTTATGATTACACCATGCCTAGAGGGCTGGACATGACACCACTAGTAGGCGGCATTATGATGGTTACCCAGACGCGGGTTAACGATGATGGTACACGTGATATTCTAACATGTGTTTCTTTTAAAGGTTAAGCAGGTTATATCTTCAGCTCATGTTTCATGGTTTCTTTATTATGCTATCACTATTCATGCCCACAGGTAGACAGAGAGACGATGCAGACCCGTAGGAGCTTATCAGCAGATTCACAGGAGCACTCCATTCATTCGAAGGTGCTTATTATGATCATATTCTATTATGTATATATAGTTTTGGCACGATAGGGTCCTGTCCCGTCCTTATGTATAGTACTCTAGTTGAGGCTCGTAGATACATATGTGTGGGTTATTGATGTCCCACGATGATCATATTGTACTTTTGTGTTTCATTTTTGTAGCCGTAAGGGCTTATGTATACAGATATGGGTTGCTTTGGAGATTATATATGTTCAAGTTGAGTATGATGATTAGCCTAATGAGAGGTGCTCAGTAGTCAGCTCCGGGTACCTGTCATGGCCCTTAGTCAGGTTGTGACAAAAGTGGTATCAGAGCAGTTCCATCCTAGGGTGTGTCTACGAGCCGTGTCCAGCAGAGTCTCGTTTATGGGTGTGAAGCGCACCACACTTATAAACAAAAGGCTGCGGCGTATTTAGGAAAAATGACCATTCTTCTTCTTACTAGATCATTCTATGGTGCCACGTATGAGATTTTCCCCTCCCTGATTGTGCGTTATTATTTCAGCGATGCTGGTAAAGAGAAAAGCTACCGCCGCCAGAAGGGCAAGGCTTCTACAGCACAGCGGGTGGAAAGGGATCCATTAAAAAGTATAGAAGAAGGTGAATCTAAGAATGAGGCTCCATCCAATACGTCTCACACTCCGCCTATTTTAGAAGAGCAAGAAAGGGCTTCAGCTCCGGCTCCTATACCTCCAGTTCCTCCACCGGCTGCTTCGGGTCAACAAATAACCGAAGCTATTTAGTTGTTTACACATTTAGTTTCCGCTCAGGCACAACGGCAGAGTACGAGTTCAGGAGACAGGGCGACTAGTGCTAGAGCCCGTGACTTCATGAGTTTAAATCCTCAAGAATTTTTCGGGTCAAAGCCGGATGAAGACCCGCAAGGTTTTAATGATGAGATGCTGAGAACGTTGAGAATCATCCATGGCTCTGATACTGAATCCGTGGAGTTGGCATCTTATAGAGTCCAGGATATGGCGGTTCTTTGGTATAATAACTGGATATCTTCAAGAAAGGAGAATGCACTTGCCCCAGTTTGGCAAGAATTTGTGGATGCTTTCCTTCGCTATTATTTTCCACTAGAGGTTCGAAGTCCCCGTGCAGATAGGTTTCTGAATCTAAAGCAAGGGAATATGAGTGCTCGGGAGTATAGCCTTTATTTTAATTCGTTGGCCCGGTATGCTCCCACTATGGTGGCCGATATAGGAGATAGAGTGCATCGATTTGTGAGTGGCTTAGAGCTACATTTGTTTAAAGATTGCTTGATAGCTTCATTGCAAGAGGGGATGGATATTTCCCGTATTCCAGGCTCACGCCCAGAATTTAGAAGAACAGCAACAGCCGCAGAGGGGTGAGCGTGATATTGATAGAGGGCAGAGTAAGAGGGCAAGATCTGTTAGTGATGGCAGCGACTATAGAGGGGGAGCGTGTCAGTCATATTCTAGATATCCAGGCCAGTCGGCGACTAGTGCACCTCAGTTTGTGGGCAAAAGATTTGACCGCTTCATTTATTCAGGACAGGGTCAGAGCTCGAGAGGTTCGGGTTCACAATTTGAAGGTGATTATAGTCAGAGGAGACCACCAGTCCCACGATGTAGTCAGTGCAAAAAGTTACATTCGAGCCCGTGTCACAAAGGTTTTGATGCTTATTATGCTTGCAGATAGAATGGGCACGTGATACGTGATTGTCCCTTGGGGTACGGTAGAGGTGGGGTTCAGCCCACAGGATCAACAACTGGTTCTTCTTCATTTGTGCGCCCGATACGACAGACTCCCAAGATTTTAGCAGGTCGAGGTAGAGGCAAAGGGGGAGCATCCAGTTCAGGTGGCAGTCAACCCCGTATTTATGCTTTAGCCGGACGTCAGGAGTTGGAGTCCTCTCCGGATATGGCTACAGGTATACTATCTATATTCTCTCATGACGTTTATGCATTGATAGATCCGGGTTCTACGTTGTCTTATATCACTCCTTATATTGCTGGACGTATTGGGGTGAAACCTAAACCAATTAAACCTTTTGAGGTATCCACTCCGGTAGGTGATCCCGTGATAGCTCGACAAGTATACAAGGATTATGTGATTGTGGTTTGTGATCGTCAGACTAAAGTTGATTTAGTTGAGCTAGAAATGTTAGATTTCGATGCGATTATGGGTATGGATTGGTTGGATTCGTGTTATGCTAATGTTGATTGCAGAATGAAAGTAGTCTGATTCCAATTTCCGGGAGAACCCGTGCTTGAATGGAAAGGTAATACAGCATCTCCTAGAGGTAGGTTTATTTCCTACCTTAAGGCGAGAAAGATGATAGCAAAAGGCTATATTTATCACCTAGTTCGAGTTCATGACACCCAAGCAAAGCCACAGACTTTTCAATCCATCCCGGTATTAAATGAATTCCCGGATGTATTTCTAGATGAAATTCCTGGCCATCCTCCGGAAAGAGAAATTGATTTCGCTATTGATGTATTACCGGATACTAAACCAATCTCCATTCCTCCTTACCGAATGGCTCCTGCAGAATTGAAAGAGCTAAAGGTACAACTGAAAGAATTACTTGAGAAGGGGTTTATTACGCACAGTTCGTCATCGTGGTGAGCACCTGTCCTATTTGTGCAAAAGAAAGATGGTTCTTTACGAATGTGTCCTGATTATAGGAAGCCGAATAAGGTGACGATAAAGAATAAATATCCGCTACCTAGAATTGATGATTTGTTCGACCAATTACAGGGTGCCAAGTAGTTTTCCAAAATAGACCTGATGTTAGGATATCATCAAGTGAGAGTTAGAGAAGAAGATATTCCTAAAACAGCTTTAAGAATGAGATATGACCACTATGAATTTCGGGAAATGTCATTTGGGTTGACCAATGCTGCGGCAGTGTTTATGAATTTGATGAATAATGTATTCAGGCCTCTCTTAGATCTGTTCGTGATCATGGTCATTGATGATATTCTGGTATACTCTCGGACAGAACCCGAGCATGCAGACCATTTGCGTATTGTGCTTGGGATTCTTTGGACTCGTGAATTGTATGCTAGGTTTTCGAAATGTGAATTCTGGCTGAATTATGTAACTTTTCTAGGCCACGTATTTCAGCTGATGGCATTCAAATTGGTACTCAGAAAATTGAAGCACTGAAGACTTGGCCAAGGCCCACAACACCCACAGAAGTCCGTAGTTTTCTGGTATTGGCAGGTTATTATAGAAGATTTGTGGAAAGGTTTTCCTCTATTTCCGAACCATTGACGAAGCTAACTCAGAAATCGGCACAATTTCAATAGACTAATGCCTGTGAACGTAGTTTCCAAGAATTAAAAGACAGATTGACTTCAGCCCCAGTCCTGACACTTCTAGAAGGGTCAGATGGTTATGTTGTGTATTATGATGCCTTTGGTGTCGGATTCGGCTGTGTATTGATGCAACACGGTAAAGTTATTGCCTATGCTTCTCGGCAGCTGCGAAAACATGAAAAGAACTATCCGACCCATGATGTTGAATTGGCCGTGGTTATTCATGCACTAATGATATGGAGACACTATTTGTATGGTGTACATGTTGATATTTATACAGATCACAAGAGTCTCCAATATATTTTCAAACAAAAGGAGTTGAATCTTCAGCAGAGACGGTGGTTGGAATTACTAAACGATTATGATGTAAGTATCTTATACCACCCTGGAAAGGCGAATGTAGTAGCTGATGCACTTAGCCGCAAGCCAATGGGAAGTCTATGTGAGGTTCCTTCGGAGAAGAAAGAATTAATTCTTGAACTCCAGCAACTAGCCAGCCTTGGGGTTTGCCTAATTGATTCAGGCAATGCAAGAATTGGTATTCACAACCCAACTGTTTCATCCTTAGATATAGAGGTGAGAGAGCGCTAATATGAAGATCCCCAGTTGAGCCACTATAGAGATACCTTTTATGAGCAGGAAAAGTTGTCATTTGAAATTTTTACAGATGAAGTTCTTAGATAACGAGACAGGTTATGTGTTCGGAATGTTGCGGGACTACGTCGTCGGATTTTAGAAGAAGCTCGTTACTCTCGGTATTCTATTCACCCAGGGGCGTTAAATATGTATCACGATCTTAAGCTAATGAATTAGTGGGATGGAATGAAGGACATAGCACAATTTGTAGCTCAATGTCCAAATTGCCAATAAGTGAAAATCGAACATCAAAAGCCAGGAGGATTATTGCAAGCTATTGAGATTCCAACTTGGAAATGGGAAGTGATTAATATGGATTTCATTGTAGGACTACCTCGTTCCCGAAGAAAGTATGACTGCATATGGGTGATCGTGGATAGACTCACGAAATCAGCTCATTTTCTTCCAGTCAGAACCACATATTTAGCAGAAGATTATGCAAGGTTGTATCTTAAAGAGATTGTGCAACTTCATGGTGTCTCGATATCTATTATTACGGATAGAGGAGCACAATTTACAGCAAAATTCTGGAAGTCTTTCAATGAAGGTTTGGGTACTCAAGTAAGGCTTAGCACAACATTTCACCTATATGTTACGGGCATGTGTGCTAGATTTTGGTGGTAGTTGGAATGACCACTTACCTATTATTGAGTTTTCATACAACAATAGCTATCATTCTAGTATTCAGATGGCCTCGTATGAAGCTCTGTATGGAAGGAAGTGTAGATCCCAAGTTGGGTTGTTTGAAGTAGGAGAGGTACAACTAATAGGCCCTGGGTTGATTCAACAAGCAGTGAAGAAGGTCAAGGTTATCCAAGATCGACTAGTGACAGCCCAAAGTCACCAAAAATCTTATGCGGACAACCATCGGCGAGACTTAGAATTCCAAGTTGATGATTGGGTATTCTTAATGGTATCACCGATGACAGGTGTGATGAGATTTGTAAAGAAGGGAAAATTGAGTCCTCGATACATTAGACCTTATAAGATTGTCCGCAGGATAGGCCAAGTAGCATATGAACTGGATCTACCCTCAGAACTTGAGTCAGTCCATCCAGTATTTCACGTATCAATGCTCTGTAAATGTGTCGGAGATCCTACTAGGATCGTGCTGGTAGATGGTGTTCACGTTATGAAAAAGTTGACTTATAAGGAGATACCTATTGCCATACTAGATAGGCAAGTACGGAGACTTAGGAACAAAGAAGTAGCTTCAGTGAAGGTCTTATGGAGAAATAATAACCACGAGGAGATGACTTGGGAAGCGGAAGAAAGCATGAAGTCCAAGTACCCCCACTTATTTCTATCCCCGGGAGAGATTCAAGATGAAATATCAACATTATGAGGTATGTAATGCTTTCTTTTATGCTTTTGGTCGTGTGTGGCCATAATTTCTTGTTATTGTGTTGAAGCCCTGTGAGGCGTAATTAATGTCGGCTGATATGACAGGACGGTAACACTATATTACAGGGGAAACTCTGACAAATTTTTCGTAGAATTCTCGGGAACTTAACATTCGAGGACGAATGTTTTTCAAGTGGGGAAGAATGTTACACCTCAGAAAATTTTATGTCGTTGCCCAGTAAATATACTAATGCATGTGAGGCGTATATGATGTTTCTTCAAGTAGGAAGTAGTACCTAACGGTTCCCATTAAGATTCCAAAGACGTTTGAAGCAAGAGAAGAGAGTTCGTTAAGAAAGGCAAAGTATATGTTGTGTTTCGGAAAGGATTTGCAAAGTATCGAGTTAATGTTGAATTAATGATGTCTTAAAGATGAGTTATGATGCCCCTTATATTGTTAATGAACAGTTAAACAAGTGCTAAGAAGGTTCCATAAGAATTGGAGGCAAAACGAGTCGACGAGGACAAGTTTCAGGAAATTGTGGATTGTATGGTCCTTTATACGGACCGTAAAAAAGATATGGCCCGTATATCTGTCCGTAGAACTCTCCCAGAAAAGGATCTCCACTTGAAGTCATATACGGTCACATATACGAACCCTATAAATTATACGGACCGTATGTGTGTCCGTATAATACCGTCGGGACACATTTTTAATTTTATAAAGGAGGCCTCAAGTTCATTTATTTCATTTCCCATCTTCTCTCCAACACTCTCCACACCTCTACAACTTTCCACACTCTTCATTTACAAGAATCCAATATAAACAAATATCAACATCACTAATCCAAGGGAATCAAGTGTAAGGGAGTCTCTAGGGTTGCTAAAGTCCGGAAATCTCTTTGGATTGAAGCTAGGGTTTTTCCTCAAGTGAAGTATTTTCATCTAAAGACCATTCCCACATTATAAAAGGTAAGTTTTATGATCATTTCATGTTATTTAGAATATTGATGGGTTGAAAGACTTGGATTATGGAGCTCAAATGTGAAAATAATGATATTCTTGAATAGTAGTTGACATGAATTATGACTCTTGATGTATTATGAGAAAAATCTTGTTGTAAACGATATAAATGACGTTAAGGAAGTATAATATGAGAGCGAATACGATGTTGTGTGAAAATGTTGGTTATGGGTGATTTGAGATGGGATTGGAAGAATTGAATAAGGTACAGTTTGATGAAGGTTGTTGATCATGATATTATGAATGTTGTTATTGATGTTTGGGAGTTGTTACATCGTATGGAGAAATTTGTCTAAATAAAGGAGGTGCTGCCTAATTTTCGTTAGCGTTAGCTTAAGCTTAAGTACGTTTCCAACTATTTAATTCTAGTACGAATTCCTTTGAATGTAGAATTACGAACTCGGAAAGAACCGTATAGTCGGCAAGTTAGAAGGGCAAAAAGGTATGTAAGGCTAGTCCCTTCTTTTCTGAGGCATGAATCCCATGACATGATTTTCTTTATCCTCCATGACCTTCTTACATTCCCAAAACTATAAGTCTATATTTATAAAGAGCTTCACATGAGATAAAGATAAAAGATATGTTACGAATATGATAATGATGATGATGAGTCTAAGCCTAGAGATCCTAAAGCCCGTGACATGATATTTCCATGAAGCTAAGGATCCCTATACGATTCTTTGATGGTATTCATTGTTTCTAGACCCACCTTATGATGCTAGTTCCTTCAAGGTGGGATATGATGATTATGATTATTCCATAATGGAATCAGGTGTTCTCGACCTTACGTCACCCTGATAGAGTTGTAGTTGTATTTAAGTTCGTATGCATGCTTTGTGAGATGTATATGATGATGAGATTACACCATGCCTATATTGCTGGGCATGACACCGCTAAGGCGGGCTGCTTATGATTACACCGATCCTAGAGGGCCGGCATGAGACCGCCAAGGTGGGCTGCTTATGATTAAACCATGCCTAGAGGGCCGGACATGAAACCACCAGTGGGAGGCGTTATGATGGTTACCTGGACGCGGGTTAACGATGATGGTATATGTGATATGCGTAACAAGTGTTTCTTTTAAAGGTTAAGCAGGTTATATCTTCAGCTCATGTTTCAGGGTTTCTTTATTATGCTATCACTATTCATGCCTTACATACTCAGTACAATGTTCGTACTGACGTCTTTTTTTTTGGACGCTGTGTTCATGGCCACAGGTAGACAGGGAGACGGTGCGGACTCGTAGGAGCTTATCAGCCGATTCACAGGAGCACTCCATTATTCCGGAGGTTCTACTTATGATCATATTCTTTTATATATATAATTTGGGCACGACGGCGTCCTGTCCCGTCCTTATGTCTAGTACTCTAGTAGAGGCTCGTAGATATGTACGTATGGGTTGTTGATGTCCCACGATGATCACATTGTACTTTTGTATATCATTTTTGTAGTCGTAAGAGCTTATGTATATAGATATGGGTTGCTTTGGAGATTATATATGTTCAGGTTGAGTGTGATGATTAGCTTAATATGAGGTACTCGGTAGTCAGCCCTGGGTACCCGTCATGGCCCCTAGTCGGGTCGTGACACTTCACAAGATCCAAAGCCGCGTAAGCATCCCTCGCAGATAAAGGCAAAGAGAAGATGACTGGTACACCCGATAATTGAAATAAGCTTGCTCTCCATGACAGAGATGCCCAATACCCACAAGAAGTATCGTCTCAAGAAGATGTGATTGAAACATTATTGACCACCATTACGGCGCTCTAAGAAAAAGTGGCTAGGAATGAGGCAACAAATGTAGAAGAGGCCGCCTCAACATAGGAAAGAAGGCCTCGTCCACTGTTCCCCTCACTAAGCTCCCCAATGCCCGATCACTTTCCCATATATCCACCAGGAAACATCCCACCTCCACTAAGCTCTACCAACCCAAACCATGCCGGTCTTTCCTACTGCACTCCTCCACCAAATAAATTTTCATAACCTAACTAGGGGGCCATGACGGGTACCTAGAGCAAAATATCGAGCACCACTTATAATGCTAACTATTATACTCAACCTGGCATATGTCATTTTCAACACAAACTTATCATAGAACGGTCTCTGAATATCTCCCGAAACATGTGTGCGTGCATAGGCCCATAAGGCTACAAAAATGATGTATAGAGTCTACACTGAAGAAGTCTCATAACATGTACTACCTACACATAAGTATCTACGAGCCTCAAAATGGAATACTGAAATCACAAGGACGAGACAGAACCCAACCATGCTTCAATATATACACAAAAGAATATACCAATAGGCTGCACCTCCGGAGTAGTGGGGTGCTCCTGTACAACTGCTGATAAGCTCCTAAGCATTTGCGCCGTCTCTGTCTAGATGTGGGCATGAACACAACGTCCACAAAAGAAGAGAATGTCAGTACGAACAATGTACTGAGAATGTAAGGCATGCATATCAACATAATAAAGAAGTAAGAGAACATGAGATAAAGAGATAACCTGTAACTGATTGCCTCTTAAGGCGGAATCATGCATGCTAACAAGAAACATCATATCATACATACATATATATAAACTGCCCGACCATATAGGTATGGTGTGATCATCATTAGCCCGCGTCCGGGGTAAACATCTCAAGCCGCCCACTAATGGTGTTTGCCCATTCCATATAGACATGGTGTAATTATAATCATAGCTACCCATTATGCCTGTCATAGTGGTGACTACCCGGCCATATAGGCACAGTGTAATCATACGTATACAAAACATAATGCATGCATGAGAGCTCAAGGAAAGATATAACTCTATCGAAGTGACGTAAGGTCGGTAACCTCTAATTATGTTATGGAATAGTCATGATCGTTGTGTCTCACCATAAGGAACTACTAACATTAGGTGAGACAAACAACAATGAAAAATCATCAAGGAAAACATAGAATAAGATCATAAACCTTATAAAAGCAGTAATTCATAACTTTGGAATCTTTAGAATTAGAACCATCAACCTCATCATTAACATAAAACACATCTCATCTCTATCTCATAAGAAGCACTTAAGAACATTTAACCTTCATCTTTTAGGATGTAAGAAGATCATGGGAATATAGGGAAGAAATTACAATATTTGAGTCATGCCTTTGAAAGAAGGGGACTAGCCTTACATACCTTTACGTCTCCTAAACGACTAAGCGTTCTCCTTCCAAGCTCATAACTCTACATTCAAGAGATTTCGTACTACATTAGATCATTAGAAACGTGCTTAAGGGTAAGATAAGGCGACTAACAGCTAACAAAAATTGGGCAGCATTTCCTTTGTTTTGACAATTTCCTCCATTTGGTAAGACAACTCCCAACATCAATAAGAACACCCATAATATCATAATCAATAGATTCTTCAAGTTAAACATTGTTTACCTCTAAAACTCACCTTCAAAATCTTCCACAACCATGACTACAATACAACAACATATTCATTTCTCACATAATGCTTCCTCGACGACATTAGCATCATTTATAACAAGATTATACTCATCTCATACTAAGAATCATGATTCACATTAACTTACTGCTCAAAAAACCATTTTCTCCATATTTGAACTCATATTCTACTTTCTTCTTTAACCCAAGCCTTTCAACCACTCAAAACTTTTAATAATCATGAGATTGATGTAAAACTTACCTTTGATTGAGGATAAACTTCGGATGAAAATACTCCACTTGAGAAAAACCCCAACTTCAATACCAAATGAATTCTTGGCTTCTATCAACCCTAGTGGGCCTCTTTTGCATTTAATCCTGTTGATTCTTGGTAATTAATCCTTGTTTTATCTTTGATTTATGTTAGTATGGTGAAGGGAATATTCTATAGCTTTCAAGACTTGTGGGGAATGTGAAATCTGAAAAGTAAGAGCATGGTTTGTCTATTTATAACTGAAACTGGAAAGTTCCAGCGGGGCGGTTCGACGAGCGGGTCGGCGACCTATCGACATGTCGACGGTCCTTCGACTTGCTCCATCAACTTACGCCTACAAATCTCTGATTGTATAAACACACGAATGGTGCACAGTGACGGTCTGTCGACATGTCGACGACCCATCGACATTGACTGGTGTCTGCAGAATTTCCTGATTCAGTTCAGATCACGTCGATTCGATCCGTTCAACTTATAATCCTGTAAATTAGCAGGAATACCTGCTAGTTCATTTGTACACGGGGTACAACACTTTATGTCCACAAACTCAGGCACAGGTATCCATTCTCGAGACATACTCGACTAGGAAATCATTAGTTCTACTATGACGAAGACGAGGGGCATAACATTCTCCCCCCTTAAGAACATTCGTCCTCAAATGTTAAGTGGGGATTCTACAAAAATTGTTGCCAGAGTTTCCCCTGTAATATGGCACTGCCATACTGTCATAACAACCCAAAATAACATCGCCACACAAGGCTATAACATCAACACTAAGAGATATGGCCACACACGACCCAAAAACAATAAAAGAAGCTTTACATACCTTAAGGCAATGGTGTCTCCTCCTGAATCTCTTCTGGGGGTGGGAATAGATTTGGATATGTGATCTTCATATCCTTTTCTGCTTCCAAGTCATCTCTTCTCTATTATCGTTTCTCTACAAGACCCTCACTGAGGCTACCTTTTTGTTTCTACGTTTTCGCACTTGCCTATCTAGTATAGCAATAGGTACCTATTCATAAGCCAACTTCTCAGTAATTTTGACATCACCTACTGGCACGATTCTAAAAGGATCTCCAACGCACTTACGGAGCATCGACACATGGAAAACTGGGTGGAATGATTCAAGTTCTGGAGGTAAATCTAGTTCATAAGCCCCTTGGCCCGCCTTGCGTACAATCTTATAAGGCCTAATATACCGGGGAATAAGCTTGCCCTTCTTGCCGAATCTCATTACACCTTTCATTGGAGACACCTTTAAGAACACCCTATCAATTATTTGGAATTCCAAGTTCCATCGGTGATTGTCCGCATAAGATTCTTGGCGACTTTAAGCTGTCAACAATCGGTCTCGAATGAGCTTGATCTTTTCCATCTCTTGTTGAATCAGTTCTAGACCTATTAGTTATGTCTCCCCGACTTTAAACTATTCAATTGGCGACCTGCATTTCCTTCCATACAGAGCTTCATACGGAGCCATCTGGATGCTAGAATGATAACTGTTGTTATAGGAAAATTCAATAAGTGGCAAATGATCATCCTAATTGCCTCTGAAATCCAATACACATGGCCGCAACATATCTTCCAAGGTCTGAATAGTGCGTTCAGCTTGTCCATCAGTCTGTGGGTGAAATGTTATGGTGAGTCTTACTTGTGTTCCCAAACCTTCTTGAAAGGACTTCTAGAATTTGGCAGTGAATTGCGCTACTTTGCCAGTGATAATAGATACAGGAATACCATGAAGTCGTACTATTTCATTAAGATACAGCCTTGCATAATATTCTGCTAAATATGTAGTTTTGACCGCAAGAAAATGGGCTGATTTCGTAAGTCTATCAACAATTACCCATATGGAGTCACACTTACGCCGAGAATGAGGTAAGCCTACAATAAAATCCATATTGATCACTTCCCATTTCTAGGTTAGAATTTCCATAGCTTGCAGCAATCGTCCTGGCTTTTGATGCTCAATTTTTACTTGTTGGCAATTTGGACACTAAGCTGCAAATTCTGCTATATCTTTCTTCATTCCATCCCACTAATACATTGACTTGAGGTCATGGTACATCTTTGTTGCTCCTGGGTGAATAGAATAACAGGAGTGATGAGCGTCTTCCAGAATGTCAACGTAGCCCTGCAACATCTGGAACACATAGCCTGCCTCGGTACCTGAGAACCCCATCTGCAGAACTCTCAAATGGTGATTCAACTTCTGAGGAAGTATATATCTATAGTGGCTCAACTGGGGATCTTCATATTGGCGCCTTTTCATTTCCATGTCTAAGGATGAAACAGCTGGTTATAAACGTCAACTCCTGCATTACTCGAATCTCTTAAACGAACTCCTAGGCTAGCTAGCTGGTGGAGTTCACAGACAATTTCCTTCTTTTCCGGCTGAACATCACATAGGCAGCCCATAGATTTACGGCTAAGAGCATCAGCCACCACATTTGCTTTCCCCGGATGATATAGAATATTCACATCATAGTCTTTTAATAATACTAATATCGCCTCTGTTGTAGATTCAACTCCTTTTGCTTGAAAATATACTTGAGACTCTTATGATCTGTGTAAATATCAAAATGTGCACCATACAAATAATGTCTCCATATCTTTAGCACATGAATGACTGCAGCTAATTCAAGATCATAGGTCGGGTAATTCTTCTCATGTTTCCTTAACTTTCCGGAAGCATAGGCCATAACCTTCCCGTGCTGCATCAATACACTGCCCAATTCGACACCGGAGGCATCACAATAAACAACATAATCTTCTGATCCTTCTGGAAGTGTCAGGACTGGGGCTGAAGTCAATCTATCTTTCAATTCTTGGAAGCTACGCTCACAAGCATCGGTCCACTGAAATTTTGCTGATTCTGCGTTAGCTTCGTCAACGGTGCAGAAATAGAAGAAAATCCTTCCACGAACCTTCTATAATAACCTGCTAAACCCAGAAAACTACGGACCTCTGTAGGTGTTGTAGGCCTTGGCCACGTCTTCACAGCTTCAATCTTCTAAGTATCAACCCAAATGCCATCAGCCGAGATAATATGGCCCAGAAAATTTACAGAATCCAACCAGAACTCAGATTTTGAGAACATGGCATACAATTCACGAGGTCAAAGAATTCCAAGGACAATACATAGATGATTTACATGCTCTGCTTCTGACCGAGGATATACTAGAATATCATCAATAAACACGATCACGAATAAATTTAGAAAAGGCCTGAATACATTATTCATCAAATTCATAAACACTGCCGGAGTATTAGTCAACCCATATGACATAACTCGAAATTCATAATGGCCATATCTAGTTTTGAAAGCCGTTTTCGGAATATCTTATTCTCTAACTCTCACTTGATGATATCCCGATCTCAGATCAATCTTGGAAAACCACTTAGCACCCTGCAGTTGATTAAACAAGTCGTCGATTCTTGGAAGTGGATATTTATTTTTATCATCACCTTGTTTAGCTGCCTATAGTCAATGCACATTCGCATGCAAAGAACCATTTTTCTTTCTTACAAACAATACAGGTGCTCCCCATGGTGACGAAGTGGGTCTAATAAATCCCTTCTCGAGCAAATCTTTCAGTTGTCCCTTTAGCTCTTTCAATTCGCTGGAGCCCTTCCATAAGGAGGAATAGATATAGGTTCGGTGTCCGGCAGTACATCAATAATAAAATCAATCTCCCGCTCCGGTGGATGACCTGGAAGTTCATCTGGAAATATGTCCGGAAACTCATTTACTACCGGAACGGATTGAAGAGTTGGCGGCTTTGCTTCGGTGTCATGAACTCGGATCAAATGATAAATATACCTTTTGCAATCATCTTCCTTGCTTTGAGGTAGGAAATAAACCTACCCCTTGGAGACGTTGTGTTACCCTTCCATTCAAGCACCGGTTCTCCAGGGAATTAAAACCGAACTATTTTTGTTCTGCAATCTACATTAGCATAACAAGAGGCCAACCAATCTATGCCCATAATCACATCAAAATCCAACATTTCTAGCTCAATCAAATCAGCTGTAGTCTGACGATCACATACCACAATCACACAATTTCTATACACTTGTCTAGCTATTACCGGGTCACCGACATGAGTAGACAACTCAAACGGTTTAATTTACTTGAGTTTCACCCCAATACGATCAGCAATATACGGAGTAATATAGGACAAAGTAGAACCCCGATCAATCAATGCATAGACATCATGAGAGAATACTGATAGGATACCTCTGACAACTTCAGGGGAGGACTCAAGATCCTAACTTTCGGCTAAAGAATAAATAAGGGGCTGGGAGCCACCTGACCTGGATGCTCCCCCTCTACCCCTGCCGCTGCCTACTGAAATAAAGGGAGTCTGCCCTACGGGGCGCACTGACGAAGAAGAACCAGCTACTGATCCTATAGGCTAGACCTCGACTCTGCCACCCGTCAATGGACAATCATGCATCATATGCCCAACCTGACCGCAGGAATAGCAAGCATCTGAACTTTGGCGACACTGACCCGAATGTAATCTACCACACTGGCTGCATCGTGGTAATAGTGGTCTCTTCTAACTGGGATCACCTCCAAACTGAGAACCCAAAACTCTCGAGCTCTGAACCTGTCATGAATAAGTGGGACGCTCAAATCTCCTGCCCGCAAACCGAGGAGGTGCACTAGTCGCAGACTGACCTGAATATCTAGAATATAACTGTCTCTGACCCCCTCTATACTCGCTACTAGCACCGGCAGATCTAGCTCTCTTACTATGCCCTCTGTCCGCATCACGCTCACCCCTTTGCGGCTTCTGTTGCTCTTCCAAATTTTGAACGTGAGCCTGAATACAGGAAATGTCCATCCCCTCCTGTGGTGAAGCTATCAAACAATCTTTAATCAAATGTGGCCCTAAGCTACTCACAAATCGATGTACTCGGTCTATCATATCAGATACCATGGTCGGAGTATAGCGGGCCAATGAATCGAAACAAAGACTATACTCCCGAGCACTCATATTTCTTTGCTTTAAATTCAGAATCCTGTCAGCCTGGGCCCTTCGAACCTCGGGTGACAAATAATAGCGAATGAAAGCATCTACGAATTCTGCCAAATCGGGGGAGGTGCATTTTCCTTCCTCGAAGATATCCAATTATTATACGAAAGAAAGGCTACATCCTGCAACCTATAGGATGCCAACTCAACTGACTCTATATTTGATGCATGTATAATCCTTAACGTCCTCAACATCTCGTCTACAAAACCCTGCTGGTCTTCATCCGTCTTTGACCCGAAACATTCTTGCGGGTTCAAACTCATAAAATCACGGGCTCTGGCACTAGTGCCTCTGTCACCTGGACCCGCATTCTGCCACTGAGCTTGAGCAGCAACTAGCTGAGTCAATAGCTGAATAGCCTCAGTCATCTGCTCCCGAAGCAGCCGGTGGGGGAACTGTAGGCATCGGGGCTAGAGCTGAGGCCTATTTATGCTGCTCTAAACTAGGCGGAGTGTGAGAGGTATGAGACGGAACCTCATTATGGGACTCACCTTCTTCTATATTTATCGCTGGCTCCTGATCAATCTGTCTTTCGGTCGCAATCTTGCCCTTCTGGGCGGCTGTTGCTTTCCTCTTTACCTGCATTGCTGAAATCATAACGCACAATTAGGGAAAAAGAAAATCTTATAACATAGCTCTACCGCACGATCTATGAAGAAGAAAGACGGTCATTGTTCCTCAATGCCCCGCAACCTCCTATTTATAAGTGTGGCGCGCTTTACACCCATAAACAAGACTCTACCGGACACGGCTCGTACACACACCCTAGGAAGAAACTGCTCCTATACCACTTCTGTCACGACCCAACTAGAGGGCCATGACGGGTACCCGGAGATAACTACTGAGCACCACTATCATACTCAACCTGGAATATATCATTTTCAACACAAACTTATCATAGAACAGTCTTTGAATATCTCCCGAAACATGTGTGCATACATAGGCCCATAAGGCTACAAAAATGATGTACATAGTATACACTGAAGAAGTCTCATAACATGTACTTCCCACACATAAGTATCTACGAGCCTCTAACTGGAATACTGAAATCACAAGGATGGGAGAGGACCCCGCCATGACCTAATATATGCACAAAAGAATATACCAATAGGCTGCACCTCTGGAGTAGTGGGGTGCAACTGTACAACTGCTGATAAGCTCCTAAGCATCTGCGCTGTCTCCCTGTCTACCTGTGGGCATGAACACAATGTCAATAAAAGAAAAGGACGTCATTACGAACAATGTACTGAGTATGTAAGGCATGTATATCAACATAATAAAGAAGTAAGAGAATATGAGATAAAGAGATAACCTATAACTGATTGCCTCTTAAGGTGGAATCATGCATGTTAACAAGAAACATCATATCATGCATACATATATATAAACTGCCCGACCACATAGGTACGGTGTAACCATCATTAGCCCGCATCCGGGGGTAAACATCTCAAGCCACCCACTAGTGGTGTCTGCCCATGCCATATAGACATGGTGTAATTATCATCACAGCTGCCCACTACGCCTGTCGTAGTAGTGACTGCCCGGCCATATTGGCGCGACGTAATCATACGTATGCATAACAGAATGCATGCATGAGAGCTCATGGAAAGCTATAACTCTATCGGAGTGACGTAAGGTTGGTAACATCCGATTATGTTATGGAATAGTCATGATCGTCGGGTCTCACCTTGAAGGAACTAGTAGCATGAGGTGAGACTAACAACAATGAACAATGATCAAGAAAAACATAGAATAAGATCATAAACCTTATAAAAGCATTAATTCATAACTTTGGAATCTTTAGAATTAGAACTATCAACCTCATCATTATCATAGACACATCTCATCTCTATCTCATAAGAAGCTCTTAAGAACCTTTAGCCTTCATCTTTTAGGATGTAAGAAGATCATGGGAATGTAGGGAACAAATTACAATATAGGAGTCATTCCTTTGAAAGAAGGGGACTAACCTTACATACACTTACGTCTCCTTAACGACTAAGCATTCTCCTTCCAAGATCATAACTCTACATTCAAGATATTTCGTACTACATTAGATCAATAGAAACGTGCTTAAGAGTAAGCTATGGCGAATAATAGCTAACAAAAATTGGGCAGCATTTCCTTTGTTTCGACAATTTCCTCCATGTAGTAAGACAACTCCCAACATCAATAAAAACACCCATAATATCATAATCAATAGATTCTTCAAGTTAAACATTGTTTACCTCTAAAATTCACCTTCAAAATCATCCACAACCATGACTACAATACAACAACATATTTGTTTCTCACATAATGCTTCCTAGACGACATTAGCATCATTTATAACAAGATTATACTCATCTCATACTAAGAATCATGATTCACATTAACTAACTGCTCAAAATACCATTTTCTCCATATTTGAACTCATATTCTACTTTCTTCTTTAACCCAAGCCTTTCAACTAATCAAAACTTTTAATAATCATGAGATAGATGTAAAACTCACCTTTGATTATGTCAGGATAAACTTTGGATGAAAATACTCCACTAGAGAAAAACCCCAACTTCAATACCAAATGAATTCTTGGCTTCTATCAACCCTAGTGGGCCTCTTTTGCATTTAATCCCTCGATTCTAGGTAATTAATCCTTGTTTGATCTTTCATTTGTGTTAGTATGGTGGAGGGAATATTCTAGAGCTGTCAAGACTTGTGGGAAAGTGAAATATGAAAAATAAGAGCTTGGTTTGTCTATTTATAACTGGAACTGGAAAGTTCCAGTGGGGAGGTTCGACGAGCGGATCGACGACCCATCGACATGTCGTTGGTCCGTCGGCTTGCTCTGTCGACTTACGCCTGCAATTCTCTGATTGCAGAAACACATGGATGGTGCATAGCGACAGTCCGTCGACATGTCGACGACCCATCGACACTGATTGGTATCTGCAGAATTTCCTGATTTAGTTCAGATTTCGTCGATTCGATCCGTTCAACTTATAATGTTGTAAATTACCGGGAATACCTACTGGTACATGTAAAACACTTTATGTCCCGAAACTCGGGCACGGGTCTCAATTCTCATGACATACTCGACTAGAAAATCATTAGTTCTACTATGACGAAGATGAGGGGCGTAACATAAATACACCCAAATCCCAGGGACCACTAACTCAATCCCTTCTTACCAAGTTCCTCAGCTTATTTTCATTAATTCGGGAGCCAAATACGTGCTCCAGCTCCACCAACTGGACAAACCTCCACTACCCTGCTTAATCATACCACCCACCAAGTGTCATTCTTTACTCCCAACATCCCCAGTGAATTCTCCCAAGGGCATAAAGATCTAGATCATTATGAAGAAGTGGAAAGGGCTTGGAGGGATGAACAGGATAAGCGTGAGAAAGATATGGAGAAGAAGATGGAAGAACTACTGAAAAAATCCAACAGGTCCGTAAGGAAGGCTACATGTCTAAGATATGATGACCTGTGCATACATCTGAATTTGGACTAACCAGAAAGGTTCAAAATCCCAAAATTTGAAGTGTTCAACGGGACAGGGAATCCCAAAGTGCACCTCCGATCCTACTGCGACCAATTAGTCGGAGTGAAGAAAAATGAACCTCTGAGTATGCGACTATTCAATCGTAGTCTGACCGGAGAAGCCGCAGAGTGATTCTCAACTCAAGATATGCGCCAATGGCATACCTGGAAGGACATAGCAGAATCCTTTATGGAAAGATTTTGCTTTAATGTCGAAATGGTACCAGACCGCTATTACCTCGAAAAGGTCATGCAAAAATCAACAAAAAACTACAGGGAGTTTGCCAGTAGGTGGAGGGCCGAGGCAGCCCGTGTGCAGCCACCGATATGAGAGGGAGAGCTGGTCTCTGTGTTCATTAGATCCCAGGAGCCTGATTTCTACGACAGAATGCTATCCATGGCTGGAAGTTCGTTTGCTGAATTGGTCAAAATGGGAGAGGCCATAGAAGATGGTCTCAAATCCGGGAAAATAGTTAGTATCTTTAACAAGGCATCTGGACAAGCTATTGCAGGAATCTTCTACAAGAACAAAGAGGACATGGCAAGCATATTCCACATTTCGAATCCAAACCCAAAAGAACCACAATCCTCCCACATAACTATACCCCTCATAAATTATCCAACACCTGTGTATTACGCATAACCAAGCTTCGTATAAAGGCAAGCCGACTTACCAACCACCACCTCAAAACAATTACCGCCCACTACCAAATAACCCAACCCCAGCATATCAACCATCTCAAAATTACTAAAATCAACCGCCACCCCCAGCATACAATGCCCCACGTCCATCTTACGAAAAAAGGCCAGTAAGAGAATTCACAACGCTCAAAGAGCCTAGGGCTCAGCTATTCGAAAAGCTATTTATCGTAGGCTTGATTCATAAGGTCCCACCAAAGCCAGCACAATCGGGGAACATATTTTATAGCGAGAATCAGACTTGTGCCTATTATTCAGGAGGAAATGGGCATAGCACAGAAGATTGTATAAATCTCAAGCATAAAATCCAAGATCTGATTGAGAAAAGGGAAATAATATTTGAAACCGTAGCTCCCAATGTCAACACGAACACGTTAACTAATCAGGGGAACATAGGAGTCCACATGATTGAGAGGAATGAGGACTTAGAAGCTTGCAGAGCATTGGTCCCCAGAGCAGTCGAGTTCTTGGAACAAACAGTAGCCTCCCTTACACTCCAAGAGTGCCCCAATTTCATGGTTTTGATCCTAGCATCGGGAATCACAAAAGTCACATCGAGGATCAAAAACTTGATTCCAGCACCCGTGGTAGCACAAACAACATAACAAATTGCTCTCACACACAAACAACTAACCATTGTACAAGCAGCTATGCTCAGGGCATGACCCACTTGGAGAGGTGTTTCACTCTTGAAGAGTTAGCTCATAATGCTAAAAGGAAAGAAAGCACCCAGAAGAGGGCAATAACTGAAGGAGAAGATGAAGATTTCTAGCGGCGCATGCAACCAAAAGACTACTCCATCGTTGAGCATCTGAAGAAAACACCGGCATAAATATTAGTGTTATTATTTCTAGCCAGCTCCTCATCGCATAGGCAGGCCCTCATGAGAGTGTTAGATAATGCACACATAGCAGCTGGTATGAGCAGCGAAGATTTGGCTGGGTTGGTAGCCCACATCATCGGAGAACAAAAAATCTGCTTCTCAAAGGAGGAGTTGCCAGCAGAAGGGACCTCTCATAACAAGGCTCTTAACATCACCGTGGAGTGCGATGGCAAGACAATAGGGAGAGTGCTTGTAGACAATGGATTGGACCTCAATATTTGCCCTATCACCATATTGATACAACTTGGTTGTGACGTAGGCAAGATCCGCCAGAATGGGACAAACGTCAGGGGATTTGATGGATCTCTAAGTGATTCCCTGGGAGAGATAGACCTGCAAATCCAGGTTGGACCTGCATCCTTCATAGTCGAGTTCCAGGTCATGGCAATTATGTCACGACCCAACCCTGTAGGCTGTGACTAAGTACTCGAACTGGGCACTCGTATACACACCCGTTAGCTACATGTTCAGTCCACAACAAGCACCATATGGAACTTGTAACGACCAAACCATAGTCTCAGAACTGTCGCATAAATATATATATAAAGGCAAGCCGACAAGGCTGCTACCACAACATGATAATATCTGCAAGCCGGCAAGGCTGCTACAACGATAGAATACGCATACTGATAATACAGACACAACTGATCACGTCTGAATACGACCCACACACATGTACGTAATCAATTCATACGCACCTAAGCTACATCGTCATCACTATAATCCCTACAACAACCCACAAATGATTTTAGTTCCAACTCCAACCATCAAACACCTTCATTTCCATCATAAAATTCTTGACAACAACAATCAAAATATCAAGTAAAATCAGTTCATTATCTTCCACACAAAACAGTCCCTACATGGTTTCAACATGCTTCAACATCACACACAAAATTTCATGGATTCAATTTATATTAATACTAACACAACTTCACCCTTAACCTTCCAATTCTTTTCATTCTTTTTACCATGCAATATATGATAGCATCAACCATAATTACTAAAGAAAATTAGTCCACCATTTCCACTAAAATAGTCCCTACGGCCACATTAACAGTCCAACACCAACATTCATGATTTCATGCATGCAATTCATGTTCACCAAGTTACAACCACACTTCGACATCAACACATATAACTCCATGGATACTATCATATTCCAACATCAACACACATCATTTCATGCATACAACTTATATTTACACATCTACATCACCCTTAATACATGCAAAAGAAAGTTAGATCTTACCTTGACAATTCGACTTCTCAACTTGGCTAGAGTTTGTGAATTGGAATGATAATGGTTCTTGTTCCTCCAATGACTATCTTCACATTTCTATGGACCTTCTAAAGGGTTGAAATGCTTGAAGAAATTATTTTTTGATCAACACTCAAAGAGTTCAAAATCAGCCCTCTTGGCCGAGAGCTTTTCTCTCTAGGCTTCAAGTTTTCTATTTTTGTGTTGTGAAGTCGAAATGAGAAAATGAACTCTCTTAGTCATCCATTTGATTAAACTAAGATGCCTACAAGTTGGAAACATGCTCCACTCATGACATTGAGCCACTCAAATAAACTTAGAACTTAAATTACATTTTCTTTTCCTACAACTTTCGGCTAGTCTTGGCCGAGCACCCCCCTTCTCTCCTTTCTTTTTAATTGTTTACAATGTAATTGCATGTGTAGTGGATGATTCATACACTAACCTTTGTCCATTGCAATAATACAACGATGAATTGTGAATATTTAAATGTGCAATGATTCCTCCAACATGTGTGCCTTCATAAAATAATGCATGCCTTCATAAAATAATGGATGCCTTCAATATTTAAATGCATGCTCATACTTTTCCTCCCCATAATTTCAGCCACTTGGCCGAGCATCACAATGAATTTCTTCTAATTTGGTTGTCCACAATATAATGAAAGTGTAGTGGATGAATCAACATTTAAATGCATATTTGTATGTCTTCCCTAATAGCCTTATTTTAGATGACTTTGAGTCATCTTTTGGCCATTGCACGTTAATGTGCATTCTTGGCTCATTGTTGCCACTAATTTTTACTTATCACCACAATTAAGTAGTTCCTAATATCCAATAACATTTTTATACTAATTAAAATTTATAACCGATTAGTTCTAGTTTAGAAATAAAAAATCCGAGGTTTCTATCTCACGTCGATTCCTTCGCGAATAACTCGACGTATAAAATACGCGGTCTACCAAATTTGTCACGACCCAAACCCCGTGGGCCGCGACTGGTACCCTAACTGGATACCCATACGTACCTATCTGATCGAATTCGTATCATACAAATTTTTTTTTTTTCTTCGTTTCAAAACAGAAGTACGGAAATAGGCCGATACAAATACGGCACGCGCGCAACCATACGTATATATACATATATACCTGAACATACAGACATTTACAAGTAAGCCGATAAGGCTAACATACAGACGAAACCCGTAACCCACACATCTATCTACAGGCCTCTACAGACATACAAAATCATATGGCGGGACAGGGCCCCGCCGTACCCAGAATATACACACATACGGAGTACACAGAAGACAGAAAATATATACCAAAAGATATGCTCCGGGTCAAAGGAGCTCTTCAAAAAGCAGAGTCGGAAACCTACGCGGGCGGCGTATCACCTGGTCCGTCTGTACCTGCGGGCATGTAGCGCAGCCCCCGAAGAACGGGGGTCAGTACGGAAAATGTACCGAGTATGTAAAGCAGAAACGTAACAGATATAAACATAGTCCGAACTAGAGTCACAGAAATATAACGGGCAAAAATCATAAGTCAAACTAACGGACAGAGTTATGATCCAGACAGACATATAGAATCGTGTTACACACAAATGAACGGAATTATAGTTCGGACAGACAGACGGAATCATAATGCGGACAGACGAGCAGAATCTGAATCCATACGGACATACAGAAGCAGAAGCCATACGGACATACAGAAATAGTCGTAACACAGACGGACAGACAGTAGTATGACGGACAGAATTATGCATGCAGAGTAGCACAGAGTCATACAAAATCATACAAAGGTGTGTGCTTTATAAATACAGATGGCACACGCATATATTCATACAGATCCCGGCCCTGTCTGGGGGCGCGGTAACAGAACCCGGCCCTCTTAGTACGGGACGCGGTGGACAGACAGAATCAAATCAGATCATATGCCATCCTGGCCGCCATCCCCCTACACAGATCATACAGACATACAGATCCCGGCCCGTACGCCGAGGGACGCGGTGAACAATGCAGAGAATTATGCACGATAACAGAACCTGGCCCGGGTCGCAGTGAAAGAATGCATTGAGACAGACACGAATCGATAAATGAGAAACCACCTACCTACAGACTCAACATACAGACTCGATCAAATTGAAGGGTGCCAAACGGCGAGCCAAAATCAGAATATCCAGATAGTATGCATAGTACGCGCCTATATCCTAGTTGGGAAGGCACGACTGATTATTATCAGAATGGGATTCTCAACTGTTCAGAAATCATATTGTATAAATTACACAAAAATAGCCATAATATACATAAAACAATAGTTCAGAAGTTTTGGGAGAACATCGGACCAAAACAGATGTATTTTAAAATCGTACCGGGAGTATCGGGCCTTGTGGGCCCACCTCGGACCCACCCGAGACTACATACGTAAATTATTGATAATTGACCTTATGAGGTCACCCATACTCATTCGGAAGTATTCCGACTCCGTTTGGGGAAATTTTTGTGCAAAATCTCACTTTAAGGACAATTTGTAAGAAAATAGGTTCAATTGAATTGAAGGAATTGGAGCGGTTTTCCGTCTCGAATTCCGGGGAACGGAGTCGGACTTAAGGCTCGCGGTCGAGCCTACCACATCCAGAACATGCCTAGGAACGTAGAGAAGTGCTTCACATACCTCGATGGCGCCTTATGCTCGCTCGGCGTCAATCCAAATTTCGTCCAAAATCTGGAAATGGTCAAGTTTACCATTTGGTTAGTTTCATTCTTTCAATACTCTAACTTTACACATAATTGCCTACCGAAATTTCGGCAGCATTTCCTCTGTATATACGACATCCCCGAGACTTAGCTCGGCTCAACTTAGCAACACAACAACCCAGAGGAGACATCCAAACAACAACAAACATCAATAAACACTAAATCATACGCTATGGCATTATTAGCCACCCTTCGACACGACGAATCATCTTTCGTTTCAAGCTTACATTTCCAACCAAAACTTATTATTTTCATATCCATTATCCATCAAAATCATTACGACACACATCGGAGGAATCCATAACATGTTCACATAATATTCACAAGATATTCATAAAATTCACAAACATTCAACTTTCCATCAAGTCACTACTTTTCCAATCCCTTCCTAACTTTCAACATGCAAACTCATCAACACATTTTTATATTCCAAGTTCATTGTCATAAGCATAATTTGCCTCTTATCACTTTCATTTTCACTTATACACAAATCATAACAAAGTTCAATAATTTCCTTCAACAACTTAATAACCAATCTTCCATAACAACACAATTAACATGCTAACAAGATTCAATTCACCTTAACTCAATTAGCATACAACCAAAAAATCAAATTCATATTTCATATCAAACCTAGCACCACACGGCCACCTCCCACACTTCCAATTTTTTACTAATTCATTCCACTTTCCTTTCTAATATAATTCCCATCATATTACAACTAGATTACAACAAGAATTCAAGCCATTAAAATCATGCAATTTCATGTACATATTCGGCCAACACACCCCTAGTTCCAACACACAAAATTTCCATGTTTTTCATTCATTCACACATACTACAACATACATATACCATTTATAACACAACAAAATCATGAAATTCTCACCTTTCTTCAAGCCCTTCACTTGGAGATAAAAATTGTTTTCTTGCCCCAATATTTATACCAACTTGTAGAGAATCTTGTGCTTAGCAATAATCTCTCAAGAGATGAACTCTTTAAACCAAAGGATTGGCTCCAAAAATTTTTCTTTCTTTTCTTTCTTTTTCTCTCCAAAACCCGAAATGCTCTCCTCTTTTGCTCTTGATTTCTTTTGATTTTTTTTCTTGAACCTTCTTAAGATAAGATCACATATATAATGTCACATGGTGATTAATTATTCACCATGGACTTGGGCTAAAGTGAAGTGGCCGGTTGGGCCTTCCCAATTGGGCCTTATCTTATTATTATTTTTTTGAGCCCAAATTGTTGGCTAAAAATGGTAATTCATGGACCAAGTTTTCCAAAATTCCAATTTTGGCCCTTGGCCTCCTTTCGTAATACCACACCAAGGTATTCATAACTTACACATTCATGCCAAGTAAGGTCCAATTGTGGCCTTATTCATCACAAGTCATTTTATCTTGAATTTTCCGAATGAACAAAAATGTCGGATGTAACATCCTCCCCCCCTTTAGAACATTCGTCCTCGAATGTTAAATTGACCTTATGGGGCGCCATACTACTCCGGGAGGGTTCTCTTTATAGTCGTCCTTTGCTTACTTTCCGATATGGCTTCTTTACCAACATATAGGGTAATTTTTTTTTTTCACATCACAGATTCAGATGCCTTCATAATATATCTTCTCGTACCCCATGCAATCGTCGAACCATAAGCTATATTCTTGTAACTGACGAACGCTTTCCAGACGTCATAGTCCGTATCATTTCTTGTTACACTCCGGAGATTTCTACCACATCAATATAATCCCACTTCATACCAGACACTTCTTACCAACAGATTCAGGACTGGAACCGGACGCGTAGAAGCATATCGGACGGATTCGTAATCGGAAGCAGACATGCCAAACTATGGCGGATAGATTCATAATCAAAAGAAGAGATACGGAAGTATGTCAGACATATCTGAGATCAGAGTCAGATGTATAAAAAGGTATCGGACGGATTTTGAAATCGGAATCAGGCTTACAGAAATGTATCATACAGAGTCACACTTAGAATCAGACATGCGGAGATGTATCAGACAGATGCGTGATCAAAATTAGACGTACAGAGGTACACCAGACGGATTTATATCCGGAGTCAGAAATACAGAGGTGTGTCAGACAGATTCGTAATCGGAGTTAATCGTACAGAGATATGTCAGACAGGAACGTATTCAGAATCAATCATACTAATCGTCTTGGGTGTCGCTTATCGACTTTTTCAAAGTTTCTGCTTACTCGCTCTACTTATCTCTCTCCTTCCCTACTATCCATACTCTCTTTCCTTTTACAACCATCGCCATACCAGACTAACTTATGATGTAATTGGGCTTTTTCTATCCCCTGACAACATTCGGGTCGTCGCTGACTGTTATCCAGATTCGCTAAGTTTTCCGAGTGGTATCGCACCTTTCCTTTTTGCCCATTTAACCCGCGTCGGTCTGTGTGGTATCTGTAAAGGCGCTAATTACTCCATACATTCTCTTTTCCTTTAGATTACCCCAAGTTTTCATTTATATCGGTCATACCTATACTTGAGCAAAACTTTGCATTACTTCCCAGGGGGTCACCCATCCCAGAATTGTTATGGCCTGAGCACGCTTAACTTCGAAACTTTCATGCATTTCGACACGTTAGGGCTAATATAATTTCGTCGATTGCCCCTCACGACCTTTGTCACGTAATTTTAGAGTAAATCGGGGTCTTCGCAGATTTTCTGAAAAATTTTGGTAGCGGGTCCCACCCCCGGCTAAGTCATACCATTACCATATTGCTTTTCTGAATCTCGGTATCCACCAAATTAACATTTATCTTACTATTTCCAATACCCAGAAGTATAAGATCACGTAATTCAGCAAAATACAAACTTATCCATACATACATTTCTCAAAAAGGATTGGCTGGCGTGCCTGGGCGTGTACTCGAAGACGCTCCTGGGTCCTGCCGGCCGGTTAAAGCAAACACGCGGTTCGAAGGACCGCTGTAACCAGAAGCTGCACCATGTCCTCTGCCACGACCCGCTGGCGCTGGTGCTGGTGCTGGTGCTCCTCGCTCCGCAGGGCGCATGGCCGCTGAAGGAGAAGATGAGCCTGCAACGGACCCAGCAGGCCGGGCTGAACCCGAACTGCCCTTAAGTGGGCACTCTCTGACTCGATGGTCTGGGCTCCCACAAAAATAACAAGCGCCCGTAGCGCGGTAACACTCCCCCGGGTGGGGCCTCCCACAATAAGAACACGGGGGTATGGGTGGCCTCGACTGACCGGGACCTCTGGAGCTCTGTCCTGCGAACTGTGGGGGCGTACTGTAGGCTGGCTGGGACGAATACCTATTTCTCTGCCGCTGGGAAGGCTCGCTCTGAAATCCCTCTGAATACCCAGCCGATCTGGCTCTCTTAGGCTGGCCCCTGTCGTAACCCCTGTCAGGCCGACGTTCCCTACGTCGGTCCTCCATGCCCTGGGCGTGTGCCTGTACCCGGGCTACATGCATCCCTGGCTGAGCAGCCACAGCCAAACAACCATCAATCAGATAAGAGTCCAGTCCCATCACATACCTGTGCACCCTGTCGGCCATCTCAGCTACTATGGTGGGTGCATACCTAGCCAATGAATCGAACTCTAGGCTGTACTCGCGAACACTTCTACCATTCTGTCTCAAGTTCAAGAACCGATCGACCCTAGCTCTTCGTAGCTCTGGTGGTATAAAATGGTCAAGAAAGGCCTTAGTAAATTCGGCCCATACCGCTGGGGGAGCATCGTCACCCCTGGAGAGCTGCCAAGACTCATACCAATTTGCTGCCACCTCGTATAATCGATACGAAGCCAACTCCACAGACTCAGTCGGCGAAGCCTTAATCCGTCGTAGTGTGCTCTCCATCTTTCTAATGAACTCCTGGGGATCCTCCTCAGGTTTTGCCCCGGAGAATTCTGGAGGATTACATGTCAGAAACTCACGAGCCCTGGAGCTCTCGTACCTATCCGCACGACCACCCCCAAATCCATGCCTGCGAACCTGCTCCGCCATCAATGTGGTCAATAATTGAACCGCATCTCGCATGGCCCTACCCTCCGCCCCTGCCTGTGGAGCTGGAGGCTCGGGCATTGGAACCTCAGGGGCTTGCGGTGGAGCCGTCTCCCGATTAGCAGCTCCTGCTGCTCTGATATCCTCCGGCAAGGGGGGTGTAACAGATCCAGACGACGGGGGCACATCCTCAAGTGCAGGGTGCACACTGGCCCTGGTAACCCTCGGGGACTGGCTGGTCTCTCCTGCCTCAATCCTGGCCTTGCCCTTCTGGGCAGCTGTTGCCTTCTTCGGAGGCATCACTGAAACATAGCAGATCGTTAGGAGAGGTTCATCCTACTAATACATTTCTATCGCACGATCTAAAGATCCAAAGAAGGGTAACATCCTAAATGCCCTGTAGCTTCCCGTTTATAGATGTGGTGCACAACACATCGATAAACAAGACTCTACTAGACACGGCCTGTAGACATTCCGAGGACTAACCGCTCTGATACCACTTTTGTCACGACCCAAACCCCGTGGGCCGCGACTGGTACCCTAACTGGATACCCATACGTACCTATCTGATCGAATTCGAATCATACAATTTTTTTTTTTTCTTCGTTTCAAAACAGAAGTACGGAAATAGGCCGATACAAATACGGCACGCGCGCAACCATACGTATATATACATATATACCTGAACATACAGACATTTACAAGTAAGCCGATAAGGCTAACATACAGACGAAACCCGTAACCCACACATCTATCTACAGGCCTCTACAGACATACAAAATCATATGGCGGGACAGGGCCCCGCCGTACCCAGAATATACACACATACGGAGTACACAGAAGACAGAAAATATATACCAAAAGATATGCTCCGGGTCAAAGGAGCTCTTCAAAAAGCAGAGTCGGAAACCTACGCGGGCGGCGTATCACCTGGTGCGTCTGTACCTGCGGGCATGAAGCGCATCCCCCGAAGAACGGGGGTCAGTACGGAAAATGTACCGAGTATGTAAAGCAGAAACGTAACAGATATAAACATAGTCCGAACTAGAGTCACAGAAATATAACGGGCAAAAATCATAAGTCAAACTAACAGACAGAGTTATGATCCAGACAGACATATAGAATCGTGTTACACACAAATGAACGGAATTATAGTTCGGACAGACAGACGGAATCATAATGCGGACAGACGAGCAGAATCTGAATCCATACGGACATACAGAAGCAGAAGCCATACGGACATACAGAAATAGTCGTAACACAGACGGACAGACAGTAGTATGACGGACAGAATTATGCATGCAGAGTAGCACAGAGTCATACAAAATCATACAAAGGTGTGTGCTTTATAAATACAGATGGCACACGCATATATTCATACAGATCCCGGCCCTGTCTGGGGGCGCGGTAACAGAACCCGACCCTCTTAGTACGGGACGCGGTGGACAGACAGAATCAAATCAGATCATATGCCATCCTGGCCGCCATCCCTCTACACAGATCATACAGACATACAGATCCCGGCTCGTACGCCGAGGGACGCGGTGAACAATGCAAAGAATTATGCACGATAACAGAACCTGGCCCGGGTCGCAGTGAAAGAATGCATTGAGACAGACACGAATCGATAAATGAGAAACCACCTACCTACAAACTCAACATACAGACTCGATCAAATTGAAGGGTGCCAAACGGCGAGCCAAAATCAGAATATCCAGATAGTATGCATAGTACGCGCCTATATCCTAGTTGGGAAGGCACGACTGATTATTATCAGAATGGGATTCTCAACTGTTCAGAAATCATATTGTATAAATTACACAAAAATAGCCATAATATACATAAAACAATAGTTCAGAAGTTTTGGGAGAACATCGGACCAAAACAGATGTATTTTAAAATCGTACCGGGAGTATCGGGCCTTGTGGGCCCACCTCGGACCCACCCGAGACTACATACGTAAATTATTGATAATTGACCTTATGAGGTCACCCATACTCATTCGGAAGTGTTCCGACTCCGTTTGGGGAAATTTTTGTACAAAATCTCACTTTAAGGACAATTTGTAAGAAAATAGGTTCAATTGAATTGAAGGAATTGGAGCGGTTTTCCGTCTCGAATTCCGGGGAACGGAGTCGGACTTAAGGCTCGCGGTCGAGCCTACCACATCCAGAACATGCCTAGGAACGTAGAGAAGTGCTTCACATACCTCGATGGCGCCTTATGCTCGCTCGGCGTCAATCCAAATTTCGTCCAAAATCTGGAAATGGTCAAGTTTACCATTTGGTTAGTTTCATTCTTTCAATACTCTAACTTTACACATAATTGCCTACCGAAATTTCGGCAGCATTTCCTCTGTATATACGACATCCCCGAGACTTAGCTCGGCTCAACTTAGCAACACAACAACCCAGAGGAGACATCCAAACAACAACAAACATCAATAAACACTAAATCATACGCTATGGCATTATTAGCCACCCTTCGACACGACGAATCATCTTTCGTTTCAAGCTTACATTTCCAACCAAAACTTATTATTTTCATATCCATTATCCATCAAAATCATTACGACACACATCGGAGGAATCCATAACATGTTCACATAATATTCACAAGATATTCATAAAATTCACAAACATTCAACTTTCCATCAAGTCACTACTTTTCCAATCCCTTCCTAACTTTCAACATGCAAACTCATCAACACATTTTTATATTCCAAGTTCATTGTCATAAGCATAATTTGCCTCTTATCACTTTCATTTTCACTTATACACAAATCATAACAAAGTTCAATAATTTCCTTCAACAACTTAATAACCAATCTTCCATAACAACACAATTAACATGCTAACAAGATTCAATTCACCTTAACTCAATTAGCATACAACCAAAAAATCAAATTCATATTTCATATCAAACCTAGCACCACACGGCCACCTCCCACACTTCCAATTTTTTACTAATTCATTCCACTTTCCTTTCTAATATAATTCCCATCATATTACAACTAGATTACAACAAGAATTCAAGCCATTAAAATCATGCAATTTCATGTACATATTCGGCCAACACACCCCTAGTTCCAACACACAAAATTTCCATGTTTTTCATTCATTCACACATACTACAACATACATATACCATTTATAACACAACAAAATCATGAAATTCTCACCTTTCTTCAAGCCCTTCACTTGGAGATAAAAATTGTTTTCTTGCCCCAATATTTATACCAACTTGTAGAGAATCTTGTGCTTAGCAATAATCTCTCAAGAGATGAACTCTTTAAACCAAAGGATTGGCTCCAAAAAATTTTCTTTCTTTTCTTTCTTTTTCTCTCCAAAACCCGAAATGCTCTCCTCTTTTGCTCTTGATTTCTTTTGATTTTTTTTCTTGAACCTTCTTAAGATAAGATCACATATATAATGTCACATGGTGATTAATTATTCACCATGGACTTGGGCTAAAGTGAAGTGGCCGGTTGGGCCTTCCCAATTGGGCCTTATCTTATTATTTTTTTTTTGAGCCCAAATTGTTGGCTAAAAATGGTAATTCATGGACCAAGTTTTCCAAAATTCCAATTTTGGCCCTTGGCCTCCTTTCGTAATTCTACACCAAGGTATTCATAACTTACACATTCATGCCAAGTAAGGTCCAATTGTGGCCTTATTCATCACAAGTCATTTTATCTTGAATTTTCCGAATGAACAAAAATGTCGGATGTAACATCATTACCGCTAACTACAACATACACTTGGGAAGACCCTCGATCCACCCGTCGGTGTGGTACAATTAAGTCTACACCAGGCCATAAAATTTTAATGGGAGGGCTAGGAAATTATGTTCGAAGCTGAAAAGGATGCCCAGAAACATCCTTACAACGTCGTACCAACAAATGAAGGGAGTCCCAATAGATCAAACTTTCATGTCGTGGAATACTTTGGGGCCACTTATGTGGAGGAAGAGGTCGACAGACTAATACTGTAAGTCTACAGAATGATTTCCTCTACCATGCTGAGGAATGGTTTTGAAATAGGAAAGGGCCTGGGAAGGGACCTTTAAGGGATAGGGCTTGTGCCAATCCCAAAATAAAACTACCACTTCGGTCTAGGGTATACTCCCAGCGAAGACGAGCTCACAAAGGCAATCAAGAGAGAGCCCAAAATAAGGAATTTACCTCGTCCAATTCCGGGACTGTACCAGCCGTTTCCCAGAAAGATGCCGATGCTGAATGAAAAAGAAACTGATGGGAGTCTCGAGTCACTGTTCCAAGAAGAGAGATGCTACACGGTTATTGAAGAAAGGCAGGAGATACCCAACATACATAGTCTGAGGTAGAGAGAGCGCCTGAACAATTGGACATTTATCCCCCTCTTGGCTCCTCGGTAGAGAGATAGATTTTCCTTAAAACCTTTTTGCTAAAAGCGGCGACATCAGCTGTGGCCCGAATGATCGCCTTTTCTAAATTAATTCGTGTTGTTTAAGAATGGAAAAGGTCGGACATTCTTCCGAACCAGGACTACAGTTTGTAATCAATTACTTTTGAAATTAATGAAAAGCCTCGATCTACATGAAACTGCTACCTTTACCAGTTAATAATAAAAAAAAATTCTAACTAACTACGCATAAAAAATAATAATAAAACTAACTTTACTTTTCCTAGCCTCTTCAGTAGTAATCATAATAAAACAACAAAAAATGTCATGCCGTGTCGCGAAACGAACGAGAAAAACAGTCAACTAGAATACGAGGAGTACGATGAATCGATAATGAAGCCAGAGGGACTAATAAAACAATTGGAAGACCTAAAAGATAAGAAGAAGAAAAATATGGATGAAACTGAGGTGATCAACCTCGGTGACGAAGAAGATGCCAAGGAGACACGAATCAGTGCTCACTTGGAAGCTCCACGGAAAGAAGAGCTCATAGCTCTGTTGAAGGAATATGTGGACTTCTTCGCCTGGTCCTACGCGGATATGCCATGATTAAGCACTGAAATAGTGGCCCACATATTACACATCAAGAAGGGTTTCACCCCGATCAAACAGAAGATGCGAACATTTAAACTAGACATAAGCATAAGGATAAAGGACGAAGTGGAGAAACAAATCAAGTCTGAAATAGTAGAGGTGACATCCTATCCCACTTGGGTGGCCAACATAGTGCCAATACCCAAAAACGAAGGAAAGATACGAATCTGTGTAGACTACCGAGATCTCAACCGAGCTAGTCTGAAAGACAACTTTCTCCTCCCAAACCTCCACATTCTAATAGACAACTGCACCAACCATGAGCTACAGTCATTCGTGGATTGTTTTGCCGGGTACCATCAAATACTCATGAGCGACGAAGATGCTGAAAAGACAGCCTTTTCACACCTGAGGGAGTCTACCATTACAGGGTAATGCCATTTGACCAAATAAATGCCGGCTCCACATATATGAGAGCTATGACGACCCTGTTCCATGATATGATGCATCGAGAAATTGAAGTCTATGGGACGATGTCATCATAACATCAAGGGAAAGCATGTAGCATATCGTGCACTTGCGCAAGCTCTTCGACAGACTCCACAAATTCGATCTAAAGTTGAACCCTGCAAAGTCCGCGTTTAGATTCCCTGCGGGTATGTTGCTAGGATTCATAGTCAGCCGTAAGGGCATTGAACTAGATCCTAGCAAAATTAAAGCAATTCAGGAGTTACTACCTCCCAAAACCAAAAAAGAAGTCATGAGGTTCTTAGGAAGGCTGAACTACATTAGGCGATTCATAGCCCAGTCAACTGTGATTATAGAGCCAATCCTTAAGCTGCTCAAGAAGGACGCTCCCACAAATTGGACGAAAGAATGCCAAGAGGCATTTGACTAAATCAAGAGATACCTTTCCAATCCTCCCGTCTTGGTGTCGCCCAGGCTAAGGAGTCCTCTGTTATTGTATCTGTCAGTATCAAAAACACCTTTCGGGTGCATGCTCGCCCAGCAAGACGAAGAGGACAAAAAGAACATGCCATCTACTATTTGAGTAAGAAGTTCACTTCATGCGAAGCGCGGCATACGCTCATAGAGAAAACCTGTTGTGCTTTGACCTGGATTTCCCAAAAACTGAGACACTACTTATCGGTGTTTACCACTCACCTCATATCCAGAATGGATCCTCTAAGATACATTTTCTGACAATCGATGCCCGTAGGAAAATTGGCTAAATGGAAGATGCTACTAAGCGAATTTGACGTCGTGTACGTAGCACAAAAGGCAATCAAAGGATAAGCCCTGACGGATCTACTGACAGAAAGTCCCGTCGATAATGAACTGGAACCGTTACAAACTTTCTTCCCAGACGAGAAAGTGATGGCTATGGAAGAAGAGGTAGCAGAAACATACTCGGGTTGGAGACTGTTCTTCGATGGAGCAGTCAACTACAAAGGATCAAGCATTGGGGCGGTGTTGATATCATAAATAGGGCAACACTATCCAATGGCCGCAAAACGCAACTTCAAATGTACCAATAACATGGCGGAATACTAAGCATGTATCCTCAACCTCAGGATGTAGATGGACATGAACATATAAGAGTTGTTGGTAATCGGGGATTCCGATTTGCTCATAAACAAAGTGAAAGGAAATTAGGCAACCAAAAATGATAAAATACTCCCATATGTGGACCTGGTACAGAGATTGTGCGGGAGATTCAAAAGTATTGACTTCAAGCATACTCTAAGGGCTAAGAATGAGTTCGCAGACGCATTGGATACAATAGCATCTATGATCCAGCACCCTGAGAGTACCCACAATGATATATTAGAGATCACACTGAGAGAAGAACAGGCTCACTAAGCCTATGTCGAGGCCGAGCCAGATGGCCAACCATGGTATGCCGATATCAAGGCCTACCTAGAGAAATGAGAGTATCCCCCAGAGAGTTCAGCAAATCAAAAGAAGACCATCAAGAGGTTGGCTAATGGGTTCTTTTTTAACAAAGAGTATTGTGCAAAAGGACCTCTGACCTTGGGTTACTCAGTTGTATGGACACCTAAGAAGCTACAAAATTGCTAAAAGAGGTGCACGCAGGGGCATGCGGACCCCACATGACTGGATTCATTCTTGCTAAGAAAATCTTGAGGATGGGATATTATTAGATGACCATCGAGCACGACTCCTATAAATTCGTGCAAAAGTGCCATCAGTATCAGATACACGGGGATCTGATCAAAGTTTCCCCCACGGAATTACACGCAATGAGCTTACCCTATCCTTTCGTAGCATGGGGAATGGTCGTTATTAGACCTATCGAACCTCCAACCTCTAACGGGCATTGATTCATCTTAGTTTCCAGAGATTACTTCACTAAATAGGTGGAGGGAACTTCCCACAAATCAGTAACCAAGAAAGTCGTGGCCGACTTCGTCAAAAATGATCAAATATGTCGTTTCGGTGTGCCAGAATCCGTCATCACAGATAATGGTGCCAATTTGAATAGCCATTTGATGAAAGATATCTGTGAGCAAATCAAAATCACTCACAGAAACTCTACCGCTTGCCGGCCATAGATGAATGGGGCTGTAGAGGCTGCCAACAAGAACATCAAAAGAATCTTGAGAAAAATGGTCGACAACTACAAGAATTGGCATGAGCAGTTGCCTTATACTTTGTTAGGATACAGAACGATGACTCGAGCTTCCACTAGAGGCACCCCATACCTCCTTGCCTACAGTACGGAAGTAGTCATACCCGCAGAAGTGGAAATCTCTTCAATCAGGATCATCTAAGAGGCAGAGTTAAAAGATGCATAATGGTTAGAAATCGTTATAAACAACTGGCCATGATAGGGGAAAAGAGGATAGTGGCAGTCTGCCATGGACAGCTGTATAGGCAAAGGATGTCTCGAGCTTTCAACAAGCGGGTTAGGACCCGACTCTTCCAGGTCGGACAACTTGTAATCTAGCGAGTCTTTCCTCACCAAGAGGAATATAAAGGGAAATTCGCGCCAAACTGGCAAGGACAATACATGGTCAGGAAACTACTCTTAGGAGGGGTTGTAGTCCTAGCCGAGATGGACGGACAAGAGTGTCCTAAGGCCATCAATACATACGCTCTCAAGAGATACTACATTTAGGATTCCATTAACTTGTAGTCGCAGTATTATTTCCGTGTAAGCGTACCTTTTACTTGTAATCGTACTCTGTAATAGAATAGGAGAAAACATATCATCTATGCAATGAACTACGTAATGACCTGAATTTCCTACAATGGAACATGTAGGTAGTCCATATCGGACCCAGTCGCCTTATTAGTAAAACTAAAACACAATTACTTTATTTTGAACTACATTCGACCTGAATTCCTGCTGGAACAGGATACGTAGGCGCTCTCGAGCTCAGTCGTCATAAAAGAAAAACTAAGAAACCTTTAGGAAACCACAGAGACAATGAGGCAGGAAGAGTCAACAAGATCACGCTTGTAAAGGTCAACACAAAAATCAGACAACATCAACCCTACATTGGGAAAGAACTTTTGAGGGAACCTAAAAAATTCTTATCAGAAACAGTCGACAAGGAAAGAGATAAAGTAAAGAAATACACTGGGGCGGACCTCAAAAATTCCTGCATAGCAAGACAAAGCAAGGGTCGCTCAAAGAAAATCCTGAAATCGGGGCAGGATTTTTGAAAGATCTCAAAAATTCAACAAATATGAAAGTCAGCAATCGTACCTCAGGGAAGAATCGGAAGACCTCGTTCGAAGAAAACACACGTCATGACACATGAAGAACGAAACAAACATTTAATTTAAAGGAAAAAAGCAACATAAATTTTACTTTGAATTTTTTTAAAAAAATATATAGCATAATTACATCCCCAGAAACATCTCTCGAAGTATGGAGCCCAAAGGGTTCGAAGGAGCATCCAGAGGAGGCACCAGGCTGGAAGACAACAACATTAATCGGCTTCTTAGGTAACTCACAATTTTTCTATGGATGCAGGTTTTTTTCTTCTACAGGACAGCAGATACACCACCAACCGGCTTACTCACAACAAAGTCAGAAGGCAAAACTCATCCCAGCAGAGAAGGACAAAAAAGGTCACAAAAAAATGGGTAATAAAGATAAATCTGACTGCAAGAATCACATAGCAAATGATCATAAAGACAAATCCGACGAAGAGGGTCACACAAAGAGTGAACAACAAATATATTTAAGACCAAGAGGGTCACGATTGATGAACAAAAAGATATATACACCTAAAAGGGTCATGACAAGCACAAAAGGGCACACCTGACCACAAGGGTCAACAACCAATACAGCAGATTAAAGAAAGATTATCTAGCCACAATGGTCATAACTGTTATCTGCTTGCCAAGAGGGCCATTCATTTATTTAAATTGCCAAGAGGGTCATTCATATTAAACAGCCAAGAGGTCCATTCCTACAAATAGCCAAGAGGGTCATTCATATAAATTGCTAAGAGGGTCATTCATACAAATAAGCCAATAGGGCCATTGATATCGAACTGCCAAGAAGGCCATCCATACAAACAGCTAAGAGGGCCATTCATACAAATAAGCCAAAAGGGCCATTCATATTAAACTGTCAAGAGGGCCATTCATACAAACAGCCAAAAGGGCCATTCATAAAAATTTCCAAGAGGGACATTCATACAAACAAGCCAAGAGGGTCATTCATACAAATTTCCAAGAGGGCCATTCATTCAAACAAACCAAGAGCACCATTCATTCAAACAAGCCCTCTCGACAATTTTCACCCAAGAGGGTCATTCATTCAAATTTCGGAGAGGGCATTCATATAAACAGCCGAGAGATCCATTCATCTAAAATTCTGCGAAGAATATCTGCATGTTATCAAGTCTAGGGAAGGGGCACACAATGTTACACCTCAGAAAATCTCCCGTTGATGCACAGTGAATAGACTAACGAAGGGCACGAAGTATACATTATTGCAATAAATGAGAAATGACATTTGATGACCCTAATTGAGATCTGCAAAGACATTTAGAGTAAGAGGGGAAAGTTTGCCAAGAGAGGGCAAGGCATACGATGTGTATCGGAAAGTATTTACAAGTAACAAGTCAATGATGATTTAATAGTGTCTTGGAGAAGAATTATAACGTCCCTTAGATCGTTAATGAGGTGCTAAACAAGTATCATGAAGGTTCCATAAGGATTGGAGATCAAATGAATTGATGCGAACAAGATCAGAGAAAAGATGGGTTACACGGCCAATTATAAGGTCCGTACAATGTTATACGGTCTGTATAATGGTCCGCAGAATCGTCACGGCGAAGGTCCCTCACTGATGGGATTATACGGTCATTTATACGGACCGTATAAAATTATACGGACCGTATAATGGTCACAGAAGCGAGGTGTTGAAGGGGCAATTTCACGGTCACTCATACAGACCGAATAAGTTTATACGAACCGTATAAGTGTCCGTATATTTTCCCGACGGGTCAGATTTTTAAGTTATTAAAAAGGGGACCAAGTTCATTATTTCATTTCGTTTTCACCCAACACTTCAAGAAGTCTCTAGAACCCTCTCCACTCTTCATCCATAAGAACTCAAGAGAAATTTATTATCAACTTCATCAAACTAAGAAAACCAAGTGTAAGAAACTCATCAGAGATCATCCAAGTCAAGAAATTTCATTGGAGGTGAACTAGGGTTTTGGCTCAAGTGAAGCATTTCCACCCAAGTCTTATTCCTACACCATATAAGGTAAGTTTTATGATATTTCCATGTTATTTAAGTTATTGAGAGGTTGAAAGACTTGGATTGTAGAAGGAGATAGAAAATGGGTCATGAATATGGGAATAGTGTCATTTTTTAGTAGTACCTAGGATTGATTCATGATTCTTGATATGTTATGATTATAATCACATTATAAATGATATTAAGAACATGGGATAAACATTATATATGAGTGAATGTAATAGTGTGCTATGACCATGGATATGGATGACTCGAACTGAATTGAGGAATATGGATAATGTAGGTGAATAATGACCATTTGTATCACGGCTCAACCCCGTAGGCCATGACTAGTGCCCGACTAGGACACTTGTATACATACCTGTTGGAAATAGTCAAACTGAATCTAAGAACAACATGGAAACTTGCAAAAGAACTCCAAGGTTCATAATGTCATCACATATATATATATATATATCCAGATAGACTGTCTCCTGAGGAGTCACAACTAATCAAATCATAAAAACGATAGCAAGCCGACAAGGCTGCCACTATATATCAATATCATAACACATCGTATAGACACAGATGAACAGAACTTATACACAACCCACACATATGTCTACAGACCTCTAAGAGTATCGATAGCGAAATAAGACGGGACAGGGCCCCGGCGTACCCCTGGATAAACATATACATATACATCATAAGATCTGAACCAAAAGTCTAGACTCCGGAACAACGGAGCTCTCCAAAACAGCTGAGTAGAAGTCCTATGCTGAAGGGTCACCAAACCGACTATCTGTACCTGCGGGCATGAAACGTAGCCCCCCGAAGAAAGGGGGTCAGTACGGAATATGTACTGAGTATATAAAGCATGAAATACTGTAACAAGGATCATAACTGAAATAAGGAGTACAGAAAACAAGTACAATGCCCAGAATACAAAAACACTTTCCCATTTGAAACATAAATCATGCATGTCAATATCATATATCATACCCGGCCCATTATGGGACTCGGTGAACATGGTCGCCACCCGAACCTTGGCGCCATAACACAGCATAACTCCATAAACACATCATAACGCCATAACACAGCATAACTCCATAAACACATCATAATGCCATAACACAGCATAACACCATCATATATATATATATATATATATATATATATATATATATATATATATATATCATATTCCGGCCCTCTAGTGAGGGACTCGGTGAACAATGCAGTGAAACTGTGCACGATAACATACCCGGCCCGGGACTCGGTGAAAGACTTATTGAGGCATGCACGGCAGAGTAGTGAGCATCCATATGCAATTTAGAACATTATCAAGACTCAAACAGAATAAGAAGAAGGGATTAACACCTAAGTATCAATAGCGACAATCATATCAAATATCCCTCGAATGTCATCATAAATAATATCAAAAGAGCCTTAGGAATCAAAGACATATGTCAATATAGTATGGAATAGCTTATAGAAGTCAAGGACATTAGTTATCGTAGAGTTTCTAAGAATAGGAGCTTATATATATCGACTACTATCCAACGTATAGAAAACTGAAGAGGGAAGCTCAATCATTTTAAGAGTTCTAACATTAAGAAGTGAATTAGAATCATGAATCACACTCGAAACTTATGAATAGAATTACTCAAAAGCTTATATCATTCGTCACTTAAATCTAAGACATAACAAAAGAAAGAAGGGACAGCTTTACATACCTGCTGAAGGTTATTCGTAATCTCGTTCGCTTCGTCGCCCCTTTAGCCTATTTAATATATAAGTAATGCTATCGTTAGTAACTATACTTCCTAGCTCATAAATCTGTGACCAATCTCCTATAGAACTTATTCTTTAACTTATACTTTCTCGATTCAGGTTTTTCATTAGTTAAGGACTTAACGGAAATCGGGCAGCATTTCCCCTATATATTCACCTAGCCCGAATTTCCAATTATCCTCCTGTTATCACAGAAATACCAACAATGACAACAATAGCAATATTCATATAGAATCCTTACAATTCAGCCCATAAACAACCCTAACAATCCAATAACCCTTTTTAATCCTTTTCAACCCACACTTTCGTATAACAACGATTTCATGCATTTTCTTACTTCCAATTTCATCCAATCCAATTTTAATCCTTCCATTACAACACCAACAATATAATAATACTAAGAAACAAAAAAATCTTACCTTAAGTTTCTCGGAGGAATTTTCTACACTTAATTGCTCCAATTTCACAATTTCTTCTTCCTCAATTCAATATCCAATGTTGCTATCACCTCCTTGAACTTTCACATCACTTGAAAATTTAATCAAAATAGCAACAAAAATTATTTTTTCCTCCATCCATGGCTGGCCGAGAGCAGCCATGGAATGATCCTCTCTTTCTTTTCTTTTTTTTAGCTTCACATTGAAAAAAATGAAATTAGGTTGCTAATTGTTCATCAAACTCTTATATATATGTTTTCCCATAAGTTGACACGTGCTACCCCCCCCCCCCCCTCCATGACTCATCAAATTAATTTGTTCAATTTTTTTTTTTTATTTATTTATTTTCGGGTGGGGCCCACTTCTATTAATTAAATTAATTAATTTTAATAAATCATTAATCCTGACTTAATAATCTAATCACAATTAATTAGTCCCTAATTTCCAATAATATTTCTACACTAAATAAAATTTATAAACAATTCGTGTACTAATTAAAATTGAAAATTAGAAGCTCCTATTTCATGTCCGGAAATAACCCCGTCTTTAACTTAAGTCAATTTGCTTGCGAATAATTCGACGTATAAAAATATGAGGTATAACATCCTTCCCCCCTTTAGAACATTCGTCCTCGAATGTTAAACTGGTCCTGAATTCCCAATACTTTCTCAAGTGTTCTCTTATTTAATTATGCCCTTCACATACCTCTTCCATTTGTCGATTCGCTATAATTCACTATAACGCATTCCATATCTCTAAATAGTCATTCCTGTAATATTTCCTCCTTCTGTTGCTTCTCAAGGTAATTATTTTACGTCGTTGTTTTTGTTCTCCTCTTTATTTCGCAGTTGGTTGTCAGTTGTATTTCGAGCTGTTCTGCTGAAGTGTTACTGTCTCTCTTATCTGCATACTGTTCAGTTGTACTGTCATCGATTGATTCGGACTTGTACTCATGGTGCATGTAGTCATGACTCTACTCTTTCTTTTTCTATAGTTACTCCCCTAAGATGATGCATCGTTCACTTCCCTTTACTTTCTAATCTTTAAATAAGATCTTGTAAACGTGCAGACATCCCTCATCGATTTATTAGACTTTACAATTTTTGGAGTATTTCATACCTCCGGTGCTTGTAGACCCTTCACAGACCCCACGGATAAAACGACCTTTCCCAGGGTGTAATGTTATTTACTCCGATAATCTTGCTTTGTCCTGCTGTTACAGCCCGTATGGAAGCTTCAGCATCATGTGTCACTTTTTGACTTTTTTTCAAAGGTTTTTAACTATCACTGACTTTTACTTCTTGATCTCGATCTTTAGGGTCGGCTATCAAATAGCGCTAGAGTTCTCTCATATTATAATTTCACTGTCATCCCGTAACTCGCTTGTTCTGATGGTCTCGGTTAAATCATTTCGTAATTTCCCTTAACATAACTAGCAATACTTTAGGCATATCATCTCGTTTCGTTTCTTTACTTTTGACTCAAACTCTTCTATTGCCCCTTTACTCAAATTTGCTCTTAGTTCTCCTATCACACATCCTATTGCAATCTTTACAAAAGTATGTGTAGTTGCTCAAATCAGCCCGGAAAATACCATAGTGTCGCCACGCTCGTCTTCATGCAGACCCTATATTCTTCTCTTATCTCTTTCCATTGATATCAAGGCTAAACTATGCCTTTTGCCCTCAGTACTAACTATATCTCTGTAGTTTTGCCTCAAACCATCTTACACCTTTCTTTGGTGTACCCAAAATATTGCAACCGCATTGTTGTTACTGAATTCTTACCCTTCTTATCAAGTACTTACTTGGTCTCATCCTTAGCATACAAATATTCGTAGGTTGCATAGCTATTCTTGTACAATTCATACAAACTGCATCCAATCTTAGTCATAGTCTTTCCTTCTCCTGGTTTATTCTGCTCTACATATCTTATTGTACTAAAACACACTTGCTGTCTATTTTGTCATACTCCTCTCCTTTCCCTTCTCCTTTGCTACTTATGTGTCACAATATCATTGGCCAATAACTCTGTTGCCAACGTCATAACTTCTAATCCAGTATAGCCTTGCTATCCCTTATAATATCTTTTAAGTTACTTGTTACCATTCTCTTGTCGTATTCTTCCTTTTTATAAGCATCCACCTTCTGATGTCATATTATCTAAGGTCTTTACCAATAATTCTCAGCACTGTCTCAAATACCATCTTGACTTCTATCCGTTTATTGTTGGCTTTCAAATCTTACTAACTTGTCTCAGCAAGGGATCTCACTTGATGTTAAAATATCCACATTAAATGTGTTGCAGTGTCGGTTGTTTTCATCTTACACTTGCATCTCTCTCATCCGCTTCCCCTCTTTTGGGTGTACCTACATCATTATCTATTTATATTCTACTCTATGTCCATATTTCCCATTTCAAAATTCATATGATTCTTTTCCAATACAGTTGGTATACTGCACCATATACATGTCTTCCTTTATATCATCTATAACTTAGATTACCCATGTATGAAACCTCAACACAATCACGAGGCGATGAGAACACTCGATATATAGTAAAAACATTATCTGATGGTTGGTACTCGAGTAATGTAATTAATGTAGCAATTTATCCGAAGCCACATTCCATTCATTCCAATCAGTAATTAGCTAGTGCTTATAGTCGTTTCAAATTCTTTATTCGGTAGCACTTATATTCTAATGATAAGTGTCCCAAGCTTTCTTATAACAATATCTTTATCCCAATGGATATCACCTGTTTCCTCTAATAACCTCACAATACATCAGTTTTTTCGCAAATCTACAATCCTTGTCCTGTAAGGATTTCACTATTTTCCGAGGTGAAGTCACATACACGCAGTACTCCTTTATACCTCATGCTCTTTCATTCTTGTTGTATACCCAACGCTAACTTCTAAATTACTCAAAATCATATCAAAGTCATCTTAACAATGGTCTTGTCTTATCACCTTCTCGCCATACTACACCTTAAGTTCCTAGCTATATATTTCCCTTTTATTCTATACTCATACTCAATTAATTACGTCTATCTTGGGTGCTTCCTTTAGTATTCCGTTCATTTCTTCAGTCTATGTCTATCTTTTATTTTGTGCACGAGGAATCGCATGCTACTCCCGTATCCTTCGGAAACACTACTTCTACATAACCCCTTTCTTATTTTCAAAGTATATTCTATTCATCCCTATCTGTTCTTATCATACCAGTCATTTCTGGCATTCATTCTGTCCCATTGCTCATCTTCCTTTAGTTCGGTCTTGCACAATTCTGTCGCTTATATTACTCATTTTCTCAACTATACATGTCATAACACATTGCTACACTGTAACCCACTCGCTTTCTTCTTATCTTCTTCCTTCTATTAACTCATTCTCTTCCTGTGCTCGCTTTCACATTCGTTACCACTTGATCTCTTTTCTGAACTTTCCCTATAGGACTTTTGTAAGTCTTTCTTATTCGTTCTACATTTGGTTTTCCGTTTCACACTAATGACATCATAATCTCTAGTTACTTCCTTGCTAGGCTTTACTCATTTCTATAGCAATCCTTATGGTATTCATATTACATCCTGATCGTAATCCATCTTATAACGTAACACTTCTTTAACCTTATTCACGATTCTTACTATGTTTTAATTACGCTCTGTGGACCAGGCGTACTTAACCCTTCACCCTTTCTGATCAATCTTATCCTTAATATCTCATAAGCTGTCTTATCAATACCTTCATAATTTGTCATAACTCTTCCTCCTCCGTACTTTTATCTCAATCATACTACTACTCCTTTTAACTGTAAACTCGTCGTAATTTATCCCTACTTATCGGTTCACTCGATACCTCAATAAAATGTTTTGTTAAGAGTTGCCAACTTTTTCTAAATCATCCCTTAGTATCACAAGCCCTTCCGAATCATCCTAGCATTTCATCAATAACACGTGGAACACATGATCCATGACAGCTCACAAGTTTGAGTTTTCCCTCCACGAATTCGATCTCCAATTAGTTGATTAAGAACTAATAGAATGTCACCATGAAGCATTCTACAACCACCACAAGAAGAAGAATTAGAATCCGACAAGCACCACGGGACTCCTAATGCTTGATTCACATAGTTTACTTCCAGATTTGTTCTTGGGTCATGAACGAACTATTTAGTTCATAAACTACTTGTTGTATGCTTTGTACTCTTCCAATAAAAGTGAAACTTAATTGCTGGACGTTTTTGCTCTTCAACATGAGCTTTTTCTAAGGTAAAATGTGGCTAGAAAGTATTCTGGTCCGTTCAAATGAATTCCAAACTTTTGCTGCTCATATTTGCTTCTTCGAAATCAAATTTCCCAAATAAGAATAATGCCTCTTACGGATGACATGGAGGGTATCTCTTAAAGCTTTAATCCAACATGATAAATTTACCATATGGATGTCGATCTCATAATTACTATTATTATTATGAATTCAACTGTTAACTTTATTTCTCGAAGTCAGACGTACTTGTAACTTAGTCAAATCTTATCATTAGTATTGACACAACCTTTCAAGAATGTTACGAACTTATATCTCATTCTCTTTTTTTATTTCTAGGAAAATTTTGGCAGAGTTTCCTCTGTATTTCTTACTATCCCAAAACCTGCATGCAGGAAATACCAACAATTCCTCATAGGGCCAACATATATACGTATATATCATATCGTATCATAGCGACACAGGGCTCCCAATTTCCAGTAAAAAGTATAAAGGTGTCGGAACTTACCTCAAATATCGCACCTCGAGACGTACCTGATCCTTTAACGATCTGTCCTGTTATACCTCTCCATCTACCTTCTCTTTTCTCCTTCAACTTTACATTTCAACCATATTTCAATATTCTCACCTTATCCGACGTGCCCCTTTCGCACTATTGCTTACTTGTGTACTTTGTAACTTCCAATATCATCAATCGCTTTCTTCTGTCGATGTCGTTCTTCAGCTGAAATCAAGGGTTAGTATAAGGAATTTCATTTCCTATGGCTGGGCTCTATCGCACGATCTTAGATATGAAAGAAAGGTAACACCCTAAATGTCCTGTAGCTTCTTGTTTATATATGTGGTGCACAACACACTGATAAACAAGACTCTACTAGGCACGGTCTGTAGACACTCCGAGGATGAACTTCTCTGATACCACTTATGTCACGGCCCAAACCCGTAGGCCATGACTACGACTAGGACACTCGTATACATACCTGTTGGAAATAGTCAAACTGAATCTAAGAACAACATGGAAACTTGCAAAAGAACTCCAAGGTTCATAATGTCATCACATATATATATATATATATATATATATATATATATATATATATATATATATATATCCAGATGGACTGTCTTCTGAGGAGTCGCAACTAATCAAATCATAAAAACGATACGCAAGCCGACAAGGCTGCCACTATATATCAATATCATAACACATCGTATAGACACAGTTGAACAGAACTTATACACAACCCACACATATGTCTACAGACCTCTAAGAGTATCGATAGCGAAATATGACTGGACAGGTCCCCGGCGTACCCCTGGATAAACATATACATATACATCATAAGATCTGAACCAAAAGTCTAGACTCCGGAACAACGGAGCTCTCCAAAACAGCTGAGTAGAAGTCCTATGCTGAAGGGTCACCAAACCGACTATCTGTACCTGCGGGCATGAAACGCAGCCCCCCGAAGAAAGGGGGTCAGTACGGAATATGTACTGAGTATATAAAGCATGAAATACAGTAACAAGGATCATAACTGAAATAAGAAGTACAGAAAACAAGTACAATGTCCAGAATACCAAAACACTTGCCCTTTTGAAACATAAATCATGCATGTCAATATCATATATCATACCCGGCCCATTATGGGACTCGGTGAACATAGTCGCCACCCGATCCTTGGCGCCATAACAGTGCATAACTCCATAAACACATCATAAGGCCATAACACATCATAACTCCATAAACACATCATAACGCTATAACACAGCATAACACCATGATATATGTATATATATATATATATTCCGGCCCTCTAGTGAGGGACTCGGTGAACAATGCAGTGAAACTGTGCACGATAACATACTCGGCCCGGGACTCGGTGAAAGACATATTGAGGCATGCACGAGCAGAGTAGTGAGAAACCATATGCAATTTAGAACATTATCAAGACTCAAACAGAATAAGAAAAAAGGATTAACACCTGAGTATCAATAGCGACAACCATATCAAATATCCCTCGAATGTCATCATAAATAATATCAAAAGAGCCTTAGGAATCATAGCTTATAGAAGGCAAGGACATTAGTTATCGTAGAGTTTCTAATAATAGGAGATTATATATATCGACTACTATCCAACGTATAGAAAACTGAAGAGGGGAGCTCAATCATTTTAAGAGTTCTAACATCAAGATGTGAATAAGAATCATGAATCACACTCGAAACTTATGAATAGAATTACCCCAAAGCTCATATCATTCATCACTTAAATCTAAGACATGCCAAAAGAAAGAAGGGACAGCTTTACATACCTGCTGAAGGTTATTCGTTATCTCGTTCGCTTCGTCGCCCCTTTAGCCTATTTAATATACAAGTAACGCTATGGTTAGTAACTATACTTCCTAGCTCATAAATCTGTGACCAATCGCCTATAGAACTTATTCTTTAACTTAAACTTTCTCGATTTGGGTTTTTCATTAGTTAAGGACTTAACGGAAATCGGGCAGCATTTCCCCTATATATTCACCTAGCCCGAATTTCCAATTATCCTCCTGTTATCACAGAAATACCAACAATGACAACAATAGCAATATTCATATAGAATCCTTACGATTCAGCCCATAAACAACCCTAACAATCCAATAACCCTTTTTAATCCTTTTCAACCTACACTTTCGTATAACAACGATTTCATGCAATTTCTTACTTCCAATTTAATCGAATCAAATTTTAATCCTCCCATTACAACACCATCAATACAATTATACTACAAAACATGAAAATTTTACCTTAATTTCTCGGAGGAATTTTCTACACTTAATTGCTCCAATTTCACAATTTCTTCTTCCTCAATTCAATATCCAATGTTGCTATCACCTCCTTGAACTTGCACATCACTTGAAACATTAATCAAAATAGCAACAAAAATTATTTTTTCCTCCATCCATGGCTGGCCGAGAGCAGCCATGGAATGATCCTCTTTTCTTTTTTTTTTAGCTTCACTTTGAAAAAAATGAAATTAGGTTGCTAATTGTTCATCAAACTCTTATATATATATATGTTGTCCCATAAGTTGACACGTGCTACCCCCCTCCCCCCCATGACTCATCAAATTAATTTATTCAATTGTTTTTTTATTTATTTATTTTTGGGTGGGGCCCACTTCTATTAATTAAATTAATTAATTTAATAAATCATTAATCCTTACTTAATAATCTAATCACAATTAATTAGTCCCTAATTTCCAATAATATTTCTACACTAAATAAAATTTATAAATAATTTGTGTACTAATTAAAATTGAAAATTAGAAGCTCCTATTTCATGTCCGAAAATAACCCCGTCTTTAACTTAAGTCAATTTGCTTGCGAATAATTCACCGTATAAAAATACGGGGTATAACAATTTGTTATGATGTTTTGAATGTTATTATTGATGTTTGGGAGTCGATATATGATATGGAGGAAGTCGTATAAATAAAGAAGATACTGTCCAATTTTCTCTAGCTTTAGTCATGTATGCCAAGCTATCGATTTTCTAATGATAGTATAACTCTAATGAAGGTAAAAATGTGAGCATTGAAGGAGAACGTGCAAGTGATACAATAGTTAAACGGAAAGGTATGTAAGGCTAACCCTTCTTTCATAAGGCATGGTTCCTTGGACAAATATCTAATCTTCTATAAGCCTATGATGTCCTCCAAATGATTCTATTTTTAAGCTACTAAGCTGATGATTCTCGATATGTTACGATTGTACTAAAATCCTCCTATGATGGATAATCCTCTAGGGATAGATGTAATGAACAACGATAGTAATGATGCTAAAGATGCTTATGGGCTTTTATGTATATGTGCCTATGTATGGCTATTATGAAACCCCGAGCTTATATGGCCGGGTAGAATATATATATATATATATATATATATATATATATTGCCGGTGCACTACTGCAGTTGGGTACGGACAACCCTGAGCCTTGGTAGGGCCAGGTATGTATGACCCTGAGCCTCGGTAGGGCCTGGTATGTGAAACACCGAACCTTCATGGTCATGTATGCTATGTAAAAGATATGTATATAAATACGAAAATGGATACGAAATGTAAATGAGTACGGAAACGGATACGGATGTATGTACACAATCACACATTGGAAATGGAAAGTCCCTATGAAAAGCAAGTAAGTGTTTATGACGATGATACTACTATCTCCCATCCTATGCTATTTCTTATGTTGTCTATTATGCTTTCATAATGATGTTGCTCACGTTTTACATACTCAGTACATTCTTCGTACTGACGTCCTTTTGTTTGTGGACGCTGCGTGATGCCCGCAGGTGGCCAGGGAGACAGGCTTGATCCGTAGCTTTATTACTTAGGGTCTACATAGCGGAGCTCCATTTCATTCGGAGCTACAGCTTTTGGTATTTATTCTTTTGTGTACATATTTATGGGCATAGTGGGGTCATGTCCCACCTATATGATATGACATACTCTCCTTAGAGGCTCGTAGACATGTGTATATGGTTAGATGTATTTGGCCTTGTCGGCTAGTCTTGTGTATATCATTTTGTTAACCTCGTTGGCTTATGTACATTGATATGGGCATTGTTATTGATATATATATATATATATATCGTTGCCCAATGGGATTAGTATGAATAATGGATGGAAAATATGAATTAGCTATGTGGCTCACCTAGATTTAGATGTGGAAGTATGATAATAGGTGCCCAGGTGGGTTAGCACCGGGTGCCCGTCGCGGCCCTTCGGTTGGGTTGTGACAAAAGTGGTATCAGAGCAGTTCTGTCCTAGGGTGTGTTTATTAGCCGTGTCCAGTAGAGTCTTGGTTATGGGTGTGTTGCGCACCACACTTATAAACAAGAGGCTGCAGGCATTTTAGGAATGAATGACATTCTTTCTTCATAAGATCGTGCGATAGAGATATGACATAAGAACTTCATTTTGCTTAACCGTGTGTTATGTATTTCAGAGATGCTTGTAAAGAGAAAGGCTCCGGCAGCCTAAGAGGGCAAGACAGTGGTAGAAAAGCGAGTTGAAAGAGCACCGCCAATGGTTGTAGAGGGAAGTAAGTCCCAGTATGCGGCTCAATCTCAGTCCTCCCATTCTGTACCTATTTCTAAGGAGCGTGAGGGAGCCTCAGCCCCAGCTCCAACACCTCTGGCTCCTCCATCGGATGCTTCAGGCCAAGATGTAAAAGAGGCCATTCATTTGCATACTCAATTGGTTGCTGCCCAGACTCAGCGGCAAAGTACAGGGCAAGGTACCAGGGCTGTTAGTGTAAGGGTCCATGAATTTATTAGCTTGAACCCTCCGGAATTCATTGGATCAAAGCCAAATGAGAACCCTCAAAATTTTATTGATGGAATGTTGAGGACACTTCGGTTGATACATGATTCGGATACCGAATCGGTGGAGTTAGCATCCTATAGATTGAGGGATGTTGCGGTTCATTGGTACACGGTTTGGATGGCTTCACGGGGAGCCAATGCGCCTCTCCCGGTATGGCAAGAATTTGTAGATGCTTTCCACCGACATTATCTGCCTCTAGAAGTTCCCCGAGCTAGAGCCGATAAGATCTTGAATCTGAGGCAAGGAAGAATGAGTGCTTTAGAGTATAGTATCCATTTCAATTCTTTGGCTACGTATGCTTCGGCCATAGTAGCGGATATGGGTGACCGACTGCATCGTTTGTGAAAGCCCTAGGGCCACATTTGATGGATAGGTTCTTGACTGCGTCCCTTCAGGACAATATGGATATTTCACGCATTCAGGCCCATGCTCAAAATTTAGAAGAGAGCCGACAACAACAAATGAGTGAACGTGAGAATGATAGAGGGTATAACAAGAGGGCTAGATCTTCAGGTCCGATGAGGGAGTTTAGGAGCGGGCACAGGCAACAGTTTTTCAGGCATTCAGGCCAATCTATGACTAGTGCCCCTCCACGGTTTTCAGGCCAGAGATTTGATAAATCTACTCATTCGGGGCCGAGTCAGAGTTTTTTTTTTCGTTTCACAGTTCAGGGGTGATTCGGGTCAGGCGAGGCCACCCGTACCATGATGTTCCCAGTGTGGAAAGTTACATTAGGATCAATGCTGATTAGGTTCAGAGGGTTTCCATTCATGTGGTCGGCTAGGCCATGTTATGCGTGATTGCCCCTCAGTTAGTGAAAGAGGTAGGACCCAGCCTCGAAGGTCGGTTGCCGGATCTTCATCATCTATCTGCCCTATGGGGCCAGGTTCACATGCGCCAGTCGGCCATGGTAGAGGCAGAGGGAGAGTCCCCAGTTCTAGCGGTCCTCAGCACCGTATTTATGCTTTGGCTGGACGCCAAGATCTTGAGTCTTCTCCTGATGTGGTCACAGGTATATTATCGGTATTTTCTTATGATGTATATGCTTTGATAGATCCAGGCTCCACATTTTCATATGTTACTCTGTATATTGCGGGTCGGTTTAGAGTCAAACCGGAGTCGATCAAACCTTTTGAGGTGTCTACACCCGTTGGGGAAAATCGGTAATAGCTAGCCGAGTATATAGAAACTGCATAGTTGTGATTTGTGATCGTCGTACTATGATTGACTTGCATGAGTTAAAAATGGTGGATTTTGATGTTATTATGGGCATGGATTGGTTGGCTTCTTGCTATGCCAATGTTGATTGTAGAATGAAAATGGTTCGCTTCCAATTCCCGGGAGAACCAGTTTTAGAATGGAAAGGGAATACTGCGTCACAAAAAGGTAGGTTTATTTTCTATCTTAAAGCAAGGAAAATGATCACAAAAGGTTGCATTTATCATCTACTGCGGGTTCAAGATGTAGAAGCTGAACCGCCAACTCTTCAGTCAGTCCCCATGGTTAATAAATTTCCAAATGTGTTTTCGGAATAGCTACTAGGCCTCCCTCCCGAACGGGAGATTGATTTTGCTATTGATGTGTTGCCAGACACCAAGCCTATATCTATTCCACCTTATAGAATGGCCCCCGCAGAATTGAAAGAGTTGAAGGAGCAATTGAAAGACTCGCTTGAGAAAGGCTTTATTAGGCCTAGTTCATCCTCGTGGGGAGCACCCGTATTGTTTGTCTTAAATAAAAATGGCTCCTTGCGAATGTGCATTGACTATCGGCAATTGAATAAGGTGCCGATTAAGAATAAATATCCTCCTCCGAGGATTGATGACTTATTTGATCAATAACAAGGTGCCAAATGGTTTTCAAAGATAGATTTGATGTCCGGGTATCATCAGGTGAGAGTTAGGGAGAAAGATATCCCTAAGACAACCTTCAGAACAAGATATGGCCATTTTGAGTTCCGGGTAATGTCATTTGGGCTAACTAATGCACCGACAGTATTTGTGGGTTTGATGAACAATGTGCTCAGGCCCTTTCTAGATCTATTTGTGATTGTATTCATCGACGACATCTTGGTGTATTCTAGATTCGAGGCAGAATACGCGGATCATTTGCGTACTGTCCTTGGAGTGCTTCAAACTCGAGAGTTATTCGCCAAATTTTCTAAGTGTGTGTTCTGGTTGAACGTAGTGGCATTCCTGGGGCACATTGTTTCAGCCGATGGTGTTCGGGTAGATAGCCAAAAGATTGAGGCCGTGAATACTTGGCCAAGGCCGACAACTCCTACGGAGGTTCGTAGTTTTCTGGGCTTAGCAGGTTATTACAAGAGGTTTTAGAAGGATTTTCTTCTATTTCTGCACCACTTACAAAGCTGACACAGATATCGGCTAAGTTTCGATGGATAGATGCTTGTGAACGTAGTTTCCAAGAGCTAAAAGATAGATTGACTTCTTCCCCAGTCCTGACACTTCCAGAGGGATTGGAAGGTTATGTCATTTATTGTGATGCTTCAGGTGTTGGGCTAGGCTGTGTGTTGATGCAACATGGTAAGGTGTTTGCGTATACTTCAAGGCAATTACGGAAACATGAGAAGAATTATCCAACCCATGATCCTGAATTGGCTGCAGTGGTTCATGCACTAAAGATGTGGAGACATTATTTGTATGGTGTCCAGGTTAATATTTATACAGATCATAAGAGCCTTCAGTATATCTTCAAGCAGAAAGAGTTGAATTTGCGGCAACGACGATGGTTGGAATTGCTAAAAGATTATGATGTCGATATTCTGTATCATCCCGGAAAGGCAAATATTATTGCTGATGGTCTTAGCCGTAGATCTATGTGAAGTTTGTGTGACGTACAACCAGAGAAGAGAGAAATGGCCCGTAAGCTCCAGTAGTTAGCTAGCCTAGGAGTTCGAGTAGTGGCCTCATCAGCCTCTTAATGGCTTTATTTGAAATAACCAGATTTCATTGGTTCAAATTTATTAAGGACAATTATGGATTTATTTGAAATAACCAGATTTCATTGGTTCAAATTTATTAAGGTCATTAATGCAATTTAATTTCAAAATTTGCTAATTAGGCAAAATGAGGCCATAATTGAAATAGTCAGTCGTATTAGAATTAATTCAGGCCATATTCGCAATTTTAGGTCCATTTACACAGTTCGCCATCTTTTAAGTTACTTTAATAAGACAATCCTGTCCTAATTTTGTCTATAATTAAAATATTGTTACTAATAATCGTCTTAATTGTCAAATTATCTATTTTTCTCTACATATGCATATGCTAGGTATACATCTACATGTATACACTAGGTATACATATATATGTATATAATAAAAAGGGGCCTATCTATTTAAAAAATCGAACAAAGTCCAGTCCACTCGATGGACCAGACTTGGCCCAATTCTCGGTTAATGAAGGGAGTAATACTCCCTCACTAAATTTCATCAAAACAAACGCAGCCTTACCCTTCCCTAAAACCCTAGAGGCGCCACCCCTTCATCTTTCCTCTCTCATGCCAGAAATGGCAAAGATTCAGGTTTCTCAAACTTTTGACAGTCTTTGTATGATCAAAAGGATGAAACCATTAATGTTCAACACGATTTTATTCAAAATTCATTCCAAACAGGGTAATAGATCTCTCTTTTTACTTATTTTTTCAGATTTCCAGTCAAACTTACGATTTTCTGTTGCTTTAAGGTTATATTATTAATATTTTCACGATTTCCTATTGGTCCTTAATTATTGGTTCAGATCAACCCAAGATGGGTCAAATCTGACCACATACGTTGCCATGCCTTTAGATTTGGGTTGTTAATTTCATTTGTTAAGTGTTTGGTTTTGGAAATGGGGTTTGTCCTACATTGGTAATGTTAGTCTTGGATGAATTTTGGGGTTCTATAAATAGAACTCCATTCTCACAAAAAAAGGGAGAGAGATAGAGAATAGATAGAAAACAGAGAAGAAAAAGTTTGAAAGTTGAAGAAGCTAAAAAAAATCGATTTTTAAAAGCTTCTCAGTAAAATGTTAATACTTTGACTTAAATAGTTAGAGTTTTTCTCAGTTCTAAAATTATTTTCTTGCTTATTTTTTCATGGCTGAGTGTCAAGATTAGAAGCATAAGGCTCCCAAGTCCATTCTTTTCTTGGCTGCGCATATAAAAGGTAACTCCTAATTCATTTAGTTCCCTTTTACTTAGAATTTTGATTAGCCTAAGGGTATTGTATTAGTTGAGCTGCTTGGTTTCTAATATTTCCTAATGATGGTTCCTATTGTTAAAAGCTGTCCCATTTAGTTTTGTGATTCACTTGAGGCAAAGTAGTGAAACCAGTTTGAATGTTATGTTGAAACTCATTTAAAATAGGCTGATTAGTTTTCATGGTGGCTTGTTTGTTTATGTGACTTAAATGTTTCTATGTCAACTGTAAAAAATAGTATGGTTAATGTACCTTTGAACATTCATTTTTCTTCCATCTTGAAAGACTTTACTCATGTAGAATAGAATAAAGTTAGGACTAGTTAACAATTTTGTTTCTTTTATCAACTAGTATGCAGATTGAAAAATGGAATCAGGTTCAGTTTGGTTTATGGGTTGGTAAACTATTAATGGAAACACCTATGATTATGGTTTCACCTAGTCTAAGCCAGAATGTGTGCCAAATTGCCTATGTTTTTTTAGCAAGTCTTAAAAATAATGTGACTAAAGGCCTGAATTTGAATCTGTCTCTTTGGTTTGATTAATGCTTCAATCTCTTGTTTGAACTTTTGTGACTTAAACATATGATGCTCATAACTTATCTTGGTGTAACCCATGTCACAAGTCCTACATTTTTAAAATGTTCTATCTCTAAGTACTAAGAATTTCGGCAAAAAATGAAAAAGGGAAGGATAAACCTTTAGGAACCATCGGAACAAGTCATCACTTGAAGTTAATTAAGATAAATCTGATTAATCTAATTAGCTAGAAAAATGGTTGTTAGTCCTTAACTTGATTAGTGATTACTTTGGGAATGAAAGATGTAAAAATGGAAGGAAACAGTTGTCAAGAATTTGAAACAAAACATGTTCTGCTATCTTTGATCTCTTGTTTGCTTTTCCCATCTCTATTATTTGTCTTATCTTATTGGTGAAGTAATGTGACGACCCAACCCCGTAGGCCGTGACTAGTGCCCGAACTGGGCACCCGAACACACTCATCCAATCCGAATCACATACAGATAGCGTATACGAGCACAAATATCACACGCTGCCTCAAATTATATCAAACTGTCTGAGACACATTTCAACACAACCATATATATATATCAGAAGCCGACAAGGCTATCAAATGGCGCAACAGCCCAAAACATATACAAATGCACGCCGACAAGGCTGCCATGGCGAGTGGGATCATACAAACACACATGTACAGAAGTAGGCACAAACCCACATATACATCTACAGACCTCTAAACAGACCAACCGAATCATATGGCGGGACAGGGCTCTGCCGTACCCCTGAACAAATATATACATATGCAACGAACGAATATATATACCAAAATGTAGGCTCTGGAATAAGAGGAGCACTCCAAACAGCAGAAGACGGTGTCTTAAACTAGTAGATCACCAAACTGTGCGTCTGTACCTGCGGGCTTGAAACACAGCCCCTCGAAGAAAGGGGGTCAGTACGAAATATGTACTGAGTATGCAAAGCAGAAGATACAGAAAACAAATCTGAGGCATAAACGAAATAGAAGTACAGAAAATAAGTGCAAGCCCAAAATATCAAAATGTTTACTTTCGAAATATAAGTCATGCATAGGGCACAGAAAATATGGTCACCCGCCCGTCGATGGCGCCATAACACAGCATAACACCAGAAGGTTTCAAATGTCCGTATCCCCGTTGTCACGACCCGACTAGGGGCCGCGATGGGTACCCGGAGAATTTACCGAGCACCGCTCTTTCTACTGCTTATTCTGCTCATTTAATACTCTCTTATGAATTTTTTTTTTCATACTGATTGTGGGAAAATGATATATAATTAAAACATACATACTGCATATACATTGGCCTATTGGCCGCCAAAATAATATACACACATAGAAAACCGTCTTATGGGACCATCTAACCCACACTGAGTATCTACGAGCCACTACTAACATAAGGAATACATAGACGGAACAAGACTCCGTCATGCCCAGAATATACATATAGGAGTGTACATCAAAAGAGAGTAATCACAAGCACCTCCGAACAAAGGAGTGCTATCTTCTAGCTGACAACTACTGATGACCCGGGCCAAGCTCTCCTTCCTGTCTACCTGTGGGCATGAACACAGCGTCCGAAGAAAGGACGTCAGGATGAATATTGTACCGAGTATGAGAGGCATACATAAAGAAGGAAAACATCAACATAAAACATATGGATTTGACTGGTAATCATAAATGCAGTATTGCATGCTATCGTACTCATACTCATCATCATAACCTGTATGCATCATATGCAAGTTGCCCGTCCATGTCGGAACAGTGTAATCATCAATATCATTAGCCCGCGTCCAGGCCTCCCGCGTCCGGGGTACCATCTCATGCCGCCCACTAGTGGTGTCTGCCCATGCCCGAAGGTCATGGTGTATCCGTATAGCTGCCCGCCTTGGCGGTGACTGCCCGGCCAACTAGGCACGGTGTGAAATGCTCATGTCATGCTTATCATAAAATGCTCATAATAATAATATACTCCTCATAAAATACATATCTCATTGTAATACATGCATAAGGCTCAAGATCAACTTTACTCTATCGGGGTGACGTAAGGTCGTGATCCCCCGATTCCATTATGGAACAACTATTGATACTCTGCCTCACCTTGAAGGAACTAGTACATAAGGTGAGTGTAAGCGATAATTAACATCATTATTATACTAGCATCATCATATCGTATAACTTATCTCATATGGACATTCATAAACGTAGGCTTTTAGCTTCTTAGAAAGTGAGAGCTCATGAAGGGAATAGGAAATTACATCAAAGATTCATGCCATTAGAAAGAAAGACTAGCCTCACATACCTTGGTCGTTAAGCTAAGATATCGCTCACTCGTTCTCCTTCAATATCGCGTCGTTACCTTCATAAGAATTCATATCAACATTAGCATACTAACTACAAGAATGCGTCGCTAATTCTAGGAGAAGTCGGACAACGCTTCACTTGTTTATACTATTTTTCTCATGTTTTATCTCAACTCTTAACATTCCTAACATTACTCATAATATCACAATCGACCATCGTCATTTACGTACATTTAGCAAATCCACCATTTTCCTCCAATTTCCCCATTTTTAGCCTTAAGACTCGTCATTGCGTTTTCATGCGTTTAACGCTTGTTTCATGATGTAAACATCATTCATAATGTATTTGTATTCACAACACTTCAACATTCATAATTCAATCGCACTATCATTCATTTATGGCACTATTCACTCAGTAATGGTCCATTTCTAGGTTCTTCTACATTTCAAGTGTTTAAGCTTTTCAATACATCAAACAACATAGAATGATCATGAAACTTACCTTGGATAGTGGTTGAACAACCCTTAAGTTGAAATTCTTCACTTAGCCAAAACCCTAGTTCCACCCTTCTTTAGAATTTCTTGATTTAGAAGATCCTTTGATGTGTTCTTACACTTATTTTCATGAATTTAGTGGTGATGATCTTGATATTCCCTATGATTCTCTTGAATTCTTGTGGAGGAATAATTTGGAATGTTCTAGAGGTTTCTTGAGTTGTGTTGATGAATAATGAACTGAATTGTAGTCCAAGCCTCTTTTAATAAATCCCAAAATTTGATCTTTAATGAATTCTCGTCAGGTGAACAGTGGCCGTAAAGTGCAGTTTACGGACCGTATTCTGATTTACGGTCCGTCCCAGTGATCGTATTTAACAATTCTCCAAGACAGAAAGTCTGGCTGGTGGACAGGGCAGTTTACGACCTGGTTTACGGTCCGTAAACCAGTTTACGGGCCGTAAACTGGGTCGTATTTAGCCATATTCAACAAATTCCAGAAAGTTGAGATTTTTGGCAGGTTGAAGAACGAGTGCACTATACGGTCCGTATAGTGCCACGTACGACCACTGGCAGTGAATTTCTCTGTAACTTTATAATTTTTTTCCGAGATTCATAATTAGCCATTCCCGACTTAGTGAAACACCATACACTCATCATACCAGTACGGAAAAACTTCCGAGGTGTAACATTCTCCCCCTCTTAGGCACATTCGTCCTCGGATGTTCGACACTTGGGGATTTTGGAAAAATTTTGCCAAAGATTCCTTCGTAAATTGGGCACTACTAAATTTACCACAACGACCTATAATATCATCGCCTCACAGGGCTATATCACAATATCAACACATACACGGCAACACACGACCAAAAACATTAAAACTAAAGTATACATACCTTATATCGTCGACGTTTCTTCTTGAGTTTCTTCCAGGGAGTGGAATAAATGCGGATATTTGATTTTCATCTTCTCTTCCGCTTCCCAAGTCATTTCTTCCCGATTGTTATTCCGCCATAGAACTTTGACTGAAGCAACCTCTTTGTTCCGAAGTCTTCGTACTTGTCTATCCAAAATGGCAATGGGCCTTTCCTCGTATGTTAGCTTCTCTGTTACTTGCACATCAGCAATCGGAACTATTCTCGTTGGGTCTCCCATACACTTGCGGAGCATCGAAACATGGAACACTGGATGCACAGATTCGAGCTCTGAAGGCAAGTCCAATTCGTAGGCTACTCGACCCACCTTGCGGATAATTTTATAAGGTCCAATATATCTTGGACTCAACTTCCCCTTTTTACCGAATCTCATTACTCCTTTCATTGGTGAAACTCTAAGGAATACCCAATCGTTGGCTTGAAATTCCAAGTCTTGTCGGCGGTTGTCCGCATAGGACTTTTGGCGACCTTGAGCTGTTAATAGTCGGTCTCGAATCACTTTAACCTTTTCAACCGCTTGTTGGATTAAGTCAGGGCCTATCAATTGTACATCTCCGGTTTCAAACCATCCAATTGGAGATCTGCACTTTCTTCCATATAAGGCTTCATACGGGGCCATTTGAATGCTGGAATGATAGTTGTTATTATAGGCAAATTCAATAAGAGGTAAATGCTCATCCCAACTACCACCGAAATCCATTACACATGCCCTTAGCATATCTTCCAAGGTCTGAATAGTGCGCTTGGCTTGTCCGTCGGTCTGCGGATGGAACGTCGTGCTGAGCTTGACTTAGGTACCTAGACCTTCTTGAAAGGACTTCCAGAACTTGGCTGTGAACTGTGCCCCTCTGGTATAATGTGCCTCGCCCATAACCTGTCGCCGCAGTCCCGCAACGTCAGGTACACATAATCTGCCCCTATATAATAATACTCCATCGGATGTAATATCAAACGGGGTCTTCTCCTTTTCACGGGCTGCGTCTCTGTACTGTATCAGAATAGGATCCTCATACTGACGCCGCTTTATCTCACCCAGAATAGAGGATTCGGCCACTCCTCGAACAGAAATCCCAGCATCTCCAGAATCGGCCAAGCAGACTCAAAGACTAGCCAGCTGATGGATATCGCGAACCATTTCTGTTAGAACCTGTATTTTTGTACAGTGGAATAATCTGGATTTATTTATGATAAGCTAAGGACAATTTTTTTTTTCGGGATACAAAGTCGGGATTCTTAACCTTCGATTTTATTTTGAGATATAAGTTGTGCATGAATTTATTGGTATGGGACACTTAGGAAAAATTGGGACCACAATTCATAAAATTGGAATTAAAAATGTTGTGCAATAATTGGCCCTTTTAGCCGTGTGGTCCATTAAATGGTCCCACACCTTGTGTGGCCAATTTTAATTGGTCCAACACATGTGTGGGCCCAAGGACACATGGAGGAATTTTCTGGAGGTAAAAAGAGGACTTCTAAGTCATATTTGTCACTTTCAACACTTAGTAAAATATCAAGAAAATTGAAGGCCATCACCAAGCACCTCACGGCCAAGAACAAAGGAAAACCCAAATCAAATTCAAGCCACTCCAAAATTATTTCCTTGATACAAACCCACTATATTGAAGCCCCTAAGTAGCGTAGAAGTATTGTTTGGGTCATCCAACCATTAGTTGTACCCATTTGCAAACCCTAACTATTTGGTGGATTGAAGAAAAAAGGTATGTTTTGCTCTTGTTTTTGTGTTGTGAACATTTATTCATGTTATGGTATGTTAATAGGGATGGAAATCATGAAATATAGTATGATTGGAAGTGGGTTGTGTGATGGGTGTTCTAGCCGTGTATATGGGTGTGACAAATGGAATTGATGAATTAATTCTATATTATGTTAGATTGGTATCAAGTGGGGAAAAGAATAAAAATCATCGATACATGTATATGTGTAGTGTAGCCGTGTTTATAGCCTCCAAATTGTAGCAAAGAAGGAATTAATCTCGCTTAGCGTCGTAATGGTTATTATGATGACTTGTAGGTTAGAAATGAGAATTTAATGTCCCAAATTGACATAGTAAGCGTTGCGGACTGATTTGGAGAACTTTGTGCATTGAATAAAATTTGTATATATAAGAATCATTAACATGTGTATGTGTGTGGCGCGGGCGAATGTGAGTTTTATAATGTGTCGAAGATCGTAATACTATCGCTTAGTATTTTAGTTATCGTCGAAACGAATTCTAGTTGGAAATAAGTGTTTAAGTGGCTCAAGATTGATGTTGAGAAATTGTGGGCTGTTTTGAGGCTAGTTGTGCGTTTGACGTAAATTGTATATTTTATGAAAATCATATTGTTATATTGTGGATTGTGGTACAAAACATGACTTGAAAATGAGGAATGCAAAAGGGAACTGTTTTCGGCCAAACAGTGGAAAACTTTTCGGGTCGTTGGAAATATTATGTGGATTGTTTAGAATGTCCTAGAATATTGTGGTAAAGACTCGGGTGGATAATTAAATGTGTGAGCGATGTGGTGGCTTGAATGTGAGCCGTTGAATTGAATATTTGGAAAGTTGTCGAATGATGAAAAAGAGAGCTATTAATGTTATTTTGTCTTCCGAATTTATTATTGATGTTGTTAGGTTGGTTGTTGTTGTTGTTGTTGATTGATACGGCCGAGTTAAATTCTCGGGGTAGCCTATTTACAGGGGAAATGCTGCCCAAATTTCTGTAGAATTAAGGGCGAAATTGGAATATAATGCCCAAAGAGTCTTTAGCTAATGTTTGGCATTTTATGGCTTATTTTTAGATCGTGGGCAGCCCGAATCATAGTTTGGACTTAGCTTGAGTTGGATCATATTGGAGAGCATTTGAGGTATGTAAAGCAACCTTCCTTCTTTTGGCATGCCTTAGTTTCACATAGGCTAGATTAGAGCTTTAAGGGAATTCCAAATTCGAGATCCGAGCATGTTATGATCCATATATATATTCTTTGGCACTCTTATGTATGTTTTTATGAAATATGAACCATGATGTATTTGAAGTAATCGCTTTCCGAAATTCGCATACAAAATGTTCACTTTAAGGAATTTTGTAATCTCTGAATGGCATATTTTTCGTATAGAGGCTCGGATCGCTCCAATAATTTTTATAGGAGTTTGCTTGATGTATAATGGGTATGTTTTTCGTAGGCGGGCTCAGTTCGGGTCTATACTCGTCCGTGGGTCCCGCGACGCCCTTTATGTAAATTCGACAACTTTGAATCAAAAAGTGATAATTATTATTCCGATTTCAAATATGACTATTTTACTTATCCTCCGGATTTATAATAATGATTTTATGTATATGATTCCTCACTACTCCGCTCGTGCCTACTATGATATCGTTCGCCGGTTCCCGGGGCGGTTCTGTTGTCGTGCGCTTTTTGATACATTCCGGTGTTATGCTGTGTTTATGGTTCACCGTGCTCCTCGCTCGAGGGCCGGGTTCCACTTATGTTTGGCGTTATGCTGTGTTTGGCGTTATGCTGTGTTGTGATGTGTGACGGGGATTCAGAGATTTGAAACTTTCTGGTGTTATGCTGTGTTGTGGCGCCATCGACAGGCGGGCGACCACATTTTCCAGTGCCCTATGCATAATTTATACTTTGGAAATAAACATTTTGATATGTATTATTTTCTATATATCTGATTCGATTATTATTCAGATTTATTTCTGTACCTTCTGCTTTGCATACTCAGTACATATTTCGTACTGACCCCCTTCTCCGGGGGCTGCGTTTCATGCCCGCAGGTACAGACGCACAGCCTGGTGATCAACCTGTTTAGGACACCCTTTCTTCTATTCGGAGTGCTCCTCTCTTTCCGGAGCTTATACTTTTGGTATATATATTTATTAGTGCATTTGTATATATTCGTTCATGGGTACGGCGGGGCCCTGTCCCGTCATATGATTATGTCGGTCTGTTTAGAGGTCTGTGGACATGTTTGTGGGTTCGGGGCTTTCTGTATAGATGTATGTACATGTCGTTTGGGCGATCCCATACGCCGAGGCGGCCGGTCCGCATATGTTGTTTGGGCGATCCTATACGCCGAGGCGGCCGGTCCGCATATGTTTATATATTTCTTGGTTAGCCCTGTGTGGCTTTTGTTGGTATTTTCTGCGTGCAGGGTATATTGGATAGTCCGTAAAACAAAGGAAACTCTGCCGAAATTTTCTGGAAATTACCTAAATTTGAAATAAAGTCTTGTCGGCTTCCGCCATATACTAGAATGAGTTGATAGAATTTGAGATAATATTTGATAGATGGGTTCGGGTGCCCAGATCGGGCACTAGTCACGGCCTACGGGGTTGGGTCGTGACAATTTCTTTCTTTTCTGAAGGCGTGTCCGCTAAACTGCCCATGGACTTACGGCTGAGTGCATCTGCCACGACATTAGCTTTCCCAGGATGGTATAAAATATCAACATCATAATCTTTCAACAACTCTAACCACCGCCTCTGCCGCAGGTTCAGCTCCTTTTGCTTGAAGATGTACTGAAGGCTCTTATGATCTGTATAAATATCAACGTGAACCCCATATAAATAATGTCTCCACATCTTCAAAGCATGAATCATCGAGGCTAGCTCCAAATCGTGAGTGGGATAATTTCTCTCGTGCTTTTTGTGCTTCTGGGAAGCATAAGCTATAACCCTACCGTGCTGCATCAATACACACCCAAAACCCATACCAGAGGCATCACAATAAATAACATACCCATCTAGACCTTCAGGAAGAGTCAGGACTGGAGTTGTAGTCAACTTCTCTTTCAACAACTGGAAGCTACGCTCGCAAGCATCAGGCCACTGAAACTTAGCTCCCTTCTGAGTCAGCCTTGTCAAAGGCGCTGAAATCGAAGCAAATCTCCGGTAATAACCGGCCGACCACAGAAAGCTACGCACCTCTGTAGGCGTCGTAGATCTAGGCCAACTCTTTACGTCCTCGATCTTCTGGGTATCCACCCTGATGCCATCCGCTCTAATAATATGCCCCAGGAATGCCACTGAAGACAACCAGAATTCACATTTAGAAAATTTAGCATATAATTTCTGTTGCCGAAGTGTGCCAAGTACTATCCTCAAATGATCTGAATGATCCTCTGCTGATCGTGAATAAACCAAGATATCATCAATAAACACAATCACGAACATATCAAGAAATGGTCGGAATACCCGATTCATTAAATCCATGAATACCGCTGGAGCATTAGTTAGCCCAAAAGACATCACTCTGAATTCATAATGCCCGTACCGGGTCCTGAAAGCAGTCTTCGGAATATCTGCCTCTCGTACTCGCACCTGATGATAGCCCGAACGTAGATCTATCTTCGAAAAATATTTAGCACCCTGCAACTGATAAAATAAATAGTCAATCCGGGGGAGGGGATATTTATTCTTTATAGTCACCTTATTCAGCTGTCGATAATCAATACACATTCGCAGTGACCCATCTTTCTTTCTAACAAATAATACCGGCGCTCCCCAGGGCGATGTACTGGGTCTGATGAAGCCTTTATCCAATAGATCTTTCAGCTGCTCCTTTAATTCCTTCAATTCTGCAGGTGCCATTCTGTACGGAGAAATAGATATGGGCTGCGTATCTGGCAACAAATCTATAGTGAAGTCTATCTCCCGCTCAGGCGGGAGGCCTGGAAGCTCATCTGGGAATACATTTGAGAATTCATTAACAACCGGAACTAACTGAAGAGTAGGTGTCTCGGCCTTAGTATCGTGCACACGGACCAAATGATAGATATAACCTTTCTGAATCATCTTCTTAGCCTTGAGGTATGAAATAAACTTACCCCTCGGCGATGTTGTACTCCCTGACCACTCTATGACTGGTTCCCCTGGAAACTGGAAACGAACTACCTTTTTCTGGCAGTCAACATTAGCATAGCAGGAAGCTAACCAGTCCATACCCATAATGACGTCAAATTCCAACATATCTAACTCTACCAAATCAGCTTTAGTGGAACGATCATATATGATAACAGAACAATCTTTATATACCTACCTCGCTATAACAGAATCCCCTACTAGTGTAGCTACCTCAAAAGGCTCTATCGGCTCAGATTCTATCCCAATTTTATTAGCAACAAGTGGAGCGATATATGATAAAGTAGAACCAGGATCAATGAGTGCATATACAGATCGGGCGAAAACCAATAAGGTACCTGTGACAACATTTGGCGAAGCCTCCTGATCCTGGCGGCTAGCCAATGCATATATGCGGTTCGAAGGACCGCTAGAATCTGAAACACTTCCACGGCCTCGACCGCGGCCCGCCGGTGCCGGCAAAACCCGCCCTGCAGGGCGCATAGCTGAGGGAGTAGAAGATGAACCAGCGGCTGATCCCGTCGGCTGAACTGTACTACCAGAACCACTCACCATCGGACAATCTCGCATAACATGGCCCTGACGGCCGCAGGAAAAACAAGCTCCTATGGCTCGGTAGCACTCCCCTGGGTGCGATCTTCCACAATAAGAACAATGGGGCCTGGGTAGTCTGGACTGGCTGGAACCCCTGGTCGTCTGCGAACCTGATGCGCTGGAACTCTGACCGGCCCCAGACGGTCCTGCACCATCAAACTGTCTACCGGCGGACTGTGTACCCCAGCCTGACGGAGAAGGATATCTGCCTGACTGCTGTGACTGAGGCTGTCCGCCTCGGAAATCTCCAGAATACCCTGCTGATCTAGCCCGCTTGGGCGGCCTCCTATCCCGATCTCTGCCCAACTGGTCCTCTCTGTGCCGGTCCTCCATACCCTACACGTAGGCCTGTAACCGAGCGATGCCCATATCAGTCTGCGATGTCATCGCCATGTAGCTGTCATCTAAGTAACGGTCCAGCCCTATCACGTACCGGTGCATCCGGTCAGCCATATCATCCACTATAGCAGGTGCATATCAAGCCAAAGAATCAAACTCCAAATTATACTCACGAACACTCCGACCTCTCTGCCGCAGCTGCAAAAATCTGTCAACCCTTGCCCTCCGCAACTCCGGGGGCAAAAAGTGGCGGAGAAAAGCAGCCATAAACTCGTCCCATGTAGTTGGGGGAGCACCCTCACCTCTGGACAGCTCCCACGACTCATACCAATTAGCCGCAACATCTCGTAATCTGTGCGAGGCTAACTCAACGGACTCGGTCTCTGAAGCCCTGACCAGTCCCAATGAGCGCCTCATCCCCTGAATGAAGTCGTGGGGGTCCTCCTCGGGCTTAGACCCGAAAAACTTTGGGGGACTACATGTCAGAAAATCACGAACCCTCAGGCTATCACGCCTGTCATCATCATCATCACCTCTCGGCCTGCCTCTGCGAGCCTGTCCCGCCACCAAAGTAGTTAACAACTGTACGGCCTCCCTCAGCGTCCTATCCTCCGCCCCTGGCTGAGGAGCTGGAGGCTCGGGCGCTGGAGCGTCTGGAGCTAATGATGGACCTGCTCCAGGCTCCGCCGGTAGTGGTGTAGTTGAACCCTCTGACTGCGGCACAACCTCGGGCAAATCTTAAGCACGAGAATGTGTAACTCTCGGCATCTGATTAGTCACTCCCATCACCGCCTTGCCCATCTGGGCAGCCGTTGCCTTCTTCGGAGGCATCACTGAAAAATACAACAATTGGTCAGAAAAGAGTCATCCAAATAGCACAGCTCTATCGCACGATCTAAGATTCAAAGAAAGGTAACACCCTAAATGCCCTGTAGCCTCCTTTTTATAGATGTGGTGCACGACACACCGATAAACAAGAATCTACGAGACACGGCCTGTAGACATTCCGAGGACAAACCGCTCTGATACCACTTTTTCACGACCCAACCCCGTAGGCCGTGACTAGTGCCCGAACTGGGCACCCGAACACACTCATCAAATCCGAATCACATACAGATAGCGTATACTGGCACAAATATGACACGCTGCCTCAAATTATATCACACTGTCTCAGACACATTTCAACACAACCATATATATATATATCAGAAGCCGACAAGGCTATCAAATGGCGCAACAGCCCAAAACATATACAAATGCACGCCGACAAGGCTGCCATGGCGAGTGGGATCATACAAACACACCTGTACAGAAGTAGGCACAAACCCACATATACGTCTACAGACCACTAAACAGACAAACCGAATCATATGGCGGGACAGGGCCTCGCCGTACCCCTGAACAAATATATACATATGCAACGAACGAATATATATACCAAAATGTAGGCTCCGGAATAAGAGGAGCACTCCAAACAGCAGAAGAGGGTGTCCTAAACTGGTGGATCACCAAACTGTGCGTCTGTACCTGCGGGCATGAAACGCAGCCCCCCGAAGAAAGGGGGTCAGTACAAAATATATACTGAGTATGCAAAGCAGAAGATACAGAAAACAAATCTGAGGCATAAACGAAATAGAAGTACAGAAAATAAATGCAAGCCCAAAATATCAAAATGTTTACTTTCGAAATATAAGTCATGCATAGGGCACATAAAATATGGTCGCCCGCCCGTCGATGGCGCCATAACACGGCATAACACCAGAAGGTTTCAAATCTCTGTATCCCCATCACACATCATAACACAGCATAACGCCATACACAGCATAACGCCAAATATAAGTGGAACCCGAACCTCTAGCGAGTGGCTCGGTGAACCATAAATACAACATAACACCGGAGTATATCAAAGTGCGCACGACAACAGAACCGGCCTGGGACTTGGCGAAAGATATAACAAAACGCACGAGCAGAGTCGTGAATAACCATATGCATAAAATCATTATCATGGACTCAATAATAAGTAAAATGACCATACTTGAGAATCGAAATAATAGTCATACCAAATTCTTTCAAGAGTCCTCCGAATTACATAAACGAAAGTCGCGGGACCCACAGACGGGTATCGACCCGAGCCGGGCCCGCCTATGGAAAACATACTCATCATACGCCATGCAAACTCCTACGAAAATATCGGAGCAATCCGAGCCTTTCTGTGAAATATACGGCGTCCATAGTTACGGAATTATTTAAAACAAAACTTTTTGTGCAACATTTGGAAATCAATCATTTCGAAGACATAAGGGTTCGTATTTCATCACATCAAACATACGAATGCCAAGAAATATATATATAAGAGTCATAACGTGCTCGGATTGCGAATTTAGAATTTCCTCGAGGCTCGTGACATAGCCTATTTATAACTAAGGCATGCCAAAAGAAGGAAGGTGTGAGCTTTGCATACCTCGTACGCACTCCAAGCTAGCCCAACTCAAGCTAATCCCAACCTACGCCTCGGGCTCCCCACGGTCTACAAATACGTCAACGAATATCAAACATTAGCCATAGGCACTTAGGCAATTTATTCCAAACTAACACTCAATTCTACAGAAATTTGGGCAGCATTTCCCCTGTAAATAGGCCAACCCCGAGAATTTAACTCGGCCAAATCAATCAACAACAACAATAACCAACCTAGCAACCCCAATGACCAATCTGAAAGGCAATATAACATTAATAACTCTCTTTTACATCATTCGACAACATTCATAATATACAATTCGACGGCTTACATTCAAGCCACATCGCCGCTCATACATTCAAATACCAACCCGAACCCATACCAACAATATTCAAGGACATTTTAAACAATTTACACAATATTTCCAACAATCCAACAATTGCTCCAATTTTCCCGAAAACAGTCCCAAACCCGAGAACACAACCATAACCCATTCTTGTCATGCAATATGACCTACATTCGGCCACAGTACACATATACATATATTGATGATTCTTATTCTTTTCTCCACACTACACAACTAAATATGCTACATAGAATCAATTCATCAACCCAATCACAACACACACATCTACACGACCATACACGGCTCATCTCCAACTTACTATATTTCACAAATTTCATCCCTATTAACATACTACAACATGCATAAAACATTCACAACACATAAAACAAGATCAAATCTTACCTTTCTTCTTCAACTCCACAAATAGGCTAGGGTTTGCGATCTACTAGACGGATGGTTTGATCGCTCCAACAACACTTCCACGTTACTTAGGGACCTCCAATTAGTGGATTTTCACCAAAGAAATATTTTTGGGATGGCTAAAATTGGACTTGGTTTTTCTTGGGTTTGGCCGAGAGGTTGTTGTTGTTGCTCTTCAACTTCTTCATTTTTGTTTCTAAGTGTATAATGATAGAAGATGACTTAGAAGTCATTTTTTAAGCTCCTAGATGAACCCTCCAAGTGTCCATGGCCCACACATGTGTTGGACCATTTAAAATTGGCCACAAAATGTGTGGGACCAATTTCAAAGCCACACGGCCAAGGGGCCTATTTTTGCATGATTTTCAACTTCCAAGTATATGACTTTTGTTCCCAACTTTTCCTAAGTGTTCCATGCCCACAATTTCATGTACAACTTATGTCTCAAAATAAAATCGAAGGTCAAAAGTCCCGACTTCATGTCCCGGTATGGTCTTGGCCCTAACTTATCATAGTTAATCCGGATTGTCCTAATGTATAAAATACGGGACGTAACAAGTAACTTGTGTTGTGAATGTAACTGGTGTGCCATAAACTCTTGCATCTGCATTGATATTTATTGATGAACTGAACTTGGTTTAATATGTGATCTTAAGTGTTCAATTTAACAAGTTTAAAATAGTAGGAGAAGGGTGAAATGAAATAGGTTTGGTCATGTCTTGTTAAGTCTTGAACAGTTTAGGGATTGAGGCTTGCCTTTGAAGCATGAGACTTATTTTCTTTTCTTTGTGCATGGATGAAGAATATGGTTTGATAATAACTCATGATCATTGATTGCTTAGGCTTAAAACATGAAGATAAGTTGGTAGGATCCTATAAGTCATGTCAAAGTAAAAGAAGAGTGTAAAAAGAAAAGAAAAGAAAAAAAGGGGGAAACTGTAGCTGAAACCTTAAGAAAGTTGGCTTTAATATCTGAACTGTCCAGTCTCCCTTTGGCATATGCTCAAGGGTAAGAAAAGAGGACATAAGTGTATATGTATGAGTTAAAACCACTTGACAAATGCGGATGTATTTTAAAGACATCTTAGGAAAATGTTAAGAAAGGGTTAGGTATTCACTTGACCCACAATATCTTTCTTCTCAAAATGAGAGATTGTCATGGCATGTCCCACAAGTCTATGGGGTGTAACCAGCTACATTTGCACACTTGGTGTTTTCTTTTCCACTTTGCTGAGTTAGTTAGATCGTAAAAATGAACTTCTTTTGCCCTAATAATTGTTCATTTAGATCATTAAACCCGGTCTTAATGTTTGATTTTTAGATTCAAATGAACTTGTTGATCTGCTCAAATATGATTTAGAGATTGGTTGACTAGACTAGATAATACATATTAGTTTGGAGGTTACAGTCATTGCTTAAAATTGGAAAGAGGAAAAGGCTTCAAGTAGGTATATTGGTTGCTGGAAAATAAGGCAAAATATGTTTTATGTGGACAATATAATAAGGTATACAAGACTCTAATATCTGGCTAGGTTGGGTTTAGAATTAAGACTATATGGAAGTTTTGTGTGCGTTGGATTGCTTTCATCTGTGTTTGGAAAGATGGTTTGTTTTCTCCTTTTCTAAGAAGCATTAAGACATTAAAAGGAAGGAAATGAGTGGCTTACATTAACTTAGGTTGGCCATATAATGTCTTAGGGAAATATTTGACTCCTTCTTTGTGATACTCTAGATAATATGTCATGTCTTTAACCCTGGGATGTATCCTTGAGTTTGTTAGTCTGAAATCCAGTTAGAAGATAATAAATGAAGCTAGTCCTGTTGAATAGGTGTGCTTCCCCTTAGTGCAGCATTAAAACCAGCTAAGGGTATACTAACATCAAATGAACTTAGAAGTCATCCCAAGTAAGTCAGGAATACTTTTTTAGCTAAAAAAATGAGAAAAGCTAAGAGTACCCGACCTCATTGAATCAGTATTTCATATACATACTTGGCCAACCAAGGCTCAATGTTACTCATACCTGGCCCTACCAAGGCTTCAGGGTTATCCGTACCATCTGCAGATGTGTGCGCGCGTTTCGTAATCGTATACATATTCTATACATATTCATACACATATATTCTACCCGGCGTTATAAACTCGGGGTTTCATTGTAGCCCTTCATAGGCACGTATGAGTATAACAGCCCGTAGGCACCTTTAGCATCATTATTATCACCATCATCATTACTATCATTATCGTTATTGTTACTTCTATATCGTAGTCTTACTCGTCACCTGAGGTGCGTAGCGCATTCGTAGTACCAATCAAGGATAGTGACCTTATGAGCTCGGAATGTGAAACATTTGTAGTCAACATACTCATATAGAGGGATTAGGAGTTTGGCCAAAGAACCATGCCTTATGAAAGAAGGGTTAGCCTTGCATACCTCTTTGTCGAATTATTCTACACTTGCACGTACTCCTTCGATGCTCACGTTTCTACCTTCATTAAGGCCATACTATCATTAGTATCGATAACTAGTGCACATGGCTAGAACTAGAGAAAATTGGACAGCATCTCCTTTATCTATACAACATTTGTCCATATCATAATTCAACCCCAAACGTCAACAACACATTTATAATATCATTTCCATGGCCATTAATCATCTACATTATCCACATTCTCAATTCACTTCCATTTGTCCCTATTAAGGGTCACAACACCCAACTTCGTTCATCCATATACAATGTTTATTTCATGATCTTAACGTCATTTATAACACACTCATATCACAATACAACAACAATCATGATTCAATTCAAACTATGTCTCAAAAACGTCACTATTCATCATTCATGTCCTAGTGGACCGTGTTTTCTACAATCCATGCATTTTAATTCTCCAATACCGTAAACATCATATAAAAATCATGAATCTTACCTTAGAAGTTGTAGGGACAAGCTTTTGTTGATAATACTCCACTTTGAGTAAAACCCTAGTTTTTCTCCATTTGGGTTTCTTGACTTTAGATGATCCTTGATGGGTTTCTACCTTGGATTTACTTGTTTAATGTGGTTGATGGATTAATACCCTTGAAAACTTGTACAAAAGTTGTAGAGAGATGTTTTAGAGAGAGAGAGGAAATGTGGAAATGATTTTTATAAACTTGGTCTTTATTTATTAAATCATCACCGAACTGTCGGGTTCCATTATACGGTCCATTATACGGTCCGTATAATGGTTATACGGTCCGTATAATAGACCGTGAAATGGGTCTGCCCAGCACCCCTTCACTGTGACTACTTGACGGTCTGTTATACGGTCCGTAAAATAGTTTTACGGTCCGTATAACTGACCGTAAAACGTTACCAGTGAGCAACCTTTCACTGTGACCATTCGACGGTTCGTTATACGGTCCGTATAAATTTTATACGGTCCGTATAACTGACCGTAAAATTCCACCAGCAACCAACCTTCACTGTGATGGTTTTACGGTCCACTATACGGTCCGTATAACATTATACGGTCCGTATAATGAGCCGTAGAACTCATCAGTCACTGAACTTAGTTTCGCCACTTCGTTTGATCTCCGATCCTCATGGAACCTTCTTAACACTTGTTTAACACTTCAATACTAATCTAAGGGACGTTATAACTCTTTCCCAAAATGCCCTTAAGTCATCATTAACCCGATACTCGTATTTCGCTAGTTCATTCACTTGCGTACCAAAGGAAGATTTTTCCGAGGTGTAACAATTTGGTTCGGTTATGCATAAGACACATAGTCTTGATGACGATTTTGTATGAATAACTCTATATGTCTTCTGTGAATTCCATATATGTTGACCCTCTCTGTTGCATTGTACAATGTACTGAAGCTGGTTTACCCTACGCATATATGTCTTTACTTGCTTTGCCATACCAACTTAATCCAATACTGCTTAGGACTTTGCTACCTCTATATGACTGTTTATGTGTGATTGTGTGATTCAGCCTAGATTTGGACATATTATGTCCAAGTATGTCACTTCTTCCTTTGTCTAAGTTATATTTAGCTATCCTGGCCTTAATTCAAAAGAGTAGTGTATCTGCTGAGACTATCCATCTCTTCTCTTCTTGTTCTCATTTGTTCTTATGGATTTATGATTGTTCTACAACTGTGTATGTTAGACCTGTCCTATTTATTCGAAGCGATGTATGAGGATATATGGATTTGTGTCCATCATGGCTGTGTTGGTTGAGAAGGGCGGTTTAGGTAGGAGGGGGGCATGGTTTGAACCTTCCCCTGGTGACCAGCCATGCTAGAGGTTCATGAAACCTCTTGGAACTTTTGCGGCTTCAGGAATAAGGGGGGTGATGACTTTTCCTTCCCATCACCCAAGTTTGAGATGAGTTTAAGGACATGGAAATACATATGCACAGTATGTGAGCTTATGAATAAAATGGATATTATGCTTGTATGCGTGTATATTTGTGTATATGATAGGACTTATAAGTGAATAGGGTACTGTGTATGTACTTGTGTATAGCTATACATGTGATAAGATCAGTAAATATAAACTAACCGGGGCCTTTGTTTCTTTCCTTCTACACTGCATGGCCATTTGGGCCAAGGTTGAGCCACCCTATTGGGTCAAAGGCCCAATAGGGAAATTCCTTCAAAATTCGTTGAGTCTAGGAAGAAAAGATGTAGGGAAGCTAATATATTAAAGGCCCAGTAATGGCTGAAAATGACACGAAGGCCCAACCATGGGTGAAAATGGTTACTAGGGGTTTGGTACACCCCTAATCTACCTTCTGTATATTATTTATGTAAATTCTACTTGCTTAAAACTTTTTTTTTTGTATTGTATTCATACTTGTAAAAACCCACAGTATTATTGGGATCGTTTATGTTTCGAATTATGCATCTTAGGCAAACGGTGCATATGCCGTATAGATGACTCTAGATCCTTAAAACAATTCTTTTGAAAAAACTTAAAAAAAAAAAAAAAACACGTACAGATTTTGAAACTTAAAATGGGAAGCAAACTGCATCTGTTTTAATAACAACAAGACTAAAGAGGTTTTTTTTAGGACAAAATAGTATGATGCATTGTCCAAAAATAAAGAGGATAAGTAAATTAGACAAAATCCTTTTCAATGATAAAACACGTTTTTTGGGTTTTGAGTTGGAAAAATATAGTAGTTTGGGCCAGAGTCCACCTAAGTTCTTTCTAAGAAAAACTAGTGTTAAAATATTTTCTTGGTCCAGAGCCCATACAGCTTTGCCTTTTGAAAAACCACTGATGTAAATTAATATTTTTTTGGGCTAGAGCCCACTAGACTCTTTTTGGTATAAATCTATGGTTAAGAAATTTTGGGCCATGGCCCACGTTTTAAGTAACTGAATAAGGTATTTGGGCTTGAAACGATTAAACAAAACAAATGGACTTCAAGCCGAATTTTTTCCTTAAATAAATCTGGGACTTTACCCAGAAAAAAGTCGAGCAAATTTTTTCTAAAAATGTATAAGTCGTTTGGCCATAAAACTCAATTCGTTATTTTCAAAGAATAATGTTCAATATGTCTAAAATTATGAAAAAACCTCTTTTGGTAAACTAAAATGGTCAAATTTTATACACCCATAGTTATAAAAGTTTTAGCTAAGGATTTTATGGAAATGTATTAAACGGATTAACCCAGTCCATGTGTGAGGCAAGCATGAACAAAACCTATTCGCCCCAGATTATAAAATAAATAAACTTTCTATCTTTTATAGAAAAAATCCTATCTTTATATATAAAAGGAACTAGTTGTATCCAGATATTATAAATCTGAATCTAAATACCCTATTTGTAAAGGGAATATATTCAATTATTTTCTAAATAATATGCAAAAAATGACAAGATTTTTACGGGAAATAAACACCAAATAAACAATTCATGCAAAATACTCACACATTGGAATTTGAAAGTCAACCGTATAGTACGGATCCTTAATACTGGGGTGCCTAACACCATCCCTAGGGGATCACCAGAACCCTTACCATGTTGTTTGGTTTAAGAAGAATTTTTCACGGTGTATGAATAAACCCTTCAAAAGTGGTTTTCCTAAATTCCTAAAAATCTGGTGGAGACTCTTTTAAGACAAAGTCAGAAAGAGCACCAATAAGTTCGAAGTAGCTTTTTCGAGCGCTAACGCCGCCTGAAAAAATGCAAATTGTTACACACGCATCGGAGTAATCCAAGATCCGGTGTTCGTTTGTAGAGTATTTCCTTGTTTAGGAAGAACGCATTGGCCATTCTCCGGATGGCTTTCTTCTGATTTCTTGTAGTATTCTCGGGATGCTCTCCTTTTTCCATATATGCATATATGCCAGCATACCAAGGCTTGCCATCGGGTTTCGCCTCCACATGGGAACAGTAAGCATGTTTTTTTCTTAGGCTTATATCTAGTTAGTCAATGTGACTACTTTCAGGATGTTGTATCATGGATGCTATGGTAGCGAGAGAATCGACGAACTCATTTTGAACCCTTGGTATATGCTTGAAATAAATTTTCTTGAACTTTTTGCATAACCTTTGTGCGCGGTTCACATACAGTAAGATTTTGGCATTCTTTGTGGCCCATTCGCCTTATACTTGGTGAATCAGCAGGTCTAAATCACCTATTACCAATGGTTCATAGATGTCCATATCCAAAGCCATTCTGAGGCCTAAGATATAGGCCCCATATTCTGCCATGTTGTTGGTGCGTCAGCATTTGAGCTTTATGGCAATCGAATAATGTTTCTCGGTTTCTGATATCAGGACTGCTCCAATTCCTAAACCGTTACAATTAAAAGCACCATTGAAAAATAATCTCCATCCTGAATGGAGCTCGACTATGCCCTCATGTACCGTCAATATTTCTTTGTCTGAGAAGTAGGTTCTGAGGGGCTCAAAGTCCTTATCGATTAGGCTTCCTGCTAGTAAATCGGCCAATGGATATCCTTTGATGGCCTTTTATGCAATGTGATGTTAAATTCACTCAATAGCATTTGCCATTTTACCAATTTCCCTATAGGCATGGGTTGGCGGAAGATGTACTTCAGTGCATCCATCCTGGATACGAGATGAGTAGTGTACGATGACAAGTGATGCCCACCTTCTTAGGTACCCATGTCAACGCACAACATGTATTTTATACCAAAGTGTAACTTCCCTTACAGGCAGTGAACTTCTTGCTCAAGTGATAAATTGCATGCTCTTTCTTGCTGGTTTTGTCGTGTTGTCCTAACACACATATAAAGGAATTATCTGATACCGACAGATATAGCAATAACGGGATCCCAGGTCTAAGATCTACCAAGACTGGTGGATTGGAAAAATACTTCTTGATGGTGTCAAATCCTTGCCACTCTTCGTTCCATTCCCTAGGTGCGTGTTTCTTTAGCAATTTGACTATAGGTTCCACATATACGATGGACTGGGCTATGAACCAACCAACATAATTCAACCTTCCTAGGAAACGCTTGACCTCCTTTGTAGTCTTTGGAGGAGGTAGGTCATGGATAACTTTGATCTTTGATGGGTCTAGTTCGATGCCTCTTCGGTTGGCTATGAACCCCAGCATTTTTCTGGTGGGTACTCCGAATGCACACTTGGTCGAGTTTACCTTCAGATAGAATTTTTGGTGTCTGTCAAAGAACTTTTGTAAATGTGTGGTAGGTTTTGAGCTTTCTCTAGATTTGATAATGACATCGTCCACGTATACTTCAATTTCCTTATGGATCATATCATGGAAAATGGTGGTCATAGCCCTTATGTAAGTGGCGCCGGTGTTCTTGATGCTGAATGACATTACTCAGTAATACTCGGTAATGATACACTCCCTACGGAGTGATGAAGGCTTTTTTTTTCTGTGTCTCCCTCGCTCATCAAGATTTTATAATTGATACTCACAAATTTACACTTTTAATAGAGTAAAGCAGACGATATCAAATATAGTAACCCAACCAGGTTGGGGTCGAATCCCACAGAGAATATGGTGTGAAAAGTTTACTAAACAAGTATTATACTAATCTTACGGCCCTGGTGTATTCCAGAAAAAGGATTTTATAGTTATTTTGGTTTGTGGACTAATTTAAGTGACTAGAAATTTAACGTTGTGAATATATGGTTAAAAAGAACCAAGGTTGTGTCCTCATCAGATAAAGTGTATGATCATGGGTATCGATCTTGATATACTTCTAATGGATCGTTTGTATGGATTCACTTAACCCCTATGTGAATCTAGACTATTTCCCAATAAGAAAAGATTATTTCTTTCTATGCTTTTTCCAAAGATAAGAAAGTATGCATGAAGAATGGTTAATTATTCCAAGTAAATTTCCTCTTATTTCTAAGTGAATTTATTAAACAAGGTTTAAAGCCTTGAGTTCTTATTATTTGTTCTTACCTAACCCTAGTTATTTTCCCAAATAAACTAAAGTTGATGGCGTTAGCTAATGTTTGCAACCACTAACTATATGATGAAAACGAAGAACAAATAAACCCTAACAATCCATTATGCGTATATCATTCACAATCCCCAATCACAAAACACCCATCCTTGGGTTCACAACCTTAGTAGAAGTGTTTAGCTACACATAGCCACAAGAAAACAATAAAATATTGAAGATTGCATAATTGAATTTTGTATTGAACTTACGAATAAAACTTGAAATTAAATTAATGGTAATTTATCTGGAAATATTCAATTGTACTAAAACCCAAAAGTAATTACTACAATTCTAAAACTCCAGATGTTTGAAAAATAAAACTAAACAGGTATTTATACAAGTTAAACTCGGAATAATCAATCCCAGTCCTATTACAGGTCGGCTTTCACTTTGACGGGTGGTCACTGCGCTTGGACGGTCGTCGCCGTGCATGACGACTATCTGATGACATATTTTCAACTCGCAGGACTTCAGTCGTCTAAGCACTTCGACGACCGTCGATCATGTCGACGGTGCAACTTGACGGTCTGATGTACTTTTCACTCTGTAGGAAGTTGATCGACGAAGCCACTCGACGGACAGTCTAACATGTTGACGGTCCGTCCTTAGTGCATATCAATACAGAACACTTGATTTTCTCATTTTTTGCCTGCCGAGCATTCTAACTTCGAAATACCTGCACAACACACAAAACACATCAAACTAGCACAAACTGACTTGAAAACAAGTAAAACTTAGAGTAAAAAAGCATTATATGTGCCATAATTCACGGCACATCAACACCCCCAACTTAAAGTCTTTGCTTGTCCTCAAGCAAGTCAACTAACAGACTCAATCTACAGATGTCTAGATATTACAAAGTAAAACTTTCTATAGTGGTTGTGGCAATTAACTTCCGGCATATCATGTGTATCACAATGACTCTTTCCCCCAATAAAGACAAAACCAATCTAGGACTCGTTGCACTAACAATGAGGATTCAATTTACGACATCTAGTTATCACAGAAACCATAGCACACACGAATCAAGACTTACGGGAAACCAGCCACTCAACAGATTCTTATGCCCTCACAAAGACAAAAGAATGTCCCAACATATATGTACACACAGAATGGGACAAAATACAAAGGTGAAGAGAAACACTCACACTCACAAAGAAATTATCTAGCTAAGCATGAAAATACCATAGGCTTGCCCTTATTTTCAGTACCCTCGACTTTGGAAAGTTCGGCTGTGATCACATTAGGGCTTTTTCAGGGTTGTAATGTAGGCTCGGGGATGGGCAGGATGTATATTTGGATAACTGTGACTCACCGTCCTTGAACACTACACCTTATCCTTCTGTTTTACCTTTTTCGCCCTTTGTTTTCATCCTTTTTGTTTTTCGTTTCATTGCTTCGGTGTGGTTTTATTGTTACTCTACTTCTCAATACTTTTTTTTCTTTTTTCTTTTTCTTTTTGTTTTCTGTTCTTCTTATTTTATTTTGTTTTGTTCCTCTTATTCCACCTATCACCCCCAACTTAGGCTTAACCTCAATATTATTATTTTAGTGCCAAGGAGGGACCGAGTGCAAAGAGAGGGATATTCAGAATGGGTATCGTCTTATTACGGCTAGTCAAAGAATAGTTTTAAGGCTCAAAATGGCTAACAAGGGTTATTAATCTACGGGTAGACTTATATTTAGGCTAAAAAGGGGTTCCTAACACAAACAAGGCCTAAGATCATTTCACGGCTTTACTTATCTTTAGAATGCAGGCACGACTAACCAGGAAAGTTCTAGATTACATACACAACTAGAGAATATATCTACAAAACCTCACAACACATGGCATCAGAATTGTCAACACACTAGTCTCCCCGCTATAATTTTGCACACAAGGTAACTCAATAATCTAAATGTCACACAAAGAAGCGTGCATCAATTAAACAACTAAGTCCAAGATTTAAGAAAATTTGGAGGGGAGTACTTTTTTCTCAAATCAGAACAAGAAAGCCCTAAGTTAATCAAACCACCACCACATAAGTCAGAATTACTCTATTTTATCTCAACACGACATAAACATTCCAGGTTCAACAAAAAAATAATCCCTTCAGGAAAAGAACCATGGCAAAGGAAAGCCGAGGGGGTCCTAAACACCTATCTACAATATAAACAAATCAAATAGTCCCACCCGCAACTGAAAAAGTATACAATGTCTCCAATGCAGTAAAAGTAAAACAAGGGAGTAGGAATACCTGTGGCGCACTAGGCGCGCTGCTCATCCCGCGACTCATCGGTCTGCGAGGCATCAGGTGGTGTAACCGCACTGGCAGTAGTATTAGTGGCTACATCAGCAAAAGCATCCATAGCGGCATCAATCGTAGTACCCGAAGCTGCTGGCACTGGAGTTGGAAAGGGCGGCGGCAATGGTACCCCAACTAGAGCACTGCTCGGAGTGGCTCCCGTGGTCCCAAAAGGGAGATTCTCCATAATAGATCTCTAAATGGCCTCTTCCATGTGCTTCTACTCTAGACTCAAACCCCTTGGGAATGTACTCTCTCTCACCTCGTCTAGCTCCTCCTCCTCACCAATGACTACTCTCTTTCTCTTTCCCCGACCACCCGCCGCAGTAGGCATAACCAACTACACCACTGGAAGCTCCTCCTCAATCTCGGCTGCAACAGATAGTGGGGCTTCCACCAGGCTCGGGTCACGAACCTTTAATGACAAAATATCAACCTTAAGCTGCTCTAACTCTGCCTTTAAAGCATGAGTGGAAGCGGTCGGGCGGGCTATCTCCAATGCTGTCAATCTTATCTCAAAACCATCCAGCCGAGTTGACAGTGTTGACCTCATAGGCTCTACAATCTCACCCAGTTGCTGTCTCACAAAATCATTGAGCTGGGCCACTATGACCTTTGGCTGCTGATGTAGCTGTCTGTTTTGCAAATTTTCTGAAGTGTTCCATCGAGAAGGCATTGGGGTCAACTCTGGCTGTACCCTGGGGCTGTGCTGCTGGGCCTGCTGGCTGTGAATATAGCCTGGGGGGCTGTGGAGTCGAAGTCTGTGGCTCAGGAACAGCAATCTGAGTCTCAACGGAAGCATCAACAGTATCAGTAGCTAGAGTGTCAGGATCTGCAGTCTGGACAGTCTCGGTAATAGGGGCAGTAGTGGTGGGTAACTCATGTGTAGGGTCACCTGCAACCCCTTGATGAATCAGCTCTTGAGGTATAGGAACCCCTCCAAGTGCCACTAGGAACCCATCCTCTTCTCCCTGGCCATCATCGACGGCCTCTTTCTTGCTCTTCTCCACAGAGTAAGTCGACGAAGCTATGATCTGGTGGTCGATATCAGGAATCAAATGCACACGTGACCTACGAATTAGCTCTGTAATCAGACATGGATATATCAGTAAAGTGTTTGGCTGGGAAGCCCTCAATTGAATCTCAGTACTCGCCAATGCTCCAAAATCAATCGGGTATCTAGACATCAATGCAGCAACAATAACCTGCCTATCGGCCTTAAGTGCACTATCAACCTGAACGGGGAGAAGCCACAAATGCACCACGCTCCACCAAAATTTGCCCGCCAAAGTCAACCATCTCTTTACTAACCGATTTGCCAAGTTAGTACACTCGGCCCTCTTGCTCGAACGACCTACTACTGTAGCTACCCAGTCTCTGACGCACTGTTCTTTGTGTCTCAGTAGCTTGTCTTCCAACTCAATTATTTGCCTCGGGGCAGTGTAATTATAGCCGAAGCATAATTTGTTGATGGACTGGACAGATATATCAACACTCACCCCTCTGATTTCAACCTCTCTCAGCGGCTCTAACTCTAGCAGTTTTTGGCGCCTCATTCTGACTTTCTTTATCGAGGCCCTATATGCAGCATCTACCTCTCGTACAAATATTGGACAACAGTCCCAAGCCAGCTCTTGCATAAACATCAGCTGGTAATGGCGAATGAGCTCTCTGGCACTGGGTAAGATCTCAAGCCCCTCAAAAGTGATCCGCCGCTCTTCATTTATGGTGCGAATTTTATGATGGCTGCCGTCATCTTTTAGTTCAATGCCATACTCATACATCGCTCTAGAACCCTCAATAGTAAAACGATCCTCAAGCCTCTTACATCTGATTTCCCAAGCCCTATCCTCATCATCATTATCAGGCTGTGAGCTCTGACGGGTCTGGGATCTAGAAGGTGCCTGGGAGGACTGAGCAGCATCCTCATCAGACTGTGGCTGCGAAGTATGTGAGGCCTCTCCAGAGGCAGCCTCTGAACCCTCCTCCTCGGATCCATCACTAGACCCAGATGAATATGATCCCTTTTCGTCAGACTGGAGAAACTGGGTGGTGTCGGAGCCGGTACAGTGACCTGCCTGTTCTAAACGGGAACGACAACCCTATTCTTCCTCTCAGGGATAACCTCAGGCTCATCATCCGAGCCTTCATCTCAAAATGTGGGTTCACCTCTGGTCCTCCTTCGACCCAATGTTCTTTGAGTATGCCTCGAGCCACCCCCTCGGGTAGTTGTCAACTTGGGTAGCGCCATACCTGTAATCATCAAATATAGTAATCTAGTCAATCTGTACGAGTGAAATCAAACACAGTGAGCTTCAGAAAAAATATGCTCAGTTCTCTGATGTTGGATCTGCAGACCATCGTTGTGCTTCGACGGACCATCGAACCTATCGACGGTACCTTCTTTATTTAAAGACGGCCCATTAACATATCGACGGTGCTGTCAACCTACCGACGGTGCTGTCGACACGTTTACGGCCCTGGCAGCAGCAACTGTAAGTTTGTAGATTTTGGTTTGGTTTCATGTTTTTAACTCCGATTAATCAGAGAACATACATTCAATTATTTTGCACATTTGGGGTTTTGGGGCTTCAGGTTACTTAGACATCACCCTCATCTATGACCTTTTTGACCTTCGATAATTTTCCAGGTTGTGTTTGGTGGGTATAACGACATCAAACCGAAATTTTTTTTAATCGATGTCCTCCAACCTGTTGGAGTTACTCAGACTTCACTCCTCAAATTGCATGTTTAACAGACTTCATCTTTTACGAACCATTGGCGGGCATAATGAATCAACTTGTTGATCAAAATGCCTGCTGACTCAATGAGGGTACGATATTCTCATCCTTATGAATCCTACTAATAGTAATCACACCAAATTCCCTTCCCCCAACCAACAATTTCACAATTTTGGAAATTTAAGCATGAATTTCATTCAACAAGTACAAACCCTAAGTCATGATTTCTACCCTTAGCATTCAACATCACATATATTACTTCCCCAACAAATTTAACACAACCCCAACTAATTTAATCATGGTATAAACACAAACCTCGTTCCCATTCTCTATATACATTAATTTAGGAACCCTAGGCATGCTTATTAGCTATTTTCAAACAAAGCAACAGCAAAAAGGATGAATTTATCCCTTCATACTTGATCCACACGAGTTTTGCACAAAAAATTGTGTGAAAATCAAAGAAAAACATAGGAATTTTCGTGATAGTAGGGCAGAGACCTTAGGGTTTTCAGTTGTGGTGAGAATGGAGGGTTTTGGGAGTTTTAATGAGTGAAGGAATGTGAAGAAATTAATGAGGAGTTATGGCGAAGTGGAGAGGTTGAGGGAGAGTGAAAGACTGATTGTTGGAGTTTTGAAAAAAATTAAACCTCTGTCCGTTACTTTTCTTTTAAAATTGCGACTGTTCAGTTTTTTTGGACTAGTCATCGACATGTCGACGCCTTCTGTGTGCGCATTTATGACCTAAAATTAAAAAAAGCACTAACCTGTTGACAAGTAGAAAGACGGACCGTCTTTAAACATCGCTGGTGCCATCGACGTTGCAAGGGTCCGTTGACCTACTCGTCGACTTGCTTGCCTGAAGAGCAGCAGTTGCTAACTCTCAGATTACCCACTCTGCATACTGTCATTGTACATTGACGGTCCGTCGACATATTGACGGTCCGTCGACATATTGACGGTCCGTCGACATATTGACGGTCCGTCGACATATTGACGGCCCGTCTTTGTGCTCTAATGTCACTTTGCTTGTTTTCCGAATTTCAGTTCCTGCGCACTCAACACCCGTTAAATAGTTTAACAACTAAAAACCTAAAAAAACATAAGTACGGAAATTTAAACTTGGGTTTCCTCCCAAGAAGCGCTTGCTTTAACGTCGCAACACGACAGTGCTACCAATTTACTTTTGGTCAGGACTCGCCGAGTCAGCATTCGTTCCAATGTGCTTCAATCGATCTCGGTCAACAATTCTATCCCCCGAAATCATACCATGGTAGTACTTCACCCCCTGCCCGTTCATCTTAAATTTCTGAGTTCCATCTTCGGACATCAATTCAATTGCTCCATGGGGTGAGACACTTACCACTTCAAAGGGACCTCACCACCGTGATTTCTATTTGCCCGGTAGCAGCTTCAATCTAGAATTAAATAGCAGGATAGGGTCACCCTTGTAGAATTCCTGCTTCAGCTTTTTCTTCTCATGATACTGCTTCATCCTCTCTTTCTATAACGCTGCACTTTCATAGGCCTGATAGCGAACTTATCCATGTCTTTGAGCTGAAACAACCTGAGTTTGGTCGCTTCTTCCCAATTCATGTTCAGTTTCTTCAAGGCCCACATGGCCTTATGCTCAAGTTCAACTGGTAGGTGAAATGCTTTACCAAAAACTAGCTTGAAAGGCGAAGTCCCAATCGGAGTCTTGAAGGCAGTCCGGTAAGCCCATAGAGCATCATCGAGCTTGCTGGCCCAATCGATTCTATTCGCATTCACCGTTTTTGCTAAAATACTCTTTATCTCCCGATTAGAGACTTAAACTTCCCTACTTGTCTGAGGATGATAAGGGGTTGCTATCCTATGCTTGACTTCATACTTCTACATCAATCCCGCAAAGGCTTTGTTGCAAAAGTGAGAACCACCATCACTGATTATTGCCCTTGGCGTACCAAAACAAGAAAATATGTTCTTTTTCAAGAATTCTATGACACTCTTGGCTTCATTATTAGGTAAAGCCACTGCTTCTACCCATTTAGAAACATAGTCAACAGCCACCAAGATGTACTTCATGCCACCAGAGCTTATAAAGGGCCCTATAAAATCAATTCCCCAAACATCGAACACCTCAACTTCCATTACAAAGTTCATTGGCATCTCTTGCCTCCTACCAATATTCCCCTGCCATTGGCACTAATAAAAAGAACGCACTATGAAATTAGCATCATGAAAGAGAGTACGCCAATAGTAACCACATTCGAGAACCTTTGCAGCAGCCCTCGCACCACTATGATATCCCCCAACTGGAGAGTCGTGGCAAGCCTTCAAAATCTACGATACCTCATTCTCTGGAACGCAACGCCGAATAATATTATTAGTGCAAGTTTTGAATAAGTATGGGTCATCCTAATAGTACTGACAATAATCGCGCAAAAACTTCTTTTCCTGATAAGATTTGATCTCGCCAGGAATGATACCAGTCACCAAGTAATTAGCAACATCTGCATACCAAGGTGCCACTTTCATAGACACCGCCAAAAATTTCTCATCTGGAAACACATCTTCAATATCAAGTTCTTCTGCTGGCACCCCAGTCTCCTCAAGCCTAGACAGATGGTCAGCAACATGATTTTCGGACTCTTTTCGGTCTTTCACCTCAAAATTGAACTCTTGTAACAAAAGGACCGAACAAATCAGTTGCGGCTTAGCTTCCTTCTTTGACATAAGATACCGCAACGCAGCATGGTCCGTGTACACCACAACCTTGGACCCCAACAAATAGGATCGAATCTTCTCAAAAGCATAGACTATAGCAAACAACTCTTGCTTAGTCACCGTGTAGTTTATCTGCGCCACATTAAGAGTCCTACTAGCATAGTAGATGGGGTGCATAATTTTATTGTGCCTCTGGCCAAGCACAGTACCAATCGCGAAGCCACTCGCATCGCACATCAACTCAAATGGTAGGGACCAATCAGGAGTCACAATAACAGGAGCAGTAGTGAGGCGCTCCTTCAATTCATCAAATGCTTTTCGGAAATTTTCATCTAACACAAAGTTAGTCTCTTTTTCAAGAAGGTTACACTTCGGGTTAGCAATCTTGGAGAAATCTCTGATGAAGTGCCTGTGGAACCCAATATGTCCTAAGAAACTCCGGACACCTTTACCGGAGATGGGTGGAGGAAGTTTTGCAATGACATCTATCTTCGATTGATCGACCTCAATTCCCTTTTCATAGATTTTATGACTGAGGACAATCCCTTCCTTCACCATAAAGTGGCACTTCTACCAATTTAGCACGAGATTTGTCTCTTCACATCTTTTCAATGTTTGACCTAGATGGCCCAGACAATCATCAAAAAAATCACCCACAATAGAGAAATCATCCATGAACACTTCCAAGAAGTCTTCTACCATGTCAGAAAATATCGACATCATGCACCTGTGAAAAGCGGTTGGTGCATTACACAACCCAAAGGGCATTCGGTTGAACTCCAATGTACCATAAGGACAAGTAAATGTTGTCTTCTCTTGATCTTCTAAGGCAATATTGATCTGATTGTAGCCAGAGTATCCATCTAAGGAGCAATAGTAAGACCTCCCAGCCAGCCTATCCAGCATCTGATTCATGAATGGCATGGGAAAGTGGTCTTTACAAGTGGCATTATTCAGCTTCCTAAAGTCCATGCAAACACGCTATACAGTAACTGTACGAGTGGGAATCAGCTCATTCTTTGCATTTGGCACCACAGTGATACCTCCTTTCTTTGGAACATATTGAACAGAACCTATCCACTTGCTGTCTGCAATCGGATACACTACCCAACATCTAACCACTTTATGATCTCTTTTTTAAACACCTCTTGCATGTTCTGGTTCAATCTCCGCTGATGTTCAACACTTGACTTGCTGTCCTCTTCTAGCTGAATTTTATGCTCACAAATACTAGAAGGAATACCCTGAATGTCTGCTATAGTCCAACCAATACCACATCTGTATTAAAAATCCCTAAGTGATTCTTCTACTTCCTTTTCTATCTCATTGTCCTTAATCACCTTTGGATTCCATTATCATAATAGTACCTTAAGGGTTGGTGATTAAAAGAGGGTTCCATGAGTTCTTTTGTCTAGGCTTATAAACCTTGATTTATTGATTGGGTTAGCTTATTTAACCATGGAATTGATGACTAGAACCTATAATTGCATGATTCTTCCAAATTATAGGCTAATTTATGGGACGAGAAGTTAGAGTTTATACCCAAATTTAGGGGTTTTTCCTAGGATCCGAATTTAAATAAATTATTGGTTCTTCTAGCTTGAAATTAATGGGAAATTGATCACCTAGAGTGTTAATTTTATGTTGCAACCTTTAGATTCCTAATTTCCCCTTTCTAGTTCATAAACCCCATTCTACAGGTTGGGAATATGGGCCTTGAATAGAAGTGGGGTTTGATTGATGTTCTCATTGATTCTAATTGCCTGATTCGAATATGCTTATACTTTCATTATCTCGAGGCTCGAAGAAAAGGAAAGACTAAGGTGTGATTGTTGGAGACTTTCCTGTTCTGCCTTGCAGGTAGGCTACGGTTTACCCTATGGTGGGACTTCGATTAGAGAAGCATATATTAAGGCGATACTATTGGAGAATGCATGCAAGCCTTTGGGTATGAAGTTGGATTGAATATTGCCTTAGGTTGGGCCCTGTTGTGTGATTTGGGGCTAGCCAACCGATTGTGCTGTGACTTATATTATTCTATTGTTGCTGGCTCGATGCCACATGGAAATAGTAGATATTGGTGACTAGTGATATATCTTGATGATAATATTGTAGCACCTTACTTGTTGTCCTTTGAGACGAGGATATTGATTATATTATTGCATATTATGTAGCCTTTTATGGATATTGTTGGTCTGCCCATATGTGGTACTTTTGATATTGATTTGATTATTGACATTGAACTCATACATTGCACGCATTCTCATCCTCCATGATTTATTGTTGATACATTGATGATATCTAAGGAAACACTGTTATGAGCTGGGCTCCGTTGGATGAGGGTGACGTGAGGACTGATGTTCGATGTTTGTCTCGGAATCGAGGTATAAGTGCTGGTAGCGATTGCTGAGGTTGTTGCCGGAATCGTGAGGGTACATGGACTTCACGCGTCCACCATGGGTTCTGCTGTCGAGATGTGAGGTTCTATCATCGGATTACATGTGTGTGGTGCATATGCATTGCATTCACACTTTATACATTATTGCATTGAATTTTACCATGGCTTCTATTATGATATTCTTGTGATGTATTTGTGATATATGGATTCGGATTGAATGTACTGATACTTGACACATTTGGGTTTAGATGCTATGACATAAGTGATGACGTGTACTTGGCTATTGGCTTGTGATTGACTTATACCTTGTTGATTTACCTGTTTATCTTACTTTATTGCCTTGATATATGTTGGCTAATCTTAGTCGGCCTATGATACCTACCAGTACTTGTTGTTTGTGCTGACCTGCACTTGCTGCATTCTTTTATGAATGCAGAGTTCAAGGTGGGATCGACCTCTACTCCTCCTGGCTAATAGTAGTTCGAGGGTTGCTGTTTAGAGTCTTACAGGGTGAGCACGAGGACGTTCGTCGCCTTGAAGATTCATCTTTTATTTATGTCTTACTTGATATCCTGAGCCATATTGAGACTATTGATGTATTATTATTACTTCAAGACTTGTATATTCTAGTTAGATGCTCTTGTATGACTAGACTAGATTCTGGAGTGTATTTCCTTAATTTCGCATTTTTCTTATAGCATTATCGTAGGACTTATGTATTTCTATCTCTTTCGCTTATTTACTTATTATTTAGTTTTTTTTACGATTGTTGGGATAAGAGTTTGCTTATCAAGGTGAGAAAGGTAGTTTCCCTCGCGACTTAGCGAAATTGGGTCATCACAAGTTGGTATCAGAGACCTAGGTTGCCCAGTCTATAATTCAAGAACGTATCTAGTAGAGTCTCGTGGATCGGTACAATGAGTTTCGTACTTATCTACAAAAGTCTATAGGTCATTTAGGAAACTTCACTTTCTTTCCTTCTTTCGTGCTACTTTATTCTAATTTATATCTGGAAAAATCTAATTGGTATCTGACTCTTAACTCTTCTCTCACAGATGTGAGGACCCGAGCTACAATAGCCCGTGTCACGACCCAACCCCGTAGGCCGTGACTAGTGCCCGAGTTGGACACACGTATACACCCCTGTTAGCTATATGATCGATCCACAACCACACATAATATGGAACCCATAGGGTCAACAAATAGTCTCAGAACTGTCGCACAAATATATATATATATATATATATATATATATATATATATATCAAGCAATCTGTCTCCTGAGGAGTGACGACTATCAACAGATAACACCGTATATAAGCCGACAAGGCTGTCATAGCATGTGGGAACGTCCCAACTATATATATACGCAAGCCGGCAAGGCTGCCACTACACACAATATCCCAAAACATATATATTTATACGCAAGCCGACGAGGCTGCCACTACGAGTGGGAACGTCCCAAAACATAAGTCATACTAACACAGCTGGACAACATACATACGTATAACCCACACACATGTCTACATACCTCTAAGAGTAACAACAGTAGCATAAGACGGGACAGGGCCTCGCCGTACCCCTGGACAAACCACATATATACAACAAAAGGTTCTGTACCAAAATTTGGGCTCCGGAACAAGGGAGCACTCCAAGATAGCTGAATTGGGATCTTAAGCTGGCGAGTCACCAAAGCGAGCGTCTGTACCTGCGGGCATGAATCGCAGCCCCCCGAAGAAAGGGGGGTCAGTACGAGATATGTACTGTGTATATAAAGCATGAAATACAATAAGAAAGATCATAATTGAAGTAGAGATTCCAGGAGGTAAGTATAATAATCAAGAAGGCACTGTACCTGTGCCTTATGAAACAAAATCATACATATCATTATCATATACCGTACCCGGCCCATTATGAGACTCGGTGTGATAGTCATATCATCAGATACATATACCGTACCCGACCCTCTAGTAAGGGACTCGGTGAATAAAGTTGTGTGCACGTATACCGTACCCGGCCCATCGTGGGACTTGGTGCCATAATCATATATCATATCATTATATACTGTACCCGGCCCTTTAGTAAGGGACTCGGTGAATAATACAGTGACACTGTGCACGATAACATACCCGGCCCGGGACTCGGTGAAGATGTAACAACAGTATGCACGAGCAGAGTAGTGAGTAACCATATGCATATAAATCACCTTTTGAGACTCAATAAATAAGTGGACTAATCAACGCTCGAGTATCAGGATGATAGTCATATTCAGTGCTCTTTGAATATCATTATGAACTATATCAAATAAAGTCTCAGGGATCATGGACGGGTATCAAATCAATATGAGACAGCTTATGAAAGTTAAGGACATTAGTCATTATAGAGCCTTTAGGAATAGAAACTTATACATACGATTATACTATATAACATATAGAAAGCTCGAGGGTAGTAGCTTAACTACTTTAAAATCTCCAACATCAAGAAGTGAATAAGAATCATGAATCATATTCGGAACTTATGAATGGAATTACCCAAGAGCTCATGTCATTCATCACTTACGTCTAGGACATGCCAAAAGAAATAAAGGACAACTTTACATACCTGTTAGCAGCTATTCGTAACTCGTTCGTCTAGTCGCTATTTTAGCCTAATTAATATAAGAGTAACGTTATCGTTAGTAACTATATTTCTAGTTCACCAATCTATAGCCCATTTCTTATAGAACCTATATTTCAGCTTATATATTCTCGTTTAGGGTTTTTCCTTATTTAAGGACTTAACGAAAATCGGGTAGCATTTCCCCTATAAATTCGCCTAACCCGAATTTCTAATTGTCCTCCTGTCAACACAGAAATACCAACAACAACGACATACACATAGGATTCTCACAACTCAGCCCATAATATTCCTAACGACCCAACAACTTTTTTTAAATTCATTTCAGCCCACAATTTCCTATAATATCAATTTCATGCACTTCCTTATTTCCAATTTCGTCCAATCCAATTTTAATCCTTCCATTACAACACCATTAACGTAATTACACCATAAAATATGAAAATATTACCAATTTTTTCTCGGAGGAATTTCTACTCTTAATTGCTCCAATTTCGCAATTCTTCTTCCTCGATTCAATATCCAATGTTGCTATCACCTCCTTTAACTTGTAAATCACTTTGGAATTAAACCAAAGTAAACAAAAACATTTTTTTTCTTGTCCATGGCTGCCGTGAGCAGCAGCCATGGCTATGTTTTTTTTTTTTTTTTTGATTTCATAAAAGTTTTCATGAATTACACTTCAATGAAGTGTACGGCCAAGTATTGTTCACAATTGTGAACATTTATTTGTTTCTTAGCTATAGGACACATGTCCTCTCCCAGTGACTCATCCAAGTTTTTTTTTTCGGGTGGGGTCCACTTTTTATATAATTAAATTAATTAATTTAATAAATCCTTAACCCTTACTTAATAATCTAATCACAATTAATTAATTCCTAATCTCCAATAATATTTTACACCAATTAAAATTTATAAATAATTTATGTTCTAATTTAAAATTTAAAATTAAAGGTTTTTATTTCGTGTCCGAAAATGATCCTGTCTTTAACTTGAGTCGATTTGCTTACAAATAATTCGATGTATAAATATACGGGGTATAACATCCTTCCTCCCTTTAGAACATGCGTCCTCGAATGTTAAACTGATCCTGAGTTCCCAATACTTTCTCAAGTGTCCTCTTATTCAATTACGCCCTTCACATACCTCTTCCTTTGGTTGATTCGCTATGATTCATTATAACGCATTCCAGGCCTCTACATAGTCATCCCTGTAATACTTCCTCCTTCTATTGCTGCTCGAGGTACTAATTCCACGTCATTGCCTTTACTCTCTTCTTTACTTCGCAGTCGGTTGTCAGTTGTATTTCGAGCTCTTCTGCTGAAGTGTTACTCTTTCTCTTGTCTGCATACTGTTCAGTTGTACTGTCACTGATTGATTCGGACTTGTATTCATAGTGCACTTAGCCACAACTCGACTCTTTCTTCTACTACGGTTACTCCCTTAAGACGATGTATCGTTCACTTCACTTTACTTCTAATCTTTAAGATAGACCTTGTAACGTGCAGACATCCCTCATCGATTTATTAGACTCTACAATTCTTGGAGTATTTCATACCTCCGGTACTTGTAGACCCTTCACAGACTCTACGGATAAAACGAAATTTCCCAGAGTGTAATATTATTCTAGTCCGATAACATTGCTTTGCTCTGCTGTTACAGTTTCTATTCTGGAATCTTCAGCATCATGTGTTACTTTCTGACTTTCTTTTAATGGTTTTTAACAGTCACTTTCCTGTAGTTCTTGATCTCGATCTTTAGGGTTGGCTATCAAATAGCGCTAGAGTTCCCTCATATGATAGTTTTTGTTACACCCCGCGTTTTCAGAGCAGGAGTATGACAGTTACCTCACCATAGTAAGGGAGTGTCGGAGACGTCCCATAATGTTTTGAAAAGCACAAGCCATGGAAAGTACGTAACAACGAAGAAAGAGGGTGAATTACGATCTCGTAAGTCGTAATCGGGAAAGAGTATTTTGAAACACGGGAACATGATCATTATTAGTATAATAAGTGATAAATATCATGTATGGAGAGTTTCGGAATATTTCGAGATCGAGCAAATTGAAGAAAATAAGTTCGATGAAAATTTGAGAAATGCTGGAAAGATTTTTAGTCAAAGTTGTAGGGGTATATCTCCATGTATATTTGGAGTTTTAAGGCGTTTCAAAAGCCTAACATGAAGTTCGTCGAGTCTAGTTTGTAATGCAACAAACCGCTCGTCGATAGGGCGTCGGAGTAGAGAATTATAGACGTTACAAACTGAACTGTCGCGCAGAAACAGAGCTGCTACAGTACCGCTACAGTACCGCTACAGTACCGCTACAGACTGTAGCAGTACTGTAGCTACAGTACATCGGCCCACCCTCTATAAAAGGGCTAAAAACCCCCATTTTGATCACAAAAAAATGCTACAAAGTTCCAGAAAAATTCAGCCATTAAAAGGCTCTTAATCTCACATAAAAGTGAAGATTTTGGGCGAAATTTCAAGCTACGAAGTACTAATCGAAGTCCGGGCAACGCATAGTCACAAATATGATTTCATTTTGGAGTTGGAGTGGCTTGGAAACAAGTAAATGTTGAAGATTTGGCTACCTTCATGAAAAACAAGGTATGAATTTGTTGAATCTCTTTCTCTATCAATATGAATTAAGAAATAATGGCAAGAACAAGGTGATAGTTTGTTGTATTGATGTTGTTAATTTGTGGGTTGAGATTTGAAGAGAAATTGGACGAAATATACATATATCTATCTTGTTGAATGTTGAGGATGGTATATTTACAGAGGAAGTGCTGCCGAAATTTCGGTAGCCAAGTGGTTCCTTAAGATTCTAACTCTAAGTACCCTAATGAAAGTTTGGGTAAATGTGACCAATTTGCAGATTTTGACGAGATTGCAACGTGAATTCGGAATAGCAAAAGAAGCGGAAAGAGGTATGTAAGGCTTCACCCTTATTTCTATGGCATGTCTTAGTTGAAATAAGTTGGGTACGAGCCTCGGGGACAACTCGGTTCCCCGGAATCCGCACCTAAATTTTTCCACTTTTTGTTCAATAGAATTGAGCTAGAAAGTGTGCCAATTGTTGGAAAAAACCTCCTACACCCTTAGAACTTGTATAAATGGGACCCGATTACCCTAAGACCCTCACAAGTAACGCTATGACACGTAACATACGTAAATCGTATACGCTACCTCATCCGGCCCGAGGTGGGCCCGCTACTCTCGCATTTTTCCTTACAGTCTTGCTTGACTTACTTGAAGTGAATCCAAAGGGAACCTTTGATTCCGATTTCGATACCAAATGATAAATACTATGACTCCTCTAACTAGGGCACTTCCATGACGATAATGATAACAATGATGTTAGATAAGAGAATATGCCTATGATACGTACTACTGGAACAACTCTATGACTAAGATGACTAAGCTAAGTATCTTATGTAAACATGAAAATGATAAACTAATTTTTGAATCTTATTTATATTTCCTAGCTATGACTTTATTTTCTAAAAGATTTCAAAGTCTATGAACCGTCATCTATGATGCCCTGATTTCATTCTACGTTTACTTTAATATTATTCCCCGTTGGTAGTCTTACCTTAAAATACTCGTTCCTTCAAGGTGAGACAAAGCGATCACGAGTATTCTATAATATTATTGGAGGTCACCGACCTTACGTCATTCCGATGACTACATGATTCTTCTTTGGGCTTTCCTGCGTGCCTATGAGACATATGTATATAGGATACGTAAATGCATATAAGACATGTAAATGTATGTAAGATATGTGTATATATTTTTTTAAAATATGCACATGACGAAAGAGCTAGAGCGCTATAGACGCTGATGTACCTACACGACACACGTATATGTATATGATAAAAGAGCTAGAGCGCTATAGACGCTGATATATGTACATGATATATGCATGTGTATACGGGGAAAATGGAGGTAAGGGCAGAGCGTTATGAACGCATATCCACCTGATCAGTTGGCATTACATGATATGATATCGTCCCGGACGCGGGATTCCCGGACGCGGGATGTGTATATTTATGGTTAAATGGATCGGCTGCCGACGCCTCGGCAATATGAGATGTCCTATTTTATATGTATATGTATATGAACAAGGAAAGATTCGTAAAGGAAAGCTAAGTACGCATAGCACCTGCCAAGGGTATATATATATACATGTTATGTTTCTATCCCAGGACATGTGTTGTAACTCTCTTATGTCATTATACATGATTCATATTTTCTGTATATTACTATTCATGCCTTACATACTCGGTACACTATTCGTACTGACGTCCCTTCTTGTGGACGCTGCGTTTCATGCCGCGCAGGTCAGCAGACAGGCGGATTTGATTCTTAGAAGCTCTACCAGCAGTGTTGACAGTGCTCCAGTTATTCCGGAGCCTCACTTCCTTGGTACTATTTTGTGTATATATATTCGGGCATGGCAGTACTCAGCCCTTTCTATGTATAAGTGTACTACGTCTAGAGGCTCGTAGACAGATATGTACAGTCAATCAGGTATAGTTAGATATATGGTGTTTTAGCATGTTAATGTTGTTGTATAAATTGATAACGAAGTTTACTAGTCTATGTTCATAATGACGCTGCTAATGTTAATGTTCAAAAAACAAATATGGCACCGTTCATACGGCTTGCTAAGAGGTAAAAGCAAAACGATAGACAAGGGGTGCTCAGTACAAGTATCAGGTACTCGTCACGGCCCCTAGACGGGTCGTGACAGTTTTACTTTCATCCTATAACCAGTAACCCGCTTGTTCTGATTGTCTCGGTTAAATCATTTCGTAATTTCCTTTGCTCTAACTGTCAATACTTTAGGCATATTATCTCGTGTCGTCTCTCTATTTGACTCAAACTCTTCGATTGCCCCTTTATTCAAATTTTCTCTTAGTTCTCCTATCCCACATCCCATGCGTAGGTGCTCAAATTAGCACAGAAAATACCTTAGCGTCGTTTCACTGGTCGTTATGTTTTACCTTGCATTCTTCTCTCGTACCTTTCAATTGATGTCAAGGCTCAACTACGGCTTTTGCCCTCAGTACTAATTATATCTCGGTAGTTTTGCCTCAAACCACCTTATACCTTTCGTTGATGTATCCAAAATATCGCAACCACATTGTTGTTACTGAAATCTTACTCTTCTTATCAAGTACTCACTTGGCCTCGTTCTTAGTATACAAGTATTCGTAGGTTGCATAACTATTACTGTACAATTCGTACAAAGTACATCCAATCTTAGTCATAGTCTTTCCTTCCCTTGGTGTATTTTGCTCTACATATCTTATTGTATTAAAACTCACTTGCTGTCTATTTCGCCATACTCTTTCCCCTTCCTCTATTTACCATTTGGTTTTCTCATATCCTACTACAGGAGAGATTCCCTATCCTTTCTCCTTTGCTACCTATGTTTCACAATATCATTAGCCCATAATTCCATTGTCAACATCTTAACTTCTAATCCAGTATAGCCTTGCTACCCCTTATAATATCCTTTCAGTTACTTGTTACCATTTTCTTGTCGTATTCTTCCTTTTTGTAAGCATCCACCTTCCGATGTCATATTATCCAAGATCTTTATTAATAGTTCTCAGCACCGTCTCAAATACCATCTTGGCTTCTATCCGTTTATTGCTGGCTTTCAAATCTTACTAACTTGTTTCAGCAAGGGATCTTACTTAGAGTTTAAGTATTCACATTCAATGTGTTACAGTGTCAGTTGTTTTCATCTTATACTTGCATTTCTCTCATCCGCTTCCCCCCTTTTGGGTGTACCTACATCATTATCTGTTTATATTCTACTCTATGCCTCCATTTCCAATTTTTAAATTCCTATGATCGTTTTTCCACACACCTGGTATACTGTGCCATATCAATGTCTTCCTTTATACCATCTGTAACTTAGATTACCCATGTACGAAACCTTAACACAATCACGAGGCGATGAAAACTTTCGATTTATAGTACAAAATCTTATCTAATGATTGGTACTCGAGTAATGTAATTAATGTAGCAATTTGTTCGAAGCCACATTTCATTCATTCCAATCAGTAATTAGGTAGTGCTTATCGTCGTTTCAAATTCTTTATTCGGTAGCACTTATATTCTAATGATAAGTGTTCAAGCTTTCTCATAACACTATCTTTATCCCAACGGATATCGTCTATTTTTTCTAATAAATTTACAATACATCAGTTGTTTCGCAAATCCGCAATCCTTGTCCTTTAAGGATCTCACCATTTCCAAGGTGAAGTCATACACATGCAGTACTCCTTTATGCCCCCTGCTTTTTCATCCTTGTTGTATATCCAACGCTAACTTCTAACTTACTCAAAATCATATTAAATTCGTCTTAATAATGGTCTTGTCTTATCACCTTCTCGTCGTACTACATTTTATGTTCATAGCTGTATATTTCCGTTTTGTCCTATACTCATACTCAATTAGTTACATCTGTCTTGGGTGCTTCCTTTAGTATCCCTTCCATTTCTCAATTCTATGTCCATCTTTTATTTGTGCGTGAGCAATGTCATGGTACCCCTACATCCTTCGGAGAGCACTACTTTTACATAATCCCTCTTTCGTTTTCAAAACATATTATGTTGATCTCTATTTGTTCTTATCATACCAGTCATTTCTGGCATTCATTCTATCTTGTTGCTCATATTCCTTTAGGTTGGTCTTTCACAATTCTGTCACTTGTACTACTAGTTATCCAAGCTATACATGTCATAACGCATCGCTACACTGTAATCCCACTCGCTTTTCTTTATCTTCCTCTTCCCATTAACTCTTTCTCTTCCTGTGCTCGCTTTCATTTTCGTTACCACTTGACTTTTATTCTGAACTTTCCTTATAGACCTTTGTAAGTCTTTCTGGTTCGTTCTACATTTGCTTTTCCGTTTCACACTAATCACACCGCATTCTTTAGTTACTTCCTTGCTAAGCTTTACTCATTTCTATAGCAATCCTTATGGTATTCACATTACATCCTGCTCGTAATCCATCTTATAACGTAACACTTCTTAACCTCATTTACGATTCTTACTATGTTTTAATTACACTCTGTGGGCTCGGCGTACTTAACCTTTCACCCTTTCTGATCGATCTTACCCTTAATATCTCACAAGCTGTCTTAAATACCTTCATGATTTGTTGTAACTCTTCCTCCTCTGTACTTTTGTCTCAATCATACTACTATTCCCTTTTAACTGTAAACTCGTCGTAATTTATCCCTACTTATCGGTTCACTCGATATCTCAGTAAAATGTTCTGTTACGAGTTACCACTTTTTTCTATATCATCCCTTAGTATCACAAGCCCTTTCGAATCATCTTAGCATTTCACCAACAACATATGAAATACAAGATCCTAGACGGCCCACAAGTTTAAGTTTTCCTTCCACAGATTCCATCTCCAATTAGTTGGTTAATGAAATAATAAAATGTTACTATGAAGCATTCTCCAACCACCAGCCGAAGAAAATTAGAATCCGGCAAGCACCACAAGACTTCTTAGTGCTTAATTCACGTAGTTTACCTCCATACTTGTCCTTGGGTCGTGAGCGAACCATTTAGTTCACAAACTACTTGTTGCATGCTTTGTACTCTTCCAACAAAGTGAAATTTAAGTGCTGGACGATTTTGCCCTTCACCCTAAGCGTTTTCTAAGGTAAAGACGTGGCTGGAAGGTATTCTGGTCTATTCAAATGAATTCCAACTCTGCTGCTCATATACGCTTCTTCAGAACAAGGTCTCCCCAAATAAGAATGAAGCCTCTTATGGATGATGTGGGGGTATTTCTTAAAGCTTTAGACCAACATAATAAATTTACCTTGTCGGTATCAACCTTCAAAACATATTATGAACTTATGTCTCATCCTCTTCCTTCTTCCTATTTCTGGGAAAATTTGGGCAGAGTTTCCTCTGTACTTCTTACTATCCCAAAACCTGCACGCAGGAAATACAAACAATGCCTCACAGGGCCAATATATATACGTATATATCATATCATATTGTAGCCACACAGGACTCCCAATTTCAAGTAAAAAGTATAAAGGTGTCGAAACCTACCTCACATATCGCACCTCGAGACATACCTACCTCACATATCGCACCTCGAGACATATCTGACCCCTTAACGATCTGTCCTGTTATACCTTCCTATCCACCTTCTCTTTCATCGTCCAACTTTACATTTCAATCATATTTCAATATTCTTACCTTATCCAACATACCTCTTTCGCACCGTTACTTACCTGTGTATTCTGTGGCTTCCAATATCGTCAGTCGCTTCCTTCTGTCGATGTCGTTCTTCACCTGAAATCAAAGGTTAGTACAAGGAACTTCATTTCCTATGGTTGGGCTCTATCGCATGATCTGAGATATGAAAGAAAGGTAACATCCTAAATGTCCAGTAGCTTCCTGCTTATAGATGTGGTGCACAACACACCGATAAACAAGACTCTACTAGACACGGTCTGTAGACACTCCGAGGACGAACTGCTCTGATATCACTTTTGCCACGACCCAACCCCGTAGGCCATGACTAGTGCCCGAGCTGGACACACGTATACACCCCTGTTAGCTATATGATCGATCCACAACCAAACATAATATGGAACCCATAGGGTCACCACATAGTCTCAGAAATGTCGCACAAATATATATATATATATATATATATATATATATATATATATATATATATCAAGCAATCTGTCTCCTGAGGAGTGACAACTATCAACAGATAACACAGTATATAAGCCGACAAGGCTGTCATAGCATGTGGGAACGTCCCAACTATATATATACGCAAGCCGGCAAGGCTGCCACTACACAGAACATCCCAAAACATATATATATACGCAAGCCGATGAGGCTGCCACTACGAGTGGGAACGTCCCAAAACATAAGTCATACTAACACAGCTGGACAACATACATACGTATAACCCACACACATGTCTACAGACCTCTAAGAGTAACAACAGTAGCATAAGACGGGACAGAGCACCGCCGTACCCCTGGACAAAACACACATATACAACAAAAGGTTCTGTACCAAAATTTGGGCTCCAGAACAAGAGAGCACTCCAAGATAGCTGAATAGGGATCCTAAGCTGGCAGGTCACCAAAGCGAGCGTCTGTACCTGCAGGCATGAAACGCAGCCCCCCGAAGAAAGGAGGGTCAGTACGAGATATGTACTGAGTATATAAAGCATGAAATACAATAAGAAAGATCATAACTGAAGTAGAGATTATAGGAGGTAAGTATAATAATCAAGAAGTCATAGTACCAGTGCCTTATGAAACAAAATCATGCATATCATTATCATATACCGTACCCGGCCCATTATGGGACTCGGTGTCATAGTCATATCATCATATAGATATACCGTACCCAGCCCTCTAGTAAGGGACTCGGTGAATAAAGTCGTGTACACGTATACCGTACCCGGCCCATCATGGGACTCGGTGCCATAATCATATATCATATCATCATATCATGATATACCGTACCCGGCCCTTTAGTAAGGGACTCGGTGAATAATGCAGTGACACTGTGCACGATAACATAACCGGCCCGGGACTCAGTGAAGATGTAACAACAGTATGCACGAGCAGAGTTGTGAGTAACCATATGCATATAAATCACCTTTTGAGACTCAATAAATAGGTAGACCAATCAACGCTCGAGTATCAGGATGATAGTCATATTCAGTGCTATTTGAATATCATTATGAACTATATCAAATAAAGTCTCAGGGATCATGGACAGGTATCAAATCAATATGAGACAGCTTATGAAAGTTAAGGACATTAGTCATTATAGAGTCTTTAGGAATAGAAACTTATACATACGATTATACTATCCAACATATAGAAAGCTCGAGGGCAGTAGCTTAACTACTTTAAAAGCTCTAACATCAAGAAGTGAATAAGAATCATGAATCATATTCGGAACTTATGAATGGAATTACCCCAGAGCTCATGTCATTCATCACTTACGTCTAGGACATGCCAAAAGAAAGAAAGGACAGCTTTACATACCTGTTAGCGGCTATTCATAACCCGTTCGTCTCGTCGCTCTTTTAGCCTAGTTAATATAAGAGTAACGTTATCGTTAGTAACTATATTTTCTAGTTCACCAATCTATAGCCCATTTCTTATAGAACCTATATTTCAGCTTATATATTCTCGTTTAGGGTTTTTCCTTATTTAAGGACTTAACGAAAATCGGGCAGCATTTCCCCTATAAATTCGCCTAACTCGAATTTCTAATTGTCCTCCTGTCAACACAGAAATACCAACAACAACGACATACACATAAAATTCTCACAACTCAGCCCATAATATTCCTAACGACCCAACAACTTTTTTTAAATTCATTTCAGCCCACAATTTCGTATAATATCAATTTCATGCACTTCCTTAATTCCAATTCCGTCCAATCCAATTTTAATCCTTCCATTACAACACCATTAACGTAATTACACCATCAAATATGAAAATCTTACCAAATTTTTCTCGGAGGAATTTCTACTCTTAATTGCTCCAATTTCGCAATTTCTTCTTCCTCGATTCAATATCCAATGTTGCTATCACCTCCTTGAACTTCTAAATCACAAAAACAGATTTTTGTTTTCTTGTCCATGGCTGCCGTGAGCAGCAGCCATGGCTATGCTTTTTTTTTTTTTTTTATTTCATCAAAGTTTTCATGAATTACACTTCAATGAAGTGTACGGCCAAGTATTGTTCACAATTGTGAACATTTTTTTGTTTCTTAGCTATAGGACACATGTCCTCTCCTAGTGAGTCATCCAAGTTTTTATTTTTTTTTATTTTTTTTATTCGGGTGGGGCCCACTTTTTATATAATTAATTTAATAAATCCTTAACCCTTACTTAATAATCTAATCACAATTAATTAATTCCTAATCTCCAATAATATTTTACACCAATTAAAATTTATAAATAATTCTAATTCAAAATTGAAAATTAAAGGTTTTTATTTCGTGTCCGAAAATGATCCTGTCTTTAACTTGAGTCGATTTGCCTACGAATAATTCGACGTATAAATATACGGGGTATTACAGCCCGAGACCAAGTGCCAAAGCCCGCAGTTATGGCTTGCACTAGGGGACGAGCAATAGCCAGAGGACTCAGTCGAGCAAAGGGCAGACTCCTGTGAAAGGTCAGCGGTGTGAGAGATCTTCATTTCCAAAGCCTGAGGTTCAACAGGCTCGAGAGCAGGTCGCCAAGAATAATGTGGCTTCAGCACGGGCACACCCGAGGCCACTTCAGAGTAAATGACGTGGGATACTATGGCTCGTGTTTTACTCCACTTAGATACCCAGCAGGCTACTGCTAGTGTTACTTCTCCGGGTGGAGGATCGCAGACCAGGGTTGGGGCGCAGACCCTTAAGTAGAGATCGACTCGTCTAGCGTACCCTGCTGCGACTATAGCTTCATGAATAGATATCATACCAGCTCCGGGAGATGAGCTTAGACCCGTGGCAGGCCTTGTTATGACCTTGACAGATCTAGATTTAGTTTGGAGGTTTAGGAAGTTGGAGCCGCTGAGATTCTCGGGTACTTCTGAAGAGGATGCATATGAGTGCATCTTGGACATGCATGAGTTGTTACATCAGATGGGGATTGTTGAGTCCCATGGATTTGATTATATGTCCTACCAGTTTCATAGGGATGCGAAGTCTTGGTGGACATATTTCATTGCTTGCAGACCTGAGGATTCTCCTCCATTGACTTGCACAGAATTTCATCGGGCCTTCCTTGAGAAGCATGTGCCCCGGGCTTTGAGAGAGGCACGTAGGGATATGTTTCACTATCTGCAGTAGAAGGGATTGTCTTTGGATGCCTATTTTAGTCGCTACTTGCATTTGGCTTGTTATTCAGCACCCTTGATCCCTACTGAGCCTAACAAGATTTGGCAGTTTGTTGGTGGGCTCATTGATTCTCTTCAGATTCCTTGCCTTCAATGTGAGGCCATAGGGGCTTCCTGCCTGGCCATTGTTCAGCATGCTTCTTTAGTCGAGGCCGCTAAGGCCCGCGCATTTGGAGGGGGTAGTGAGAAGAGGCAGCTACAATTTAGTAGTTATGGGGGTTCCAGCTCGAAGGGCGCCGGTCAGTCTTCTAAGAAGTATCAGCCCTATTCCGACCACCTTGTACACTCAGCTTTACAGACTTTCTCCAATGGGTAAACCAGGCAGAGAGCTTCTGAGAGCTCATTCTCTTGACCAGCAGGCAGAGTTGTTCCAGCTGGGTCTTCAGCTTCAGTCCATCAGTCTTCGCCCTCTAAGGGCTGTTTTGCGTATGGAGAGTTCGGTCATTTTGCTATAGAGTGTCCCCGACCTAGGTAGGGTCATCAGTCCCAGAGGACTCTGGCATCTTCAAGTAGCCGAGGTGGTGCTTCTCAGAGGGGCGGTACTCAGTCAGGCTGTGGTGGTTCTCAGGTTTCTAAGGGTGGATCCTAAGCTGGTAGAGGTGGGTCCTAGAGATCGAGAGATGGATCTCAGTTTGGATGTTTTGGGGCCCAGTGTTACTCGTTCCCAGGTAGACCCAAAGCAAAGTCCTCAGATGCTGTTATTTTAGGTACCGTTTCTATCCGACATAGAGCATCATCTGTGTTATTTGATCTTGGATCTACTTATTCCTATGTGTTTGCATATCACGCTGTTAATTGGGATTTGCCTTGTGATAGCATAGCTTTACCTATTCATGTGTCTACTCTGGTCGGAGATTCTGTTATGGTTGATCGAGTTTATCGATCGTGTTTGGTTACATTTATGGGTTATGACTCTTGAGTAGATTTGATGATACTTGATATGGTGGAATTTTATATTATTTTGGGTATGACTTGGCTTTCTCCTTATTATGCGATCTTGGACTGTCATGCGAAGATAGTAACTTTAGCCATGCTGGGCTCCTAGACTTATGTATAGGGGCACTCCTAACCCTACTCCAAAGAAGATTATTTCCTTCGTTCAGGTGAAGAAATTAGTAAACAAGGGGTGTTTAGCTTATTTGGCTCATATACGTGACACTACTATTGCATCTCCACCCCTTGAGTCCAATCTTATTGTGAGCTAGTTCGCGGAGGTATTCCCGTCTGATCTGCCAGGTATGCCACTCGATCGCGATATTGACTTGGATCTAGGCATTCACCCTATTTCTATTCGGCCACATCTGATGGCACCTGCGGAGTTGAGAAAGCTTAAGGAGCAATTGCAGGATTTATTGAGCAAGGGATTCTGTCACGACCCGACTAGGGGCCTTGATGGGTACCCGGGGCTAACCACCGAGCACCACTCATTCTATTACTCATCATACTCATTACACACTTCTTTAACATTCATGTGCTCATAATCATAGGAAAACCATTTTCCATTTGGAAACATAATTACTTAATATACATAAGCCCTTTGGCTATCAAAATAATTATATATATATAATAGTAACATCGTGAGACCATACTACCCACACATGCGTATCTACGAGCCTCTACTAGAGTACAAGACATATGGACGGGACAGGACCCCGTCGTGCCCAATATATATATATATATACACAAAAGAATAGACCAAATAGCACCTCCGAAATAATGGAGTGCTCCTGTAAATCTGCTGGTAGCTCCTATGGATCTGCATAGTCTCCCTGTTTACCTGTGGGCATGACCACAGCGTCCGAAGAAAACGGACGTCAGTACGAATGTTGTACTGAGTATGTAAGGCATAAACAATAGTGATATATCAATGAAATACAGAGACATCAAGTGAAGAGCAATCAGTAACAGACGGTCACTTAAAACTGAAATAATGCATGCTAACTTACTTCATAATCATCATCATAACATGTATACATATATGCATAAGTTGCCCGTCCATATAGGTACGATGTGATAATCATTAGCCCGCGTCCAGGCCTCTCGCGTCCGGGGTATCATCTCATGCTGCCCACTAGTGGTGTCTGCCCATGCCATCTAGACATGGTGTATACGCTGCCCACTTTAGCGGTGTTTTCCCGGCCATGTAGGCGCGGTGTGATATCATTGTGTACATCTCATAGACTTGTCATACTCTTAACCTACTATTATCATAGTGCATGCTTAGGAACTCAAAGTCAACTATACTTTATCGGGGTGTCATAAGGCCGTGAACCCCCGATTCCGTTATGGAGCATTCATAAGTATTCTACATCACCTTGAAGGAATTAGCATATAGGTGAGTGTATACGATGAACAACATCAATGGATCATTATAAGAATCATTAGCTTTGTAGAAACATAGTATCATGGGCCTTAGCTTCTTTAGACTTAGACTCATCACTATCATGTTCATAATATCTCTTATTCTTAACTCATATGGCTATTCATGAGCATAGACTCTTAGTTTTTCCAGAATGTAGGAAATTCATGGAGGAGAAACTATTATACTATAGATTCATGAATTAGAAAGAAGGGACTAGCCTTACATACCTCTTTCGTTTAGCTATTCTATCGTTTGATCGCTCTTCTTCGGTGTTCGCGTTTCTACCTTCAAGAGAGTTCATGCTCAAATTAGATAATCGAGAACATAAGCGTGTTTGAACTAAAGCTAGAGAAAATTGAGCAACCTCTCCTTTGTTTCTATTACTTTCTCCATTCCATATATATATATATATATTCCCCATCATCCATAACAACATTCACAACATTATAAATAACAATCATCATTCATCTACATTATCCACATTTCACAATTTCACTTCAATTCCTCCATAATCATGGTCATGGTTCACTATTGTGTTTTCTCACATATAATACATAACCAATGTTCTAAATGTCCTTTATATCTTACTTATAATCACCACATATAAATATTCATGATTCACTCCAAACTACTACTCAAAACATCACTATTCCCATATTCATAACCCATTTTCTATACCCTTCTACAATCCAAGTGATTCAACTTTTCAATACCTTAAATAACATGGAAATACCATAAAACTTACATTAGATAGTGTAGGAATAAGCCTTGATTTGAAATATTTCTCTTTCACCAAAACCCTAGTTCACTTCCATTGATATTCCTTGGCTTGGATGCACTTTAATGTGTTTCTTACACTTGATTTTTGTGGGTTTGATGAAATTGATCATCAATTTATCTTGGGTCCTTGTATATGAAGTGTGTGGAAGTTCCTAGAGAAGTCTTGAGTTGTGGAGAATTAAAATGAAATGAAAATAATGAACTTGGGTGCTCTTTTAATAAATTAAAAATTTGTTCGGAAGAAATTATACGGACACTTATACGGTCCGTATAAATTTATATGCTCCGTATAAGTGACCGTGAAATTTCTTCAGCAACCATCCCTTTCTGTGTCAATTTGACGGCACATTATACGGTCCGTATAAATTTATACGGTCCGCATAAGTGACCGTGAAATCACCCCGTCAACTTCTCACTTCTGTGTTCATTTTACGGCACATTATACGGTTCGTATAATTTTATATGCTCCGTATAAGTGACCGTATAATCCCATCAGTGAGGGACTTCACTGTGACAATTCTGAGGTCCATTATACGGACCGTATAACATTATACGGACCGTATAATCGGACGTAGAACCCATATTTTCTCCGATCTTGTTCTCGTCACTTCGTTTGATCTCCAATCCTTATGAAACCTTCTCGATACTTGTTTAACACCTCATTAACAATCTGAGGGACATTATAACTCGTCTCCAAAACATCGTTAAGCCATCATTAACTTGTTACTCGTAAATCCTTTCCGACACACAACATATACCTTGCTTCCCTTAACAACTTTCGTCTCTCACCTCAAATGTCTTAGAAATCTTACTTAAAATCATCAAATGTTATTTCTGACTTATTAAAATATCATTTATGTCGTTCCTTTCGTTAGTCTACTCACTGTACGTTAACGAAAAATTTCCGGGGTGTAACATTCTTCCCCTCTTTTGGAACATTCGTGCTTGAATGTTAAGTACTCGGGAATTCTATTTCGCCAGAGTTTCGCCTGAAATATGGCACTACCATCCTGTCACAACAGCCCACAATAACATTGCCTCACAGGGATACAACACAATAGCAGTATAAGTGGGCCACACACGACCCATATGCATAAAAAGAAAGCATACATACCTCATAATCTTGATGTTTCATCGTGGATCTCTTCTAGGGGATGAGAGAAGTGCGGGTATTTGGATTTCATACTGTCTTCTGCTTCCCAAGTCATTTCTTCTCGGTTGTTATTTCACCATAAGACCTTAACTGAGGCCACTTCCTTATTTCGAAGTTTCCGTACTTGTCTGTCTAATATGGCAATGGGCACTTCTTCATATTCTAGCTTTTCTGTCACTTGAACATCATCTATTGGGACGATTCTCTTAGGATCTCCAACACACTTGTGGAGCATTGACACATGGAAAACTGGATGGACCAATTCATGTTCTGGAGGTAAGTCCAATTCATAAGGTACTTGATCCACCTTGCGGATAATCTCATTGGGTCCAATGTATCGAGGACTTAACTTTACTTTCTTGCCAAATCTCATCACACCTTTCATTGGTGACACCATTAAGAATACCCAATCATCAACTAGAAATTTTAGGTCTCGCCAGCGATTATCCGCATAAGCTTTTTTGGCGACTTTGGGCTGTCAATAATTGATTTCGGATCACTTTGACTTTTTCCACTGCTTTTTGAATCAACTCAGGCCTATTAGTTGTACTTCTCCTATTTCAAACCATCCAATTGGGGATCTGCACTTCCTTCCATATAAAGCTTCGTACAGAGCCATTTGGATACTGGCATGGTAGCTATTGTTGTATGAAAACTCGATTAGAGGTAAGTGGTCATCCCAGCTACCACCGAAATCTAGTACACATGCTCGTAGCATATCTTCCAAGGTTTGAATAGTACGTTCGTCTTGCCCATCAGTTTGCGGATGGAAATGCCGTGCTGATCTTCAATTGAGTACCTATACCTTCTTGGAAGGATTTCCAGAACTTGGTTGTAAATTGCGCTCCTCTATCTGTGATAATGGTTATCAGAATACCATGGATTCGCATAATTTCTTTAAGATACAACCTCGCATAATCTTCTGCTGAGTATGTGGTTCTGACTGGAAGAAAATAAGCTGCTTTCGTGAGTCTGTCCACGATCACCCATATAGAATCATACTTGCCTCGGGAACGAGGTAATCCCACAATAAAATTCATGTTGATCACTTCCCATTTCCAAGTAGGGATTTCCATTGCTTGCAATAATCCTCCTGACTTTTGATGTTCGATTTTCACTTGCTGGCAATTTGGGCATTGAGCTACAAATTCTGCTATGTCTCTCTTCATACTATCGCACCAATATATTAACTTGAGACCATGATACATGTTTGTTGCACCTAGGTGAATAGAATACCAAGAATAATGAGCTTCTTCTAAAACTCGATGGCCCAATTCTGCAACATTCCGAATGCACAGCCTGCCTCGGTATCTAAGAATTCCATCCATAGAAGTTTCAAATGGTGACTCCTCTTTTACGTGAAGTGCGTCTCTATAATGGCTCAACTGAGGATCTTTATATTGATGCTCTTTTACTTCTATATTCAGGGATGAGACTGTGGGATCATTAATACCAATCCCCGCACTACCTGAATCAATTACACGTACTCCAAGATTAGCTAATTGGTGGAGCTCATGAATTAATTCTTTCTTTTCTGGAGCAACTTCACATAGGCTACCCATTGATCAGTGGCTAAGCGCATCAGCTACTACATTTGCCTTTCCGGGGTGGTATAAAATGCTCACATCATAATCTTTCAATAATTCTAACCACTGCCTCTGCCGCAGATTTAACTCCTTCTATTAGAAAATGTATTGAAGACTCTTATGATATGTATAGATATCAACATGCACACCATACAAGTAATGTCTCCACATTTTTAATGCATGAATAACTGTAGCCAATTCAAGATCATGAGTTGGGTAGTTCGTTTCATGTTTCCTCAGCTGTCTCGAAGCAAAAGCAATGACTTTACCGTGCTGCATTAACACACATCCTAACCTAACACCGGAAGCATCACAATATGCAACATAGCTATCTGGGAGTGTCAAGACTGGGGCTGAGGTCAATCTATCCTTCAACTCTTGGAAACTGCGTTCACAAGCATCATTCCACTGAAACTTAGCTGACTTTTGGGTTAGCTTCGTCAATGGGGCTGAAATAGAGGAAAATCCCTCTACGAACCATCTATAGTACCCTGCCAATCCAAGAAAACTATAGACTTCTGTAGGCGTCGTAAGCTTTGGCCAAGTCTTCAACACTTCGATTTTCTGAGTGTCAACTCGAATGCCATCCTCTGAAACATCATGGCCCATAAATGTCACGGAATTAAGCCAAAACTCACACTTTGAAAATTTTGCATACAATTCTCGGGTTTGAAGAATTCCAAGAACAATACGTAAATGATCTGCATGTTCTGATTCTGTGCGAGAGTATACCATAATGTCATCAATAAACACTATTACGAATAAATCCAAGAGATGCCTAAATACATTATTCATCAAATTCATGAACACTGCCGGAGCATTAGTTAACCCAAACGACATCACCCGGAACTCATAATGGCCATATCTCGTTCTGAAAGTTGTTTTGGGAATATCTTCTTCTTTAGCTCTCACTTGATGATAACCTGACCGCAAGTCTATTTTGGAGAACCACTTGGCACCCTATAGTTGATCAAATAAATCATCAATTCTCGGAAGAGGATATTTGTTCTTTATCGTCACCTTATTCAACTGCCTATAGGTTATCCACATTCGTAGGGAACCATCTTTCTTTCTCACAAATAAGACTGGTGCTCCCCACGGTGATGAACTGAGTCTAATCAACCCTTTCTCAAGCAAATCTTTCAAGTGTGCCTTTAATTCTTTCAATTCTGTCGGAGCCATTCGGTAAGGAGGAATAGAAATAGGCTTGGTGTCCGACAACACATCAATGGCGAAATCAATCTCCCGTTCCGGAGGAAGACCTGGAAGTTCATCTGGGAATACATTCGAAAATTCATTCACTACCGGAACAGATTGGAAAGTTGGTGATTATGCTTCGGTGTCATGGACTCGGACTAAGTAATAAATATAGCCCTTAACTATCATCTTTCTTGCCTTAAGGTAGGAAATAAACCTACCTCTTGGAGATGCTGTATTACCCTTCCATTCAAGCACGGGCGGCCCCATAAATTGATATCGAACTACTTTCATTCGGCAATCAACATTAGTATAACATGAGGCCAACCAATCCATACTCATAATCACATCAAAATCTAACATTTCTAACTCAACTAAATTAGCTTTAGTCTGGCGGTCGCACATCACAATTATAAAATTACACAATTTTTATACACTTGTCTAGTTATCACAGGATCACCAACCGGAGTAGATACCTCAAAAAGTTTTATTGGCTCAGGTTTCACCCCAATATGACCAGCAACATACGGAGTAATATAAGATAGGGTAGAACCCGGATCTATCAATGCATATACATCGTGGGAAAATATGGATAATGTACCTGTAACCACATCTGGGAGGACTCAAGATCCTATCGTCCGGCTAAAGCATACATACAGGGCTGAGTGGCACCTGAAGTAGATGCTCCCCCTCTGCCTGTACCTCGACCAGCTGAAATCTGGGGAGTCTGCCCTACCGGGCTCATTGAAGAGGAACCAGATGCTGATCCTGCTGGCTGAACCCCAGCTCTACTACTCATCGACGGGCAATCTCGCATCATGTGCCCAAACTGGCCATAGGCATAGCAAGCATCTGAACCTTGGTGACACTGTCCGGAATATAGTCTACCGCACTGGTTGCATCGCGGTACTGGGGGTCTCCTCTGATTATGATCTCCCCCAAACTGAGAACCCGAAGCTCTTGAACTCTGACCCTGTCCTGAAGGAAAGGAGTGATCAAATCTCCTATCTGCAAATCGTGGAGGCGCACTAATCGCCGACTGGCTTGAATGTCTGGGATATGTCTGCCTCGATCCCCCTCTGTAATCACTTCCGGCCCCCGTAGATCTTGCCCTTGTGCTTTGCCTTCTATCAATGTCACGATCACCCCTTTGCGGATGTTGTTGTCCTTCTAAATTCTAGGCATGATCTTGAATACGGGAAATATCCATCCCATCTTGCAACGAAGCCATCTAACAATCCTTAAACAAATGTGGCCCTAAGCCACTCCCGAACCTGTGTACCCTATCTCCCATGTCGGCCACCATAGTCGGGGCATATCTAGCTAAGGAATTAAATTGAAGGCTATTCTCACGGGCACTCATATTTCCTTGTTTTAGATTTAAGAACCTATCCGCTCTAGCTCGGCGGACCTCAGGTGGCAAATAGTGGCGGATGAAGGCATCTACAAATTCTTGCCAAATGGGAGGAGGCGCATTCTCTTTTCTTGACGATATCCAATTATTGTACCATAATACCGCCACATCTCGGAGTCTATAAGATGCCAACTCCACAAATTCGGTTTCGGAGGCATGAATAATCTTCAACGTCCTCAACATCTCATCAATAAAAATTTTGTGGGTCTTCATTCGGCTTTGACCCAAAAAACTCTGGAGGATTCTAACTCATGAAATCACGGGCTCTGGTACAAGCTGCCCGATCACTTGGGCCCGCATTCTTCTACTGTGCTTGGGCGACAACTAACTGTGTCAATAGATGGATAGCCTCAGTCACTTGTTCCTCCTTGTTCTTCTACATTGGGCGGGGTGGAGGAAGTATTAGATGGGGCCTCATTATATGACTCACCCTCTTCTACATTCATTGGCGGCTCTCTTTCTACCCGCCTTTTGATCATAGTCTTACCCTTCTCAGCGGCTGTAGCTTTTCCCTTTGGCGGTATTTCTGAAATCAGAGCACACTATTTAGGAGGAGAAAATCTTATAATACAGCTCTGTCGCACGATCTCTTAAGATGAAAGATGGTCATTTTTCCTAAATGCCCTGTAGCCTCCTGTTTATTAGTGTGGCACGCTACACACCATAAAAAAGACTCTACTAGACACGGCTCGTAGACACTTCCAAGGACTGAACTGCTCTGATACCACTTTTGTCATGACCCGACTAGGGGCCATGACGGGTACCCGGGGCTAGCCACCGAGCACCACTCATTCTATTACTCATCATACTCATTACACACTTCTCTAATATTCATGTGCTCATAATCACAGGAAAACCATTTTCCATTTGGAAACATAATTACTTAATATACATAAGCCCTTCGGCTATCAAAATCATTATATATATACAATAGTAACATCGTACAACCATACTACCCACACATGCGTATCTACAAGCCTCTACTGGAGTACTAGACATATGGATGGGATAGGACCCCGTCGTGCCCAAAATACATACATGTATATATATACACAAAAGAATAGACCAAATAGCACCTCCGAAATAATTGAGTGCTCCTGTAAATCTGCTGGTAGCTCCTATGGATATGCACCGTCTCCCTGTCTACCTGTGGACATAAACACAGCGTCCAAAGAATACGGACATCAATACGAATGTTGTACTGAGTATGTAAGGCATAAACAATAGTGATATATCAATGAAATATGGAGACATCGAGTGAAGAGCAATCTGCAACAGACTGTCACTTAAAACTGAAATAATGCATTCTAACTTACTTCATAATCATCATCATATCATGTATGCATATATGTATAAGCTGCCCATCCATATAGGTACGGTGTGATAGTCAATAGCTCGCGTCCAGGCCTCCCGCGTCTGGGGTATCAACTCATGCCGCCCACTAGTGGTGTCTGCCCATGCCATCTAGACATGGTGTATACGCTGCCCGCTTTAGCGGTGTCTGCCCGGCCATGTAGGAGCGGTGTGATATCATTATGTACATCTCATAGACTTGTCATACTGTTAACATACTATTATCATAGTTCATGCTTAGGAACTCAAAGTCAACTATACTTTATCGGGGTGACATAAGGCCGCGAACCCCCGATTCCGTTATGGAGAATTCATAAGCATTCTGCCTCACCTTTAAGGAATTAGCATATAAGGTGAGTGTATACAATGAACAACATCAATGGATAATAATAAGAAGAATCATTATCTTTGTAGAAACATAGTATCATGGCCCTTACCTTCTTTAGACTTAGACTCATCACTATCATGTTTATAATATCTCTTACTCTTAACTCATATGGCTATTCATGAGCATAGACTCTTAGTTTTTCTAGAATGTAGGAAATTCATGGATGAGGAAATATTATACTATAGATTCTTTCCTCAGAAAGAAGGGACTGGCCTTACATACCTCTTTCGTTTAGCCATTCTATCGTTTGATCGTTCTTCTTCGTTGTTCGCGTTTCTACCTTCAAGAGTGTTCATGCTCAAATTAGATAATCGATAACATAAGCGTGTTTCAACTAAAGCTAGAGAAAATTGAGCAGCATCTCCTTTGTTTCTATTACTTTCTCCATTTCATATATCAATTCCAATCATCCATAACAACATTCACAATATTATAAATAACAATCATCATTCATCTACATTATCCACATTTCACAATTTCACTTCAATTCCTCCATAATCATGATCATGGTTCACTATTACGTTTTCTCACATATAATACTTACCCCATGTTCTAAATGTCATTTATAGAATACTTATAATCAGCACATATCAATATTCATGATTCACTCCAAACTACTACTCAAAATGTCACTATTCCCATATTCATAACCCATTTTCTATACCCTTCTGCAATCCAAGTGTTTCAACTTTTCAATACCTTAAATAATATGGAAATACCCTAAAACTTACCTTAGATAGTGTAGGAATAATCCTGGAGTTGAAATATTTCTCTTTCACCAAAATCCTAATTCACTTCCATTGATATTCCTTGGCTTGGATGCACTTTAATGTGTTTCTTACACTTGATTTTTGTGGGTTTAATGAAATTGATCATCAATTTCTCTTGGGTCCTTGTATATGAAGTGTGTGGAAGTTTCTAGAGAAGTCTTGAGTTGTGGAGAATGAAAATGAAATGAAAATCATGAACTTGGGTGCTCTTTTTATAAATTAAAAATCTGTCCCGAAGAAATTATACGTACACTTATACGGTCCGTATAAGTGACCGTGAAATGGCTTCAGCAACCATCACTTTCTGTGTCAATTTGACGGCACATTATACAGTCCGTATAAATTTATACGGTCCGCATAAGTGACCGTGAAATCACCCCATCAACTTCTCACTTCTGTGTTCATTTTACGGAACATTATACGATCTGTATAATTTTATACGGTCCGTATGAGTGATCGTATAATCCCATCAGTGAGGGACTTCACTGTGAAAATTCTGCGGTCTATTATACGGACCGTATAACATTATACGGACCGTATAATCGGCCGTAGAACCCATATTTTCTCCGATCTTGTTCTCGTCACTTCGTTTGATCTTCAATCCTTATGAAACCTTCTTCATACTTGTTTAAAACCTCATTAACAATATAAGGGACGTTATAACTCTTCTCCAAAACATCGTTAAGCCATCATTAACTTGTTACTCGTAAATTCTTTCCAATACACAACATATACCTTGCTTCCCTTAACAACTTTCGTCTCTCACCTCAAATGTCTTTGAAATCTTATTTATAATCATCAAACATTATTTCTTACTTATTAAAACACCGTGTGCGTCATGCCCTTCGTTAGTCTACTCACTGTACATTACCGAAAAATTTTCGGGGTGTCACAGGTTCATTAGACCGAGTGTCTCCCCTTGGGGTGCTCCTGTGTTGTTTGTGAGAAAGAAAAATTGATCTATGAGGATGTGCATTAATTATCGCCAGCTGAAAAAGGTTACTATTCATAACAAGTGTCTTATGCCTCGTATTGATGATTTATTTGACTAGCTTCGGGGTTCTTCAGTATTCTCGAATATTGATTTGTGTTCAGGCTACCACCAGGTGAAGATTAGGGATGAGGATATTCTGAAGAAAAACTTTTGGATGAGATATGGGCATTTTGAGTTTCTGGTGATCTCAATTGATCTTAGAAATCCCCCGGCTGCATTCATAACTTTGATGAATGGTATCTTTAGACCATTACTTGACTCCATTGTGATATTGTTTATTGATTATATCTTGGTGTATTCCAAGAGTATATAGGAGCATGAGAGTCATCTTCGCACTGTACTTGGGTTGTTAAAAAAGAATAGCTTGTTTGCTAAGTTTTTGAAGAACGAGTTTTGGTTGTAGTCTTTGGCATTCTTGGCCCATGTTATGCCTAAAGATAGGATCATGGTTGATCATTAGAAGATTGAGGCTGTGAGGGATTACTGTGATCGAGAGAAGTAGTTTCACGGGGTTGGCCAGTTACTACAGCTGATTTGTGAAAGGTTTTGCTTTTATTGCTTGTCATTGACCAGATTGACTCAAAAGGATGTTCCATTCCAGTGGGCTAATGATTGTGAGGAAAGATTTCAAAAGCTCAAGACTCTTTTGACTTCAACCCTTATTATAGCATTACCCGTAGTGGGCAAGTGTTTCTCAGTTTATTATGATGTATCCCATGTGGGTTTGGGTGCTTTGTTGATGCAGGAGGGTAGAGTCATAGCCTATGCTTCCCGTTAGTTGAAGATCCATGAGAAGAAATACCCTACCCATGATTTAGAGTTGTTGGCCATGGTCTTTTCTTTGAAAATTTGAAGGTATTACTTGTATGGTGTCCATTGTGCGATTTGCACGGACTACCGTAGCCTTCAGCATATGTTTGGCCAGAGAGATCTTAATTCCAGTCAGTGCCAATAGATGGAGCTCCTGAAAGATTATGACATCTCTATTCTTTATCATCCAGGGAAAGCCAATGTTGTTATTGATGCCTTGAGTCACACGGCTATGAAAATAGGGAGTTTAGCCCGTTTAGTTGTTTTTGAGCGTCTGTTGGCCACGGAGGTTCAGACTCTAGCCAACAGTTTTATTCGTCTTGATATTTCGACCTCAGGAAAAGTTTGGATTGTGTAGATGCGAGATCATCCTTGCTAGATCATATCCGGACTCATTAGTTTGAGAATGTTCAGTTAAGCAAGATTCGAGATAGGGTTCTAAGGGGTGAGGCCAATGTCACGACCCAGCCCCGTGGGCCGCGACTGGCACCCTACCTGGGTACCCAGACCAAATCGCATATTCATTTCTGAACTCAAATTTATTTCAGAATTTTACAAAAATTATATCACACATAATTTATATCGAAAATATGTCTTAAGCGGTCATATCAAATCAAATTCACACAAAGCGGCGGAATAGGCATCGCCGGTCAAAATACAAATATATACATAAGGGCCATTTGGGGCCATCAGATCAAACAGACCGCTTTAAGACCCAAAAGCAAAATCATACAATATACACATAGGACCCTCGCCTCACAAAGATGACTACAGGCCTCTACGAATTCAAAACATAACATATGGCGAGACAGGGCCCCGCCGTACCCAAACTGTCAAATATCCAAAATATATACGGAGTAGAGGAGTCTGTACCAAGAGTGGACTCCGAATCGAATAAGAGTACTCCGAGAAAGTAAAAAGTGGAGCCTACTGCGGAGGATCACCAAGATCTGCACCTGCGGGCATAAAACGCAGCCCCCGGAGAGAGGGGGTCAGTACGGAATATGTACTGAGTATGTAAAGCACGGAGTACAGAAATATGAATCAAAATCGAAAGCAAATCAGATGTCAAAGTCTGTATCGAAATCATATACATATATATTATGCAAGTAAAATCATGCAAACGCTTAAGAACGTGGTCGCCACTCCGACGCTGGCGCCACACACAGCATAACACCAGAAGGTTTCAAATCTCCGTACATCCCTGAACATAATCATAATCATCGGTGAGCGTATCGCATCCCGAGCCATATCACAGCATAACTCCAAACGGAACCCGGCCCTATGGCGAAGCCTTGGGAACCGTAACACAGCATACGGCCGAATTTGTCATTAGGCGCACGAATCAAAACCGGCCCGGGAACCGGCGAACGGAGTCATAATAAGGCACGAACGGAGTCGTGAGCAAACAAATGCAAATCGTCTTTCAAAATAGTGTTTCAAAACAAAGTAAATTCATAAATCATATCATATTACAAAATAGTCGAATACTTAGTCGACATAAAGTTTCATTTCGCAAAACGTTTCCAAAAGGGTCCATATAATTCAAAACATAGGTTAGCGTATCGAATTGCCCAAACCTACCCCGTAGGAGGATGTTCCAAAGATCCGAAGTAGTATGTACAAATTTATTATCAAAGGTGGCCCGAAGGGCAAATCGGGCATTTTGGGGTAGCGGGCCCACCTCGAGTCGAAGTGAGGTGGCGAACGTGTTTCTACGAGCATTTATATGCCAAAGGTCATACATTATCATTCCTAGGTTACCCGACCACATTTCGATAGGTTTCGGACGAATAGTGGCATTCTAGCCAAATTGGAGCCTTTAGGCTTCAATAGAATTGAATGAATAGTAACTTTTCTGTGGATCGGGTTTCGAGGAGCAGAAATGCTCCGAAAGGTCTCCTATTCGACTGACACACTAAGATATGCCAAATGAAAGAGTGGGAGGCTTTACATACCTCACAGACGTCGTAAGCTCTTCCAAATGTCTCGTCCCGTTTCGTCAAAAATCTGCAAATGGTCAAAGTTACCAAATGAGATCCTTAGGCTTAGAAATGCCTTTAACTTCACAATTGCCTACCGAAATTTCGGCAGCACTTCCCCTATAAATCTAACATCCCCGAGGCATAGCTCGGCTCAAATTAACCAACTACAACAGCCCACACATCAACAACCAAAACAAACAACAATAACACCATTCTAGTTTCAAAGTTTTTCATGACTTCTTAAGTTGGCAACTTTTCATTCAAACTTTCACAACTCCAATTCTATACCTACATAATTGTATGTATTCCCACATTCAAACTTATACAATCACATTCTAATTACAAACCATGCCATACACGAAATTGCATAAAAATCCATTATTTCCCAAATTCTTCAAAACATCTAAAATGCACTTACGAACATTCTAACTCACGTAGTTTCATTCCGAATTCATCAACATCGATATAGATTCACATTTAAAGTCCATAACACCCAAGATATACATTGATATACATAAAGATACCGAAGGTATACGCTTTCCGATAATATTCAAAATCATTTTTTTTTTAAAAGCCAATTTCATTCACCAATTAATCATTTACGATATAAGGGCCACAACAACACATTCTACCAACTTAAACAAGATCAATTCACACCAATTTTCCCATTTATGGCTCACGGCCAAACCTACTACAAACACACACCCACACGTTTCCATTTATGTCCAAATTATGGGATTCTCGTCTACTTCCAATCCTTAACCCATTCATAGCAATTCTATAACATTAGAGGGTAAGAATTCATACCTTTCTTGAAACCCCGACTTGTCGAAAACGTCGTCCTCGTGCCAAACTAATTATACCACGTCGGAGAGCGTCTTGAGTACTTCACAAATATGTAGAAACTAGGATTTTTGGATCACACACAAGCTTGGAATTTTTTTCTTTCTTTCCCTTTTTGGTTCGGCCGAATGCCTCTTCTTTGGGGTGTTCTTGATTTTGTTCTCTTATCTTGAAAATTACCAAGTGAAAGTGATATATATCCACTTAAGGGTCATGTGCTATGCACATGACCTCCACCTAATTGATTTGGGCCTACATAAGGCCGGCCACCCTTCACTTATTGGGCCTCTTTTTATGTTACATCTTCTTGGCCCAATTCAAGAAACGCCTCGCTTTGTAATTCCCGAAACTAATTCACGAAGTTCCAAATTTACCCTTGGACTTTCCCGATGTCTTAACATTAAAGACTCCATAACCAACATAGTCATATTCTCAAAAATTAATTTATGTCCTTCTAACACCCGAGTCATAATTATTTCTCGATTTCCAATTGTACGAACACACGGGGCCTAACATTCTCCCCCCCTTAGGAACATTCGTCCCCGAATGTTAAATAAATCTTATAAAGGCTCACAAGCATAACGGGAAAACCATTTTATATACAAATAGCACACATGGTCCATCCGTTCCTTGGTACAACAAATACAAAAGTTTAGATTACAGGAGGCGTAGGGAATAAATGGGGAAATCTCTTCTTCATCTCATCCTCTGCCTCCCAAGTCATCTCTTCACGGTTGTTATTGCGCCACAGAACCTTGACCGAAGGCACCTCCTTAGTGCGCAATCTCCTCACCTGACGATCCAGAATAGATACCGGCTGCTCGTCATAAGATAGCTGCTCCGTCACCTGAAGATCATCTACTGGGAATATCCTTGAAGGGTCACCAATACACTTCCGCAGCATAGACACATGAAACACCGGGTGCACGGACTCCAAATCGGATGGCAAGTCTAGCTCGTAGGCGACTGCGCCAATCCTCCGAACAATCTGGTATGGCCCGATGTACCGCGGACTCAGCTTGCCCTTCCTGCCAAATCTCATAACGCCCTTCATAGGCGAAACCTTCAGGAATACCCAGTCACCACTCTGAAACTCCAACGGTCGACGCCGTTTATCAGCATAAGCTTTCTGTCGACTCTGGGCAGCTAACAGTCGCTCCCGAATAAGCTTCACCTTATCTACAGCCTCCTGGATCACATCTGGCCCAATCAGCTTAGTCTCGCCCACGTCAAACCAGCCAATAGGAGATCTGCATCTCCTGCCATAAAGGGCCTCATACGGGGCCATCTGAATGCTGGAGTGATAACTGTTATTGTAGGCAAACTCTATAAGCGGCAAATGATCATCCCAGCTGCCCCTGAAGTCAATAACACAGGCCCGTAACATATCCTCGAGCGTCTGAATAGTGCGCTCAGCCTGGCCGTCGGTCTGAGGATGAAATGCTGTACTGAGGGTCACCTGGGTCCCTAATCCCTCCTGAAATGACCTCCAAAAATTAGCTGTGAACTGAGCACCTCGGTCAGTGATAATAGATATAGGGACCCCGTGAAGTCTGACTATCTCTCTGATATATAATCTGGCATAGTCCTCAGCCGAAAATGTGGTCCGGACCGGAAGGAAATGGGCTGATTTCGTCAGCCTGTCCACAATAACCCAAATGGAGTCGTACCTGCGTAGAGTACGCGGCAACCCAACAATGAAGTCCATATTAATCATCTCCCATTTCCAGGCTGGAATCTCCATCTCCTGTAACAACCCACCGGGCTTCTGATGTTCAACCTTGACATGCTGACAGTTCGGGCATTGACTAACAAATTCAGCAATGTCTTTCTTCATGCCGTCCCACCAATACAAACATCGAAGATCCCGATACATCTTAGTGGAACCAGGATGAACAGAATACCGGGCACAATGTGCCTCGCCCATAATCTGCCGTCGTAAGCCCGCAACGTCCGGTACACAGAACCTGCCGTCGTACAATAATACTCCCTCAGGTGAGATCTCAAACTGGGTCTTTGTCTTATTAAGGGCCGCCTCTCTGTACTGAATCAAAATAGGATCCTCAAACTGGCGCTGCTTTACCTCCTGAATAATAGATGACTCCGCAACCGGGCGAACAGAAACCCCAGAATCTCCAGAATCTATCAAACGGACTCCGAGGCTGGCCAGCTGATGAATATCACGAACCAGATCTCTCTTATCAGATGGGACATCCGCTAGGCTGCCTACGGACTTGCGGCTAAGCGCATCAGCTACCACGTTGGCTTTCCCTGGATGGTACAGAATATCAACATCGTAATCCTTTAGTAGCTCCAGCCACCTCCGCTGCCGCAAGTTTAGCTCCTTCTGCTTAAAAATATACTGAAGGCTCTTATGGTCCGTATAGATATCAACGTGGACCCCATATAAATAATGCCGCCAAATCTTCAAGGCATGAATCACCGCGGCCAACTCAAGATCATGAGTGGGATAGTTCTTCTCGTGCGGTCTGAGCTGCCGGGAAGCATAGGCTATAACTCGACCGTGCTGCATCAATACGCACCCTATCCCAATACCAGAGGCGTCACAATATACAACGTACCCATCAGATCCCTCTGGCAGAGCCAAAACTGGCGCTGTAATCAATCTCTCCTTCAGCATCTGAAAGCTGCGCTCGCAGGCATCTGACCACTGGAATTTTGCTGCTTTCTGGGTAAGCCTCGTCAGTGGTGCTGCAATAGAAGAGAAGTCCTCCACAAACCTGCGATAATACCCAGCCAATCCCAGAAAACTGCGCACCTCAGTCGGTGTAGTAGGCCTGGGCCAATTCTGCACAGCCTCAATCTTCTGCGTATCGACCCGAATACCGTCTGCGCCGACAATATGACCCAAGAATGCCACAGAAGTCAACCAGAACTCGCATTTAGAGAATTTAGCATATAACTTATGCTGACGGAGAATGCCAAGTACCGTCCGCAAATGATCTGAATGCTCCTCGGCTGATCGCGAGTAAATCAGGATATCATCAATAAATACTATAACAAACATATCCAGGAAAGGCCGAAATACCCAGTTCATCAGATCCATAAATACTGCAGGAGCATTAGTCAGCCCGAAAGACATAACTCTGAACTCATAGTGCCCGTACCGGGTCCTGAAAGCAGTCTTCGGGATATCAGACTCCCGTACTCGCACCTGGTGATAGCCTGAGCGCAGATCTATTTTTGAAAAATGCCTAGCACCCTGCAGCTGGTCAAACAAATCATCAATCCGGGGAAGGGGGTATTTATTCTTAATAGTCACCTTATTCAGCTGCCGGTAGTCAATACACATCCGCAGCGACCCATCCTTCTTTTTGACAAATAATACCGGCGCTCCCCAGGGTGACGTGCTGGGTCTGATAAAACCCTTATCCAGCAAATCTTTCAGCTGCTCCTTCAACTCCTTCAGCTCTGCTGGTGCCATCCTATACGGAGGAATAGATATAGGCTGCGTATCCGGCATCAACTCGATAGAAAAATCAATCTCCCGCTCAGGCGGAAGGCCAGGAAGCTCGTCAGGAAAAACATCTGGAAACTCACTGACGACCGGAACAGACTGAAGGGTAGGTACCTCCGCGGCAGTATCGTGCACACGAACCAAATGATAAATATAACCCTTCTGGATCATCTTCTTAGCCTTGAGGTATGAAATAAACTTACCCCTCGGCGATGCAGTAGATCCAAACCACTCTATGACTGGTTCCCCTGGAAACTGAAAACGGACTACCTTTTGCTGGCAGTCGACATTAGCATAACAGGAAGACAACCAGTCCATACCCATAATGACGTCAAACTCGAGCATGTCTAACTCTACCAAATCAGCCTTAGTGCTACGATCATAAATGGTCACAGAACAATCCCTATAGACCTTCCTTGCTATAATAAAATCCCCAACTGGCGTAGCTACCTCAAATGGCTCTATAGGCTCAGACACTATCCCAATCTTACTAGCAACAAGCGGGGAAATATATGATAACGTAGAGCCGGGGTCAATCAAAGCATATACAGATCTGGAGAAAACCAGTAATGTACCTGTGACGACGTTTGGCGAAGCCTCCTGATCCTGGCGGCTGGCCAAAGCATATATGCGGTTCGAGGGACTGCTAGAACCTGAAGCGCCACCGCGGCCTCGACCGCGCCCTGCCGGTGCTGGAATACCCCGCCCTCCAGGGCGTGCAACAGATGGAACAGAGGAAGAACCGGCGGCTGACCCTGTCTGCTGAGCCGCATTACCCGAACCACTGGCTAATGGGCAGTCTCTCATAAAGTGGCCCTGACCGCCACAAGAAAAACAAGCTCCCGTCGCTCGGTAACACTCCCCGGGATGAGACTTCCCGCAGTGTGGACAACGGGGTCTAGGTGGTCTGGCCTGACTGGGACCCCTGGATACCTGCGAACCTGCCACTCTGGAGCTCTGACCGGCCCCAGACGGTCCCGTACTGTCGAATCTCCGGCTGCCTGACTGAGTACCCCGGCCGGAAGAAGGAAAATATCTGTCAGACTGCTGCTGCTGCTGAGGCTGTCCGCCTCTAGAATCCCCTGAATAACCCGCGGATCTAGCCCTCTTGGGCGGCCTCCTATCTCTATCTCTGCCAGCAGGATCAGATCTGCGACGGTCCTCCATACCCATCGCATAGGCCTGAAGCCGGGAAATATCCATGTCTGCCTGCAGTGATACGGCCATACAGCTGTCTACCAAATACCGGTCCAATCCCATAACATAGCGGTGCATCCGATCGGACATATCTGCTACCACGGCCGGTGCATATCGGGCCAGAGAATCAAACTCAAGGCTATACTCGCGAACACTCCGACCCTTCTGCTGCAGACGTAAAAACCGATCAGCCCGTGCCCGCCGTAACTCTGGTGGCAAAAAGTGGCGGGTGAATGCTGTCACAAACTGATCCCAAGTGGCTGGAGGGGCTCCCACTCCCCTAGACAGCTCCCAAGTCTCGTACCAGTGGGTGGCCACATCTCGAAGCCGGTGCGAAGCCAGCTCAACTGACTCAGTCTCTGAAGCCCTGACCAAGTCCAGTGAGCGTCGCATCCCCCGAATAAAGTCTTGGGGGTCCTCGTCGGGCTTAGACCCGAAGAACTCCGGAGGGCCACATAGCAAAAACTCCCGAACTCTCAGACTGTCCCGTCTGTCATCATCATCGTCGTCCCTCCGCCCGCGCCTGCGAGCCTGACCTGCTACCAGTGTAGTCAACAGCTGTACAGCCTCCCTCAGGGTCCTATCCTCCGCCCCTGGCTGAGGAGCTGGAGTCTCAGGTGCGGGTACACGGACCTCTGGAGCTGCTGAAGGTCCTACTCCAGGCTGTACTGGTGGGGGTGTAGCAGACCCCTCAGACTGTGGCACATCCCCAGGCAAATCATAAACACGAGCCCGGGTAGCTCGCTGTGCCTGGCTAGTCTCTCCAATCCTCGCCTTGCCCTTCTGGGCCGCCGTAGCCTTCTTCGGAGGCATCACTGCAAACACAAGGGCGAGTCAGACCAAAATAATCCTAATAGCTCAGCTCTATCGCACGATCTAAGATTACAAAGAAAGTAACGTCCTAAATGCCCTGTAGCTTCCCGTTTATAGATGTGGTGCACAACACATCGATAAACAAGACTCTACGAGACACGGCCTGTAGACATTCCGAGGACAAACCGCTCTGATACCACTTTTGTCACGACCCAGCCCCGTGGGCCGCGACTGGCACCCTACCTGGGTACCCAGACCAAATCGCATATTCATTTCTGAACTCAAATTTATTTCAGAATTTTACAAAAATTATATCACACATAATTTATATCGAAAATATGTCTTAAGCGGTCATATCAAATCAAATTCACACAAAGCGGCGGAATAGGCATCGCCGGTCAAAATACAAATATATACATAAGGGCTATTTGGGGCCATCAGATCAAACAGACCGCTTTAAGACCCAAAAGCAAAATCATACAATATACACATAGGACCCTCGCCCCACAAAGATGACTACAGGCCTCTACGAATTCAAAACATAACATATGGCGAGACAGGGCCCCGCCGTACCCAAACTGTCAAATATCCAAAATATATACGGAGTAGAGGAGTCTGTACCAAGAGTGGACTCCGAATCGAATAAGAGTACTCCGAGAAAGCAAAAAGTGGAGCCTACTGCGGAGGATCACCAAGATCTGCACCTGCGGGCATAAAACGCAGCCCCCGGAGAGAGGGGGTCAGTACGGAATATGTACTGAGTATGTAAAGCACGGAGTACAGAAATATGAATCAAAATCGAAAGCAAATCAGATGTCAAAGTCTGTATCGAAATCATATACATATATATTATGCAAGTAAAATCATGCAAACGCTTAAGAACGTGGTCGCCACTCCGACGCTGGCGCCACACACAGCATAACACCAGAAGGTTTCAAATCTCCGTACATCCCTGAACATAATCATAATCATCGGTGAGCGTATCGCATCCCGAGCCATATCACAGCATAACTCCAAACGGAACCCGGCCCTATGGCGAAGCCTTGGGAACCGTAACACAGCATACGGCCGAATTTGTCATTAGGCGCACGAATCAAAACCGGCCCGGGAACCGGCGAACGGAGTCATAATAAGGCACGAACGGAGTCGTGAGCAAACAAATGCAAATCGTCTTTCAAAATAGTGTTTCAAAACAAAGTAAATTCATAAATCATATCATATTACAAAATAGTCGAATACTTAGTCGACATAAAGTTTCATTTCGCAAAACGTTTTCAAAAGGGTCCATATAATTCAAAACATAGGTTAGCGTATCGAATTGCCCAAACCTACCCCGTAGGAGGATGTTCCAAAGATCCGAAGTAGTATGTACAAATTTATTATCAAAGGTGGCCCGAAGGGCAAATCGGGCATTTTGGGGTAGCGGGCCCACCTCGAGTCGAAGTGAGGTGGCGAACGTGTTTCTACGAGCATTTATATGCCAAAGGTCATACATTATCATTCCTAGGTTACCCGACCACATTTCGATAGGTTTCGGACGAATAGTGGCATTCTAGCCAAATTGGAGCCTTTAGGCTTCAATAGAATTGAATGAATAGTAACTTTTCTGTGGATCGGGTTTCGAGGAGCAGAAATGCTCCGAAAGGTCTCCTATTCGACTGACACACTAAGATATGCCAAATGGAAGAGTGGGAGGCTTTACATACCTCACAGACGTCGTAAGCTCTTCCAAATGTCTCGTCCCGTTTCGTCAAAAATCTGCAAATGGTCAAATTTACCAAATGAGATCCTTAGGCTTAGAAATGCCTTTAACTTCACAATTGCCTACCGAAATTTCGGCAGCACTTCCCCTATAAATCTAACATCCCCGAGGCATAGCTCGGCTCAAATTAACCAACTACAACAGCCCACACATCAACAACCAAAACAAACAACAATAACACCATTCTAGTTTCAAAGTTTTTCATGACTTCTTAAGTTGGCAACTTTTCATTCAAACTTTCACAACTCCAATTCTATACCTACATAATTGTATGTATTCCCACATTCAAACTTATACAATCACATTCTAATTACAAACCATGCCATACACGAAATTGCATAAAAATCCATTATTTCCCAAATTCTTCAAAACATCTAAAATGCACTTACGAACATTCTAACTCACGTAGTTTCATTCCGAATTCATCAACATCGATATAGATTCACATTTAAAGTCCATAACACCCAAGATATACATTGATATACATAAAGATACCGAAGGTATACGCTTTCCGATAATATTCAAAATCATTTTTTTTTTTTAAAAGCCAATTTCATTCACCAATTAATCATTTACGATATAAGGGCCACAACAACACATTCTACCAACTTAAACAAGATCAATTCACACCAATTTTCCCATTTATGGCTCACGGCCAAACCTGCTACAAACACACACCCACACGTTTCCATTTATGTCCAAATTACGGGATTCTCGTCTACTTCCAATCCTTAACCCATTCATAGCAATTCTATAACATTAGAGGGTAAGAATTCATACCTTTCTTGAAACCCCGACTTGTCGAAAACGTCGTCCTCGTGCCAAACTAATTATACCACGTCGGAGAGCGTCTTGAGTACTTCACAAATATGTAGAAACTAGGATTTTTGGATCACACACAAGCTTGGAATTTTTTTCTTTCTTTCCCTTTTTGGTTCGGCCGAATGCCTCTTCTTTGGGGTGTTCTTGATTTTGTTCTCTTATCTTGAAAATTACCAAGTGAAAGTGATATATATCCACTTAAGGGTCATGTGCTATGCACATGACCTCCACCTAATTGATTTGGGCCTACATAAGGCCGGCCACCCTTCACTTATTGGGCCTCTTTTTATGTTACATCTTCTTGGCCCAATTCAAGAAACGCCTCGCTTTGTAATTCCCGAAACTAATTCACGAAGTTCCAAATTTACCCTTGGACTTTCCCGATGTCTTAACATTAAAGACTCCATAACCAACATAGTCATATTCTCAAAAATTAATTTATGTCCTTCTAACACCCGAGTCATAATTATTTCTCGATTTCCAATTGTACGAACACACGGGGCCTAACAGCCAAGGAGGCCATGATTGATTCTGAGGGCACTTTGAGGATTAACGGGGTGTGTGTGCGTTCCTCGTATTGGTGACTTGATTCATTTGATGTTGACTGAGGCCTATAGCTCCCGATATTCCAATCATCCGGGGACAACTAAGATGTATTGTGATTTGAATAAACAATACCGACACCGTATGAAGAGAGATATAGCCGATTTTATGGCTAAGTGTTGTAATTATCAGCAAGTCAAGTATGAGCACAGCGACCTAGTAGAGTGCTTCAGAGGATGCCCATTCCTGAGTAGAAGTGGGAGAGGATTGCCATGGATTTCACTGTGGGTCTTCCAAAGACCCTGGGTAAGGTTGATTCGATTTGGGAGATAGTTGATCGGTTGACTAAGTCCGCTCATTTCATTTCATTTCAGATTTCCTATACCACAGAGAAGTCAGCCAAGATGTACATTTGTGATATTATGAGATTGTATGGGGTTCCCATTTCTATCTTATCTGATCGAGGTGCTATCTTCAAATCTGTCACGACCCAGCTAGGGGCCGCGACGGGTACCCAGGGCTAGCCACCGAGCACCACTCGTCCTACAACTCATCTTACTCATTTAATGCTCTTTATCACATTTATACTCAAATTGTAGGAAAATCATATTTCATATGGAGACATAAATACTTTTATATACATATGCCTCTCGGCCATCAAAATAATATATATATATATATATATATATAATAACATCTCGTGAGACCATCTAACCTACACTGCGTATCTACGAGCCTCTACTGAAGTGCTAAACATAAGGACGTGACAGGACCCAGTCATGCCCAAAATACATATACACGAGTATACACAAAAGAATCATCATAAGCACCTCCGAACAATGGAGTGCTCTCAATCAGCTACCGGCTTCTACGAATCAGGATCAAGCTCACCTCCCTGTCTACCTGTGGGCATGAACACACCATCCAAAAAAAATGGACGTCAGTACGAACATTGTACTGAGTATGAGAGGCACAAACAATGAATTAAGACAATGATATAAAATAAATATCAATATGGAACATATGTATCTGACTGTCAATTACAAGGGAAATAATGCATGTTGGCTTACTCATAATCATCATCATGTCATGAATGCATAAATGTATAAGCTGCCCGCCCATATAGGTACGATGTAATAATGTATAAGCTGCCCGTCCATATCGGATCGGTGTGATAATCATAATATTAGCCTGCGTCGAGGCCTCCCGCGTCTGGGGTATCATCGCATGCCGCCTACTAGTGGTGTCTGCCCATGCCGTCTGGCCATGGTGTATAGCTGCCCGCCTTAGCGGTGACTGCCCGGCCATATAGGCGCGGTGTTATATCATCATCATACATGCTCATCATAGTATGCTTATCATATATACTTATCATAATGTGTTTATCATAGTACATGCATAGGGCTCAAGAACAACTACACTTTATCGGGGTGACGTAAGGTCGTGATCCCCCGATTTAATTATGGAGCATACGTTGACATTCTACCTCATCTTCAAGGAACTAACATATAAGGTGAGTGTGAGCAATAAATAACATCATTATCATTATAGGATCATCATATCATTATAGGGCTCATAACATGTCTCTTATCTTATATAGCTATTCATAGACATAGGCTTTTAGTTTTCAGGAATATAGGAACTCATGAAGAGGAAAAGAGTCATGCTATAGGATTCATGCCATTATAAAGAAAGGACTAGCCTCACATACCTTTGACGTTTAACCAAGCTATCACTTTCTTGTTCTCCTTCAATATCACGTTTCTACCTTCAAGAGAGAATTCACATTAACGTTACTTAGTCGACTATAAGAACGCGCTACTATTTCTGGAGAAAATTGGACAGCACTTCCTTTGTTTATACTACTTTTCCCACATTCTATATCAACTCTTGAACGTTCATAACAACATTCTCTATATGATAGGAAACACTCATCATTCATTTACAATATCCGTATTTCACAATTTGTCTTCAATTTCTCAATAATCATGGTCATGGTTCATTGTTGAATTTTCTCACATAGGATACTTATTCCATGCTCTAAATGTCATTCATAACATTTTCATGATCACAAATTATCAATGATCATGGATCAATTCATACCTTTACTCAACAATACTATTATTCACACTTTCATGACCCATTTCTTACATCCTTCGATAATCCAAGTGTTTCAACTCTTCCATACCCTAAATAACATGTAAATGCCATAAAACTTACCTTAGATGTTGTAGGAACAAGCCTTGAGTGGTATTACTCTTCTTGCACCAAAACCCTAGTTTGCTTCTCTTGAAATTTCATAACTTGGATGAACTTTGATGAGTTTCATACACTTGATTCACTTGGATTCTTGATATTGATCTTTGATATCCTTTATTTTCTTGTAGATGAAGAGTGGAGAATATTCTAGAGGTTTCTAGAGAGAAGTATCATGGAAATGAAATGAATTAATAAGCTTGGGTCTCCTCTTTAATGACTTAAAATCTGATCCGTAATGAACAGTAGTTGAAGTGCACAGTGGTCGTAAACCCAGTTTACGGTCTGTACTCTAGTTTACGGTCCGTATTCTATGGACGTATTAAAGCATAACAGAACCAGAAATTTAGGCTGAGGACATGGTGGTTTACGACTCAGTTTACGGGTCATATTTCAGTTTACGGTTCGTATTTCAAGTCATATTTAACCATTTAAGTCTTTGGCAGAAAGTTGAAGTTTTTCTAGGTTGAAATACGACATGGCAGTTTACGACCCGTAAACTACTTTACCGTCCATATTTCAATTTACGATCGACTAGGCCGAAGTGCAATTCTGCAACTTTCACGTCTTCAGAACCTATAATTAGTCATTGTGGAGCATAACCTATCTCTTATTCCCATTTCCTTTGAAATCTTGCTTAGGGTCGTCAAATGTCGTTCCCTTGTTATTAAAACATCGTATACACGTATTCTTTGTTAGTCTATTTATTGTACGAGATTGGAAATTTCCGAGGTGTAACATCCTTTCCCCCTTTTCGAACATTCGTCCTCGAATGTTAAGTCATCGGGGATTCTAGAAAAATTTTGCCAGAGTTTCTCCTGCAATATGGCACTACTATCCTGTCATATCAACCCATAATATCATTGCCTCACAGGGCTACATCACAATATCAACATATCTATGGCCACACACGACCAAAAGCATGAAAAGTAAGCATATATACCTTATATCGTTGGCGTTTCATATTGAATCTCTCATGGGGGTTGGAATAAATGCGGGTAATTGGAATTCATACTCTTTTCCACTTCCCAAGTCATTTCGTCTCGATTGTTGTTTCGCCACAAGACTTTGACTGAAGCTACTCCTTTATTTCGAAGTCTCCGCACTTGCCTGTCTTGAATAGCAATAGGCACTTCTTCATAGGTCAGCTTTTCTGTCACTTGCACATCACCTACCGGGAAAATATTTGTGGGATCTCCAATACACTTGCGGAGCATCGAAACGTGGAAGACTGGATGGACTGATTAAAGCTCCGAAGGCAAGTCCAATTCATAGGCGACCTGACCGACCTTGCGGATAATTTTATGGGGTCCATTATATCTAGGACTTAACTTCCCTCTCTTGCCAAATCTCATCACCCCTTGCATTGGCGACACTTTCCAAAATACCCAATCATCAGCCTGGAATTCCAAGTCTCGTCGGCGATTGTCCGCATAAGACTTTTGGCGACTTTGGGCTGTCAACAATCGATCTCAGATCACCTTAACATCTTCCACCGCTTGCGTAATCAATTCGGGGCCTACTAGCTATTCTTCTCTTATTTCAAACCATCCGATTGGGGATCTACATTTCCTCCCATATAAAGCTTCATACGGAGCCATTTGGACACTGGAATGGTAGCTATTGTTGTATGCGAATTCGATTAGCGGCAAATGGTCGTCCCAACTACCATCGAAATCTTGCACACATGCTTGTACCATATCTTCCAAGGTCTGAATAGTACGTTCGGCTTGTCCGTCGGTCTGCGGATGAAATGCCGTGCTAAGCTTCACTTGAGTGCCTAGACCTTCTTGGAAGGACTTCATGAACTTGGCTGTAAGCTGTGCTCCTCTGTCTGTGATAATAGATAATGGAATACCATGAAGTCGCACAATTTCTTTGAGATATAACTTCGCATAGTCTTCTGCTGAGTACGTGGTTCTAACTGGAAGAAAATGGGATGTTTCCGTCAATCTATCCACGATCACCCATATAGAATCATACTTGCCACGGGAACGAGGTAACCCCACAATAAAATCCATGTTTATCACTTCCCATTTCCAAGTAGGATTTCCATTACTTGCAATAAGCCTCCTGGCTTCTTATGTTCGATCTTTACTTGTTGACAATTTGGACATTGTGGTACAAATTCCGCTATTTCTCTCTTCATGACATCCCACCAATAAATCATCTTGAGATCATGATACATTTTGGTTGCGCCTGGGTGAATGGAATACCGAGAACAATGTGCTTCTTCTAGAATTCATCGGCGCAATTCTGCCACATTCGGCACACATAGCCTGCTCCGGTATCTATGAATTACATCCGTAGAAACTTCAAATGGAGACTTCTCTTTGTCATGAGGCGTGTCTCTGTAATGGCACAATTTAGGATCTTCATACTGGTGCTCTTTCACTTCCATGTTCAAGGACGAAACTGTGGGATCATTAATACCAATCCCTGCACTACCCGAATCAATCACACGCACTCCAAGATATGCTAATTGGTGGAGCTCATGAGCCATCTCTTTCTTTTCTGGAGGGACTTCACATAAACTGCCCATTGATCGGCGGCTAAGCGCATCACCTACTACATTCGCTTTTTTGGGGTGGTACAAAATATTCACATCATAATATTTCAGTAATTCTAAGCACCGCCTTTACAGTAGATTTAACTCCTTCTGTTTTAATATATATTGAAGACTCTTCTGATCTGTGTAAATATCAACATGCACACCAGACAAGTAATGTCTCCACATTTTCAAGGCATGAATGACCGCAGGAAACTCGAGATCATGAGTTGGATAGTTCTTTTCATGTTTCCGCAGCTGCCTTGAAGCATATGCAATAACTCTACCGTGCTGCATTAATACACATCCTAATCCAACACCGGAAGCGTCACAATACACCACATAGCCATCTGACCCTTCTGGAAGTGTTAAGACCGAAGCTGAGGTCAATCTGTCCTTCAACTCCTGGAAGCTGCGCTCACAGGCATCATTCTATTGAAATTTAGCTGACTTCTAGGTTAGCTTCGCCAGTGGGGCTGAAATAGATGAAATGCCCTCGACTAATCTTCTTTAATAACCTGCCAACCCAGAAAACTACGAACTTCTGTAGGCGTCGTAGTCCTTGGCCAAGTCTTCACAGCTTCAATTTTCTGAGTGTCGACTCGAATGCCATCATCTGAAATAACATGGCCCAGAAATGTTTCTGAATTTTGCCAAAACTCGCACTTTGAAAATTTTGCATACAATTCTCGGGCTCGAAAAATGCCAAGAACAATTCGTAAATGATCTGCATGTTCTGATTCCGTGCGAGAATACACTAGAATATCATCGATGTATACTATCAGGAATAAATCCAAGAGTGGCCTGAATACATTATTCATCAAATTCATAAACATGGTCGAAGCATTAGATAATCCAAACGACATCACCCGGAACTCATAGTGGCCATATCTCATTCTGAAGGCCGTTTTGGGAATATTCTCTTCTCTAACTATCAGTTGATGATAACCCGATCTCAAGTCTATTTTTCAAAACCACTTGGCACCCTGTAGCTGATCAAATAAATCATCAATCCTCAGAAGAGGATATTTGTTCTTTATCGTCACCTTGTTCAATTTCCTATAATCGATGCACATTTGTAGGGATCTGTCTTTCTTTCTCACGAACAAGACTGGGGCTCCCTACGGTGATGAACTGGGTCTAATAAACCATTTTCAAGCAAATCTTTCAACTGTGCCTTTAGCTCTTTCAATTCGGCCGGAGCCATTCGATACGGAGGAATAGAAATAGGCTTGGTGTCCGGCAACACCAAGCCTATTTAGCGAAGTCAATCTCTTTTTCTGGGGGAAGACCTGGAAGTTCATCTGGGAATACATCCGGAAATTCATTTAGTACCGGAACAGATTGTAGCCGCTTGTTTATTGATATGGCGCGGAACACACCATAAACAAGACTCTGCTAGACATGGCTCGTAGACACTTCCTAGGACTGAACTGCTGTGATACCACCTTTGTCATGACCCAACTAGGGACCGCGACGGGTACCCGGGGCTAGCCTGTTATATCCCGTATTTCGCACATTTGGATATTTCAAGGTGGTCGTGGTAGGTTAATGCAAGACTATGTTCCAACATTATTTTAATATACAAGTTGTTTATTAGTATAGAAATATTGAGAAAGGTTAAGGGTAAAAAGGAAAATTCACAAAATGGCCCATGGTAATATTGCGGAAGGCTAGGGGCAAAATGGGAATTTCACAAAATATTCGGGAAGGTTCTTGGAGGGGCCATGTTGGCCTTGTGGCACATGCCATATATTATTAAATGGGGGCTAATTATAAATATATATGGACTAAGCTTACCTTGCAAGACAAGTTGGCATATTTGATTATTTTTTTAAGAAACTTCAAGAAAAATAGAGAAGGGACATGTGTCCACTCTTCTATTTGTTGGGAGTAATTATAAATATGGACAAGGCATACATAGCAAGACATGTAACTTGGAAAGAAAAAAAAAAGAGAAATATAGTAGGTTCGGCCATGGCTCAAAAAATTGAGGCCAAGGAAATTGATCAAGAAAAATCATTTCTTCTAGCTTTTCTACTAAATGGAAGGCCCTTATTGACATGGAGTAGTTGTTGGAACAAGCAAAGCATTCATTTGGGCAATTCATAAGCTTAGCCGAATGAAGGAGTTAAGTGAAGAAGGTATGTATTCAATCTCCCTTCCCATGTTTTATGGATGATTTGTGAGTGTTGAAGTATGTGGAAATGGATTAAATTCATGAAATATGTATATGTATGGTGTTGGCCGAATAAGAGGGGTGTTGGTAAGATGTGACGAATTAATTTTATTTAGTAGTTTGATTGTTGTGTTGTGGATTCCTTAATGTAAAGTGAAGGTTTGGAAGCTTGAAATGAACTTGAAATCGTTTGTGCATTATTGACGAAGTTAATGTGACGTTAGTGTGGTTTCTTATAGTTGTAAGAATAAATTTGATAATGTATGGGTTGTAAATATAATTCATGAATTTGGAAATGAGACATTTGTTGGGAGATTGTAAGTTGGGTCGTTGTGATTGAATTTGAAAGAAGGAAATAGGTTGTTATTGTTCTTGTTGAATTTGGAAAGGTGAGAGCCTTATATACGCGTAGCCACCTGATCAGTTGGTATAATATGATATCGTCCCGGACATGGGCTATATGGGTAAATGGATCGGGCTGCACGTTCCGCAGCAATATATGTATATGGATCGGGCTGCACGTTCCGCAGCAATATAATATAGTATATGTATATATGGATCGGGCTGCACGTTCCGCAACACTAAGCATGCATGTTATCGGCCTAAAACGCCCTCAGATGTGCAGGTTACTCATTTACCCCATGATATGCTCTATGTTCCCACTCTGTAATTATTCATAAGTACATTTCTTACTATGTTACTATTCATGCCTTACATACTCAGTACATTGCTCGTACTGACATCCTTTCTCGTGGAAGCTGCGTTTCATGCCGCGCAGGTACACCCAGATGAGTAGAAGCCATTATAGAAGATGTTCCAGCGAAGTTGGCAAGCTCCATTTGGCCCTGGAGTGTTGCCGAGTCAGAGTACTATGCTATTATGTCTTAGTTGTAGTTAGACACTTTGCAGACAGAGGCGTGAGTGTAGTATGTCAGTCTTGAATGCGGCTTCACCAGCCGATGTGTCTTTATATTTTATGCTACAGATCCCACATGACCACAGATTTTGTTTGAATTGAGTACAAAGAAAAGAAAAATACTGAAAGCTTTACTATGTCTTCCACTTCTTATTGATGTAAGAGTTTAAAAAGGTTAAGTAGATAATAAGAGTCAGCGGGTTCTGTTACGCCCCGTGTTTTCGTACAATTGGAAATCGAGAAATAATTATGACTCGGGTGTTAGAAGGACATAAATTTAATTTTTGTGAATATGACTATGTTGGTTGTGAAATCTTTAATGCTAAGACCTCGGGGAAGGCCGAGGATAAAATTGGAATTTCGGAAATTAGTTTCGGGAATTACAAATCGGGACTTTTCAAGAAGTGGGCCCAAGAAATAAAAAAATTACAATTGAAGCCCAAGAAGGAGAAGGGGCCGGCCAAGCCCATTTTTAAAAGGGTCATGTGCTATGCACATGACCCCAAATGGATATATACTAGGAAGTCTTAGCAATTCAAGAACAAAAATCAAAGAACTCACAAAAAAAAAGGGGTTTCGGCCGAAGTGCAAAAGGAAAAGAAGAGAAAAATTCCAAGCTTGTGTGGTGATTCAAAAATCTTGGTTTCTACACAATTGTGAAGTACTCAAGGCCCTCTTCAACGGGGTATAATTAGTTTGGCATGAGGACGACGTTTTCGACAAGTCGGGTTTTCAAAGAAAGGTAAGAATTTTGCCCCTTGATTGATATATAATTGATATGAATATGTTAAGGATTGGGAGTAGATGGGAATCCCATAGTTTTGATGCAAATAGGAAGTCGTGGGTGTGTGTGTGTAGTGTGTATTAGCCGTGAGTTATGGAAGAAAGAAATGGGTTGAATTGATCTTGTTTAAGTTGGCATAATGTGTTGTTGTGACCCTTATGTCGTAAATGATTGATTGGTGAACGAAATTGGCGTTGAAAAATGATTTTGGATACTATCGGAAAGTGTATATCCTTGGTATATTTATGCGTATCAATGTATATTTTGGGTGCTAGAGACTTTAGTTATGACTTTATAATGATATTGATGAATTCGGAATGAAACGACGTTAGTTAGAATGTTCGTCGTGAAATTTTGATATTTTGAAGAACTATGGAAACTAATTGATTTTGGTGCAATTTCGTGTATGTCTTAGGTTGTAATTGGAATGTGTTTGACTAATGTTGTATAGGTAAATTAATACAATTATGTGGATATAGAATTGGAGTTTTGAAAGTTTGAATGGAAGTTGCCAACTTAGATAACAAAGTAGAACTCTAAAGCTAGAATGGTGTGATTGTTGTTTATATTGTTTTGGTTGATGTGTGGGCTGTTGTGGTTGGTTAATTTGAGCCGAGCTACGCCTCGGGGATGTTAGATTTATAGGGGAAATGCTGCCGAAATTTCGGTAGGCAAAAATTGGAGTTAAAGGCATTTTTAAGCCTAAGAATCTCAATTGGTAACTTTGACCATTTGCAGATTTTTGACGAAACGGGACTGGACTTTTGGAAGAGCATACGACGTCTGTGAGGTATGTAAAGCTTCCCACTCCTTCATTTGGCATATCTTAGTGTGTCAGTCGGATATGAGACCTTCCGGCGCATTTCTGCTCCTCGAAACCCGATCCACAGAAACGTTACTATTCATTCAATTCAATTGAGGCCTAAAGGCTCCATTTTGGCTAGAATGCCACTATTCGTCGGAAACCTATCGAAATGTGGTCGGGTAACCTAGAAATGATTATGTATGACCCTTGGCATATAACTGCTCGTAAAAATATGTTCGTCACCTCACTTCGACTCGAGGTGGGTCCGCTACCCCAAAATGCCCGATTTGCCCCTCGGGCCATCTTTGAGAATAAAGTTGAAAGTACCACTTCTGATCTTTGGGACATCCTCCTATGGGGTATGTTTGGACAATTCGATGCGCTAATCTATGTTTTGAACTATATGGACCATTTTGGAAACGTTTTGCAAAATGAAACCTTATGTCGGCTAAGTATTCGACTATTTTGTATTCTAATATGACTTATGAATTTACCTTGTTTTGAAACATTATTTTGAAATACGATTTGCATTTGTTTGCTCACGACTCCGCTCGTGCCTTATTATGACTTCGTTCACCGGTTCCCGGGCCGGTTTTGATTCGTGCGCCTAATGACAAATTCGGCCGTATGCTGTGTTACGGTTCCCAAGGCTTCGCCATAGGGCCGGGTTCCGTTTGGAGTTATGCTGTGATATGGCTCGTGATGCGATACGCTCACCTATGATTATGCTTGTGTTCGGGGATGTACGGAGATTTGAAACCTTCTGGTGTTATGCTGTGTGTGGCGCCAGCGTCGGAGTGGCGACCACGTTCTTAAGCGTTTGCATGATTTTGTTTGCATAAAATACATGTATATGATTTCGATACAGATTTTGACATACCAGTTGTACCCCACTTTGACATTTGATTTGCTTTCGGTTTTGATCCATAATTCTGTACTCCGTGCTTTACATACTCAGTACATATTTCGTACTGACCCCCTTTCTTCGGGGGCTGCGTTTTATGTCCGCAGGTGCAGATATCGGTGATCCTCCGCAGTAGGCTTCACTTCTTGCTATTCCGGAGTACTCTTATTTGATCCGGAGTCCACTTTTGGTACAGACTCTTTTGCTTTGTATATATATTCGGTATATTTGACTATTTGGGTACGGCGGGGCCCTGTCTCGCCATATGTTTTTGTTTTGAGTTCGTAGAGGCCTGTAGTCATATATGTGGGGCGAGGGTCCTATGTGTGTTTGTCTGATTCCGTTTTCTGGTCTTAAGGCGGTCTGTTTGTTATGCTGGCCCCAAATGGCCCTTATGCTTATATTTGCACTTTTGACCGGCGATGTCCATTCAGCCGCTCAGTTTGTATTTGATATGATATTTTGATTTGGCACGACCGCTTAAGACGTATTTTGATATAAATTATGTTCGGCATGATTTTGAAAAATTACGAAATAAGTTTGGATTTGCAAATGAATGTCCGATTTGATCTGGGTACCCAGGTAGGGTGCCAGTCGCGGCCCACGGGGCTGGGTTGTGACAAAAGTGGTATCAGAGCAGTTTGTCCTCGGAATGTCTACAGGCCGTGTCTCGTAGAGTCTTGTTTATCGATGTGTTGTACACCACATCTATAAACGGGAAGCTACAGGGCATTTAGGATGTCACTTTCTTTGGAATCTTAGATCGTGCGATAGAGCTGTGCTATTAGGATGATTTTGACCTGACTCGCCTTTGTGTTTGCAGTGATGCCTCCGAAGAAGGCAATGGCGGCCCAGAAGGGCAAGGCGAGGATTGGAGAGACTAGCCGGGCACAGCGAGCTACCCGGGCTCGTGTCTATGATTTGCCTGAGGATGTGCCTCATTCTGAGGGGTCTGCTACACCCCCACTAGTACAGCCTGGAGCAGGACCTTCAGCAGCTCCAGAGGTCCATGTACCCGCACCTGAGACTCCAGCTCCTCAGCCAGGGGCGGGGGATAGGACCCTGAGGGAGGCTGTACAGCTGTTGACTACACTGGTAGCAGGACAGGCTCGCAGGCGCGGGCGGAGGGACGACGATGATGATGACAGGCGGGACAGCCTGAGAGTTCGGGAGTTTTTCCTATGTGGCCCTCCAGAGTTCTTCGGGTCTAAGCCCGACGAGGACCCCCACGACTTCATTCGGGGGATGCGACGCTCACTGGACTTGGTCAGGGCTTCAGAGACCGAGTCAGTTGAGCTGGCTTCCCACAGGCTTCGAGATGTGGCTACCCACTGGTACGAGACTTGGGAGCTATCTAGAGGAGAGGGTGCCCCTCCAGCCACTTGGGATCAGTTTGTGACAGCATTCACCCGCCACTTTTTGCCACCAGAGTTACGGCGGGCACGGGCTGATCGATTCTTACGTCTGCAGCAGAGGGGTCGGAGTGTTCGCGAGTATAACCTTGAGTTTGATTCTCTGGCCCGATATGCACCGGCCGTGGTAGCAGATATGTCCGATCGGATGCACAGATATGTTATGGGATTGGACCGGTATTTGGTTGATAGTTGTATGGCAGTGTCATTGCAGGCAGACATGGACATTGCCCGGCTTCAGGCCTATGCGATGGGTATGGAGGACCGTCGCAGATCTGATCCGGCTGGCAGAGATCGAGATAGGAGGCCGCCCAAGAGGGCTAGGTCCGCAGGTTATGCTGGAGATTCTCGAGGCGGACAGCCTCAGCAGTAGCCGTCAGACAGGCATTTTCCTCCCTCCGGCCGGGGTACTCAGTCAAGCAGCCGGAGATTCGATAGTACAGGACCGTCTGGGGCCGGTCAGAGCTCCAGAGTGGCAGGTTCACAGGTACCCAGGGGTCCCAGCCAGGCCAGACCACCCAGACCCCGTTGTCCTCATTGCGGGAAGTCTCATCCCGGGGAGTGTTACCGAGCGACTGGAGCTTGATTTTCGTGTGGTGGTCAGGGCCACTTTATGAGAGATTGTCCATTGGCTAGCGGTTCTGGTAGTGCTGCTCAGCAGACAGGGTCAGCCGCCGGTTCTTCTTCTGCTCCATCAGTTGCACGCCCTGGAGGGCGAGGTATTTCAGCACCGGCAGGACGCGGTCGAAGCCGCGGTGGCACTTCAGGTTCTAGCGGTCCCTCGAACCGCATATATGCTTTGGCCAGCCGCCAGGATCAGGAGGCTTCGCCAAACGTCGTCACAGGTACATTGCTGGTTTTCTCCAGATCTGTATATGCATTGATTGACCCTGGTTCTACTTTATCGTATATTTCCCCGCTCGTTGCTAGTAAGATTGGGATAGTGTCTGAGCCTATAGAACCGTTTGAGGTAGCTACGCCAGTTGGGGATTTTATTATAGCGAGACAGATTTATAAGGATTTTTCTGTGACCATTTATGATCGTAGCACTAAGGCTGACTTGATAGAGTTAGACATGCTGGAGTTTGACGTCATTATGGGCATGGACTGGTTGTCTTCCTGTTATGCTAATGTCGACTGCCAGAAAAAGGTAGTCCGTTTTCAGTTTCCAGGGGAACCAGTCATAGAGTGGTTCGGATCTACAGCATCGCCGAGGGGTAAGTTTATTTCATACCTCAAGGCTAAGAAGATGCTCCAGAAGGGTTATATCTATCATTTGGTTCGTGTGCACGATACTGCCGCGGAGGTACCTACCCTTCAGTCCGTTCCGGTCGTCAGTGAGTTTCCAGATGTTTTTCCTGACGAGCTTCCTGGCCTTCCGCCTGAGCGGGAGATTGATTTTTCTATTGAGTTGATGCCAGATACGCAGCCTATATCTATTCCTCCGTAAAGGATGGCACCAGCCGAGTTGAAGGAGTTGAAGGAGCAGCTGAAAGATTTGCTGGATAAGGGTTTTATCAGGCCCAGCACATCACCCTGGGGGGCGCCGGTATTGTTTGTCAGGAAGAAAGATGGGTCATTGCGGATGTGTATCGACTACCGGCAGCTGAATAAGGTGACCATTAAGAATAAATATCCCCTCCCCCGGATTGATGATTTGTTTGACCAGCTGCAGGGTGGTAGACATTTTTCAAAGATAGATCTGCGTTCTGGTTATCATCAGGTGCGAGTACGGGAGTCAGATATCCCGAAGACTGCTTTCAGGACTCGGTACGGGCATTATGAGTTCAGAGTTATGTCTTTCGGGCTGACTAATGCTCCAGCAGTATTTATGGATCTGATGAACCGGGTATTTCGGCCTTTTCTGGATATGTTTGTTATTGTGTTTATTGATGATATCTTGATTTACTCGCGATCAGCCGAGGAGCATTCAGATCATTTGAGGACGGTACTTGGCATTCTCCGTCAGCAAAAGTTATATGCTAAATTCTCTAAATGCGAGTTCTGGTTGACTTCTGTGGCATTCTTGGGCCATATTGTCGGCGCAGATGGTATTCGGGTCGACACGCAGAAGATTGAGGCTGTGCAGAATTGGCCTAGGCCTACTACACCGACAGAGGTGCGCAGTTTTCTGGGATTGGCTGGGTATTACCGCAGGTTCGTGGAGGATTTCTCTTCTATTTCAGCACCACTGACGAGGCTTACCCAGAAAGCAGCAAAATTCCAGTGGTCGGATGCCTGCGAGCGCAGCTTTCAGATGCTGAAGGAGAGATTGATTACAGCACCAGTTCTGGCCCTTCCAGAGGGATCTGACGGGTATGTTGTCTATTGTGACGCCTCTGGTATTGGGATAGGATGTGTATTGATGCAGCACGGTCGAGTCATAGCCTATGCTTCCCGGCAGCTTAGACCGCACGAGAAGGACTATCCCACTCATGATCTTGAGTTGGCCGCGGTGATTCATGCTTTGAAGATTTGGCGGCATTATTTATATGGGGTCCATGTTGATATCTATACGGACCATAAGAGTCTCCAGTATATTTTTAGGCAGAAGGAACTGAATTTGCGGCAGCGGAGATGGCTTGAGTTACTAAAGGACTACGACGTTGATATTCTGTACCACCCAGGGAAAGCCAACGTGGTAGCTGATGCGCTTAGCCGCAAGTCCGTGGGCAGTCTGGCTGATGTTCCATCTGATAAGAGGGATTTGGTTCGCGATATTCATCAGCTGGCCAGCCTCGGAGTTCGTTTGGTGGATTCTGGAGATTCTGGGATTTCTGTTCGTCCAGTTGCTGAGTCATCTATTATTCAGGAGGTAAAGCAGCGCCAGTTTGAGGATCCTCTTTTGATTCAGTACAGAGATGTGGCCCTTAATAAAGCAAAGACTCAGTTTGAAATCTCGCCTGAAGGAGTATTATTGTGTGACGGCAGATTCTGTGTACCGGACGTTGCGGGCTTACGGCGACAGATTATGGGCGAGGCCCATAATGCACGGTATTCTGTTCATCCTAGTTCCATTAAAATGTATCGGGACCTCAGGTGTTTGTATTGGTGGGACGGCATGAAGAAAGATATTGCTGAGTTTGTTAGTCAGTGCCCGAACTGCCAGCAAGTTAAGATCGAGCATCAGAAGCCCGGTGGATTATTACAGGAGATGGAAATTCCAGCCTGGAAATGGGAGATGATTAATATGGATTTTTTTGTTGGATTACCGCGCACTCCACGCAGGTACGACTCTATCTGGGTTGTTGTTGACAGGCTGACGAAATCAGCCCATTTCCTTCCGGTTCGGACTACTTATTCGGCTGAGGACTATGCCAGATTGTATATTAGAGAGATAGTCAGACTTCACGGAGTCCCTATATCTATTATTACTGACCGAGGTACCCAGTTTACAGCAAATTTCTGGAGGTCATTTCAGGAGGGATTAGGGACTCAGGTGAGTCTCAGTACAGCCTTTCACCCCCAGTCCGACGGGCAGGCCGAGCGCACTATTCAGACGCTCGAAGATATGTTGCGGGCCTGCGTTATTGATTTCAGGGGCAGCTGGGATGATCATTTGCCGCTTATTGAGTTTGCCTATAATAACAGTTATCACTCCAGCATCCAGATGGCTCCGTACGAGGCCCTTTATGGCAGGAGATGCAGGTCTCCTATTGGCTGGTTTGACGTGGGCGAGACTAAGTTGATTGGCCCAGACGTGATCCAGGAGGCTGTAGATAAGGTAAAGCTTATTCGAGAACGATTATTGGCTGCTCAGAGTCGACAGAAAGCTTATGCAGATAGACGACGTCGACCGTTAGAGTTCCGGATTGGCGACTGGGTATTCCTGAAGGTGTCGCCCATGAAGGGTGTCATGAGATTCGGTAGAAAGGGTAAGTTGAGCCCCCGGTACATTGGGCCGTATCAGATCGTGCGAAAGATAGGCGAGGTCGCCTATGAGCTAGACTTACCATCCGACATGGAGGCCGTACAACCGGTGTTTCATGTGTCTATGTTGCGGAAATGCATTGGTGATCCTGCCAGGATATTCCCAGTTGACGACATTCAGGTGACGGAGCAGCTATCTTATGACGACCAGCCAATATCTATTCTGGATCGTCAGGTGAGGAGATTGCGCACTAAAGAGGTGCCTTCGGTCAAGGTTCTGTGGCGCAATAACAATCGGGAAGAGATGACTTGGGAGGCGGAGGACGAGATGAAGAAGAGATTCCCCCATTTATTCCCTACGCCTCCTGTAATCTAGATTCTCGTATTTGTTGTATTAATGAACGGATGGACCATATGTGCTATATATAAGAATGGTTTTCCCGTTATGCTTGTGAGCCTTCATAAGATTTGTTTAACATTCGGGGACGAATGTTCTTAAGGGGGGGAGAATGTTAGGCCCCGTGTTTTCGTACAATTGGAAATCGAGAAATAATTATGACTCGGGTGTTAGAAGGACATAAATTTAATTTTTGTGAATATGACTATGTTGGTTGTGAAATCTTTAATGCTAAGACCTCGGGGAAGGCCGAGGATAAAATTGGAATTTCGGAAATTAGTTTCGGGAATTACAAATCGGGACTTTTCAAGAAGTGGGCCCAAGAAATAAAAAAATTACAATTGAAGCCCAAGAAAGAGAAGGGGCCGGCCAAGCCCATTTTTAAAAGGGTCATGTGCTATGCACATGACCCCAAATGGATATATACTAGGAAGTCTTAGCAATTCAAGAACAAAAATCAAAGAACTCACAAAAAAAAAAGGGGTTTCGGCCGAAGTGCAAAGGGAAAAGAAGAGAAAAATTCCAAGCTTGTGTGGTGATTCAAAAATCTTGGTTTCTACACAATTGTGAAGTACTCAAGGCCCTCTTCAACGGGGTATAATTAGTTTGGCACGAGGACGACGTTTTCGACAAGTCGGGTTTTCAAAGAAAGGTAAGAATTTTGCCCCTTGATTGATATATAATTGATATGAATATGTTAAGGATTGGGAGTAGATGGGAATCCCATAGTTTTGATGCAAATAGGAAGTCGTGGGTGTGTGTGTGTAGTGTGTATTAGCCGTGAGTTATGGAAGAAAGAAATGGGTTGAATTGATCTTGTTTAAGTTGGCATAATGTGTTGTTGTGACCCTTATGTCGTAAATGATTGATTGGTGAACGAAATTGGCGTTGAAAAATGATTTTGGATACTATCGGAAAGTGTATATCCTTGGTATCTTTATGCGTATCAATGTATATTTTGGGTGCTAGAGACTTTAGATATGACTTTATAATGATATTGATGAATTCAGAATGAAACGACGTTAGTTAGAATGTTCGTCGTGAAATTTTGATATTTTGAAGAACTATGGAAACTAATTGATTTTGGTGCAATTTCGTGTATGTCTTAGGTTGTAATTGGAATGTGTTTGACTAATATTGTATAGGTAAATTAATACAATTATGTGGATATAGAATTGGAGTTTTGAAAGTTTGAATGGAAGTTGCCAACTTAGATAACAAAGTAGAACTCTAAAGCTAGAATGGTGTGATTGTTGTTTATATTGTTTTGGTTGATGTGTGGGCTGTTGTGGTTGGTTAATTTGAGCCGAGCTACGCCTCGGGGATGTTAGATTTATAGGGGAAATGCTGCCGAAATTTCGGTAGGCAAAAATTGGAGTTAAAGGCATTTTTAAGCCTAAGAATCTCAATTGGTAACTTTGACCATTTGCAGATTTTTGACGAAACGGGACTGGACTTTTGGAAGAGCATACGACGTCTGTGAGGTATGTAAAGCTTCCCACTCCTTCATTTGGCATATCTTAGTGTGTCAGTCGGATATGAGACCTTCCGGCGCATTTCTGCTCCTCGAAACCCGATCCACAGAAACGTTACTATTCATTCAATTCAATTGAGGCCTAAAGGCTCCATTTTGGCTAGAATGCCATTATTCGTCCGAAACCTATCGAAATGTGGTCGGGTAACCTAGAAATGATTATGTATGACCCTTGGCATATAACTGCTCGTAAAAATATGTTCGTCACCTCACTTCGACTCGAGGTGGGTCCGCTACCCCAAAATGCCCGATTTGCCCCTCGGGCCATCTTTGAGAATAAAGTTGAAAGTACCACTTCTGATCTTTGGGACATCCTCCTATGGGGTATGTTTGGACAATTCGATGCGCTAATCTATGTTTTGAACTATATGGACCATTTTGGAAACGTTTTGCAAAATGAAACCTTATGTCGGCTAAGTATTCGACTATTTTGTATTCTAATATGACTTATGAATTTACCTTGTTTTGAAACATTATTTTGAAATACGATTTGCATTTGTTTGCTCACGACTCCGCTCGTGCCTTATTATGACTTCGTTCACCGGTTCCCGGGCCGGTTTTGATTCGTGCGCCTAATGACAAATTCGGTCGTATGCTGTGTTACGGTTCCCAAGGCTTCGCCATAGGGCCGGGTTCCGTTTGGAGTTATGCTGTGATATGGCTCGTGATGCGATACGCTCACCTATGATTATGCTTGTGTTCGGGGATGTACGGAGATTTGAAACCTTCTGGTGTTATGCTGTGTGTGGCGCCAGCGTCGGAGTGGCGACCACGTTCTTAAGCGTTTGCATGATTTTGTTTGCATAAAATACAAGTATATGATTTCGATACAGATTTTGACATACCAGTTGTACCCCACTTTGACATTTGATTTGCTTTCGGTTTTGATCCATAATTCTGTACTCCGTGCTTTACATACTCAGTACATATTTCGTACTGACCCCCTTTCTTCAGGGGCTGCGTTTTATGTCCGCAGGTGCAGATATCGGTGATCCTCCGCAGTAGGCTTCACTTCTTGCTATTCCGGAGTACTCTTATTTGATCCGGAGTCCACTTTTGGTACAGACTCTTTTGCTTTGTATATATATTCGGTATATTTGACTATTTGGGTACGGCGGGGCCCTGTCTCGCCATATGTTTTTGTTTTGAGTTCGTAGAGGCCTGTAGTCATATATGTGGGGCGAGGGTCCTATGTGTGTTTGTCTGATTCCGTTTTCTGGTCTTAAGGCGGTCTGTTTGTTATGCTGGCCCCAAATGGCCCTTATGCTTATATTTGCACTTTTGACCGGCGATGTCCATTCCGCCGCTCAGTTTGTATTTGATATGATATTTTGATTTGGCACGACCGCTTAAGACGTATTTTGATATAAATTATGTTCGGCATGATTTTGAAAAATTACGAAATAAGTTTGGATTTGCAAATGAATGTGCGATTCGGTCTGGGTACCCAGGTAGGGTGCCAGTCGCGGCCCACGGGGCTGGGTCGTGACAGGTTCGCTCGGCTCCGAATATGGGGTCGGGTGCCCATCACACCCTAGTAAGATCAGGGTGTGATAAAGTGGTATCAGAGCAGGTCGTCCTAGGGGTTGTCTGCAAAGTCGTGTCCAGTAGAGTCCTGTTTATGGGTGTGAAGCCGTCCACATTTATAAACAGGGGGATGCGGGGCATCTAGGAATTGTTGAACTTCTTTCTGTGTTAGATCGTGCGATAGAGCCAAGTCATAGGAAAATGTAAATTCCTTACGTAAGCCTTATATACGACGGAAGAAAGTGAATGGAGATATGGAGAGACACAAGGGTAAGCATTGATATTTTGTTCTGTTACCTGGAACTGGAAGCTCTGATGGCTGGAATGTGTCATATAGCCGTATGTTCTGTGAGGCATTATCGATATTTGCTGCGTACAGACTTTGAACAGTAAGAATGGTAAAGGGGATCCTGCCAGAATAGTTAGGTACGCCTAACAAGAGGAAGCGTGGGAAAGAAATATTGTAAATAGACAATAAGTAAGATACGTTATTTCAGAAGGGTTATGGATTTGGCCTAACATGAAAAATGATTGTGAGAAAGACAAGTAGCAGTCTGAAGGAGTAAGATAGATGACATTGGAGGTTTAGTAGGAGCAAGGCCCGTTGGAGGATTCAGGGAAAGTTGACGATTAGTTTTGCTGTAGATTATTATGTAAGGATGGTGAGTGGGAATCTGAACAGATTGATACCTGAGTGCTTACAAGTAACGGCGACGAAGGCATATTCGTTACCATCAGGAATCTGGGACGAAGGGTAGTTACACCCATAAGTGAAAGGTGAATATCGAGGATCGAAAAGGGTAGAATAGTAATTGTAAAGGGAAGGACGTGTTACGAAAATGTCTTGTGATTTGTAAGACCTCGAATCGCTCCAGATCATGTAATAAAGGTCATGCGAGGAAGTGGACGCGATTATATCAGCAATAATGCATCGGATACCATCAAAGTTTCGAGGTTAAGCGTGCTAAGGTGGGAGCAATTTTAGGATGGGTGACCCCCTGGGAAGTACGCAAGAAATTCTATATATCCAGACATAAGAGACAAATGAGAAGTTAGAGTAACCTAAGGGAAACTAGAGTATACGGGATGGCTGGAAACCTTAAGAGGTCGCGTAAGACGAGGTAGGCTAGACTGGAGAAGAGACAGAAAGTGCGTCACAGCTCTGGAAATTTGGATAGGCTTGAATAGTGTTTGGAAGTATTCTGTGGGCTAGTTGATAATAAATAAATAAATATATATGAATGTGTAGGATATCCCATATATGATTGTATCGGTGGACATGTGAGTTCCAGCAACCGGCACTACGGTAAGGAAGCCATTGATCAAGCAAGGGTACCGAAGTTAGAGGGACGGCAAAAATGAATTGTACTAGTGTTACGAGGCAAGCTGCTATTATTTTTACTACAGGTTAAGATTGGAAAGTTTTAATACAGCGATATTTGGAAAAGGAAGAGAGTGAGTAGATGGAAAACGAAGAGATCAAAGTGTCGGAAGAAGGTGAAAGGTAAGAAACCTTAATGAGTGAAGCTCCCGAGAGAAACTACCGGCAAGGCACGAGACTATTTGGGTACGAACTCAAAGTAGGCATGTGAAAAGGGATAGAGTGTGGTAAAAGGAAACAGGAGAAGAGTGTATGAGGTGCGAGAATCGATTTCGATAAGTGGGGCTAAAGGAATAGTGACTAGGATAGGGGGATGTGAAGTAAAAGAAAGAATGCTTAGGCTTGCGATGATGTTGAGGTGAGAGATCTATAAAAGAATAAATGTGTAGCTATATTGATATAGTTAAAGGTTAGTTGAACAAGGATAGGGAGAGTGAAAGTTGTAAGGATTCTGTGCTAAGAACAAAAGTAGCGGGACGCCTGAGAAATATGGACGCACAGCTACAACACAAACACGTAGTTAAAGAAGAATTACGAGCAAGTGAGCTAAAAAAGTGAAAGGACAAATAGTGGATGGAAGGGTATGGAAATGTGGAAAAAATGATGACATAGACAGAAAGTAAAAGAAAAACTTAGGATAAGAAGTTTTCGATATGTTAGGCACAGAGCTAGAAAGAGAGATGAGGAATAAGGTATAAACGAAGACTTCAAAGAAGGACTGTTGGCATATAAGGAGCCCCTTAAAGGGGGGGAGACCATATTATATTAGGCCAAAAAGGGATCACAATATTTTCAAGTACCAGAAAAGGAAACCCATGACGTGGGATGAGGACTCGTGTAAAGACCCAGGAGTTCAAGTATAAGGAGAATAGGGTGAAACATAAGGGGCATAAAGGAAAGGATCACTATAAGAGGGACCCTCCCCGAAGTGTTACAAGACCTCATAAGATTAGTTGAACATTCGAGGACGAATGTTCTAAAGGGGGGGAGGATGTTATATCCCGTATTTTGCACATTCGGATATTTCAAGGTGGTCATGGTAGGTTAAGGGCAAGACTATGTTCCAACATTATTTTAATATACAAGTTGTTTATTAGTATAGAAATATTGAGAAAGGTTAAGGGTAAAAAGGAAAATTCACAAAATGGCCCATGGTAATATTGCGGAAGGCTAGGGGCAAAATGGGAATTTCACAAAATATTCGGGAAGGTTCTTGGAGGGGCCATGTTGGCCGTGTGGCACATGCCTTATTTTATTAAATGGGGGCTAATTATAAATATATATGGACTAAGCTTACCTAGCAAGAAAAGTTGGCATATTTGATTATTTTTTTAAGAAACTTCAAGAAATATAGAGAAGGGACATGTGTCCACTCTTCTATTTGTTGGGAGAAATTATAAATATTGACAAGGCTTACATAGCAAGACATGTAACTTGGAAAGACAAAAAAAAAGAGAAATATAGTAGGTTCGGCCATGGCTCAAAAAATTGAGGCCATGGAAATTGATCAAGAAAAATCATTTCTTCTAGCTTTTCTACTAAATGGAAGGCCCTTATTGACATGGAGTAGTTGTTGGAACAAGCAAAGCATTCTTTTGGGCAATTCATAAGCTTAGCCGAATGAAGGAGTTAAGTGAAGAAGGTATGTATTCAATCTCCCTTCCCATGTTTTATGGATGATTTGTGAGTGTTGAAGTATGTGGAAATGGATGAAATTCATGAAATATGTATATGTATGGTGTTGGCCGAATAAGACGGGTGTTGGTAAGATGTGATGAATTAATTTTATTTAGTAGTTTGATTGTTGTGTTGTGGATTCCATAATGTAAAGTGAAGGTTTGGTAGCTTGAAATGAACTTGAAATCGTTTGTGCATTATTGACGAAGTTAATGTGACGTTAGTGTGGTTTCTTATAGTTGTAAGAATAAATTTGATAATGTATGGGTTGTAAATATAATTCATGAATTTGGAAATGAGACATGTGTTAGGAGATTGTAAGTTGGGTCGTTGTGATTGAATTTGAAAGAACGAAATAGGTTGTTATTGTTCTTGTTGAATTTGGAAGGTGTCGGGTGAAGTAGTGTGTTGATTTAATCGTTTTGAGTGTTATGTGAATTGAATTGAATATAAATGAAATGTCGTTAAATTGTATGACAATGGTTGTTAATGTTAGAATGCATCTTGAATTGATTGTTGATGTTGTTGGTATGATTGATGATATTGTTGTTGATACTTTGGCCGAGTTGAATTCTCGGATTGTTGATTGATGATTTGGGCCGAGTTACATTCTCGGGGATGGTGTATGTACAGGGGAGATGCTGCCGAAATTTCGGCAGATCATAAGTGAATTTACTTGAAAGATTAAGACAAGTATATGGTGATGAATCTAATGATTGCGTCAATCTTCTTGAATGTAGACTAGCGATGGCGAGCTTGGACAATTAAGCGTAGCTAATAGGACGTGGAACAGGTATGTTAAGGCTCGTCCCCTTTCTTTCAAAGGCATGATTCCTACGTTATGAAATTTATAAATGTTTCCATATCTTCTTTGTCTTCAAAAGTTAGAAGTCTATGGTCCTAAGGCAATGATTGTGTTCCCGGTAACCCGTCAATGTTTTCCAAAATGTCCGTATCTTTTCAAAACAAAGGTTTATGGTATTGTAAGCTTTTATGACAAAAATGATGGATATGTTTTACAATGACATTGATGATGTCGAGCATGAGAATATTTCTATGATGACTATGATAAGAATGATTTCATGTTCGAAAGGTACTTGATGTGATTATTGCTTTAATTTTCCAAAAATAGCTTCTGAAATGTTCGTAGAAGGTTCTGTACTTCAAACGCTCATAACTTTCTTGTACTAAATTGGATTGACCTGAACTTGTTTCTGAGCCTTCAAGTGTCGATTTATATACGTACCCATCGAGTCTTGGAAATTTGTTCTATGTGCATATGTATATGAAGTGACGCCTCATGAGACTTATGATCTTATTCCATGTTCTCTTAACGCTGTTAGTCGTTGCCAGTCTCATCTTATAATAATTGTTCCTTCAAGGTGAGACAGAGTCAGGATGATCATTCCATAATATATTCGGAGGTTATCGACCTTACGTCACTCCGATAGATAGTTGACTTTTTTGGGCTCTCCTGCATGCTGTTATATGATATATGTATATGTATATGTATATGGGGTAAGGGGAAAGGTGAGAGCATTATATACGCGTAGCCACCTGATCAGTTGGTATAATATGATATCGTCCCGGACGCGGGATATATAGGTAAATGGATCGGGCTGCACGTTCCGCAGCAATATATGTATATGGATCGGGCTGCACGTTCCGCAGCAATATAATATAGTATATGTATATATGGATCGGGGTGCACGTTCCGCAGCACTAAGCATGCATGGTATCCGCCTAAAAGGGCCTCAGATGTACAGGTTACTCATTTACCCCATGATATGCTATATGTTCCCACTCTGTAATTATTCATAAGTACATTTCTTACTATGTTACTATTCATGCCTTACATACTCAGTACATTGCTCGTACTGACGTCCCTTCTCGTGGACGCTGGGTTTCATGCCGCGCAGGTACACCCAGATGAGTAGAAGCCATTATAGAAGATGTTCCAGCGAGTACTATGCTATGATATCTTGGTTGAAGTTAGAGACTTTGCAGACAGAGTCGTGGGTGTAGTATGTCAGTCTTGAAAGCGGCTTCACCAGCCGATGTGTCTTTATATTTTATGTTACAGATCCCACATGGCCACAGATTTTGTTTGAATTGAGTACAAAGAAAAGAAAAATTCTGATAGCTTTACTATGTCTTCCACTTCTTATTGATGTAAGAGTTTAAAGAGGTTAAGTATGTCATAAGAGTCAGCGTGTTCGCTCGGCTCCGAATATGGGGTCGGGTGCCCGTCACACTCTAGTAAGATCGGGGTGTGACATAACCACCGAGCACCACTCGTCCTACTACTCATCTTTACTCATTTAATGCTTTTTTATCACATTTATACTCAAATTGAAGGAAAATCATATTTCATATAGAAACATAAATACTTTTATATACATATACCTCTCGGCCATCAAAATAATATATATATATATATATATATATATATATATATATATATATATATATATATATATATATATATAATAACATCTCGTGAGACCATCTAACTCACACTGCGTATCTACGGGCCTCTACTGGAGTGCTAAACATAAGGATGGGACAAGACCCCGTCATGCCCAAAATACATATACATGTGTATACACAAAAGGATCATCATTAGCACCTCCAAACAATCGAGTGCTCTCAATCAGCTACTGGCTTCTACGAATCAGGATCAAGCTCACCTCCCTGTCTACCTGTGGGCATGAACACAGTGTCCAAAGAAAACAGACGTCAGTACGAACATTGTACTGAGTATGAGAGGCACAAACAATGAAAAAAGGCAATGATATAAAAGAAATATCAATATGGAGCATCTGTATCTGACTGTCAAGTACAAGGGAAATAATACATGCTGGCTTACTCATAATCATCATCATGTCATGAATGCCTAAAGGTATAAACTGCCCGCCCATATAGGTACGGTGTAATAATGTATAAGCTGCCCGTCCATATCGGATCAGTGTGATAATCATAATATTAGCTTGCGTCCAGGCCTCCCGCGTCCGGGGTATCATCTCATGCCTCCCACTAGTGGTGTCTGCCCATGTCGTCTGGCCATGGTGTATAGCTGCTCGCCTTAGCGGTGACTGCTCGGCCATATAGGAGCGGTGTTATATAATTATCATACATGCTTATCATAATATACTTATCATAATGTGTTTATCATAGTACATGCATAGGGCTCAAGAACGACTACACTTTATCGGGGTGACGTAAGCTCATGATCCTCAGATTTCATTATGGAGCATTCTTTGACATTCTGCCTCACCTTAAAGGAACTAACATATAAGGTGAGTGTGAGCAATAAACAAAATCATTATCATTATAGGGCTCATAACAAGTCTCTTATCTTATATAACTATTCATAGACATAGGCTTTTAGTTTTCTGGAATATAGAAACTCATTAAGAGGAAAGAGAGTCATGCTATAGGATTCATGCCATTAGAAAGAAAGGACTAGCCTCACATACCTTTGATGTTTAACCAAGCTATCACTTGCTTGTTCTCCTTCGATATCACATTTCTACCTTCAACCGAGAATTCACATTAGCATTAGTTAGTCGACTATAAGAACGCGTTACTATTAATAGATAAAATTGGATAGCACTTCCTTTGTTTATACTACTTTCCCCACATTCTATATCAACTCTCGAACGTTCATAACAACATTCTCAATATGATAGACAACACTCATCATTCATTTACAATATGCGTATTTCACAATTTGTCTTCAATTTCTCCATAATCATGGCCATGGTTCATTGTTTCATTTTCTCACATAGGATACGTATTCCATGCTCTAAATGTCATTCATAACATTTTCATGATCACAAATTATCAATGATCATGGCTCAATTCAAACCTTTACTCAACAAAACTACTATTCACACTTTCATGACCCATTTCTTACATCCTTCTATAATCCAAGTGTTTTAACTCTTCCATACCCTAAATAACATGTAAATGCCATAAAACTTAGCTTAGATGTTGTAGGAACAAGCCTTGAGTAGTATTACGCTTCTTGCACCAAAACCCTAGTTTGCTTCTCTTGAAATTTCTTAACTTGGATGAACTTTGTTGAGTTTCATACACTTGATTCACTTGGATTCTTTATATTGATCTTTGATTTCCTTTGTTTTCTTGTAGATGAAGAGAGGAGAATATTCTAGAGGTTTCTAGAGAGAAGTATCGTGGAAACGAAAGGAATTAATGAGCTTTGGTCTTCTCTTTAATGACTTAAAATCTGATCCGTAATGAATAGTAGTTGAAGTGCACAGTGGTCGAAAACCTAGTTTACGGTCCGTATTCTGTGGACGTATTAAAGCATAACAGAACCAGAATGTCAGGCTGAGGACATGGTGGTTTACGACTCAGTTTACGGGCCGTATTTCAGTTTACGGTCCGTATTTCAAGTCGTATTTGACCATTTAAGTCTTTGGCAGAAAGTTGAAATTTTTGTAGGTTGAAATACGACATGGCAGTTTACGGCCCGTAAACTACTTTACGGTCCGTATTTCACTTTACGATCGACTGGGCCAAAGTGCAATTCTTCAACTTTCACGTCTTCAGAACCTATAATTAATCATTGTGGAGCATAACCTATCTCCTATTCCCATTGCCTTTGAAATCATGCTTAGAGTAGTCAAACGGCATTCCCTTCTTATTAACACATCGTATACTCGTATTCTTCTTTAGTCTATTCACTGTACGAGGTTGGAAATTTCCGAGGTGTAACAACTTCCCATTTCTAGAGAGCTTTTCATGATGAGTTAGGTACCGTAGTGGACCTTAGTAAATCTTTCCACCCCTAGACTGATGGATAGTCCGAGCGGACCATTCAAGTGCTTGAGGATATGTTGAGGGCTTGCATTATAGAATTTGATGGCCATTGAGATTAGTTTTTTCCATTGGCAGAGTTTGCGTATAACAATAGTTATCACTCGAGTATCGACATGGCACCTTTTGAGGCTTTGTCTAGTAGGAGATGTAGATCTCCAGTTAGTTTGTTTGATGTATTTGAGGTTCGACCCTGGGGTACGGATCTATTGAGAGAGTCTCTTGAGAAGGTGAGGGTCATTCAGGCCCAGCTTTTGGCAGCTCCGAGTCGACAGAAGATGTATGCAGGCTGGGAGGTTCGAGATTTAGATTTTGAAGTTTGTGACCGGGTTCTATTGAAGATTTTGCCCATGAAGGGTGTTATGATGTTTTGGAAGAGAGAAAAGTTGAGTCTAAGGTATATTGAACTATTTGAGATTCTTGACCGTGTGGGCGATATTGCTTATGAGTTGGCCTTTCCGCCAAGCTTGGCGGGAGTTTATCCAGTTTTCCATGTGTTTATGCTAACGAAGTACCATGCCGATGGTACCTATATTTTTCATTGGGACTAGATATTGCTTGATGATAATTTTACTTATGAGGAGGAGCCTATTACGATTTTGGATAGGCAGGTTCGAAAGTTGAGGTCTAAGAAGATTTCTCCTGTGAAGGTGCAATTGAAGCATTGTCTTGTTGATGAGGCCACTTAGGAGACTGAGTTTGATATGTATAGCCAATATCCTCAGTTGTGTGCCAATTCAGATACTTCTCCATTCCTTTACCTTCGTCACCTAAGGACGAGCGATTGCTTAATTGGTATCTGATGTACTGACCCTCTTGGTCATTGTAGTTTTTTCAGTACTTTTTGACCTTTTCCCGAGCTTTTTAGCTCACTTTTGACCTGAGGGAACTGTTGACACATTTTTCGAGGTATTTAGATAAGATTCGGGCGGCTTTTTGGGAAATTTGGGCTTTAAACGAAAAAGAGCTCAAAGTTGACTTTTAGGTATACAAACCTTTTCGAGAATCCGTCGATTCCAAAAGGTCTGGATGGTCATTAAGAACTTGTGTGCTTATTTGGTTCAGTTCCCAATGCACTTGGGGGCATTTTGGGACTTGGGTTGGGAAGTTGGATTGAGGTATCGGGGGTTGGCTCGGTCAACAGGACCTCCGTTAGGAATTTCGAGGCCACGGGTACGTTCGTAGCGTGTTTCTATGTATGGCTGCATATATAGTATGGCAGCAAATGGCCTAGGGTGATAGTCGGAATTTGTGGTTTAGATTGAGATTTTGGGAATTCTGATGTCTGGGGCCCGCTATAGCGGCACCAGAATCGCAGCAGCGGTACCGCTATAGCGATTGCCAGGCTGCAGAAGCGGCTAAGTGCTTTCGTGGCTGACCGTCACAGCGGTCTGAGTGTTCTTCGAGGCGGGACCGCCGCAGCAGTCCCGCTGTGGCGGAAGTGATATCGGGCAGGTTAGTTCATTAAATGAGTATTAAAAGACCTACGTCCCTCATTCTTTATTACTTTGACTTGGAAGTTATTGAGAGCTTATCAAGTTGATTCTTGGGAGAAACTCTTGGTGGTAAGTTCTTCTATTTCCTTTGCTATTTCATTGTCCTTAATCACCTTAGGATTCCATTATCATGATAGTTCCCCAAGGGTTGGTGATTAAAAGAGGGTTCCATGAGTTTTTCATTCTAGGCTTTTAAACCTTGATTTATTGATTGAGTTAGCTTATTTAAGAATGGGATTGATGACTAGAACCTATGATTTCATGATTCTTCCGAAATAGTGGCTCATTTATGGGATTAGAAGTTAGGGTTTATACCTAAATTTTGGGAGTTTTGCTAGGATCCGAATTTAAGTAAATTGTTGGTTCTCCTAGCTTGAAATTGATGGGAAATTGATCACCTAGAGTGTTAATTTCATGTTGCAACCTTCAGATTCCTAGTTTCCCCTTTCAAGTTCATAAACCTCATTCCACAGGTTGGGGATTTGGGTCTTGAATAGAAGTAGGTTTTGATAGATGTTCTTCTTAATTCTAATTTCCTGATTTGAATATGCTTAGACTTTCATTAGCTCGAGGTTCGATGGAAAGGAAAGGCTAAGGTGCGATTTTTGAAGACTTTGTAGTTCGACCTTCCAGGTAGGTTACAGTTTACCCTATGGTGAGACGATACTATCGGAGAATGCATGTAAGCCTTCGGGCATGAAATTGGGTTGGATATTGCCTTAGGTTGGGCCCTATTGTGTGATTTGGGGCTAGCCACCCCATTTTGTTGCGACTTATATTGTTTTATTGTTGTTGGCTCGATACCACGTGGAAATAGTAGAAATTGGTGACTAGTGATGTATCTTGACGATAATATTATAGCACCTTACTTGTTGTCGTTTGAGACGAGGATAATGATTCTATTATGGCATATTATGTAGCCTTTTATGGATGTTGTTGGTATGCCCATGTGTGGTTGTTTTGATATTGATTTGATTATTGACATTGAACTCATACATTGCATGGATTCTCATCCTTCATGATATATTGTTGATACATTGATGATAGATAAGGAAACACTGTTATGAGCTAGGCTGTCACGACCGGACTAGGGGCCGCGACGGGCACCCGGTGCTAGCCCACCCGGGCACCCCTTAGCGTACCTTTACACTTACATCTAGGTAAGCCACATATTTTAAACATACATTTCTATTCATCAATCATACTAGTCCCATTGGACAACAATACCTTTATATCATCATTGACATCTATGACCATATCAATGTACATAAGCCGACGAGGCTAACAAAATGAAATCCAAAATATAGGCCGTCAAGGCCAATCATATCTAACCATATACACATGTCTACGAGCCTCTAAGGAGAGTATGTCATAACATATAGGCGGGACAGGACCCTACTATGCCCATAATTATGTACACAAAAGAATAAGTACCCAAAACCTATAGCTCCGAACGAAATAGTGCTCCCCTATGTAGTCCCTGAGAATGTAGCTAAGGATCAAGTCTGTCTCCTTGGGCACCTGCGGGCATGACGTAGCGTCCACAAACAAAAAGGATGTCAGTACGAAGAATGTACTGAGTATGTAAAGCATGATAAATATCAATGTAGAAGCATAATAAGCAACATAAGAAATAGCATAAGATGGGAGATAGTAGCATCGTCGTCATAAGCACTTACTTGCTTGACATAGGAACTTTCCACTACTAGCGCGTATTCGTGTACATACATCTATATCCGTATCCATATTCATTTATATTGCGTCCATAATCATATTCATATACATAGTCTTATTCGTATTCGTATTCGTATCATGTTCGTATTCATACTCATATCTATGTCATATACATAACCATATCATATACACAACATTTACATAGCATTCCCGACCACGAAGGTTCGGTGTTTCATACATACTTGGCCAACCAAGGCTCAAGGTTACACATACCTGGCCCTAACAAGGCTTCAGGGTTATCTGTTACACCTGGGAAAATTCCCCGTTAACGTACAGTGAATAAGATAGCGAAGGGCGCGACGTATACGATGATTTGATAAGTAAGAGATGGCATTTGATGATTCCAATTGAGATCCAAAGGCATTTAACAGAAAGGAAGAAGTTTGTCAAAGAAAGTAAAGGATATATTATGTGTCGGGTAAGAGTTATGGACGACGAGTTAATGATGGCATAATGATGTCTTAGAGACAAGTGATGACGTCCCTTAGATTGTTATTGAGGTGTTAAACAAGTGTCAAGAAGGTTCCATAAGGATTGGATATCAAACGAGTCGACCAGAACGAAATCGGAATAGCTGGGCACTATACGGCCCAACATACGGACCGTATAAATTACACTGGCCGTATAATTATCCAAGAGGAGAATCATATTCTGGACCAAACATACGGCCCGTATAAAATGTACGGATCGTATGTTGGTCCGTATATTTTTGTCGGGACAGGTTTCAATTTAATATAAGGACCTCTCTCCTTCATTTTATTTCATTTCACTTCACTCCTCTACACTTCAAGAAAACTCTAGAACTCTCTCTAATATGAATCCACAAGAAATAAAGGGAAACCCATGATCAACTACATCAAAACCACAAAATCAAGCATATAAAACCTAATAAAAGTTCATCCACACCAAGAAAACTCAAGGGAAGTGAGTTAGGGTTTTGGTGCAAGAAGAGAAGATTCACTCAAGTGTTGTTAATCCATCATCTAAGGTGATTTTTATGATCATTCTTGGTTGTTTAAGGTGTTGAAAGTTAAAAACACATGGATTGTAGAAAGACATAGAAAATGGGTCGTGAATGTGTGAATAGTGACATTGTTGGGTGAGAGATTTGGATTGAATTATGAATATTGGTATGTTGTGATTGTAAATATGTTATGAATGAAATTCATATCATGGAATAAGTATTAGATATGAGAAAACACGATAGTGAGCTATAACCACAATTATGGAGAAATTGAAGGGGAATTGTGAAATGCGGATAATGTAGAGGAATGATGATTGTTGTCTATTTATATTGTGAGTGTTGTTATGAATGTTGGAAGTTGATATAGAAATGGAAAAGTTGTGTAAACAAAGTAAATTCTGCCCAATTTTCCTTAGCTTCAATAAGCACGTTCTTATAATCGCTTAGCTAATGTTAATGCGAATTCTTTTGAAGGTAAAGACGTGAGCATTAAAGGAGGACGGACAAGCAATAGAGTAGTTAAACACCAAAGGTATGTGAGGCTAGTCCTTTATTTCTAAGGCAGGAATCTTATGGCATGAATTTCCTCCTTCTTCATGAGTTTCCTATATTCATGAAAACTAAGAGTCCTTGTTCATGAATAACCATTTGAAATAAGAGATACACTATGAGTACGACAACGATGATGATAAGTTTGAGTCTAAAGAATCAAGAGTCCATGATATGATGATCCTATAAAGCTAATGATGCTATATATAACCCATGGATGTCGTTATTGTATACACTCACCTTATATGCTAATCCCTTCAAGGTGAGGCAGAATGTCAATGAATGCTCCATAATGAAATTGGGGGATAACGACCTTACGTCACCCAGATAAAGTATAGCTATCCTTGAGCTATTATGCATGCATTATGGTAATAGTATGATAGGCCTATGATATGCATATGATGATGATATTACACCGTGCCTATATGGCCGGGCAGACAATGCTTAGGTGTCACGACCCGTCTAGGGGCCGTGACGAGTACCCGATACTTGTACCGAGCACCCCTTGTCTATCGTTTTACCTTTACCTCTTAGCAAGCCATGTAAACAGAGCCATTTTTTTGTTTTTGAACATTAACATTAGCGGCGTCATTCTGAACATAGACTAATAAACTTCGTTATCACTTATACATCAACATTAACATGCTAAAACACCATATATCTAACTGTACTTAACTGACTGTACATAACTGTCTACGAGCCTCTAGACGTAGTACACTTATACATAAAAAGGGCTGAGTACTGCCGTGCCCGAATATATATACACAAAATAGTACCAAGGAAGTGAGGCTCCGGAATAACTGGAGCACTGTCAGCACTGCTGGTAGAGCTTCTAAGTATCAAATCCGCCTGTCTGCTGACCTGCGCGGCATGAAACGCAGCGTCCACAAGAAGGGACGTCAGTACGAATAGTGTACCGAGTATGTAAGGCATGAATAGTAATATACAAAAAATATGAATCATGTATAATGACATAAGAGAGTTACAACACATGTCTTGGGATAGAAACATAACCTATATATATATATACCCTTGGCAGGTGCTATGCGTACTTAGCTTTCCTTTAAGAATCTTTCCTTGTTCATATACATATACATATAAAATAGGACATCTCATATTGCCGAGGCGTCGGCAGCTGATCCATTTAACCATAAATATACACATCCCGCGTCCGGGACGATATCATATCACGTAATGCCAACTGATCAGGTGGATATGCTTTCATAACGCTCTGCCCTTACCTCCATTTCCCCCGTATACATATGCATATATCAACGTCTATAGCTCTCTAGCTCTTTTATCATATACATATACGTGTGTCATGTAGGTACATCAGCGTCTATAGCGCTCTGGTGCTTTTATCATATACATATACGTGTGTCATGTAGGTACATCAGCGTCTATAGCGCTCTAGCTCTTTCGTCATGTGCATATTTTAAAAATATATATGCATATCCTACATACATTTACATGTCTTATATGCATTTACGTATCCTATAAACATATATCTCATATGCACGCAGGAGAGCCCAAAGAAGCATCATGTAGCCATCGGAGTGACGTAAAGTCGGTAACCTCCGGTTACATTACAGAATACTCGTGATCGCTTTGTCTCACCTTGAAGGAACGAGTATTTTAAGGTGAGACTATCAACGGGGAATAATATTAAAGTAAACGTAGAATGAAATCGGGGCATCATAGATGACAGTTCATAGACTTTGAAATCTTTTAGAAAATAAAGTCATAGCTAGGAAATATAAATAATATTCAAAAATTAGTTTATCATTTTCATGTTTACATAAGATACTTAGCTTAGTCATCTTAGTCATAGAGTCGTTCCGGTAGTACGTATCATAGGCATATTCTCTTATCTAACATCATTGTTATCATTATCGTCATGGAAGTGCCCTCGTTAGAGGAGTCATAGTATTTATCATTTGGTAACGAAATCGGGATCAAAGGTTCCCTTTGGATTCACTTCAAGTAAGTCAAGCAAGACTGTAAGGAAAAATCTGAGAGTAGCGGGCCCACCTCGGGCCGGATGGGGTGACGTATATGATTTACATATATTACGTGTCATGTCATTACTTGTGAGGGTCCTAGGGTAATCGGGTCCCACTTATGCAAGTTCTAGGGGTTTAAGAGGTCTTTCCATCATTTGCACACTTTCTAGTTCAATTCTATTGAACAAAAAGTGGAAAACTTTAGGTGCGGATTCCGGGGAACTGAGTTGTCCCCGAGGCTCGTACCCAACTTATTTCAACTAAGACATGCCATAGAAAGAAGGGTGAAGCCTTACATACCTCTTTCCGCTTCTTTTGCTATTCCGAATTCACGTTGCAATCTCGTCAAAATCTGCAAATTGGTCACATTTACCCAAACTTTCATTAGGGTACTTAGAGTTAGAATCTTAAGGAACCACTTGGCTACCGAAATTTCGGCAGCACTTCCTCTGTAAATATACCATCCTCAACATTCAACATAGCCAAATTCTCATCAATCACAATCCGGGAATTCAAACCCGGCCAAACCTTTAACATAATTCAACAATCACACTAAAAATTCACATATTCCATTCAAGGTGCATTCCAACACTTCAATTAACATTCTACCTCCTTCAATACTCTCCAATTCCAATGAAACAACAATAACCTTATAATACATATATTCCAACAACATCATAGTAATACCATTACATGTCTTCCATACAAAAACATTATTTTCAATTTACACAAACTTGCAATTGCCAATAATTCACCAAACTTATCAAGTCTTTATTTGCGATATAACATCTACAACACAACGATTAAGATATTAATTACAACTCGCTCATTATTCTTTCACAACTCACCAATATACACGACTATACATCAAGTATACACGGCCACATATACCATGCACACTCACACGGCTCCAACATGTATACACCACTACAATCTCTCCAAACTCAATCAACTTCCATTTTCCACATATCATTCACAACAATAACAACTAAACACTAATTAAAATAATTGAAGCATGACTCCTACACACATATATATATACACGCCCATATACTATATTTCTCTCCTTCATGAATTTCATCCATTTTAGCATACTACAACACATATAAACCATATATAACACATAAAACAAGATCAAAACTCACCTTTCTTCTTCAACTTCTCACTTGACTACAACTTGACAACTTGTATGATTTTGAATTTTTCTTGCTCCAACAACAACTCCACCTTGTTAATCACCCTTTACTTGGTAGAAAATGATTTTTGGAGAATTTTTGCAAATTTTTCTTGTGAAAATTGCTCTTGGCCGAAATGGCCTTAAGTTTTTCTCCTCTCTCTCTTGTTCTTGCTTTTCTTGAAATTTATAGAACATTATGTGGAATAAGATGACTTAGTCATCTTATTTATTGACCAAATTTTATTTAATATGGGCTTGGGCCATAACCATGGCCGGTTGGGCCTCACAAATTTTGGGCCTTATTATTTTTTTTGATTTTTTTGGGCCAACTCGGTTTGGTCCCGAGTTGGGCCTAGCCCACTGACCTTTCGACCTTAAAACGTTCATATCTCCTTGTACCGAAGTCACCTGGGCACCCACGACCTATGGTTGGAAAGCTAATTCAATTATCTACAACTTATATATCTTGATACTTTTCCAAATTCCAAACTTATAATACCGTTTGTGCCCCTTGAAGTCAGATCACCCGAAAACGTTTTCTTAAAAATATTCGTTTGGAGGACTTCCACTTTGATTTGGCCCAAGGGTCCTTCTTGAGTTGTGTTTAACTTCTCATATGTGATTTATATGAATTTTTAGATGTCCCAAAAAAATCTCGATGTGTGGGTCCCACCTCAGCAATTAATCTGACGTTAAAAAATACGGGATATAACATAAGGCAGGCAGACACCGCTAAGGCGGGCAGACATACACACCACTATAGTGGGCAGCTTATGCCTCGGACGCGGGAGGCCTTGACGCAGGCTTACACACCGTACCTATATGGATGAGAAGCTTATACATTATCACACCGTACCTATATGGACAGGCAACTTATACATTATTGCATACACGAGATGATGATTATTATGAGTAAGTCAGCATGTGCTATTTCTTCTATAAGTTACAATCATATACAGTTGCTCCTTATTGATGTGATGTTCCATCATCGGAGTACATGTGTACAGTGCATATGCATTGCATTCACACTTCATACATTATTGCATTGCATTGTACCAAGGCTTCTATTGTGATATTCGTGTGATGTATTTGTGATATATGCATTCGGATTGAATGTACTGAGACTTGGCACATTTGGGTTTAGATGCTACACCATAGCTGATGATGAGTACTTAGTTACTGGCTCGTGATTGACTTATACCTTGTTGATTTACCTGCTTATCTCACTTTATTGCCTTGATACATGTTAGTTAATCTTAGTCGGGGTATGATACCTACCAGTACTTGTTGTTTGTACTGACCTTCACTTGCTGCATTATTTTATGAATGCAGAGTTCCAGGTGGGATCGACCTATACTCCTCGTGGCTGATAGTAGTTCGAGGGTTTCTTTTTAGAGTTTTACAAGGTGAGCACGAGGACGTTTGCCGCCTTGAAAATTCTTCTTTTATTTATGTCTTGCTTGAGACATATTGAGACTATTGATGTATTATTATTACTTCCTGACTTATAGATTCTAGTTAGATGCTCTTGTATGACTAGACTAGATTCTGGGGTGTATTTCCTTACTTTCGCATTTTTCTTATAGCATTATCGCAAGTCTTATGTATTTCTATCTCTTCCGCTTATTTACTTATAATTTATATTTTTAATATTGTTGGGATAAGAGTTCGCTTACCGAGGTAGAAAAGGAAGGTGCCCGCGCTACTTAGCTAAATTGGGTCGTGACACATTAACAATCATAAAACAAAGTTCAGGTACCTTCAAGTTATGACATGAACAAAAAATTTAAAAAAATGCAGAAGTAAACTCACTTATATAAATAAAACTAAAGTATTTACAACACCCTTCGTATAAACTGACTCTTTTTCCTATGACCTGGTCTAGACTAGTATAAGAGCAGCTAATTTGGAGATAATGTACAATAAATATAAAGGATTGAACCTCCATCTAGGACTTACATGATGGAGGTCTTCAAGATAGGCACAGCACATCTCCCGGAAATTCCAAATCAACCAATAACCTGCACAACTCTACACCTTGAGAGGGATGTAGCAAGAGTAGTACCAGTGCAACACTAGTACTGGTAAACATCATAGGCCGATAATGGTTAGAATAACATAACGGTAATAAAATCCATAAATAATCATGGTATGAAATCTTAAGTCAATTCATGAATATAACTTTCCACTCATCTTCCATTAGCGCTCTTTTAGTAATCCATTTCCTTAAGTTTTATCATTCTTCAAGTTCTAACTCATCTAGTATACTAATTAGGTACCCATGCTCAAAATACCATAACATTACGACTACTATTGTATTCGTAATTTGTTTTAAGAAAAACTCTCTCGTCATTTTAATATTCATCACTCGCTCAAGTCTAGAAAGCTATATGCACCCATATTAAGTTCATCTAGCATCACACTTACCCAATCCAAGATCACAGCCTATGGTTATAGCAATAAGCCCAATTGTGCCATGTTTGAGAATAATCATCCAAGATCCAAGTATAACTACAGTATCCAGTCCTCATTTAATAACATGCGAGGATGCCAATACGATCCATATCAATACAAAGACAGTACAACGAAACTCCACACATAAGCAAGATAACCAAATTGGAATAGAAATGCATGCCGAATGTATGCAAAAAAAAATGCTCGTACATATGTACTTCGACGATGGAACATCACATCATCAGCAGCACAACTCACGGGGGACCCGCGAAGTCCATGCACCACTGACTCCGCACATAGCCTAGAGATGACTTAATATCCAACATGTCTCAAAAGATAAGTGTTTCCATATCAGTCACTCCGCACATATCCCAGAGATGACTCAATATATAATATGTCTCGGAAGAATACCAGTCACTCTGCACACAACCCAGAGACAACTTGTATCAATATGTCTCAATGCATCTGTATCTCCTTTTCATTTCCCATCATCAGTACCATGTCAAGGCAACATCTCTATATCATGAAAATGAGTATGAATACAATGCAAGTGTAATATCAAATAACCAAATCAATCCCGAGCAATGCCATACATGGGCACACAAGTAATATCATCAATAAGGCTACGCAATAAGCCACAACAGATTCACTATCCTTATCTCAATATCAACAGACCATATACCACAATATCATAATCAGGGTATATAACTAATCACCAATATCCAATATTTTAATGTGGCGATGAGCCAACAAGTACATAGAACAAATAGGACAACAACGCAATGGGGTGGCTAGCCCCTAAATCATACAACAAGGCCCAAGCTAAGGCAATGTCTATCCCAAACTTTATACCCCAAAGGCTTACATACATTCTCTGAAAGTATCATCTAAACATATGCTTCGCTAATCGAAGTCTCACCATAAGGTAATCATCAATCTACAACTATACCAGTGATACACAATAACCACCTTTTGTGATCTGTTATCTATCTAAGGTATCCATCCCAATCTCCGAATCCTATACATGCATTCTCTGCTTTATCTAGCACGCATATGTGAAAGTCTAACCGGATTCTACCAAGAGAGGGAAGCTGTAACCTACCTCGAGGCCAAGCGGATTCCACAAACATCCCATTGATCTTCAATTTCATATTCCCGAATCGAAATCCGCAACGGAGGGCCTTGGAATGTCAAGAGACCCCAAAAGGCAAGAATTAATACTCGTAGAGAGTTATAAAAGTTTGTGGATTTGGCAAGGAAGGATTGGAAATAAATACTCAACTATCTTATCTAAGCATTTATTGCTAAGTAATCACTATTCCATAGGAAAACCATATATAATGCTACTCACTTAGAGTTACTAGCTCATTTAAATCACTAATTGTAACCCTTTCCTTAGAATCTCGAATTCAAGAATTAAGGCTAAAACCCATTTACAAAGTAGAGAAAATAATAGAAATTTAGGTTGGTTAACCTATCTAGACTAAGAGTATGAAGATCTTTCCAAGAATGTTCATAAACTAAGTGTAGGAATCCATTTTATCCACATAGACTTTCATATTATGCATTTTCCATTTTTATTAGGTTTTAGAAGTTGAACCTTAAGGACAACTCAACAATGGCAAGAGAAAGAAATTAGTAGAGTTAGGAAGCTTACCTTCTCCATGAAGACTTGAGTTTTGTCTTCAAAATGGCCCTAGAGGCGGCTGATATTTAGGGTTTTAAGAGAAATGAGCTCAAATCTCGAAATGGGGTTTTAAATAGGGTCAAAACTGCTCGTCGATCGCCACAGCGGTTAGGTTGCCATATAACGATTGCGCTTCAGCAATATCACTACCGCTGGGGCGGTCCTTTGCATTTGCATACCTCTACTAAGGTGAAGAATACTGCAACTATAACGTCAACGCTACGGTGGTCAGCCAATCACTAAAGTGGTCATCTGGGGCCCTTGATGTTTAACTTCTGATTGTACGTCAGGTCTGGTTAAGCCAGGGGATTTACCAAGTGCACGTGATGAATTGCACCAGATTACGGAGACAAGGCCGTGAATTTTCTGAGATTACGGTAACGACCAAACGGGTCATTACATCATTTCTTCATTCTTGTGGCCTTCTTCTCGGCTAGGTTTGATGCAGTTGGTGTTGACTGGGGTCTCAAATTTTCTAAGTGTCAAAGCGGTGGTATACATGATATACCACTGGCATACTTTCTAAGATGAAGAGAAAAACCCTTTGATGGGCATACCCACCGTACACACTTGCCATATACCATATACTCATTTGGCATTGGCTCTAAAACACCATACTCAAATCACATAAAAGCTTCGAGTTTTCCCCCAGAAATCCTCACCATCTCAAAGTTAAGCATTCCACTACCAATTAAGGCTAAACAAGCAAGAAAAAGTTCTTTAATATGAAATTTCAAGACCAATTATTAATATACTTAAAACAGGAATGCCACAGGAAGACTCGACTAATACAAGAGGAAGAAAATCAAGTAATTTTTCAACACGGCCAGTCATGTCAAGTGTTACAACTTCTGAAAACAGCCATAGTATAACCATGAGGAGTGTAGCACACCTTTTAGATAATAAAGCAAGTAACATTAACAGTGGAGGGGGTAGAGAGCAAAATAGCACAAGATTACGAGATAGGGAAGAAAGAAGGGAAAGAAACAAAGTAAGGGTCATGATCACCATACTTAGAGTCCTAGTTCCTAATTTTTTTTAGGGGAAATCATCAATTAAGAAGGGATAGAGTGTTGAGCTACCCAATCAAGTGCTCATTTTAGGTTAACAGTAAGTTGAAAAAATGCAAGAAACCATTTTCTGAACCTACTGACTACTGACCAAAGGGTCACAGATGCAGGTTTTAAGATTCAAAGTCATCTTGTGTCTATTTTAACATAAAACAATCTAAGTAATAAGTAAATTCAGCGCATTGGTTTACAAATGATTCCCAAGTTCCCAAATGCTAGTTTAGATTCAATCACAAGTCATAAAGGGTCTCAGTTAAATACAAAGATTATCCCATATAGGCTGTCACATAGAAAGCATTCCTAGGACTTGAAAATGACAGTTTGTACTCATTTTTATTCTTAGAGTTTAAGCACAAGAGCTTCACACAAATGTATGGTTAAACCGAGAATCCAATGGGTAATCAACAAGTCCACAATAAGATGAAGGGGACATAAAACTATCCTGGGTGCAAACATGACTCAAATGCAGTCAATTGAGTCACAAATGACATAAAACTCATATAAGAATAGCTACAGATCCATGGAAGTCCAAATCATAACTAGAAGAGGTTGATACCACCTATCCTAGGTCAAACAAGGGAGTGTCAAGCATATTTTAGAGTAACCAAGCAAGCAAGAGTAGGAATCACATATAGGAGAACCTCAGAAACTCGCAAACAAACTACAAGATGGGCACAAGTATGCAAGTGCTATATCTGCTTCCTTAAAGGCCACTTAGCTTCAATTTTTACATTATACTGAATTCATTTAAGATCCAACTTTTCATTGTAGCTTCAGGCAGGAAGATTTAATCAAAAGTTGAGTTTTAAAACTAGGAAGCAGGTCAAAATGACAGATAGGATGTAGGTTCTGTAAGTACAACAGATCGTCAGGTTATAAGTCCTACAAGTTTGATTCCAAAACCAACCTAAGATGTCTTAATAGTTAATTAGTTTAAACATGGCACAAGAAAGGTCAAACATTGTTTTAGTTAGAAGTTAGTTCTCCATAATGCGTAAACAATCAAAATGAAAATGTAGAGTGTAAATGTAGGTCATAACAACTGAGAATTCAAGCAGGGAAAGGCTCAGTATCTAGTCTAAAGGTTATAATCAAGGGAACAAGGTACATAATACCTAATCCTAAGTTGAATGATAATGTATCAAAGCACATATATGGTTCAGACAATGGGCAGGGAACAAGTCATGCAAGTTCCAAGACTAAGAACCCAGAGAGGGAAGGAATGAAAGACATGAATTATCATTATGCTTAGTTTCAGAATTTTAGGTCATTTTTAGTAATTTCAGAGTTCACATGGAATCATTTTCACCCTTTCAAATTCTTACATGGTTCAAAGATGACAAATACACAAAAGTAAGGAAAAACAGTTACTAAAACAAGAAAAAATCATCATTTTTTTATATAGTTTTAACAACCATTTAGTTTCAAAATAGGAGATTCATGGTTGGGGGGGGGGGGGGGGGGGGTTAGAAAACATTTGTTATAGATTTTGAAAGAAAACTAACTCCAAAAGAGTGAAACAAGTTACAGTACACATGACACAAAGCTACCAGAGATTTAAACTCCTTCTTGATTCCAATATATGTAAACAACACAACACAAGCACTACATTTCATGATTTTAAGATCTTTTTAAGCCTAAGTTGATCCTAGAGGACCAAATAGATCTAAGCAGGTAACAGACCTCAAAATCCTCAGAAACATACCCAAAAACAGATCACGTCAAAAGAAGAATAAAGCTTAAGCTATTTTTAGTACTAGCTCTTATTTTAAGATTATTTAGCCATTGTTAGAATCATCTCAAGGTGGGCTAGATTTCAATTTTTAACACTGAACATGAGAAACATAAGTTTATTTTTCAACGTTCTACACAGCTTTGAACAGTAAACATTGACTTTAACTACAACCCAGACCAATAGCCCACATTTTGCTCAAAAACCTTTTAACAAATCAAAATAATGAACCAAAGCTGTCACAGTAAGACTAGGAATGCTCAAAACCACAGAGTCATAACTAGATAATCAAAAAAATTGAAGAATGCAGGTCCAGCATCTTAAATTTAGTAACCAAGAACCAAAGTCAAAGCCTACTTAATTTTTAATTTATTTTAAACCTTAATACCTAACACTAATACTCAGAAGCCTCCTAAAGTTCATTATGCTGTTATTATAGCTCAATAACATGATAAGCTCATTGAAACATTTGCCAAACAGTCATGAACAAGTCATCAACATGTATATACCAACTATATTCATAAACAGTATCTAAAAAGAATAGCCTTCAGACAATCATTCAACAAACCAATAACTTTCTTATTATTACAAATCATCAGCATATATATACCAACTATATACATGAAACAATATCTAAAAAAAAAAGCTTTAAAATAATCATACACAAGTTAATATATATGGTAAGCTCAAAATAGGAATAGAATGAACTAAAATGGAGTGTTACCTTTTGTTGGGCAACCTACAGTCAAAGGGGAGATTGGATCAAGGCTTCAACACCAAACACCAAAAAAGACCTTAAAACAACTTCTTTTTTTTTTGGTAATCTTTTTTGAAGTAGTTGTATTCTTTGGAATGGCATCCCTTATAAGATAGTATCTAGTCCTGTTTTCTGTATACTAGTGTAGTATATATCTGAATATTCCCTTAGTGTAGTAGTATTGGTATGATTTTTATACATAGATTTTTTTTTTGAGCAAAAGAAAAATTTCGGATCCTTCAAATGGTAACAAGACCTAATATTTATATCAATTCCCAAATAGGTTTTAAGGATAAAAATTTTATATAAAAATTCCATCAAAACAAATTTTCCCACCTTAAATTCAAATTTTTCGAAAATCTCACATAGGGTAAGGGAATTTTGTAACAAAATTGTGTAGGTAGTACTATTATCCAATCAGAAATTATACACCTCACACATACAAACAAAAATCCAGCCAAATTATGCAAAATATCCAAGTCAAAATCCCTAAAATTCTAAAAATAACTGAATAGTACCCATAGGACAAATCAAATGGTAGCAAATAGTACTAAACAGATAAGAACCCTAAAAATCATACTCAAATGGGATGGTGTTTCTAGGGAATTTCCCCTAGGTCATGTTCACGTGTGGTAGGGTGTACAAGATGGCCAAGGACTCGAGGTCCCCCCCCCCCCCCCATGGCAACCCCACTACGAACATGGCCCGAGTAACACCCTAGAGTTACTAATTTTAGGAACAAAAAGTATGAATTTTAATCGAATTAAACCTGGTAATCAATAGAAAAAGAGATGAGGATAACCCCCCCCCCCCCCCAAAACAAATCAAACCCAAAACGGCCACTGAGAGGTCGTAATTGAACCGCGACGAAAACCCAAGGTCTGTTACCATTAGCCGCGAAGAAGAGAAGGGAGTTGAGTAACTGATCATAAGATAGTGCGAAGTGGAAGTTTAGTTCCATTTTTATAAACTCCCCCCCCCCCCCCCCCCCCACCAAAACTTTTTAACAAATTTAAATTAGCCCTCCCCCTAATTTAAATTAAGTAATATAAATAAGATACAAAGCTAAATAAAATAGTTAATTAGGTTGATTTAAATTTAAAACTCGTAAATTTAAAATATTAACTTCAAAACAAGCCTAATATTGGTATAGTTCCGGAGGATATTTAAGAATGTAAAAATGCGATAAAAAATAAGATGTAATTCATACGTCATCATGATTAACAATTTTCCTGAGCTAGATGGAGCGAGATACGTATCTCCTTTTGAATTATATTTATGAAAGTAACTAAGTCGTAATTTCTTACAATTGTTAATTTTTACAGAATAATAATTAAATATGAATTTTTGCTATTTTCTCGGAATTTTTAAATTTTTAAAGGTATCCTTACTCCATCTAGGACTCGGGAATTTGAAAAATAAATATACGCGTTTTGTGAGGTGAAAATTAGTTGTCAACAGTGAGAATCTTCAGTTATTTGCCACATCTTACGATCAAAACTCCGGCTTCATCAAGTGGGATTTTTGAGGTCCTCTCAAAAATTCTGTCCTGTTCAAAAACTTGCTTTAGTGAACTCTCGCGTTGAATCTTGATGAAATAAATTTTGAGGGCCCTTCAAAATTTCTACCCCAGTTTAAAGTCTTGCTTCGGCTGAGTAGTCTTATGATGAATCTTAATGAAAGAAATTTTGGGACCCTCTCAAAATTTCTACTCCAGTTTAGGGTTTTGGGTCGGCTAACTCTTGTGCTAGACTATTGTGACGAAATTTTTGAGATCCTCTCAAAAACTCTACCCTAGTTGCATATGTGTGGCAAACTCTCATGCCAACTACGAGTTCCTTTTAAAGTCCTATCTCTGTGACCTCTTAGGGGTTTTTTGGGTTATTTGATTGGTATAACCGAGCTCAAGGAGAGCCTACCTATCTTGTCGCAGTAGGAATCAGGTCGAACATAGTTCAGAAATAAATTAATTGATTTTTGATTTTTTATAATAATGTGACCGGGTGCTATATTGACTTCCTATGTATCCCACCTTGGGGAAATCAGGTCATTATGTAGTTCATGTTACAAGGAAATCATTTATATCTTCCTATCTACTACAAAAGGAAGACCAAATCTGATATGGATTTTCTACGTATCTCTGCCATAAAAGATGGTTCTTAATATAGTAATTACAACCAAAAGTGTGATTACAAATTGAAAAGCATGTATTCACGCGTAATACCGCTTGATTGCATCTGAGTTGATTGCTTTGGACCACTCTCGACTGTCCATTTCTGCCAGTATTATTGCTCCTCCGGAGAGAACCTTAGAGACCATATATGGGCCTTGCCAGTTGGGTACAAATTTTCCTTTCTACTCATCTTGTTGTGGGAACACTCGCATAAGTACCAGTTGTGCTATATGGAAAAGTCGGGGTCGGACTCGCTTGTTGAAGGCACAAGCCATTCTTTGTTGGTTCAATTGACTGTGGCATACGACAATCATCCTCTTTTCGCCGATTAAAGACAGCTGGTAGTATCAGTTTCGGACCCATTCAGCATTATCCAACTTTGTTTGTTGAATGATTTTTAGTGATGGTATCTTCACTTTTGCAGGTATGACTGCTTCGGTACGATACAAAAGCAAGTGAGTTTCTCTTGTGGAAGTATGAGCTGTTGTTCGGTATCCAAGCAATGCATAAGGCAGTTGTTCATGCCAACAATTGTAGCTGTCAGTCATTTTCCTTAATATTCTCACTACAAAAAAAAGGGTAATTTGTGGAGGTAGAAAGTTGCAATTCGTGGAGGCTTTAGCCTCTTTTAGCAACTAGCGGATTTCTAAAACCTCCAGCTTCCGCGAATTGCAACTTTTAACCTCCGCAAATTACCTTTTTTTTAGTTCCTCTTGATGTTCTTGTTGGCTGCCTCTACAACTCCGTTCATTTGTGGCTGATAGGCAGTGGAGTTCCGATGGGTTAGCAAAAAATGCTCACAAATGTCTTTCATCGAGTGACTGTTCAAATTTACTCCATTGTTCGTTATGATGGACTCTGATATACCGAATCGGCATTTGATGTTGTTTCGTACAATATTGGCTATCACATTTTCATCACTAATTTTTGTGACGTGGCTTCCACCCACTTGGTAAATTAATCTATAGCGACTAGAATGAATCGGTGCCCATTAGATGCGGCTGGTTCGATGGGTCCAATAACGTCCATACCCCAGGTGACAAATGGCCAAGGTGAGCTCATAATATTAAGTTCACTTGGTGGGACTTTGACCAGATCTGCATGGATTTTGCATTGATGGCATCGTTGCGTGAACTTGCAACAATCATTTTCCAATGTCATCATATAATAGCCTGCTTGGAGGATTTTCTTAGCTAGAACGAAACCATTCATGTGAGGCCCACAAGTTCTAGCCTGCACTTCTTCTAGTAATTTTGTGGCCTCGGTGGCATTCGCCCTGTTGACACCTAATTTTTTACCTTCCATAATTATTTTCTATCACTCAGGGTCCTTGGAAAATAAATAAAGAAAGCTACGCATGTTAAAGGGTTTAAATAAATTTTTTATAAACTGTTCAGACCAATATTTTTCTCCTCTAATTGGTGAAAGAGTTTTCATGACATCATAAATTTATTTAGAAATTAATGGGTACTTTTTATGATAGTTTATGATATACTTGTTAGACTTAATCAAAAAAGGAAACGGGTATTTTTGTTAAAAATAATAATAATCATTTATTTAATTGTTTAAATTGTCAAAAAGTCAAAATTTTGATAAGAAAGAAATAGCATTTGATGATCCTAATCGAGATTCAAAGACAATTGACGTAAGGGAAGAAGGTTGTCAAGGAAAGTAAGGGATATGTTGCGTGTCGGGTAAGAATTATGGGCGACGAGTTAATGATAGCGTAACGATGTCTTAGAGAAGAGTGATAATGTCCCTTATATTGGTATTGAGGTGTTAAACAAGTATCAAGAAGGTTCCATAAGGATTGGAGATCACACGAGTCAACGAGAACGAGTTCGGATTAACGGGGCATTATACGACCCAACATACTGGCCGTATAAATTATGCTGGCCGTATGTATAGCCGTATAAATTATACTGGCCGTATGTCTGGCCGTATAATTAGCCCAGAATATCATACCCCTCTGGACCAAGCATACGGCCAAACATACGGCCCGTATAAAATGTACGGACCGTATGTTGGTCTGTATATCTCGGTCGGGACAGATTTTAAGTGTCAAATATAAGGACCCTCTCTCATTATTTCATTTCATTTTCCACTCACCACACTTCAAGAAACCTCTGGAACTCTCTCCAGTATTCATCCACTAGGAACCAAGGGAACCATGATCAACTTCATCAAACCCACAAAATCAAGTGTAGAAAACATATCAAAGTTCATCTAAGTCAAGAAATCCCAAAGGAAGTGAGCTAGGGATTTTGTGCAAGAAGAGGATTCCCACTCAAGGCTTATTCATCCATTATCTAAGGTGAGTTTTATGATCCTTCTTGGTTGTTTAAGGTGTTGATATTAAAAATACATGGATTGTAGAAAGATATAGAAAGTGGGTCATAAATGTGGGAATAGAGACATTGTTGAGTGAATGTTTGGATTGAATTATAAAAATTGGTATGTTGTGGTTGTAAGTATGTTGTGAATTACATTTAGACCATGTAATAAGTATTATATATGAGAAAACGCAATAGTGACTATAACCACTATTATGGAGAAATTAAAGAGGAATTGTGAAATGCGGATAATGTAGATGAATGATGATTGTTGTTTGTGACATTGTGAATGTTGTTATCAATGTTTGGGAGTTGATATGGAATATGAGGAAAATTGTATAAACAAAGGAAGTGCTGCCCAATTTTCTTTAGCTTTAGTAAGTACGTTTAAGTAATCGATTAGCTAATGTTCATGCGACTTCTCTTGAAGGTAGAAATGTGGGCATTGAAGGAGAAAAAGCAAGCGATAGATTAGTTAGACGGAAAAGGTATGTGAGGCTAGTCCTTTCTTTCTATGGCATGAATCCTATGGCATGATCCTTCCTTCTTTTCCATGAATCCTCTACATCCCGGAAAGCTAAGAGTCTATGTTTATGAATAGCCATAAGAGATAAGAGATATATATTATGAGTCCAATAATAATGATGATGATGAGCTTAAGTCTAAAGATTCTAGAGTTCATGATATGATGTTCCTATATAGTTAATGATGTTGTTTATTGTATACACTCACCTGAGTTTAAGTGATTATGTTTCCAAATGAGAAAATGACTTTCTTATGATATGAATATGATAAGTAAGGGAATGAGTGGTGCTCGGTGGTTAGCCCCGGGTACCCGTCACGGCCCCTAGTCGAGTCGTGACAAAAATGGTAACAAAGCAGTTCAGTCCTAGGAAGTGTCTATGAGCCACGTCTAGTAGAGTCTTGTTTATGGTGTGTTGCGTGCCATACTAATAAACAGGAGGCTACCGGGCATTTAGGAAAAATGACCATCTTTCATCTTAAGAGATCGTGCGATAGAGCCGTGTTATAAGATTTTCTCCTCCCTAATAGTGTGCTATGATTTCAGAAATGCCGCCAAAGGGAAAAGCTACAGCCGCCCAAAAGGGCAAGACTACGTTGAAAAGGCGGGCAGAAAGAGAGCCGCCAATGAATGTAGAAGAGGGCAAGTCACATAATGAGGCTCTATCTAATACTTCCTCCACCCCGCCCAATGTTGAAGAACAAGGAGGAGCTTCAGCTCCAATTCTTCCATCGGCCGCTTCGGGTCAACAAGTGACCGAGGCCATTCATCTATTGACGCAGTTACTTGCCGCCCAGGCACAGCGGCAGAATGTGAGTTCAAGTGATCGGGCAGCTAGTACCAGAGCTCGTGATTTTATGAGTTTGAATCCTCTAGAGTTTTTCTGGTCAAAGCCGGATGAAGACCCGCAAGGTTTTATTGATGAGATGCTGAGAACATTAAGGATTATTCATTCCTCTGAAACTGAATCTGTGGAGTTAGCAACCTATAGACTCCGAGATGTGGCGGTATTGTGGTATAATAATTGGCTAGCATCAAGAAAAGAAAATGTGCCTCGTCCCGTGTGGCAAGAATTTGTAGATGCGCTCATCCGCCACTATTTGCCACACGAGGTCCGCCGAGCTAGAGAAGATAGGTTCTTAAATCTAAAGCAAGGAAATATGAGTGCCCGGGAATATAGCCTTCAATTTAATTCATTGGCTAGATATGCCCCGACTATGGTGGTCGAGATGGGAGATAGGGTACACAGGTTTGTAAGTGGCTTAGGGCCACATTTATTTAAAGATTGTTTGACGCCTTCGTTGTAAGATGGGATGGATAATTCCCGAATAAAAGACCATGCCCAAAACTTAGAGGGACGATACCAACCACAAAGGGGTGATCGTGATATCGATAGAAGGTAAAACAAGAGGGCCAAATATATGGCGGCAGGCAGTGATTATAGAGGGGGATCAAGGGAGACACATTCTAGACACTCAGGCCAGTCGGTTACTAGTGCACCTCCTCAATTTACGAGTAGGAGATTTGATCGCTCCTTTCGTTCAGGACAGGGTCAGAGTTCGAGGTCCTCATATTTTCAATTTGGGGGAGATTATAGTCAGAGGAGACCACCAGTACCGCGATGCAGCCAGTCTGGTAGATTTCATTCCCGAAAGTGTCGCCAAGGTTCGGATGCTTGCTATGTCTGCGGTAAGGTTGAGCATATGATGCGAGATAGCCCATCGGTGAGTGGTAGAGTTCGGGTTCAGCCCACAGGATCAGCGGCTGGTTCCTCTTCAGTGCGCCCGGTAGGGAAGACTCCCCAAATTTCAGCAGGACGAGTTAGAGGCAGAGGGGGAGCATCTACTATAGGTGCCACTCAGCCCCGTGTGTATGCTTTAGCCGGACGACAGGATCTTGAGTCCTCCCAGGATGTAGTTACAGGGACATTATCCATATTTTCTCATGATGTATATGCATTGATAGATCCAGGTTCTACTTTATCTTATATTACTCCGTATGTTTCTTATCGTATTGGGGTGAAACCTGAGCCGATAAAACCTTTTGAGGTATCTACTCCAGTTGGTGATTCCGTGACAGCTAGGCAAGTGTATAAAAATTGTGTGATTGTGATATACGGCCGCTAGACTAAAGCTGATTTAATTGAGCTGGAAATGTTAGATTTTGATGTGATTATGGGCATGGATTGGTTGACTTCATGTTATGCTAATGTTGATTGCTGAATAAAAGTGGTTTGATTTCAATTTCCGGGAGAGCCCGTGCTTGAATGGAAGGGTAATACAGCATCTCCAAAAGGTAGGTTTATTTCCTACCTTAAGGCAAGAAAGATGATAGCTAAGGGATGTATTTATCACTTAGTCCGAGTACATGACACCGAAGCAAAGTCGCCAACTTTCCAATCCGTTCCGGTAGTGAATGAGTTTTTCGGATGTATTTCCAGATGAACTTTCAGGCCTTTCTCTAGAAAGAGAGATTGACTTCGCTATTGATGTGTTGCCGGACACCAAGCCTATTTCTATTCCTCCTTACCGATTGGCTTCGGAAGAATTGAAAGAGCTGAAGGAACAGCTGAAAGATTTGCTTGAGAAGGGGTTTATTAGACTCAGTTCATCACCGTGGGGTGCACCAGTCTTGTTTGTGAGAAAGAAAGATGGTTCCCTATGAATGTGCATCGATTATAGGCAGTTGAATAAGGTGACAATAAAGAACAAATATCCTCTCCCAAGGATTGATGATTTGTTTGATCAACTACAGGGTGTCAAGTGGTTTTCTAAAATAGACTTGAGGTTGGGTTATGATTAGGTGAGAGTTAGAGAAGAAGATATTCCCAAAACAGCCTTCAGAACAACATATATGGCCATTATGAATTCCGGGTGATGTCGTTTGGGTTGACTAATGCTCCGACAGTGTTTATGAATTTGATGAATAATGTATTCAGGCCACTCTTGGATTTATTCATGATAGTATTCATTGACGATATTCTGGGGTACTCTCGCACAAAATCAGAACATGCCGATCACTTATGTATTGTTCTTGGAATTCTTCGAATCCGAGAATTATATGCAAAATTTTCAAAGTGCGAGTCTTGGTTGAATTCTGTAACATTTCTGGGCCATGTTATTTCAGATGATGGTATTCGAGTCGACACTCAGAAAATTAAAGCTGTGAAGACTTGGCCAAGGCCTACGATGCCTACAGAAGTCCGTAGTTTTTTGGGATTGGCAGGTTACTATAGAAGGTTCGTAGAGGGATTTTCCTCTATTTCAGCCCCATTGACGAAGCTAACCTAGAAGTCAGTTAAATTTCAGTGGAATGATGCTTGTGAACGTAGTTTCCAGGAATTGAAGGACAGATTAACCTCAGCTCCAGTCTTAACACTTCCAGAAGGGCCAGATAGTTCTGTTGTGTACTGTGACGCTTCCGGCATTGGGTTAGGATGTGTGTTAATGCAGCACGGTATAGTCATTGCTTATGCTTCGAGACAGCTACGGAAACATAACAAGAATTACCCAACTCATGATCTCGAATTGGCTGCAGTCATTCATGCATTAAAAATGTGGAGACATTACTTATATGGTGTGCATGTTGATATCTATGCAGATCACAAGAGTCTTCAGTACATTTTTAAACAAAAGGAGTTGAATCTGCGATAGAGGTGGTGGTTAGAACTATTAAAAGATTATGATGTGAGCATTATATACCACCCTAGAAAAGCAAATGTAGTAGCTGATGCGCTTAGCCGCCGATCAATGGGCAGCCTATGCGGAGTTCCTCCAGAAAAGAAAGAATTGATTCATGAGCTCCATCAACTAGCTAATCTTGGAGTACGAGTGATTGATTCAGGTAGTGCAGGGATTAGTATTAATGATCCCACAGTTTCGTCCCTGAATACGGAAGTGAAAGAGCGTCAGTATGAAGATCCTCATTTGTGCCATTACAGAGACGTATTTCATGAAAAAGTGAAGTATCCATTTGAAATTTCCACAGAAGGAATTCTTAGATACCGAGACAGGCTATGTGTGTCAAATGTTGCAGAGTTGCGCCATCGCATTCTAGAAGAAGCCCATTGTTCTCGGTATTCTATTCACCCAGGTACAACTAAGATGTATCATGATCTCAAGTTGATATATTGGTAGGATGGAATGAAGAGAGACATAGAAGAATTTGTAGCTCAGTGTCCAAACTTCCAGCAAGTGAAAATCGAACATCAAAAGGCAGGAGGATTATTGCAAGCAATGGAAATCCCTACTTGGAAGTGGGAGGTGATCAACATGGATTTTATCGTGGGATTACCTCGTTCTCGAGGCAAGTATGATTCTATATGGGTGATCGTGGATAGACTCATGAAAGCAGCTCATTTTCTTCCAGTCAAAACCACATACTCAGCAGAAGACTATGCAAGGTTGTATCTCAAGGAGATTGTGCGACTCCATGGTATTCCACTATCCATTATCACAGATAGAGGAGCACAATTTACAGCCAAGTTCTGGAAATCGTTCCAAGAAGGTCTAGGTACCTAAGTAAAGCTCAGCACGGCATTTCATCCGCAGACCGATGGACAGGCCGAACGTACTATTCAGACCTTGGAAGATATGCTACGAGCATGTGTGCTAGATTTGGTAGCTGGGATGATCACTTACCTCTGATTGAGTTCGCATACAACAGTAGCTATCATTCCAGTATCCAAATGGCTTCGTATGAAGCTTTATATGGAAGGAAGTGTAGATCCCCAATTGGGTGATTTGAAATAGGAGAACTACAGGTAATAGGCCCTAAATTGATTCAACAAGCGGTAGAAAAAGTCAAGGTGATTCGAGATCGATTGTTGACAGCCCAAAGACGCCAAAAATCTTATGCGGACAACCGCCAGCGAGACTTGGAATTTCAGGTTGATGATTGGGTATTTTTGAACGTGTCGCCGATGAAAGGGGTGATGAGATTTGGTAAGAAAGGGAAATTAAGTCCTCGGTACATTGGACCTTATAAAATTATCCGCAAGGTGGGTCATGTAGCTTATGAATTGGACTTGCCTTCAGAGCTTGAATCAGTCCATCCAGTTTTTCATGTCTCGATGCTCCCGAAGTGGGTTGGGAATCCTACGAGGAGTTTCCTAATAGACGATGTTCAAGTGACAGAAAATCTAGAATATGAAGAAGTGCCCATTTCCATCTTAGACAGACAAGTACGAAGACTTCGAAATAAGGAAGTAGCTTCAGTCAAAGTCTTGTGGCGAAATAACAACCAGGAAGAAATGACTTGGGAAGCAGAAGAAAGTATGAAGTCCAAGTACCCGCACTTATTCCAACCCCCAGGAGAGATACAAGATGAAACACCAAGAATATGCAGTATGTATGCTTCTTTTCATGCTTTTGGTCGTGTGTGGCCAATTTATAGTTCTATTGTGTTGTGGCCCTATGAGGCTGTATTATTATGGGTTGTTGTGACAGGATGGTAGTGCCATATCACAGGGGAATCTCTGGCTAAATTTTCGTAGAATTCCCGAGTGTTTAACATTTGAGGACGAATGTTCCAAATGGGGGGAAGAATGTTACACCTTGGAAAATTCCCTATTAACGTACAGTGAATAGGCTAGCGAACGGCACGACGTATACGATGTTGTGATAAGAAAGAAATAACATTTTATGATCCTAATCGAGATTCAAAGACATTTGACGTAAGGGAAGAAGGTTGTCAAGGAATGTAAGGGACATGTTGCGTGTCGGGTAAGAATTATGGACGACGAGTTAATGATGGCATAATTATGTCTTAGAGAAGAGTGATATTTTCCCTTAGATTGGTATTGAGTTGTTAAACAAGTATCAAGAAGGTTCCATAAGGATTGGAGATCAAACAAGTCAATGAGAAAGAGTTCAGATGAACTGGGCATTATACGACCCAACATACTGGCCGTATGTCGGGCCGTATAATTAGCCCAGAATATCATACTCCTCTGGACCAAACATACGGCCCGTATAAAATGTACGGACCGTATGTTGGTCTGTATATCTCGATCGGGACAGATTTTTAGTGTCAATTATAAGGACCCTCTCTCATTATTTCATTCCATTTTCTACTCACCACACTTCAAGAAACCTATAGAACTCTCTCCATTATTCATCCACTAGGAACCAACGGAAAACCATGATCAACTTCATCAAACCCACAAAATCAAGTGTAGAAAACATATCAAAGTTCATCTAAGTCAAGAAATCCCAAAGGAAATGAGCTAGGGATTTTGTGCAAGAAGAGGATTCCCACTCAAGGCTTATTCATCCATTATCTAAGGTGAGTTTTATGACCATTCTTGGTTGTTTAAGGTGTTGAAATTTACAAACACATGGATTGTAGAAAGATATAGAAAGTGGGTCATAAATGTGGGAATATTGACATTGTTGAGTGAAGGTTTGGATTGAATTATAAAAATTGGTATGTTGTGGTTGTAAGTATGTTATGAATTATATTTAGACCATGGAATAAGTATTATATATATGATAAAATGCAATAGTGAACTACAACTACAGTTATGGAGAAATTGAAGAGGAATTGTGAAATGCGGATAATGTAGATGTATGATGATTGTTGTTTGTGATATTGTGAATGTTGTTATCAATGTTTGGGATTTGATATGGAATATGGGCAAAGTTGTATAAACAAAGGAAGTTCTGCCCAATTTTCTTTAGCTTTAGTAAGTACGTTTAAGTAATCGATTCGCTAATGTTCATGCGACTTCTCTTGAAGGTAGAAACGTGGGCATTGAAGGAGAACAAGAAAGCAATAGATTAGTTAAACGGACAAGGTATGTGAGGCTAGTCCTTTCATTCTATGGCATGAATCCTATGGCATGGTCCTTCCTTCTTTTCCATGAATCCTCTACATCCCGGAAAGCTAAGAGTCTTTGTTTATGAATAGCCATTAGAGATAAGAGATACATATTATGAGTCCAATAATGATGATGATGATGAGTTTAAGTCTAAAGATTGTAGAGTTCATGATATGATGTTCCTATTTAGTTAATGATGTTGTTTATTGTATACACTCACCTTATATACTAATTCCTTCAAGGTGAAACAGAATGCTTATAAATGCTCCATAATGGAATCGGGGGTTCACGACCTTATGTCACTCCGATAGAGTATAATTGTCTTGAGTTTCCAGTCATGCGTTATGATAATAGAATGATAGGATTATGATAATTCTATATATATATATATATATATATATCTGTAAAGTGATTATTTTTCCAAATGAGAAAATGACTTTCTTATGATATGAATGTGATAAGTAAGGGAATGAGTGGTGCTCGGTGGTTAGCCCCGGGTACCCGTCACGACCCCTAGTCGGGTCGTGACAGAACATTCATTTTTCTTCCATCTTGAATGACTTTACTCATATAGAATAGAATAAAGTTAGGACTAGTTAACAATTTTTTTTCTTTTATCAATAAGTATATAGATTGAAAAATAGAATCAGGTTTAGTTTGGCTTGTGGGTGGTTGGTAAACTATTAGTGGAAACACCTGTGATCCTGGTTTCACCTAGTCTAGGCCAAAATGTGTGCCAAATTTCCTATGTTTATTTAGCAAGTCTTAAAACTAATGTGCCTAAAGGCCTGAAATTGAATATGTTTCTTTGGTTTGATCAAGGCTGCAATCTCTTGTCTGAACTTGTGTGACTTAAACATATGATGCTCATAGCTTATCTTGATGTAATCCATGTCACAAGTCCTATATTTTGAAAATGGTGTATCTCTAAGTACTAAGAAATTTGGCAAAAAATGAAAAAGGGAAGGATAAACCTTTAGGAACCACAAGACTAAGTCATCACTTGAAGTTAATTAAGATAAATCTTATTAATCTAATTAAATGGCAAGATGGTTTTTAGTCCTTAACTTGACAAGTGATTACTTTGGGAGTGAAATATGTAAAAATGGAAGGAAACAGTTGTCCTGAATCTGAAAAAACCTGTTATGCTATCTTTGATATCCTGTTTGCTTTTCCCATCCTATTATTTGTCTTATCTAATTGGTGAAGTAACTTGTATTGTGAAATTAAACTGGTGTTCCATAAACTCTTGCATCTGGATAAATATTTATTCATGAACTGACCTTGGTTTAATAGTGTAACGACCCGTTTCGTCGTTACTGTGAATTTCGAGGAAACTCGCAACTCTGACTCCATAAAAATGTTTTCGCTTAGTTATGTTCCTGGGAATCGCTAATTAAATAAAAAACGTTGTGCGCATCGCATAAAAGCTTAGAATGTAGACCACCAGGCCTAGTTGGGCCGCCACAACGGCTGTAAGGGCGCTACAGCGATGGCGCTGTAGCGGTTGAATCACCGCTGTTGCGGTATGTGTGCTTGGCCAGTGGGCCGTCAAGGCGGCGACTCAGCCGCCCTAGCGGCACCACTAAAGCGGTGAACACACTGCTGGTGCGGTTATGTACAGTAAAAATACCTATTTAAGACTTCATTTCGGGAATTGACCTCAATTTCCAAAACCCTATAGAGTCCAGCTGCCTTTGGAGTACTAAAATGATATTTTCTTAGGAAAGGTAATCCTTCTAATCCCATCCATTCATTGTTCACATTAGTGATTCTTACTAAAAGTCCCTCATTTAGCAACCACACAAATATGTATCACAATTTCCTAGACTCAAAGAGTTTTGGCTAGTCAACGATGTGCCGGGATTTTGGCACATCTAATGCTCTTTAACTCTAAGTTTTACTTGTTTTCGAGCACGTTCGTGGTAGTTTGATGTGTTTTATGTGTTGTCCAGGTGTTTTGAAGTTATAATGCTCAGAAAGCGAAAAAATGAGGAAAATAGGCAATCTGTTCTGATAAGCATAAGGACGGAGCGTCAACATGCTCGACGGCCCATCAAATCACCTTGTCAAAAAGTTCCTGCGAAGTAACAAAAACATCAAAGCATACTCAGATCGTCAACTTGCACCATCGATATGATCGACGGTCCGTCGAAGTGGTTCGACGGTGGAATTCCTGCAGGGTGATAAAAGGGGACTCAGATCGTCGAGCATGTCGATGACCGTCGAAGTTCAAAGACGACCGGTCGAAGTGCTAGCCGAGAAGGAACAGGACTGGGATTGATTATTCCGAGTTTTAACTTGTATAAATACCTATTTAGGTTTTATTTTTCAGACATCTGGAGTTTTAGCCTTGTAGTAATTACTTATGAGTTATTCTTGCTTTTGAAGACTTCCAGACAATTACATTCATTACTTTCAAGTTTTATTCGTAAGTTCAATACAAGAATTCAATTATGCAATCTTCAATCTTTTATTGTTTTCTTGTTTTCATGAGTTGCTAAACACCTTTACTAAGGTTGTATACCCAAGGATGGGTGTTTTGTGATTGGGGATCGTGAAAGATATACGCATAATGGATTGTTATGTTTATTTGTTCTTCGTATTCATCATATAGTTAGTGGTTGCAAACATTAGCTCACGCCATAAACTTTAGTTTATTTGGGAAAATAGCTCGGGTTAGGTAAGAACAAATAACAAGAACTCAGGGCTTTAAACCTTGTTTTATAAATTCAGTTAGGAGTAAGAGGAATTTACTTGGCATAATTAACCGTTCTTCATGCATACTTTCTTATCTTTGGAAAAAGCATAGAAAGAAATAATCTTTTCTTATTGGGACATAGTTTAGATTCACATAGAGGTTAAGTGCATCCATACAAGCAGTCCATTAGAAGTATAACAAGATCGAGACCCACGATCATACACTTTATCTGACGGGGACACAACCTTGGTTCTTGTTTCCCACATATTTACAACTTAAAATTTCCAGTCACTTTAAATTATTCCACAAACCAAATCAATTATAAAACCCTTTTCTAGAATACACTAGGACCCCAAGAATAGTATAATACTTGTTTAGTAAACTTTTCACACCATATTCTCTGGGGGATTCGACCCCAACCTCGTTGGGTTACTATATTTGACAACGTCTGCGTTATACCATTAATAGGTGTAATTTGAGCGTTTCAAATATTAGCGCCGTTGCTGGGGAATACGGTTTTGAAATTACTAAATAGTGTTTACTCTTCTTAAAGTCTTTGTCGTATTCCAACACACCTCGTTTGCTACCTTGTAAACTAGGTGATTATGGCCAATAGCGAACTTCCAGTCGAGAATGTTTTTGCCGATGAACTAGAAGCAGATGAAGACTCTGCATCTACAATCGTTCATCCGAGGGTGACTGCTACTAATATCAAGTTTGACAATTCCCTCTATCATATGCTCAAATAAGAGGGATACTTTCGGAATGCAGTCGATGATGACCCTCACCAACATATAGCAAGCTTTCTGGATGTGTGCTTTCATCATATCCAACGGGGTGTGACTCAAGAAGCAGTCCGGCTGAAACTCTTCAAATATTCGTTAGCCGGAAAAACAAGAAAATGGTTCACAAAGCTGCCCCAGAACTCTATTACTACATGGGAAGAGATGGTCACAGTGTTTCTTAGGAAGTGGTACCCCCCGAGTAAAAGGGCTGAAATTCGTGATCAGATTTACGAATTCAAACAATGTAATGGGGAATAACTTTTTGAAGCTTGGGAGAGATACAAGGAATATTTGGATAGGAGTCCAAACCACGGTTTCCAAAACAGATTTTGAAGGAGAAGTTTTACAGAGGTTTGGATCCTATGACCAAAGCAATAGCCAATAATGCTGCCAGCAGGTGTTTCATGAACAAGTCCTATGCTACTATTACTGATATACTTAACCGATTGACTACTCATAGCCAAGCATGGCATTCAAGTAATTCTGATGGACTATCACTTGGAACACCGTTGATTCAAAACATTGTGAAAGATAGCTAGGAAACGCAGCAGACATTGGCACAATTGGCCACTAGTCTCTCTTTACTAACAAAGAGGCTTGATGTGAAAAAAGCGAAGAAGGTAAATGTTTGTGAATATATCTCTAGCATGCCGCCTGGCATGTACCAAGCCCATGAGGCTCCATATCAAGAGGGCCCCCCTCCGCAAGCTGAGAATGTTCAGTATGCAGATTACATAGCGAAGGGGGACATTCCTGGGCCGATTCAGAGATACTGGAGACCCCAACAAGGGCAGGGGTCACATAATCAAGGAAACTACAACAATAACCAAGGGAACTACAATAACAACTATGATGGACCAAACCAAGGGAGATACAACAACAACAACAACAACGGTAATTTTGGGAACAGAAGTTCCATCCCTTACATTCCATAAAAAGGGCAATCTAATGATTAAGGTAGTTTGAGGTTTGAGTCAATGCTTGAGAAAGTGTTAGCAAGTCAGACGAACACTGAAAAGACATTATCTAAGCTTTCAGAGACGGTGGTCTCTCTTTCAGCAGCTATTCAGAATCTTGAACAGCAGATGCGGGATCTTTCCAGAGAACATCATCCTGCTAGAAAAGGTGGGCTTTCTAGTGATACCATTCCAAACCCGAAGAATGGTGGAGGAGTGGAACGTACTTTTGCTATTAGCACAAGGAGTGGTAAAATACTTCAAGGTGCTGACCAGAATGTGGTTGATATAGAACCTATTATTGAGGAAGATGAGGTGCGCTCTGAAGTGCCTATTATTGATGAGGAAGTCCAAGGCAAAGAAAAAGTTGATGATATTCCAGAAGTTGCTGCTGATACTGGGAAACACACGATAAAAGGGGCTCTTCGCCCTTTGACTCAGATGGACAAAGAAAAGCCTCCCTTTCCTCAGATGTTGGCAAATAAAAATGATGATGCTAAGTGTCAGTAGTTCTATGATCAGTTGAAGCAGTTTTCGTTCTTAGATGTTGTCAAAGAGATGCCCGGATTCGCTAAGTTTGTGAAAGACCTGCTTACAAAGAAAAGGTCTGTTAAACATGAGACAGTGAATCTAACCCATCGACTGAGTTCAATTATTGCTTCCACCAAAGTTCAGAAGAAGGGAGACCCAGGGGCGTTCACTATTCCATGCAATATTGGGCTTCATGCATTCGCTCGTGCTCTATGTGATAATGGGGCGAGTATCAACTTGATGCCCCTTGCTATTTTCAAACAATCTGGATTGGGGACTCCTAGACCAACTTCTATGCGACTACAGATGGCAGACATATCTATCAAGAAGCCAATTGGAATCATAAATGATGTGTTAGTGCTAGTGGATAAGTTCATGTTGCCTGCTGATTTCGTGATTCTGGATTGTGCGGTGGATAGAGATATTCCCATTATCTTGGGAAGACCGTTCCTTGCTACGGGAAGAGCGCTTATGGATTCTGAATAGAATGAAATTAAGTTCCGAGTGAATGATGAAGAAGCAACTTTCCAAGCAAGCAAGGGGATCAAGTTGCCAAGCACTTATGAGAGTATCTCGGTTATTGATTCGTTTGATGGGATTGATGATGCTGTTGAACATAAAATGGAAGAAGAAAGTTTCGGAGAAGCTCTCGCTGCAGTTCTGATAAATTTTGATGCTTCTAATATGGAGGGCTACGTGGAAACTATAAACGCGCTTGAGGGTCGAGGTTCTTACACTTATCACCCAAGAAAGCTTGATCTTGACCTTGCAAATAGAACTACTCCACCAGTTAAGCCTTCTATTATCAAGCCTCCAAAGCTTGAGCTCAAGCAGCTCCCATCACATTTGAGGTATGAGTTCCTTGGTTCGAACAAGGCATTGCCAGTAATTATTTCAGCATTATTGACTGAGGAACAAATTGAGCGTCTAGTAGAGATTTTGCGCGAGTACAGATACGCTATTGGGTGGACCATAGCAGATATTTGAGGTATTACTTCTGGTATTTGTGAGCATAAAATTCAGCTAGAGGAGGACAGTAGGCCGAGTGTTGAGCATCAGCGGAGATTGAACCAGACCATGCAAGAGGTCGTGAAAAAGGAGATCATAAAGTGGTTAGATACTGGGGTAGTGTATCCGATTGGAGACAGCAAGTGGGTAAGTCATGTTCAATGTGTACCAAAGAAAGGAGGTATCACTGTGGTGCCTAATGCATAGAATGAGCTAATTCCCACTAGTACAGTTACAGGGTGGCGTGTTTGCATTGATTATAGGAAGCTGAATACTGCCACGTGTAAAGACCATTTTCCCATGCCTTTCATCGATCAGATGCTGGATAGGCTGGCTAGGAGGTCTTACTATTGCTTTCTAGATAGATACTCGGGCTATAATCAGATCAATATTTCTTTGGAAGATCAAGAGAAGACGACTTTTACTTATCCGTATGGGACATTTGCGTTCAGCCGAATGCCATTTGGGTTGTGTAATGCACTAGCCACGTTTCAGAGGTGCATGATGTCAATGTTTTCTGACATGGTAGAGGACTTCTTGGAGGTATTTAAGGATGATTTCTCTTTTATTGGTGATTCGTTTGATGATTGTCATGACTATCTGGGTCAAGTGTTGAAAAGATCCAAAGAGACGAATCTCGTGCTAAATTGGGAGAAGTGCCACTTTATGGTGAAGGAAAGGATCGTCCTCGGTCACAAAATCTCTGAAAAGGGAATTGAGGTCGATCAAGTAAAGATAGATGTGATTGCAAAACTTCCGCCACCCATCTCAGTCAAAGGTGTCCGAAGTTTCTTGCGACATGCTAGATTTTACAGGCACTTCATCAAGGATTTCTCCAAGATTGCTAACCCGATGTGAAAGCTTCTTGACAAAGAGGCTAAGTTTGTGTTTGATGATAAGTGCCGAAAGACATTTAATGAATTTAAGGAGCACCTCACTACTGCTCCTGTTATTGTTACTCCAGATTGGTCCTTACCTTTTGAGCTAATGTGTGATGCTAGTGGGTTTGCAATAGGGGCTACGCTTGGTAAGAGGCACAATAAAATTATGCACCCAATCTACTATGCTAGTAGGACACTTAATGCGGCGCAGATGAACTACACGGTGACCGAGCAGGAACTGCTTGCAATAGTTTATGCTTTTGAGAAGTTTCGGTCCTATTTGCTGGGGTCCAAGGTTGTGGTGTACACCGACCATGCTACGTTGAGATATTTGATGGCAAAGAAAGAAGCTAAGCCATGACTGATTCATTGCGTCCTTTTGTTACAAGAGTTTGATTTCGAAGTAAAATATCGAAAGGGGTTCGAAAATCTGGTCGCAGATCATCTGTCTAGACTTGAAGAAACTAGGGTGCCAGCAGAAGAACTTGACATTGAAGATGCATTTCCATATGAGCAAGTTTTGGCGGTGTCTATGCAGGTTGCACCTTGGTTTGTTGATTTTGCTAACTACTTGGTGACTGGTGTCATTCCCGACGAGATAAAATCGTAACAGAAAAAGAAGTTTTTGCGGGATGTTTGTCAGTACTATTGGGATGAACCAAACTTATTCATAACTTGCGCTGATAACATTATTCGGCATTGTGTCCCAGAGAGTGAGGTATTGGAAATTCTGAAGGCTTGCCACGACTCTCCAGTTGGGGGACATCATAGTGGTACGAGGACTGCTGCCAAGGTTCTCGAATGTGGTTATTATTGGCCCACTCTTTTTCATGATGCCAATCTGATGGTGAGTTCTTGTGATCAATGCCAAAGGCAAGGTAATATTGGTAGGAGGCAAGAGATGCCTATGAACTATGTAATGGATGTTGAAGTGTTCGATGTTTGGGGAACTGATTTTATGGGTCCCTTTGTAAGCTCTTGCGGTATAAAATACATCTTGGTGGTTGTTGATTATGTCACCAAATAGGTAGAAGCTGTGGCTTTACCTAATAATAAAGCCAAAAGTGTCATGGGATTCTTGAAAAAGAACATATTTACTCGTTTTGGTACCCCAAGGGAAATAATAAGTGATGGTGGTTCTCACTTTTGCGATAAAGCCTTTACGGGATTGATGGAGAAGTATGGAGTCAAGCATAGGGTGGCAACCCCGTATCATCCTCAGACAAGCGGGCAAGTTGAAGTCTCTAATCGGGAGATAAAGAGTATTTTAGCAAAGATGGTGAACGCAAACTGAACTGATTGGGACTGCAAGCTCGATGATGCTCTATGGGCTTACCGGACTGCCTTCAAGACTCCGATTGGGACTTCATCCTTCAAGCTAGTTTTTTGAAAGGCATGTCACCTGCCAGTTAAACTTGAACATAAGGCCATGTGGGCCTTGAAGAAGCTGAACATGAATTGGGAAGAAGCGACCAAACTCAGGTTGTTTCAGCTAAATGAGATGGATGAGTTCTGCTATCAGGCATATGAAAGTGCAGCGCTATACAAAGAATGAATGAAGCAGTATCATGACAAGAAAATCCTAAAGCGGGAATTCTACAAGGGTGACCCCGTCTTGCTGTTTAATTCTGGATTGAAGCTGCTTCCGGGCAAATTGAAATCACAGTGGTCAGGTCCATTTGAAGTGGTAAGTGTCTCACCCCATGGAGCTATTGAATTGAAGTCCGAAGACGGAGCTCGGACATTTAAGGTGAACGGGCAGAGGGTGAAGCACTACCATGGTATGATTGACGGAGAAAGAGTTGTGGACCGATATCGGTTGAAGCAGCTTGGGACGAATGCTGAAACGGTGATTCCCGACCAAGAGTAATCTGATAACACCATCGTGCTGCAATGTTAAATTAAGTGCTTCTTGGGAGGCAACCCAAGTTTAAAATTCTATAATTTTGTTTTTGTAGGTTTTAGATTTTTATTTTTTTTACAGGTGTCGAGAGTGCAGGAACTGAAACTCGAAAAAAATAACCAGTAAAAGTACACCAGAGCACAAAGATGGGTTGTCGACGTGTCGACGGACTGTCAATGTGTAATGACGGTATGCAGAGCTGAACTTCTGAGGATTAGAATCTGCTCAACTTCAGGTAAGTAAATCGACGAGCATGTCGACAAACCGTCGACATGTTCAACGACGCCGTCGAATTGCTCGTCAATAGGTTAGCCCTTTTCTTTAATTTTCTTGTCGTTTTTACTCTTTGACGAGTCATCGAGATGTCGACGACTCATCCATAAACTTCGAAAAAAATATATAACAGGTCAACAGTGGGTTTTTTAAAAAAAAAACAAAATAACAGGCAATGTACTCATATACGAACATATGCCATGTTCCTCCCTTTTCAAATTCCTAACATCCCTCCATAACCCCCTTCATAACTTCCCATAAATTTCTCCATAAAATCAGCTTCCATTACACTGAACCCTAAAATCATAATACCCACTGATATTTTGAAGTACTGCCCTAGGGTTACGAATTTGCTGAGTTATTTTTCTTATTTTTTTGGTCAAGTTTTCTTCAAGGTCTCTTTCTATATTAGGTATGTACATGAATTTAAGCCTTTACTTGGTTTTACTGTTGGTATTTGTTCGAAAATTGCTAAAAGATATGCCTAGGGTTCCTAAATTAATTGTAGAATTGGATTTTGGGACCTAGGCTCTATTTGATTGTATTGAAATGAGTTGGGAGTGTTGTTAACTTGAATGGGGTGATATCTGTGATGTTGAATACTATGGGTAGAAATCATGACTTAGGGTTTGTATTTGTTGAATGGAATCTATGTTTGACTTGGCAAAAGTGTGAAATTATGGATGGGGGAAGGGAATTTGGTATGATTGCTGTTAAATGGACTCGTGGGGACAAGACATCGTGCCCCCCATTGAGTCAGCGGGCATTTTGATCAACTTGTAGGTTCATTATGCCCGCCAATGTTACAAAAAGGGAAATTTAATTCTATGTTGAAACTTGATGCTTAAGGAGAAAAGGCTGAGTTACTCCAACGGGTCGAAGGGTATTTCTATTAAAAACCTTGGTTTGATATTGTTATACCCATAAAACAAAACCCGGATAATTGCCTAAAGTCAAAAATTAGGGTGAAGTCTGAGTAACCCGAAAACCCCAAAACCGCAAATGTTCCTAATAATGAAAACTTGGTTCTCTGATTGATTGAAGTGGAAAACGCAAAGCCGAAACAAATGTTTGAGGTCTGTTGACTGTTGGTTGTTGCTGCAGGGCCGTAAACATGTCGACGGTCCCATCTACAGGTCGACAGTACCGTCTTTGTACAAAGACGTTCTCGTCAAGCAGTTTGACGGTCCGTCGACAGGTTCGACGGCTCGTCAAAGCACATCGACGGTCCGCAGACTAAGACATCAGAGAACTGAAGCAAAAATTTATTTTTGAAACTAAATGTTTAGATTTCACATGTACGGATTGACTAGATTGTGGTTTTTGCGGGTTACAGGTATGGCGCCACCCAAGTTGACAACCACCCGAGGGGGTGAGTCGAAGCAAATGCAAAGAGCAACGGGTCAAAGGAGGCCCAGTGGCCAACCCTCACTTACAGATGAAGCGTCGGATGATTAGCCCGAGGTTATGCCCATGAAGAAAACCAAGGCGCTCCTCTCCCGTGGAACATGCAGGTCACAGTACTAGCTCCTACACCTACCAGTTCCTTCTAGTCTGACGAGGAGGAATCATCTAAATCTCGGTTCGGTGATGGATCTGAGGAGGAGGGATCAAAGGCTGCATCTGGAGATGCCTCACCTGCCACAGGAGCACAGTCCTCTCAGGCACATTCTAGATCCCAGACCCGTCAGAGCTCAAAGCCTGGTGATGATGAGGCGGATACTTATACTGATGTTGAGACAGCCAGGGCTCGGGAACATAGAAGGAAGAGGGTTGATGATCACTTAGATCGATTTACCATTGACGGTGCCAGAGAGCTGTATGAATATGACATTGAGTTAAACACTGACGACACCCAAGATGAGAAACGAACCATAAATAAAGAGCGACGGATCAGTTTTGAGGGGCTCGAGATCTTACCCAGAGCCAGAGAGCTTATTCGTCACTATCAGTTAGAGTTCATATAGGAGCCTCCTGGAGACTATTGCCCTGTTTTGGTTCGTGAGATATATGCCGCATATGGGGCATTGATCAAGAAAGTCAGAAAGAGGCGGTAGAAGTTGAAGGAGCTACCACCGTAGAGTGAGGTCGAGATCAGAGGGGTGAGTGTTGATATATCTGCCCAAGCTATCGACAGAGTATATTTCGGTGATAAATACACCGCCCTGAAGCAGACGATTGAGCTTGAAGATAAGTTGCAGATGTGCAAGGAACAGTCCGTCAGGGACTGGGTATCTATAGTGGTGGGTCGCCCGACCATGAGAGCCGAGTGTACTAATTTGAAGAATCGGATAAAGAAGAAGTGGTTGACTCTAGAGGGTATGTTTTGGTAGAGCGTGGTGCAGTTGCGACTTCTCCCTACTCAGGCGGATAATGCTCTTACGGTTGATAGGCAGGTTGTTGTAGCCGCATTGATGTACAGATACCCGATTGATTTCGGGACATTGGCCAGTATAGAGATACAGTTGAGGGCTTCCCAGCCCAACATTTCCCTGATACTTCCATGCCTGATTACAGAGCTTGTTCGGAGGTCACAGGTGCGATTTATAGATGATAGCGACAAGCAGATTACAGCTTCGTCGGTTTATTCGATAGAAAAGAGCAAGAATGAGGCTGTTGAGGAAAGCCAAGGGGAAGCGGATGGGTTCGTAGTGGCACTTGGAGGGGTACCCTACCGCAGGAGTTGATTTATCCCGGGGTCGCGGGTGACTCTACACTGGAGTTACCTGCCACTGCTGCCCCTATTATTGAGACTGTCTAGGCTGCAGATTTTGAGACTCCAGCTGCTGATGTTGGTGATGATTCCATTGAGATTCAGACTGCTATTCCTGACCCACAGACTTCGGCTCCACCCCGTCAGAGTTCTGTCCCACAGCTAGCGGGTCCAGCCCCACGGCCCCAAGGTACTGCTAAAGTTGTTCCATATGCCTTCTCAATGGACAACTTTAGGAAATTTTCAAAACAGGCAGCTACAGCGGACTAGCAGTCAACGGTTATAGTAAACCAGCTGGATGATTATATGAGGACGAGAGTGCAGGAGGCATTAGACCCTATGAGGACTACACTGTCGGCTCAACTGGATGGATTTGAGAGTAGATTGACTCCATTGGAGATGGCTCGCCCGACCACTTCCACAGATGCTTTGAGGGCAGAGTTAGAGAAGCTTAAGGCTGATATTGCACAGTTGAAGGCCCGTGATCCGAGCCTAGTAGCAGCACCACCGTCTGTTGCGGTGGATACTGAGGAGGACTTTCAAGTGGTACAGTTAGTTGCGTCTACCGCAGCAGGTGGTCGGGGAAAGAGGAAGAGAGCGGCCTATGATGAGGAGGAGGTGCTAGAGAACACTCGCCCTAGGGGTCCGAGTATAGAGGAGCAGCAGGTAGCAGAGGACATTCAGAGATCACTCGTGGAGAACGTCCAGTTTGGGACTAGAGGAACCACCTCGAGTAGTGCTTCCAGTGGTGAGACATTGCCACTACCCCTTCCTATTCCAGTGCCAGTGCCTACGGGCACAATTACTGATGTTGCTTCTGATGCTGCGACAGAGACTGTTGTTGGTGCGGTTGCACCACCTGATGCCTCGCAGATCGATGAGTCACGAGATGAGCAGCGTGCCTAGGACGCCACAGGTATTCCTACTCCTTGGTATTAATTTTTCTGCATTGGGGACATTGCAGACTTTTTCAGTTGGGGGTGGGAGTATTTGATGTATCATATATGTGTTTAGGACCCCCTCGATTTTCTTTGCCATGGTTCTTTTCCTGAGAGGTTTATTTCTTGTTGAACCTGGAATGTTTAGGTCGTGTTTAGATAAAGTAGAGTATTGTTGACTTATTTGGTAGTGGTTTGATTAACTTAGGGCTGTTTTATTTTGATTATGAGAAAAAGTACTCCCCTCTGAAATTTTTGAAAAAAATGGACTTGGTTGTTTAATTAACATGCATGCTTCCTTGTGTGACATTTAGATTATTGGGTTACCTTGTGTGCGGAATTTTAGCAGGGAGACTGGTGTGTTGACAATTCTGATTCCATGTGTTATGAGGTTTTGAAGATATATTCTCTAGTTTTGTATGTGATCTTGAACTTGCCTGGTTAGTCGTACCTGCATTCTGAAGATAAGAGAAGCTGTGAAATGATCTTAGGCTTTGTTTGTGTTAGGAAACCCCTGTTTGTCCTGAATATAAGCATACCCATAGATTAATATCCCTTGTTAGCCATTTTGAGTCTGAAAACCTGTCTTTGATTAGCCGTAACAAGCCGATACCCGTTCTTAATATCCATCTCTTTTTGCACCCGGTCCCTCCTTGGCACTAAAATAATAAGATTGAGGCTAAAAGCCTAAGTTGGGGGTGATAGGTGGACTAAGGGGAATATGAGGCACAAGCCTAAAGTGGGGTGAAGAAAAGTGCCTAGATAAAAGACAGCGGTGTGGTAACTGTAAAAAAGAAAAACAAGAAAAAAACAACAACCAAGGAAAAAAAAATAGAAAAATGTGTAGAAAAGTAGAATCACAATAAAATCACACCGAGGCAACAAAAAGAAAGAATGGATGAAAACAAAAGGCGAAAAAGGGTAAAAGAGAAGAATAAGATGTAGTGTTCAAGGAGGGTGAGTCACTGTTGCCCAAATAGCTATCCTACCCATCCTAAGCCTACATTACAACCTTGAAAAAGTCCTAGTTTGATCACAGCCGAACTGTCCAAGTTGAGGGCGCTGAAAATAAGCGCAAGCTTATGGTATGTGCAAGCATAGCTAGAGAATTTCTTTGTGAGTGTGAGTGTTTCTCTTCTCCTTTGTCTTCTGTCCTGTTCTGTGTGTACATATATTTTGGGACATTCTTTGGTCTTTGTGACGGCATTAGAATTTGTTAAGTGACTGGTTTCCCGTGAGTCTTGATTCATGTGCATTATGGTTTCTGTGATAACTAGATGTCATAAATTGAAGCCTCATGATTAGTTGCAATGAGTCCTTGTTTGGTTTTGTCTTTATTGGGGGGAGAGTCATTGTGATACATTGGATATGCCGGAAGTTAATTGCCACAACCACTGTAGACAACTTTACTTTGTGATATCGAGACATTTGTAGATTGAGTCTGTTAGTTGACTTGCTTGAGGACAAGCAAAGACTTTAAGTTGGGGGTGTTGATCTGCCGGGATTTTGGCACATCTAATGCTCTTTAACTCTAAGTTTTACTTATTTTCGAGCAAGTTCGTGGTAGTTTGATGTGTTTTATGTGTTGTGCAGGTGTTTTGAAGTTAGAATGCTCGGAAAGCGAAAAAATGAGAAAAATAGGCAATCTGTTCTGATAAGCATAAGGACGGACCGTCAACATGCTCGACGGCCCGTCAAATCGCCTCGTCAAAAAGTTCTGCGAAGTAACAAAAGCATCAATGCATACTCAGATCGTCGACTTGCACAATCGACATGATCGACGGTCCGTCGAAGTGCTTCCACGGTGGAATTCCTGCAGGGTGATAAAAGGGGACTCAGATCGTCGAGTTGGTCATCGACCATGTCAACGACCGTTGAAGTGCAAAGACGACCCCTCGAAGTGCTAGCCGAGATGGAACAGGACTGGGATTGATTATTCCGAGTTTTAACTTGTGTAAATACCTGTTTAGGTTTGTTATATCTCGTGTTTTCGCACATTTAGAAAATTAGAAATAATCTTGACTTGTATGAAATAAAGTCATAATTGATTACATCTAGCACATGAGTTATTTGTGAAATAATATTAATGTGAAAGTGTCGGCGAAGGTTAAGGGCAAAAATTGGAATTTCGGAAATTAGTTTCAGGAATTGGAAAACAAGGATTTAAATCCATTGGGCCAAGAAAAATTGAAGAGAAAAATTTGGGCCCAATAATAGGGGGTGGCCGGCCATGCCAAGGCCCAAGCCTTGATTAATTAATTCCCCATGTGTTAAATAATTATAGGGGTCATATTCTTTAGAAGGTTCAAGAATTGAAAAGAAGAGAAAACAAAGAAAAATAAGAGCAAAGAAAAGAAGAGGGTTCGGGTTTGGCCATGGAAAATTGACTCTCAAAAGTCTTGCTTCTAAAATTTTGTTCTTGTTGAATTCCTACTAAACTAAGTGCCCTCTTCAACTTGGTGTAGTTGTCTTGGAGGAAGAAGCACTTGGATCCTCAATTTGATCACCTATTCAAGTGAAGAAGACTAGGGAAAAAGGTAAGAAATTATCCCTTGTTCTTGTGTTATGAAGTCATGTTTATGTTGTAGTATGTAGAAATGAATTGATTGTATGGAAATATGGAAGTTTGCAAAGTGGGTAGGAGATATAGTATATGGCCGTGTGTGTATATATGTTGTATAATTATGGTGAGTTTAAATTATGTCATATTCTAGTTGTGATTGTGGTAAAATGCATATTGGGAATGAAAGTTGAATGAAATTGATAGAAGTGGTTAGTGGGGTGTTTGGCCGTGTGGTTTGGAGTGTGTGGAATGGAAATGGATTAAGTTTGTTTAATGTGTTATTATGATACTTGCAATGTATATGGAGATAAAATGATATAAAATGAACTTGGAAGAAGGAAACATGTTATGAATACGTATGCCAAAGATTAGGAGTTTTGGATAAATTATGACTTTGGCGGAAAGTTTGTATATTATGTATATCGTGTGTATAATTTGAGGAAAACGATATGAAATGCTTCTAAACTATGTTGTGGTGATCTAGATTGATAATGAATGTGAAATCGTTGAGATTAGTTTGAAAGTTAAGGTTAAAGTAAAGGTTATGGCATTATGTCGGCAAGTAGAACTAGTTGTGCCATATTGTGTTTCTAGTGTTTGTTGTTGATGTTGATGTTGTTGTTTGGGTTGTTGTTGATGATTATGAGCCGAGTTGAATTCTCGGGGGTGCTATATGTATAGGGGAAGTGCTGCCGAAATTTCGGTAGACAAATATGAGTTGAATTGAATTCGTAGCATCTATAGCTTAAAATTGGTAAATGTGACCATTTGCAGATTTTCGACGAAACGGAGAGTGAGCTTGGATAGGCTTGAAAAGCTCAAAAGGTATGTAAAGCTACCCCGATCCTTCTTTTGGCATGCCTAAGTGTATTAGGATCGAATTCGGGCCTCGAAAGACTTTCTGCCCCTCGGAATCCGCAAGTGAAAATATCACTTTTTCTTTCAGTAAGATTGAACTCTTTTGGTATGTTTTCTTGGAAATTATGCAAACCTTCTCTACACTCCTTGGAAAGCTACAGAATGTCCGTAGAACCTTTATAGGTGATCCCATAAGCTTAAAGGGCGTAATTTGGACCCATCGCCTTGCTTGTCCCGAGGTGGGCACACTATTCCCGGTTTTGCCCTTAATGTACTTAAGTCTTCTTTTCGAATAGTTCTTAAAAGAAACATTTTGACTACCATTCTAATTACCTAACAAACGTTGTTTTAAATATTCCATTAAGTCTGATAAATTGTTTTGATACTCGAAACTCATTTACTATGATTCCTTCCGACTTCATTGGATCGGTTTGTCTTTTATATGCCTCATCGAGTCTATGGAAACATTCATGATATTTTGATTGCATTAGTCTCTCACTACTCCATTCGTGGATGCCCCAATGTTTCCCACACTGAGCCCGGGCCAGGATATGTTGTCAAGCGTGATCCTTTGCATTGTTCGCCGTGCCTCGATGTGAGGGGCAGGTATACGCGTACATGGGTTTGTGGAGTATGCTGTGCCATGTACGCTTGTTCTGATATGATTTGCTATGGCCATCTGATATGATATAATATGTGACGGGGTTATGCCCCATTCTGATTCTTCTGTGTTGTGGCACCAGCGTCGGGAGGGTGGCCACGTTCTGTCTACCGAGTCCCTTGGCAGGGGCCGGATTTGATGTGACATATGTTTCTGTACACACTCTGCATGTTTTGAAATTATGTATCTGATACTTTGGATTTTTCTGTTTATTTCTGTACGTTCTATGCCAGTTATGATTTTGTTTCTGCAACTCAGGCTTTACATATTCAGTACATATTTCGTACTGACCCCCTTTCCTCGGGGGCTGCGTTTTCATGCCGCGCAGGTACCGACGACAGGTTTGCTGATCCGTCCGCTTAGGATCTCATTCTGCTATTTTTGGAGCGCTCTTTTATTCAGAGCCATCTTTTGGTGTAGTCTGTCACTTCTATATATGTATATTCTCGTTCATGGGTAAGGCGGGGCCCTGTCCCGTCATATGATTCTGTCGGTCTGTGGACATGTTTGTGGGTTGGGATCTTTCTGTACAGCTATGTGTAAATGTTGTGTTTGCGCGATCCCATTCGCCGCGGCGGCCGGTCCGCATATATTTAAATGTTACTCTGTTGGCCCTGTGTGGCCTTTGTTGGTATTTTCTGCGTGCAGGGTATATGGGATAGTCCGTAAAACAAAGGAAACTCTGCCGAAATTTTTCTGGAGATTATCTAAATTGGAACTAAAGCCTTGTCGGCTTCTGCTATATACTAGAATGTGATTGAGTGCCCAGATCGGGCACTAGTCACGGCCTACGGGGTTGGGTCGTGACAAAAGTGGTATCAGAGCAGTTCATCCTCGGAATGTCTACAGACCGTGTCTAGTAGAGTCTTGTTTATCGGTGTGTTGTGCACCACACCTATAAACAGGAGGCTACAGGGCATTTAGGATACTACCCTTCTTTCTGTCTTAGATCGTGCGATAGAGCTGTGTTATCAGGATGATTCCTCCCTAACGAATTGTTACATTTGTAGTTATGCCTCCAAAAAAAGGCGACAGCGGCCCAAAAGGCCAAGGCAGCAGCTGTGGGAGAGACTAGTTGGGCCCAGAGGGTTACCAGGCCCCATGCTCATATTGCTCCTGATATTTTGCCCCCGGCAGAGGGCTCTTCCACACCGCCACACGTAGAGGATATTGGAGCAGCAGCAGCTGCAGGTCGAGGGGCGGCTCCACCGCCAGCTCCCGAGATTCCAGTACCTGAGCCTCCAGCTCCACGGCCAGGGACTGAGGATCAGACTATGAGAGAGGCAGTCCAGCTATTGACCAGACTTGTGGCGGGATAGATTTAGGGGCACGGATTGGGAGGTGACCGAGCATATAGGCGCGACAGTTCGAGAGCTCGTGAGTTCTTGACTTGTGGCCCTCCAGAGTTCTTCGGGACAAAGCCCGAGGAGGATCCCGAGGAGTTTATCAGGAAGATGCGGTGCACCTTACATTTTATTAATGCTTCCGCGACAGAGTCAGTCACATTGGCTTCGTACCGGTTGTATGATGTAGCGGCAAATTGGTACGAGTCATGGGAGTTATCTAGAGGCGACGGCGCTCCCCCAGCAGTTTGGGATGATTTTTCTCAGGCTTTTCTTAGTCATTTCCTGCCTCCGAAGTTACGGCGGGCCAAGGCTGACAGATTCTTATTGCTGAGACAGAGGGGTCGCAGTGTTCGAGAGTACAGTATGGAGTTCGACACATTGGCCCGATACGCACCTGCTGTGGTAGCTACTATGGCTGACAGGATGCACAGGTATATTATGGGGCTGGAGCGGTATTTTGTCGACAGCTGTTTGGTATTGGCTGCTCAGCCCGGCATGGATATTGCCCGGATTCAGCCCCACGCCCAGGGCATGGAGGACCGGCATAGGGAGCGTCAGCCTGATAGGAGCCAGGATCGGAGACAGCCCAAGAGGGCCAGATCATCTGGGTATTCTGGAGATTTTTGGGGCAGGCAGCCTCAGCAGCCTCAGCAGCCGCAGCAGCCTAGCAGACATCTATCCCAGCCGGCACAGAGCGCACCTCCATAGCCTACAGGTCGCAGATTTGATAGCCCAGGTTATTCAAGAGCAGGTTAGAGCTCCAGGGCTTCAGGTTCGCGGACAGACAGGGGTTCTGGTCAGACGAGGCCACCTAGGCCTCAGTGTTCTTACTGTGGCAGATACCATCCTGGGGAGTGCTACAGAGCCACCGGTGCATGTTTTTCTTGTGGCCGTCAGGGACATTCTGTGAGAGATTGCCCGTCTAAGGGTAGTTCGGGTGGTGCAGCGCAGCCTACCGGATCAGCCGCCGGGTCTTCATCTTCATCAGTGGCTATGCGCCCTACGGTGCCGGGTACTTCAGCACCAGCGGGTCGCGGCAGAGGCCGTGGTGGAGCTTCTTGTACTAGCGGTCCTTCGAACCGCATTTATGCTCTGTCCAGCCGCTAGGATCAGGAGGCATCGCCTAATGTCGTTACAGGTACATTATTGGTTTTCTCTCGGTCTGTGTATGCATTGATTGATCCAGGTTCGACTTTGTCATATATTTCGCCTCTGGTTGCTAGTAAAATTGGTATAACGTCTGAACCTATAGAGCCGTTTGAGGTAGCCACACCGATTGGGGACTTTATTGTAGCAAATCAGGTATATAAAAACTGTTCTGTAATTGTATGTGGCCGTGACACTAAGGCAGATCTGGTGGAGTTAGATATGGTCGAGTTCGATGTTATTATGGGAATGGACTGGCTAGCCTCCTGTTATGCTAATGTTGACTGCCAAAATAAGGTAGTTCGTTTCCAGTTTCCCGGGGAGTCAGTTATAGAATGGGCTGGTAATACAGCATCGCCGAAAGGTAAGTTTATTTCATACCTTAAGGCGAAGAAAATGATCAGGAAGGGTTATTTTTATCATCTGGTTCGGGTACAAGACTTGACAGCAGAAACGCCGACTCTTCAGTCAGTTCCCGTGGTTAATGAATTTCCAGATGTGTTCCCAGAAGAGCTTCCAGGCCTTCCTCCAGAGCGGGAAATAGATTTTACTATTGATTTGCTTCCAGATACTCAGCCGATATCTATTCCCCCGTACAGAATGGCACCGGTAGAATTGAAAGAACTGAAAGAGCAGTTGAAGGATCTGTTAGAAAAAGGCTTCATTAGACCCAGTACTTCGCCTTGGGGAGCCCCGGTATTATTTGTGCGTAAGAAAGACGGGTCGTTGTGTATGTGTATTGATTATCGACAGCTGAATAAGGTAACCATAAAGAATAAATACCCCTTCCCCAGAATTGACGATTTGTTTGATCAGTTGCAGGGCGCCAAGTATTTTTCGAAGATAGATCTTCGGTCTGGCTATCATCAGGTACGGGTACGGGAGGCCGATATTCCTAAGACAGCATTCCGGACCAGATATGGGCATTATGAATTCAGAGTTATGTCTTTTAGGCTGACTAATGCTCCTGCAGTATTTATGGATTTAATGAACCGGGTATTCAGGCCATTCTTGGATATGTTCGTAATTGTATTTATCGATGATATTCTGGTTTATTCTCGGTCCGAGGCAGAGCACGCAGATCATCTGAGAGCGGTATTGGGGGTACTTCGGCATCAGGAATTATATGCAAAATTTTCTAAATGTGAATTCTGGCTGGCTTCAGTGGCATTTCTGGGGCATATTATTGCAGCTGACGGTGTCCGGGTGGATACACAGAAGATTGAGGCCGTGAAAAATTGGCCCAGACCCACGACGCCCACAGAGGTACGTAGTTTCCTGGGGTTAGCTGGCTATTACAGAAGATTTGTGGAAAATTTTGCTTCGATTTTAGCGCCTTTGACAAGGCTAACTCAGAAGGGAGCCAAGTTCCAGTGGACTGATGCTTGTGAACGAAGCTTCCAGTTGCTGAAAGAGAAGCTGACTACAGCCCCAGTTCTGACTCTTCCAGAGGGACCCGATGGATATGTTATTTATTGTGACGCCTCTGGCGTGGGATTGGGCTGTGTATTGATGCAGCACGGCAGAGTTATAGCTTATGCTTCTCGGCAATTGAAAAAGCATGAAAAGAATTATCCTACTCACGATCTGGAGCTTGCAGTGGTGATCCATGCCCTGAAGATATGGAGACATTATTTATATGGCGTTCATGTTGATATCTATACAGATCATAAGAGTCTCCAGTATATTTTCAAGCAGAAAGAGCTTAATTTGCGGCAGCGGAGGTGGCTGGAGCTCCTGAAGGACTATGATGTGGATATTCTGTATCATCCGGGAAAGGCTAATGTTGTGGCAGATGCGCTTAGCCGGAAATCTATGTGCAGCTTGGCAGATTTACAGCCAGACAGGAGAGAGATAGTGCGTGACCTTCATCAGTTGGCTAATCTTGGGGTTCGTCTGGCCGAATCTGGAGGTACACGGATTTCTGTCCGAGGGGTTTCTGAATCATCTATTAAGGAAGATATCAAACGGCATCAGTATGAAGATCCTGTTTTGGCTCGATACAGAGACAAAGCCTATGATAAGGAGAAGACTCCGTTCGAGTTCACTCCGGACGGGACTTTATTATTCAGGGGCAGGTTGTGTGTACCTGATATTGCAGGTCTTCGGCAGAAGGTTATGAGCGAGGCACATTATGCTCGCTATTCGGTCCATCCTGGGTCTACGAAGATGTACCATGATCTCCGATGCTTATACTGGCGGGATGGCATGAAACGGGATATCGCAGAGTTCGTCGCCCAGTGTCCCAATTGTCAACAGGTCAAAATTGAACATCAGAAACCGGGTGGACTGTTGCAGGAAATGGAAATTCCGACGTGGAAGTGGGAGATCATTAATATGGACTTCATTACAGGGTTGCCTCGCACTCCACGGAAGTATGATTCCATCTGGGTTATTGTTGATAGGCTGACAAAATCAGCCCATTTTCTCCCCGTCAGAACTACTTACTCCGCTGAGGATTATGCCAGGCTTTATATTAAAGAAATTGTGCGACTTCATGGAGTTCCTATATCTATTATCACGGACAGAGGTGCTCAGTTCACAGCGAACTTCTGGAGATCTTTTCAGGAAGGATTAGGGACTCAGCTGAGCCTGAGCACAGCTTTCCATCCTCAGAGTGACGGACAGGCCGAGCGCACTATCCAGACGCTTGAAGATATGTTGCGGGCCTGCGTTATTGATTTCAGAGGTAGCTGGGAGGATCAATTGCCATTGATTGAATTTTCTTATAATAACAGCTACCATTCCAGCATCCAGATGGCTCCGTACGAGGCTTTATATGGTAGGAAATGCAGGTCACATATCGGCTGGTTTGATATTGGCGAGACAGAGTTAATTGGCCCAGATATGATCCAGCAGGCAGTTGATAAGGTGAAACTTATCCGGGAACGACTATTGGCAGCCCAAAGTCGACAGAAATCATACGCCGATAAACGGCGTCGTCCTTTGGAATTCCAGGTTGGTGATTGGGTATTCCTGAAGGTATCGCCTATGAAAGGCGTGATGCCGTTTGGCAGAAAGGGTAAGCTCAGTCCGGGTTATATTGGGCCTTATCTGATTGTGCGAAAAATTGGAAATGTCGCTTATGAGTTAGATCTGCCATCTGATTTGGAAGCGGTACATCTGGTATTCCATGTGTCTATGCTCCGCAAATGCATTGGTGACCCTTCCAGAATATTTCCTGCGGATGACATTCCGGTGACGGAGCAGTTATCATACGAGGAGCAGCCCATAGCCATTTTGGACCGCCAAGTAAGAAAGCTCCGGAATAAAGACGTAGCTTCTGTTAAGGTGCTGTGGCGGAACAATAATAGGGAGGAAATGACCTGGGAGGCCGAAGAGGAAATGAAGAAGAAATATTCCCATTTGTTCCCTATGCCCACAGGTAATCTTGGCTCCTTGTTAATTCTATTTCAACAATGAATGAGTGTCATATGTGCTGTCTATAAACAAAAACTCTCCCGAAGTATTTTCAGACCCTATAAGATTAATTTAACATTCGAGGATGAATGTTCTAAAGGGGGGGAGGATGTTATATCCCGTGTTTTCGCACATTTAGAAAATTAGAAATAATCTTGACTTGTATGAAATAAAGTCATAATTGATTACATCTAGCACATGAGTTATTTGTGAAAGAATATTAATGTGAAAGTGTCGGCGAATGTTAAGGGCAAAAATTGGAATTTCAGAAATTAGTTTCGGGAATTGGAAAACAAGGATTTAAATCCATTGGGCCAAGAAAAATTGAAGAGAAAAATTTGGGCCCAATAATAGGGGGTGGCCGGCCATGCCAAGGCCCAAGCCTTGGTTAATTAATTCCCCATGTGTTAAATAATTATAGGGGTCATATTCTTTAGAAGGTTCAAGAATTGAAAAGAAGAGAAAACAAAGAAAAACAAGAGCAAAGAAAAGAAGAGGGTTCGGGTTTGGCCATGGAAAATTGACTCTCAAAAGTCTTGCTTCTAAAATTTTGTTCTTGTTGAATTCCTACTAAACTAAGTGCCCTTTTCAACTTGGTGTAGTTGTCTTGGAGGAAGAAGCACTTGGATCCTCAATTTGATCACCTATTCAAGTGAAGAAGACTAGGGAAAAAGGTAAGAAATTATCCCTTGTTCTTGTGTTATGAAGTCATGTTTATGTTGTAGTATGTAGAAATGAATTGATTGTATGGAAATATGGAAGTTTGCAAAGTGGGTAGGAGATATAGTATATGGCCGTGTGTGTATATATGTTGTATAATTATGGTGAGTTTAAATTATGTCATATTCTAGTTGTGATTGTGGTAAAATGCATATTGGGAATGAAAGTTGAATGAAATTGATAGAAGTGGTTAGTGGGGTGTTTGGCCGTGTGGTTTGGAGTGTGTGGAATGGAAATGGATTAAGTTTGTTTAATGTGTTATTATGATACTTGCAATGTATATGGAGATAAAATGATATAAGTTTGTATCGAAATGGAATATTGAAGCTTATGTCGTTTTAGTACGATTTTACGACATTATGAAAATGAAGTTGTTAGGTTGCTAATTATGACAAGTATTGATGAACTTGGAAGAAGGAAACATGTTATGAATACGTATGCCAAAGATTAGGAGTTTTGGATAAATTATGACTTTGGCGGAAAGTTTGTATATTATGTATATCGTGTATATAATTTGAGGAAAACGATATGAAATGCTTCTAAACTATGTTGTGGTGATCTAGATTGATAATGAATGTGAAATCGTTGAGATTAGTTTGAAAGTTATGGTTAAAGTAAAGGTTATGGCATTATGTCAGCAAGTAGAACTAGTTGTGCCATATTGTGTTTCTAGTGTTTGTTGTTGATGTTGATGTTGTTGTTTGGGTTGTTGTTGATGATTGTGAGCCGAGTTGAATTCTCGGGGGTGCTATATGTATAGGGGAAGTGCTACCGAAATTTCGGTAGACAAATATGAGTTGAATTGAATTCGTAGCATCTATAGCTTACAATTGGTAAATGTGACCATTTGCAGATTTTCGACGAAACGGAGAGTGAGCTTCGATAGGCTTAAAAAGCTCAAAAGGTATGTAAAGCTACCCCGATCCTTCTTTTGGCATGCCTAAGTGTATTAGGATCGAATTCGGGCCTCGAAACACTTTCTGCCCCTCGGAATCCGCAAGTGAAAATATCACTTTTTCTTTCAGTAAGATTGAACTCTTTTGGTATGTTTTCTTGGAAATTATGCAAACCTTCTCTACACTCCTTGGAAAGCTACAGAATGTCCGTAGAACCTTTATAGGTGATCCCATAAGCTTAAAGGGCATAATTTGGACCCATCGCCTTGCTTGTCCCGAGGTGGGCCCACTATTCCCGGTTTTGCCCTTAATGTACTTAAGTCTTCTTTTCGAATAGTTCTTAAAAGAAACGTTTTGACTACCATTCTAATTACCTAACAAACGTTGTTTTAAATATTCCATTAAGTATGATAAATTGTTTTGATACTCGAAACTCATTTACTATGATTCCTTCCGACTTCATTGGATCGGTTTGTCTTTGATATGCCTCATCGAGTCTATGGAAACATTCATGATATTTGATTGCATTAGTCTCTCACTACTCCATTCATGGATGCCCCAATGTTTCCCACACTGAGCCCGGGCCTGGATATGTTGTCAAGCGTGATCCTTTGCATTGTTCGTCGTGCCTCGATGTGAGGGGGCAGGTATACGCGTACATGGGTTTGTGGAGTATGCTGTGCCATGTACGCTTGTTCTGATATGATTTGCTATGGCCATCTGATATGATATAATATGTGACGGGGTTATGCCCCATTCTGATTCTTCTGTGTTGTGGCACCAGCGTCGGGAGGATGGCCACGTTCTGTCTACCGAGTCCGTTGGCAGGGGCCGGATTTGATATGACATATGTTTTTGTACACACTCTGCATTTTTTGAAATTATGTATCTAATACTTTGGATTTTTCTGTTTATTTCTGTACGTTCTATACCAGTTATGATTTTGTTTCTGCAACTCAGGCTTTACATATTCAGTACATATTTCGTACTGACCCCCTTTCCTCGGGGGCTGCGTTTTCATGCCGCACAGGTACCGACGACAGGTTTGCTGATCCGTCCGCTTAGGATCTCATTCTGCTATTTTTGGAGCGCTCTTTTATTCAGAGCCATCTTTTGGTATTGTCTGTCACTTCTATATATGTATATTCTTGTTCATGGGTACGGCGGGGCCCTGTCTCGTCATATGATTCTGTCGGTCTGTTAGAGGTCTGTGGACATATTTGTGGGTTGGGATCTTTCTGTACAGCTTTGTGTATATGTTGTGTTTGGGCGATCCCATTCGCCGCGGCGGCCGGTCCGCATATATTTAAATGTTACTCTGTTGGCCCTGTGTGGCCTTTGTTTGTATTTTCTGCGTGCAGGGTATATGGGATAGTCCGTAAAACAAAGGAAACTCTGCCGAAATTTTTCTGGAGATTATCTAAATTGGAACTAAAGCCTTGTCGGCTTCTGCTATATACTAGAATGTGATTGAGTGCCCAAATCGGGCACTAGTCACGGCCTACGGGGTTGGGTCGTGACAAGGTTTTATTTTTCAGATATTTGGAGCTTTAGCCTTGTACTAATTACTTTTGAGTTATTTTTACTTTTGAAGACTTCCAGACAATTACATTCATTACTTTCAAGTTTTCTTCGTAAGTTCAATACAAGAATTCAATTATGCAATCTTCAATCTTTTATTGTTTTCTTGTTGCCATGAGTAGCTAAACACCTTTACTAAGGTTGTGAACCCAAGGATGGGTGTTTTGTGATTAGGGATCGTGAAAGATATACGCATAATAGATTGTTAGGGTTTAATTTTTCTTCGTATTAATCATATAGCTAGTGGTTGCAAGCATTAGCTCACGCCATAAACTTTATTTTATTTGGGCAAATAGCTAGGGTTAGGTAAGAACAAATTACAAGAACATAAGGCTTTAAACTGTGTTTAATAAACTCACTTAGGAATAAGAGGAATTTACTTGGCATAATTAAATGTTCTTCATGCATACTTTCTTATCTTTGGAAAAAGCATAGAAAGAAATATTTTTTTCTTATTAGGAAATAGTTTAGATTCACATAGAGGTTAAGTGCATTCATACAAGCAGTCCATTAGAAGTATATCAAGATCGAGACCCTTGATCATACACTTTATCTGACGGGGACACAACCTTTGTTCTTTTTTCCCATGTATTTACAACTTTGAATTTCCAGTCACTTTAAATTAGTCCACAAACCAAATCAATTATAAAACCCTTTTCTGGAATACACCAGGACCACAAGATTAGTATAATACTTGTTTAGTAAACTTTTCACACCATATTCTCTGTGAGATTCGACTCCAACCTCGTTGGGTTACTATATTTGACAACGTCCGCGTTATACCATTAATAGGTGTAATTTGAGCCTATCATCTAATCTTATTTTGGATTTCATTGAGTTATTCCCCCTTGTTCATCACCTTAGAATGGTTACTAACTTAGTTTTGCATTTCCCTACTACATTATAAATGGGTCTCTTCCATGAATCTCGAAAATGATTTTTTCAAAGATAAGCTTAAAAATGGTAACTTTACCTAGCTAATGGCTTAAAATAGTTGACCCTATTCATGAAAGGAGGTTGATAAATCACCTAGTATTGTTGTGAATAAAATCTGGAGGTAAGGATAAGTTCGCAAATTTACCTTATCAATTCGAAGCCTTTTATAAGAATTCTAAGAGTGATTCCTATTTTGGGTCTCAGGATGGTAGCGAGTTACTTCGTGCGGATTACGATGTGGTGAATGAATCTAAGAATCAACGGATGCTCATGGCACCCGCTCGGCTTTGAGGTAGGTTACGACTTTCCTTTTTGGTAGACTCCAGTTATTTTTCCATATTCATGTATTAGAAGGAACGAAGAATGCTTGTATAGGAGTTGGAGAATTGGGATGGATCCATCGGATTGTATTGCAGTGTGATTTGTGTGTCCGGGCTTGTGGCCTGTAGATATCTTAGGATATTTGAATTGGTTTCCTGGAGTACCAATGGTTTCTATGTTACTTGGAAGGAGTGTTTTATCTATGCTTTCCTATGGTTGAGTGAGAATTTCTGTAAGATATGCCTAGATTGTGCTATGCTATTATAGTGGACCTAATCGATATTGGGAGGATAAAATGTACCCACGGTTGTATACAAATTCTAGATTGGTAGTAGTATTGTCATGTAAGTAGAACGTGAAATTATCATATAGTAATGATGGATAGGCAGAAATAAAAGAGGAAGTGGTAATATTATTTTGTGACTTGTTTGTTATATTGTGTTGGCTTGACGCCATTTGATTTTGGTAGATATTGGAATCTGTTATTCTTTTTGTTGTGATATGGTAGTATCTTACTGTCACGCCCCGAACCATGGACTGGACCTAACACAGCACTCGGTGCCTTACTGCATGTGACCGAGCGAACCACATGGCTTGTTGAATCATCATGAGGCATAACATGAGCGGAGTACGACATAAACATGATGAGCCTTAATAAACATGAGATTTCAAAATATAAAATAAAATACTTGTTTAAAAATATGAATATGGATTGTCATAGATAATGAGCCAAAGATGGGTATACGACTTTGAACATCTGACATAACATAATTATCTAGTCTATGAAACCTCTAACATGAGTCTGAACTGCTAAACATAATTACTGGGATAAGGCCTCCAACATACCTTAAATGTAAAACTATCATAGAAGTAAATAATGACTAAACCCCGTAGAAGATGGGGCTCACCAAAAGCTGATACGTGGATGATCCTATAGAGTAGATCTGTCGTCCTGTAAGTCCGTACCTGCATCGTGAAATGCAGGCCTCCGGAAAATAGAAGGGGGACGTCATCACATTGAATGTATTGGTATATAAAGCAACTGAATGAAATAAACATGGCACATGAAATAACATGATAAGAGCTAAAACTGAAACTGGAGTCAGGTTATAAACATGAGTATCTGACATGAACATAAATACATATATAACATGAGTAAAAACATTTTAAGTTGGGAGAGCATTAATGTAACCGACATGTAACCACCACGTTAACACGTGGCGTCTAATCTCTGCCCGATAAGCTAAGCTATCTTGTACCTTGCCGGGGTACAAGACATGAACATGACATGAATGGATCCAAATCCCTCAATGGGGAAAAATATGAAGGTATCGTCCTAACTGGGCGAAGCAATCCTTATCCTACGCTGGCAAACGTAGTTTCAGGCTATCTGAGCCTTCTCGGTAATCTGTGCAACTCCGAAAAACATGAACATGAATATAGGTGGCATCTGAGCCCATGGTTTTTCCTAAACATGACTTGTAACATGGTTTGTAGATATAATATAACATGAATATAATTACATAATATAACATGCATGAAAACATGGAGACATGTGAGACTTTCATGAAAATAAGCATAATAGTTCATAACTTGCATGTAAGAACCCGTGGAATGCAAATGATGGGTTTTTGATGGATTACGGACAGATTCTCAATAACCAAAATGGAATATCAAGAATACACTAATGAACTAATCATAGAAACATAGTATATCATAGTAATATAGACTAAGGGTTATCATGAACATATCTAGAACCTTAGTTTTCGTATAATCTCATACTTTCATGGAAGAACGTGGCATGGGGAAGAACAATGATGTTCCCGCACGTAGATAGAAACTTTACATACCTTAGTCTCTTCAAAACTTGAAGAAAAGATCTGAACTTTTGAAGCCGAAACCAAAGCTCTGAACTTGAAACCTTAAGAAGAGTTTTCACTGATTTTGGTAGCTACTGTTCGTGGCTCAAAGGGTACTGCTCCGGTCCTCCAAATCCAATCTTCACCGTTCAAATTTTATACTTACATGTTATGAATACGCATTTACAATTTGGGTTCAATCCAATGGTGAGATATTCCGAAAACACCAATTGAATATGTCTGGTCTGAGTGAAAGTCAACAGAAAAATATTAAGGTTTTCTCTAACTCTTTACAACTCTCGATTTTATAGGGTACCGGGGTGGATGAATGTATTCTAGTGTTTAGAAGCGATGCAACCTTGTAGAATTCACAGGTTCTTGATTGAAAGATTTACCTTGGAGAAACCTTAGGAAACTAGATTGTCAAACCAAACTCTTGACGTTTTTTCTTGATAGCAAGAATGTGTTTCTTGCGGTTCTTGAAGGATTGGAGTGCATAGGTTCTTTAGAGATGGAGGTAGAGAGAGAATAAATAGACTCTAGGGGTTTAGAATAGTGTTAGGGACGTTTTTTCTTGATGAAATAATAAAATAAGAAGTCCCAATTCGAGTAGGAAAAGGCTCAAAACGCAACCCAAAACCTGAAAATTCTGCTCCAACCAACATTAGTAAAATAGGCATAACTCTTGCCACAGAGCTCCGTGTGAGCTCTGCAAGATACCATTGGAAAGTTATTTCAAAGGGCTACAACTTTCATGTTTTAAGTTTTCTGAAATACTCAACGAATCAAGGGGTTATGGTCCCCCGAAGTAGGCCTGTCGACCATTTTTGCAACACGCACAAACTTTCAAATTCTCTGCTAAACTTCAACACTACAAGTCTAAATTTTGTTCTAAGATACGGGATGTAACAAAATTGATTATTTTTCTAAGCACTTTCTACACCTTCCATCTTAGTTTCTTTATATCATTATCTTACGAGTCAAATCTTAGCCCGAAGGTGCGAGGTGATATAATATCTCCCCCTTGGGATCATTCGTCCTCGAATGATGGGTCATGGTTGGAATTTAGGTTGGACATGGCATGAATACTTGAACGTGATGAAACATGACATGAAACATCAGAGCTCAACATGATTATGTGGGAACATGGTCATGGATCATGAGGACTAAATACGTGATTACATAGAAACATGATCATGGGAACATGAAACTGAATAGTGTATACATGAACAGGAATCATGAGACATTTGTCCTTAATTAATGAATAGTGGTTATGGATTACTACCGACTCTGAAATTTTACAGAAATTTTGGTAGAGTTTCTTTTGTAAATAGGACTATCCTAATACTTCTCAAAAACTTGTCAGCTAACCAGCGTAGTACACAAGCCTCACAAGGCATCCTAATACGCATGACATAACACAACAGGGTAATTGAAACATGATCTTGATTAACATGAACACTTAACTGGCATGAATACATGAATACTAACTGTCAACAATGCCTGTCTGACATGGACACATGGGTATTGGACTGAATCAATATATGAATAATATACATGGAATTTGGAGGGGAATTTGTGAGTGCGAATGACATGAATACTGGAACATGAGCATGAACTTGGCATGATTACCAGAACGTAGGATCATGATATGGAACATGATTAGTGTATTGACATAAATACATGGATGCTGACTGACATGAATTCATGAGTGTCGAATTGACATGAGATCTGAATACGTGAAAACATGGGTTTAATAACATGATATTTGAGTGCTATAAACATGAATTTCATAATAGAAGATCTGTATGCTAAGTCGAGATAGGGTCTAAACACTTAGAGATTTGATCATAGAGGTTCACATATCACCATGTTATACATATGAGATAAGGGGTACGACTTAGGCTTTGAATGTGACCGTAACTTAGTGCGAATGAGACATACGTGAGTCTTATAACAGGGGTATGATCCTAAAACATAACATAAAACTCCTAGCATAGGCATGACATGAATATTGAGAATCTGAGTAGAATGCTACTAAAATAAGTACCACAAGGTACCTGGAAGGATTCCTATTTGAACTTGGAACGTACCTTACTTCGGACCTTACCTTGTTTTCTCTGAGATATATATACGAAATACCTTGGCTCATCTTTCCTATTCTTGTGAGCTGATCGTGAAGGGCAAGGAGAAGGGAATCATAAGTACTAATCACATGGGGCACTTCATTTTAGAGCATAGACATGACATGGTGCATTGGACATGGACGATGTAACGTGGAACATGCGTACATGGGAATGTGACTCAAATGGCATGAAAAGTGAATAGCATGGCATAGGGCATGAGCAACATAAGATTAATACGAGTACATCATAGATGCATACCATGGCGTCTGGACTTGATTTCATGAGTATTGCGGTGAGGATAAGGCATAAGTGTGATTTGCATGGAGTACAATTGTAGGTTTCACTCTTGGGTCAAGGACATAGGGCATTGATAAAACATTACCGTTAAAACTTAGATACATTGAAGGAATGGGACACGGTTCAACATAAATCACTCTTTTCAAGGCATGGGTGTGGAATTTTTATAACTTTTTGCCTTTAAGCATTTAGTGCCCATTTGGATTGGCTTATAAGTTGCTTATAAGTTGTTTTCAGCTTTTTTGAGTGTTTGGCTGGCCAGCTTAAGTCATTTTGTGCTTAAAATAAGCCCAAAAAAAATAATCGGAGCTATTTGGCTTAGCTTATCTAAAACAGCTTATAAGCCCAAAAAAATAAGTTGGCCTACCCCGACTTTTTTTTTTTTTGACTTATAAGCTGCTTTTTTTAAGCCCTTCAAAACAGGCTCTTACATTACCTTCTCCTTGATCCTTACCAAGGTCATTATCGGATTTTGAAAGAACTTAGAAGCTAGAACATGGACATGGGTGTAAAATAATGATATATATTTATATATATGTGCAAGTAAGCACATAAATATCTCGGGATCAAGTGAATCGAAGAAATTAAGTTTATCGAAACTTTGGAAAAATTTGGCAGAATTCTGGACAAGATTTTTGGTCCAACTTTGGGGAGGTATAGCTTCTAGCATATGAAGAGTTATGGAATGCATAACCTATGTAATTGCAAGTTCAGAGAGTTTTCTTTCCAGTGCAACTGACAGATCACAAACTGAGAAGTACGGTCCCAGATACGACCCGTAAAAAAAATACAATTTTAATGTGCAGCCAGTAACTATAAAGTGCGGCAAGTAACTATAAAGTACGACCTGTAACTTCAAAGCACGACCCGTAACTATAAAGTACATCCCGTACAAGTTAGACGTATTTTTAGGCGGTGGAATGGCTTCAGACCTGGGCAGAACCTGATGGGCATTAATAAACATAAGATTTCAAAATACAAAATAAAATACTTGTTTAAAAATATGAATATGGATTGTCATAGATAATGAGCCAAAGATGGCTATACGACTCTGAACATCTGACATAACATAACTATCTGGTCTATGAAACCTCTAACACGAGTCCGAACTGCTAAACATACTTACTGGGACAAGGACCCCAACATACCTTAAATTCATAACTATAATAGAAGTAAATAATGACTAAACCCCGAAGAAGATAGGGCTCACCAAAAGCTAATACGTGGATGATCCTATAGAGTAGATCTGTCGTCTTGTAAGTCCGTACCTGCATCGTGAAATGCATGCCCCCGGGCAATATAAAGGGGACGTTAGCACATCGAATGTACTGGTATGTAAAGTAACTGAATGAAATAAACGTGGCACATGAAATAACATGATAAGAGCTGAAACTGAAACTGGAGTCTAGTCATGAACATGAGTATCTGACATGAACATAAATACATATATAACATGAGTAAAAACATTTTAAGTTAGGAGAGCATTAATATAACCGAAATGTAACCATCATGTTAACACGTGGCGTCTTGTCACGACCCAACCGGAGGGCCATGACGGGTACCCGGTGCTAACCCACCCGGCACTTCTTATCGTACATTCACATTTACATCTAGGTAAGCCACATGGCTTAATCATACTTGCTATCCATCATTCATGCTAATCTCATTGGGCAACAATACATTGATATCATCATCATCGCAATGCCCATATCCATGTACACTAGCCGATGAAGCTATCAAGATAATATACAAAATTTAAGCTGACAAGGCTAAAGACATCTAATCATACACAACTGTCTACGAGCCTCTAAGGAGAGTAGGTGACATCATATAGGCGGGACAGGACCCCGCCGTGCCCATGTATGTACACTAAATAATAATACCAAAAGCTGTAGCTCCGGGTGAAAAGGAGCTCCTCTATGTAGTCCATGAGTAAGAAAGCTATGGATCAAGCCTGTCTCCCTGGCCACCTGCGGGCATGACGCAGCGTCCACAAACAAAAGGACGTCAATACGAATAATATACTGAGTATGTAAAACATAATCAACATCATAGTAAGAGCATAAGAAACAGCATAAGGATTAGCATAAGAAATAGCATAAGATGGGAGAATCGGGAGATAGTAGGGCCATCATCATAATCAACATCATAGCAAGAGCATAAGAAAAAACATAAGGATTAGCATAAGAAATAGCATAAGATGAGAGAATCGGGAGATAGTAGGGCCATCATCATAATCACTTACTTGCCTTTCATAGGGACCATCAGTTTCTATGGCGTGCTCATGTACATACATATATACATATACCTATATCCATATCTGTATTCGTATTCGTATCCGTATTCATATCCATATTCATATTCATAGCATACCCGACCATGAAGGTTCGGAGTTTCACATACTCGGCCTTGACAAGGCTCGGTGATTATACATACCTGGCCCTACCAAGGCTCGGTGTTATTCGTACCCAACTGCAGTGGTGCGCGCGCAATAGATATCATACCCGGCCACATAAGCTCGGTGTTACATAGTAGTCATACATACTTGGACACGTTTACCTAATAACCCATAAGTATCGTCAACATCATTACTATCATCGTTTCGTTACATCTATCCTTAGAGGATCAATCATCATATAAGGAAAGTAGTAGGATCGTAAAAGTATCGAGAATCACGAGTTTTAATAGCTTTAGAGATAGAATCATTTGAAGGACATTATAGAGCTCATGAAAGGATATATATAGCCAAAGAACCATGCCTTATTGAAAGAAGGGTTAGCCTTACATATCTTTTCGACTTCTTAATTATCTAGCATTCACTGTCGAAGCTCGAATAATCTACATTTAGAAGAATTCATACCACGGTTAAACCTTAATGATACTATTAAACTCAAACTAGGATCATTCATGATCTAATGGAAATTGGGCAGCATTTCCCCTATTTTGTCAACTTCCACCATTTTACTAAACAACTCCCAACAACCACAATAACATCCATAATACGCTCATAATATCATAATCAAGTAATCGCACTAGATTAGCCTTCAATAATTCATCCTTATGTTCAACTCATGCCAACAACTTCACACCCATTTAGCACATTTTTCATATAATACTTTTTCATCACTATTATTACCTTCCATAACATGATTATATCCATATCATACTAAGAATCATGACTCATTTTAGTTTACTACTCATAAACATCATAAAAGCTACACTTAAGCTTGATTTTCTACTTTCTTCTTGTACCTAAGTTTTTCTACAACCAACCATTCTCATTAACATGAAATAAGCATGGAAACTAACCTTTTCATCCCATAGAAACAATCTTTGGAGAAGCTACTAACTTGTGCAAAACCCCTAGCCACAATGCTCAAGTATTCTTGAAATCTACCAACCCTACGAAACCTTCTATCACAAAAACACTTGATTCGTGCTATTTAATATTTATAATCCCTTGGGTTTGGGTGTAATATGTTGGGAAAAGGGTTTTGGAGCTTTAGAGAGTGTAGAAGAAATGTGGGAAATGAAATGAAGTGAGGGTCGTCCGTCCTTTATAAAATAAAATGTGACCCGACCCGGTTTATACAGCCTACTATACGGGCCGTATAATTTATACGGTCTGTATATCAGGCCGTATATTTCCACCAGGCTGCACCCTTTTCTGGACAAAACCTACGGGCCGTATAATTTATACGGTCCGTACATATGGCCGTATAACTGGAAAAAATTTGGTTTTCGTTCTTGTCGACTCGTTTGACTTCCAATCCTCGTGGAACCTTCTTGACACATATATAACACTTAGTTAACCATACAATAGGCCCTATAGCATCCCTTTAAGATATTACTAAGTAAACGTTAACTCAATTTTAGCGGAAACCTTTCCGAACACGACTTACATTTCACTTCCTTCAACATACTAAACTTCACATGTTCGTATAACTTCGAAATCATATGGTATGCATCTTAAGCTATCTAATACTTCCCGTAATCTCGTAAGGATTTCATAATCACCTTAAGCTCACATTAGCCTATCCACAAGGCAACACATATGAAATTTCTGAGGTATAACATTCTTCCCCCCTTAGGAACATTCGTCCTCGAATGTTAGGTTCTTGGGAGTTCTATAAAAATAATTCCAACGTTTCCCCTATAATATGGCACTATCATCATGCATAGCAACCCAAAATACATCGCCTCACAAGGCTACAACAACAACGACAATAACTATGGCCACACACGACCAAGAAAACATCAAGAAAAGCATTACATACATGAGAATAATGGCGTCTCTGCCTGAGTCTCCTCTGAAGGTGAAAATAAACGTGGGTACCGGAATTTCACGTCCTCTTCAACTTCCCAAGTCATTTCCTCTCTATTATTATTCTTCCGTAAAACCTTAACCGAAGCTACCTCTTTGGTCCTAAGCTTTCGTACTTGCCTATCCAAAATGGCAATGGGGACTTCTTCATAAGACAATTGTTTAGTAACATGAACATCATCTATTGGTACTATTCTAGAAGGGTCTCCAATGGACTTACGAAGCATCGATACATGGAAAACTGGGTGAACTGACTCCAAATCTTGTCATATATAGAATCAGGGGGATGAAATAGTTGAGTACAGTGTCTGTGCTTTATAAAATGAATAGTGTTAGACTGGAATTGGTTTGATGTTGATTATTGGGGATATGGTGAGTATCTCTACAGGCAGTGTATGGTTTTCAACCTCAAAGAGGGGGCAGAGAAGAGTCAAACCCAGCTTGATTCATGGTATCTACCCCCCCAAATGAGGGGTACCATGACCAGCCTATAGACCATGGGGGACACTCTTGTATTGAAGGTATATTTGTTTCTTTAAATCCCATCACTTTACCAAAGGGTTGAAGATCAAAAGGGTTAGGAAAACTAGTTTGTTCAAAGGTCTAGAGGCATTTAGGAAGTCAGGAATATGGAAACTTGTTGTTTCTAGAGGGTGATCTTTGCCTTCCTTTAAAGAGAAGTGAAGTGGTTTAAGATTATAGATAATGAGTGTCCTGTTAGGAATTTAGAGAATCTGAATCTGTAATGATTTGTTTTAAATTCCATTCCATTTCTTCTGGGATTTGTTGACATACATAGCTGATCCCGTCTCATGTCTACCTGAAGTGGTAACTTATATGAAGCCTTGTTGTAATGTGTTCTTACTACCGTTGTATTTGAAACAAAGATTCTTTTCTATGGTCTTTCCTGAGAATATGAAATTGTATAGTCCCAGTTCATATGATGTTATTTGGTCCAGACCTTTTGATGTTCCAATCCTTTTTTGGATAATTACAAGTCATAAAAGTGTCCTCTTTGTCTACACTTTTCTATTGTGCTTCTGTGATCACATTAAGCAATTCCAGTCTCCTACTATAAAGTCTATTAACATATGAGGTTGATAAGTCTTTTATTTGATGTGTACAACAGTTAAAGGTAGATTTTAATTAGTGTTTGGTTTTTTGTCCTTAAACTCTAATCTTAAAGGACATGATTCAATTGAGTAAACGGAATGGTCTTGAGGTCTAAACGTTGAACACACAAGAGTATGGATATGCATAGAACGTATATACAGTTTTTAATAAAAAGGAATGGGAATATATACATGGTATATACTTGGTATACACATACTATATGTATATCATACGCATACTATGTACATATATACAAAAAATAGGCCGATCATAGGGAGTATGTATATGCAAACAAAAGAGTATGATTTGTCCATGCCACTTATTTGACAAAGTACCTTGAAACTGTTATACATATTCTATGTGCCTCATTGTATTACAATACCTGCCTCAGTCTTTGTCATGATTTTGAATTCATTTTAATGTTAGTTGTATTTAAATTACTTCCTATAAGATGATGCTTGTGCACAACTTTGAGACTCTGGTTGTATACAATGGCAACACTGGGTTTTTTGAGAGTTTAAAGAGGTTTTGGAGATAGGTCTAGTCACTCCCAGGTATCCAGCCATGCTTGGGGTTAATGAAACCCCTAGGAACTTGTGCGGTGTCCGGAATAAGAATGGTGACAACCTTCTCCCACTGGTATGGTATGATTTGGAGTTTCTAATGAAGCAATAGTGTATGATCAAGTCTTTAGTTGTGCAGTTGCAATCAAATGGGGACGTATATGTATATTTACATATATATATATAGGTATGGTTATGTTAGTATTAGGTTCATCAAACATAGATTAATTTTATTCCTTTTCCTTTTTCCCCTTCTCTTACTACACGACCATTTAGGCCAGAGTCCAACCAGCCTGTTGGGCCAAAGGCCCAATAGGAATATTCTTTCAAAAAACAATGTCTAAGAACGGAAAGGGAAGCTAATATTATTGAAGTCCCAACCATGGGTAAAAATGGTCTTTTAAGGGGTTCGGTACACCCCTAACACATCTCTCTTTTTCATTAAATTTCAGTATACCAGTTTTCCTTTTGGTTGAAATGTTGTATTTGTATGATTATAAAAAACTCACATTATTATTGGAGTCCTTTATATTTTGACTCATCTTAGGTGAATGTTGCATATGCCGTTTAGTTTGACCTTAGGCCCCAACGTGATTTTCAAAACCCGAATTAACATAAATACTTTCCAAAAGAGAATAAAACGGCTAGAACAGTAAGGGAATAAAGAGGATCAGTTTCATCTTTACCAAAAAAATATGTGTTGCTACCAATTTTCTTCAAATCAGGCTTAATCTTTTCAAAACTAAGAAAAAAAACTGCTTTTTCCGGTTATGGGTTCAGTTTTCAAAAGTTCTATTTTCAGTCTAGACAGAAAAATGGGTTTCAAAACGGTGTGTAAATGATAAGCTTCACAAAAAATGAGTTCTTTCCTTTTAAGTTAAAAATCAGACGAAGAAATTGTTTTGTTACACCTCGGAAATTTCATGTCGTTGCGTGGTAAATAGACTAAAGCAAGCTTAAGGTGAACATGAGGCCCTTATGATTATAAAAAGGGTATTTGGTGGGCTAAAAGTGCATACGATAAGACTTTGAAGTGATATGAATTAGTGAGACTAAGTTCATCAAAGGAAGGTGAGGTATAAGTTGTGTTTGGGGAAGATTTTACAACTATCGAGGTAAGGAGTGATTCGTAATGCCTGGGAGAAGAGTTATGAGGATATTTAGATTGTCGATGAAGTGTTAAACAAGTGTTAAGAAGGTTCCATAAGGACTGGACATCAAACGAAACGACGAGATTTAACTTCAGAAAAATGGAGTTATACGATAACTTATACGGTTCGTACAAGGGTCCGTATAACCTTTACAGAAAGGAAAAATCCCTGATGGTGGAATACGATCACTTATACGGACCGTATAAGTGTCTGTATAACATGATCGGGACAGCTTTTTCTCTAAGTATAAATATGTGACCCAAGTACATATTTTTCATTTCACATCTTCTCCACTTCTCTCAAGACCTCTAGGAGGTTCCATACATTTCATTAACATAAACTCAAGGTGAATCCAAGATCAAACACCAATAATTAGTGGAATCAAGTGCAAGGAGGCTAAGAATGGTTCATGGAAGCTAGAAATTTCCATGGAATTGAAGTTAGGGTTTTCTCCAAGTGATGTATTTTCATCCAAATCCCATTCCTACAAAATCAAAGGTGAGTTTTATTATCATTTCATGTTGTTAAGAGTATTGAATGGTTGGAAGACTTGGATTGAGGAAGAAAGTAGAATATGGAGTTCAAATATGGAAATAATGATATTCTTGAATTGTAACTTGACGTCAATCATAGTTCTTGACATTTTAGGAGTATAACCATGTTATAAATGATATAGATGATGTTAAATAAGTATTGTATGAGGATGACTATGGTGTTATATGATAGCTATGGTTATGGATAATTTTGAGAGGGAATTTTGAGAATTTAATAATGTTTAGCTTAACGAAGTTTATTGATTATGATATTGTGGGTGTTGTTGTTGATGTTTGGGAGTTGTTATATTATATGGAGAAAGTTGTAGGAACAAAGGAGATGCTGCCCAATTTTCATTAGCTTTAGCTTAAGCTTAAGTATGTTTCCGGTTATCTAACCTTAGTACGAATTCTCTTGAATGTAGAATTGTGAACATTTGAGGGAAGCGTTTAATCGATAAAGTTAGAGAGGCGTAAAGGTATGTGAGGCTAATTCCCTTCTTTCAAAGGCATGACTCTTATTTCGTGACTTCTTTTCTACATTTCCATGATCTTCTTACACTCTCAAAAATGAAGGTTAAAGATTCTTAAAAGCTTCTTATGAGATAGAGATGAGGCATGTTCCATGACAATGATGATGATAATGATGTTATGATGAGCTCGATATCCCTACCCTTATGATTTCATTGATGTTGCTTCTTGTTGTTAGTCTCACCTCACGCTACTAGTTCCTTCAAGGTGAGATATGACGATCATGAGTCTTCTTCCATAACATAATCGGAGAGTACCAAACTTACGTCACTCCGATAGAGTTATAGATTTCACTTGGACTCCTATGCATTCTTATGTATTTTTATGTATGATTACACCGTGCCTACATGGCCGGGCAGACACACCACTGCAGTGGGCAACTTACCCCGGACACGGGAGGCCTGGACGTGGGCTAATGATGATCATGCCGCACCTACATGGTCAGGAAGATTATATGTGTATGATATGATATTATTTTTACTATAAAAGTTAGCATGCATGACCCCGCCTTAAGAGGCATTCAGTTGCAGCTTCGCTCTCAGCTTTATGTTTCTTTATATCTTTATCATGCTATTGTACATGCCTTACATACTCAGTACATTGTTCGTACTGATGTCCTTTTCTTTATGGTTGTTGTGTTCATGCCCATAGGTAGATAGGGAGACGGTGAGGACACCTAGGAGGTTTTTCAGCAGATTTACAAGGGCACTCCACTACTCCGGAGATGCCATTTCTTGGTATATTCTTTTTTGTTCATATTAGGGCATGGCGGGGTCATATCCTGTCCTTATGATTCCAGTACTCCAGTTAGAGGCTCGTAGATACCTATATGTTGGTTGTAGATGTTATGTGACCTCTTTATTGTATTTTGTACATCATTTTTGTAGCCTTTTGGGCCTATACATATATGTATGATTTGGGAGGTGTTTGGAGGTTGGTTCGTGATACGTTTGCGTTGATAATGATATATGTCCAAGTTGGGTATAATAGTAAGCATGTAAACGGTGCTCGGTAGTCAGCTCCGAGTACCCATCATGGCCCACGAGTCGGGTCCTGACAAAAGTGGTATTAGAGCAGTTCCGTCCTAGGGTGTGTCTACGAGCCGTGTCCAGTAGAGTCTTGTTTATGGGTGTGAAGCGCGCCACACTTATAAACGAGAGGCTCCAAGGAATTTAGGAATAATGATCGTTTTTCTTCCTCATAGATCGTGCGATAGAGCTGTGTTATAAGATTTCCTTTTCCCTAATTGTGCGCTATGATTTAAGCGATACCGGTAAAGAGGAAGGCACAACTTCTCAGAAAGGCAAGACTGCGGCAGGAAGGCGGGTTGAACAAGAGTTGCCGGTGCATATAGAGGAGGGTGAGTTCCACAATGAGGCTCCATCTCACACCTCTCACACTCCGCCTGTATTAGAGGAGCATGAGGGGGCCTCAGCTCCAGCTCCAGCTCCTATACATCCAGTTCCCCCACCGGGTGCTCCAGGTCATTCAGCTACGACTCAGCTAGTTATTGCCCAGGCTCAGCGGCAGAGTGCGGGTCCGGGTGATAGAGCCACAAGTGCCAGAGCTCGTGATTTTATGAGTTTGAATCTGCCAGAATTCTTAGGGTCAAAGCCGGATAAGGACCCACAGGGTTTTATAAATGAGATGTTCAGGACGCTGAGGATTATTCATGCTTTCGATACGGAGTCCGTGGAGTTGGCATCTTATAGTCTACGTGATGTGGCGGTTCTTTGGTCTAATAATTGGATTTCTTCAAGAAAGGAAAATACATCTCCCCAGTTTGGTAAGAATTCGTGGATGCTTTTATCCGCACCCTATTTGCCACCGAGGTTCGAAGGGCCCGAGCTGACAGGTTTCTGAATATAAAGCAAGGGAATATGAGTGCTCGAGAGTATAGTCTTTGTTTTAATTAATTAACTAGATATGGTCCTACTATGGCAGCCGATATGTGAGATAGAGTGCATAGATTTTTGAGTGGCTTAGGGCGGCATTTTCTCAAAGATTGCTTGATAGCTTCACTCCATGAGGGGATCAACATCTCCCGTATTCAGGCCCACACCCAAAATATAGAGGAGCAACAACAGCCGCAAAGGGGTGAGCGCGATATTGATAGAGGGCAGAGCAAGAGGGCCAGATCTGCGGGTGCTTGTAGTGAGTATAGTGGGGGTCAGCGGCAACAGTATTCCAGATATTCAGGCCAGTCCGCGACTAGTGCACCTCTTCGGTTTGAGGGCAAGAGATTTGACCGCCCCATTTATTCAGGACAAGGTGAGAGCTCGAGAGTTTCGGGTTTCCAGATTGGAGGTGATCGCAGTCAGAGTAGACCACTGTTACCACGACGCAGCCAGTGCGGTAGATTTCATTCGGGTCTGTGTCGCTGAGGCTCCGACGCTTGTTATGCCAGTGGTCAGGTTGGGCATATGATGCGTGATTGTCCATCGATGGGTGGTAGAGTTGGGGACCAGCCTACAGGATCAGCAACCAGCTCTTCTTCGTCCTTGTGGCCCATAGGGTAGACTCCCCAGGCTTCAACAAGCCGTGGTAGGAGCAGAGGGGTAGCATCCAGTTCAGGTGGCCCCCAGCCCCGTATTTACACTTTAGCCGGATGACAAGATCTTGAGTCCTCCCCTGATGTGGTTATAGGTATACTATCCATATTCTCTCAAGATGTTTATGCATTGATCGATCCAGGTTCTATGTTGTCCTATATCACTCCTTATATTACTCGCCGTTTTGGGGTGAAACCCGAGCCGATTAAACCTTTTGAGGTATCTACTCCGGTTGGTGATCTAGTTAGAGCTAGACAAGTATACAAAAATTATGTGATTATGGTATGTGATCATCAGACTAAAGCTGATTTGATTGAACTAGAAATATTAGATTTCGATGTCATTATGGGCATGGATTGGTTGGCATCTTGTTATGCTAATATGGATTGTATGACGAAAATAGTTCGATTCCAATTTCCAGGAGAACCAGTGCTTGTATGGAAAGGTAACACAGCATCCCCAAGAGGCAGGTTTATTTCCTACCTTAAGGCAAGGAAGATGATCGTCAAAGGCTATATTTATCATCTAGTCCGAGTTCGTGACACCGAAGCACAGCCGCCGAATTTTCAATCCGTCCTGGTGGTAAATACGTTCCCAGATGTATTTCTAGATGGACTTCCAGGCCTGCCACCGAAACGAAAAATTTATTTTGCTATTGATTTGCTGCCGGACACCGAACCTATATCTATTCCTCCTTACTAAATGGATCCTGCAGAATTGAAAGAGCTAAAGGCACAATTGAAGGATTTTCTTGAGAAGGGAGTTATCAGGCCTAGTTCATCACCATGGGGGGCACCTGTCTTGTTTGTAAGAAAGAAAGACAGCTCCCTACAAATGTGCATTGATTATAGACAGTTGAACAAGGTGACAATAAAAAATAAATATCCTCTCTAGAGAATTGATGATTTGTTTGACAAACTATAGGGTGCTAAATAGTTTTCCAAGATTGATCTGAGATCGAGGCATCACCAAGTGAGAGTTAGAGAAGAAGATATTCCGAAGACAGCTTTCAGAACTAGATATGGCCATTATGAATTTTGGGTGATGTCGTTTGGGTTAACCAATGCCTCGGCGGTGTTTATGAATCTAATGAATAATGTGTTCAGGCCTTTCTTAGATCTATTTGTGATAGTGTTCATTGATGACATTCTAGTATATTTTTGAAATGAAGTAGAACATGCAAATCATCCGCGTACTGTCCTCGGAATTCTTCGGGCTCGTGAATTGTATGCTAAATTTTTGAAATGCGAATTTTGGCTGAATTTGGTAACTTTTCTGGGCCATATCATTTCAGCTGACGGCATTCGAGTTGATACTCAAAAGATTGAGGCTGTGAAGACTTGGCCGAGGCCTACAACGCTTACAGAGGTTCGAAGCTTTCTAGGATTGGCAGGTTACTATAGGAGATTTGTGGAAAGGTTTTCTTCTATTTTAGCACCATTGACGAAGTTAACCAAGAAATCAGCAAAATTTCAATGGACTGATGCTTATGAGCATAGTTTCCAGGAATTGAAAGATTGATTTACTTCGGCCCCAGTCCTGACGCTTCCTGAAGGGTTAGAAGGGTATGTTGTTTATCATGATACCTCGAGTGTTGGGTTAGGCTGTGCATTAATGCAGCATGGGAAGGTTATAGCCTATGCTTCCAAGCAGTTACGAAAGCATGAGAAGAACTACCCGACCCATGATCTTGACTTAGCAGCGGTTATTCATGCTTTGAAGATATATAGACATTATTTGTATGATATTCAGGTTGATATATACACTGATCATAACAGCCTCCAATATATTTTCAAGTAGAAGGAGTTGAATCTACGGTAGAGGCGATGGTTAGAATTGCTGAAAGATTATGATGTGAGTATTTTATATCACCCTGGAAAAGCAAATGTGGTGGCCGATGCTCTTAGCCGTAAATCTACGGGTAGCCTATGTAATGTTCAATCGAAGAAGAAAGAATTATTTCACGAGCTCCACAGCTAGCTAGCCTCGGAGTTCGTTTAATTGATTCAGGCAATGCAGGAATTGATATTCATAACCCAGCTGTTTCATCCTTAGACACAGAAGTGAAAATGTGCCAATATGAAGATTCCCAGTTGAGTCACTATAAAGATACACTTCCTCAAAAAGAGAAGTCACCATTTGAGGTTTCTGTTAATGGAGTTCGCAGGTATCGAGGCAGGCTATGTATGCCAGATGTGGCAGGACTATGTCGTTATATTCTAGAAGAAGCTCATCTCTCCCGTTATTCTACTCATCCAGGAGCGACAAAGATGTACCATGATCTCAATTTAATGTATTGGTGGGATGGAATGAAGAAGGATGTAGCAGAATTTGTGGCTCAGTGCCCAAATTGCCAGCATGTGAAAGTTAAGCATCAGAAGCTAGGAGGATCGTTGCAAGCCATGAAAATTCAAACGTGGAAGTGGGAAGTGATCAATATGGATTTTATTGTAGGATTTCCCCGTTCTCGGTGTAAGAATGACTCCATATGGGTGGTCATGGACAGACTGACGAAATCAGCCCATTTCCTTCCGGTTAGAACCACATATTCAACAGAAGATTATGCAAGGCTGTATCTTAAGGAGATAGTGCGACTTCATAGTGTCCCAGTGTCTGTTATCACCGATAGAGGAGCACAATTTACTGCTAAATTTTGGAAATATTTTCAAGAAGGTTTGGGGACCCAAGTGAGGCTCAACACAACATTCCATCCACAGACTGACGGACAAGCTGAATGCACTATTCAGACCTTGGAAGATATGTTGCGGGCATGTATATTAGACTTCGGAGGTAATTGGGATTATCATTTGCCACTTATTGAATTTGCCTATAACAAAAATTATCATTCCAGCATCCAGGTGGCCCCGTATGAAGCTTTGTATGGAAGGAACTGTAGGTCGCCAATTGGATGGTTCGAAGTGGGAGAGACACAATTAATAGGTCCAGAATTGATTCAGCAAGCGGTGAAAAGATCAAGCTTATCAGAGGCCGATTGTCGACAACCCAAAGTCACCAAAAATCTTATGCGGATAACCGCCGACAAGACTTTGAATTCCAAATCAATGATTGAGTGTTCTTGAACGTGTCACCGATGAAAGGCGTAATGAGATTCGGCAAGAAGTGCAAGCTTAGTCCCCGATACATTGGACCTTATAATATTGTACGCAAGGTGGGCCAAGTAGCTTATGAATTGGATTTACCTCCAGAGCTTGAATCAGTCCTCCCGATTTTCCATATGTTGATGCTCCGTAAGTGCGTTGGAGGTCCCTCCAGAATTATGCTGATAGATGATGTCCAGATTACTGAGAAGTTGTCTTATGAAGAGGTACCCATTGCCATACTAGATAGGCAAGTGCGGAAGCTTAGGAATAAAGAGGCAGCTTCAGTCAAGTTCTTATAGAGAAGAATAACCAAGAAGAAATAACTTGGGAAGCGGAAGAAGACATGAAGTCCAAGTATCCACAATTGTTTCCACCCCCGGAAGAGATTCAAGATGAGACGCCATTATCATAAGGTATGTAATGCTTTCTTTTTAATGCTTTTGGTCGTGTGTGGCCATAATTTCTTGCAATTGTATTGTAGACCTATGACGTGTTGTTATTGTGGGTTGTTGTGACAGGATGGTAGTGCCATATTACAGGGGAAACTCTGGCGAAATTTCTGTAGAATTCCCGAGAACTTAATATTGGAGGACGAATGTTCTTAAAGGGGGGGAGAGTGTTACACCTCGGAAATTTCATGTCGTTGCGAGGTAATGGAGTAACGCGAGCTTAAGGTGAACATGATGTCCTTATGATTATAAGAAGGGTATTTGGTGGCCTAAAAGAGCATACGGTAAGACTTTGAAGTGATATGAATTTGTGAGACTAAGTTCGTCAAAGGAAGGTGAGGTATAAGTCGTGTTTGGGGAAGATTTTGCAACTATCGAGTTAAGGAGTGATTGGAAATGCCTTGGAGAAGAGTTATGAGGATATTTAGATTGTCAATAAAGTTTTAAACAAGTGTTAAGAAGGTTCCATAAGGATTAGAGATCAAACGAAACGGCGAGATTTAACTTCAGAAAAATGGGGTTATACAACCACTTATACGGTCCGTATAACCTTCTAAGACACATGTTTTGAGACTATTGATGTATTGTTATCATTTAGACTTTTAGTATTTAATTAGATGCTCTTATATAACCAGACAAGATACTTGGTGTATTTCTTTTGTTTATACTTCCTTATATTATTATCGAGAGACTTCTGTTATTCTATTTTCTTCCACTTATTCATTATCTATTTATGCGTTTATGAACTATTGGGTTAAGGGTTCGCCTACTGATATGGGAAAGGTAGGTGCCCTCATGACATAGTGAAATTGGGTCGTGATAGGCATGGTGATGATTTGAGGAGGTACTATGGTTGCGAGAAATCTTTGTAGTGATCATTTGATTTCTGACAGATTTTTTTCGGCAAGGTATTCAGTGGTATGTTCCTTTATACTGATTGAGGGTTTTCAAAGAAATAGGACTGGCCAAGTTAGATGTGAGGAAGATCATCTTTGATGGAATAGCTTAGAGTTTTCTGGTAGAGCAACAATTCACTTTTGGCGAGTAAGTCATGGTTTCGGGTCTTTTTGTATGTTATAAGAGATTGTGGCTCGAAGAACAACTTGAGAAGGGTGAAGAAATGGTTAGCAAGATCAGAATATTCTACCGGTTCAGAGTGGGCTATGATTGTGGTTATGTCTATAGGTTTCTCATGTTTCGAGAAATGTATGTGAGACCCATTTATCGCTTCATAGGTATGGTTATGTCAAATCAGAGAGTTCGGATAAAAGCGGCTATGTTATTCAGAAATCAGTGATGAGAGCATTTGGAGCATGGCTATATGGGAATTGGGTCCTTGGCTTAGCATAAGAGGTTTAAACTAATAAGGTGAGCAAGTTGCGGTTTTGGTATACTATTTTGCCTTAGGGGATAGGTGACACGGTTTCCTAGGCATTAGTTTGGGTTTTGGCATGATTTTTAGAAAATTTGGCCTTTAACTGGAAACTGTTAGACTCATAGTTGACTTTTGGGCCAATGAACCTCTTTTGAAAATTTGCCGAATTCGAGAGGTCCAGACGATCATATTTGAAACTTGGTTTTGATGTTCTTGTGTCTGGTGCCTCCTATGGGGGCACCAGTACTGCTGTTGCGTTGCCGTTATGGCAGTTAGGGTGGCCGCTGTTGCGGCGTAGTTCATTTCTGGCCTTGACTGCTATGACGGTCTGATGGACCGCTGAAGCGGGACCGCTACATAGCCGCTGAAGTGGTGTTCGTTGAACTAGAGGCCCAATTAACTGAGCAAAACCCTTAAGTCTCCAAAGATTTCCCCACTTCGTCTAAGAGCTTTTGGAGAGGGTTTCTGGGGTTTTTTAAGAGGCAACATCTTGTGGTAAGCGAATCCAACCTTTTATTTCATTCCTTAATCAATAAACACCATAGAAAATCCATGAATCATGCTAGTTAATTAATGAGTTGAAGATTGAAAGAGGGTTTAAATGAGTCTCTTCCTAGACAGTTTCTTGGCTATAGAATCTTAAATTATTGCTTGGGTTAGCTACATTAAGCATGGATTTGATGATTAGAAACTATTATTGCTCGATTCCTTCGTGATTAGTGGCAAATTTGTGAGATTAAAGTTAGGGTTTATACCCAAATTTGGGGTTTCACCTAGAATCTGAATTTGAGTATTTCATGAGTTAATCTAGCTTCTAATTGATGGAAAATGGTCATCTAGAGTATGAATGTCATGTTTAATCTTAGAATCTCTAATTTCTCCCTTTCACTTCATAAACTCATTCCATAGGTTAGGATTTGGGTCTTGAATAATAGTAAGATTATAAGTATTGACTGTCTTGAATTTAATTCCTTATTCGGATGTGACTAGACTTCCATTGTTTTGAGTATTTGGAGATGCTATGAATGGCAAGGCAAAATTGTGTGTTTGTGGCATCTTTTCGGCTACCAGGTAGGTTACGGCTTCCTTTCTCTGGTAGACTCTGGTTAGACTTACATAGATGTGAATCAGATGAAACGGAGAATGCATGTATAGGATGTTGGAGATTGAGATGGAAATCATAGGTTGGTACTGTTATGTGATTTATGTGTCTAGGCTTGTGTCCATATATGGCACCATTGATTAGATATTGTTGATTGGCATTGTTATTATGCATTCACTCACTCACATATATGTTGGGATCAGGTTGCGCGCCGCAACACTAACTGGGATTGGGTTGGACATACCGTAACACTGACTGGAATTGGGTTGCACGTTCCGCAGCACTGATTATTAGATTAGGCTGTGTGTTCCGCAATGAGTACATAGACTTAGCAGTCCCTATGGGTCATGACTGACGAGGCGACAAAATATTCTTCTCGAAGCATGTGTGTAGCATTGCATATGCATTTCATTCATCTCATTCTTATTATTGGTATTGCTTTGGTACTTGTTGATTGATTCTCTGTGATACTTTTACTTAATAGTAGTTTTTGAGAGGTGGATCGGGATTATAGCAGACTTGAGGTGTTTGACTAGACACGATGGTTTGGTATTGATTATCGGTAATTGAATTGTGTTGAGTTTATCCTGATTGTGAGCATGCCTACTTTTTCAGTCTCTTTCTATTATATATGATTTTTTAACTGTTGTCGGCCTATGATTCCTACTCAGTACGTGTTGTTGTACTGATTCTACCTCGGTGCATTCTTTTGAGTGTAGAGTTTATGATCGGATCGACTTCTGCGCCCCATGACCGAGCCCTGAGGTCTTCTGACGAGTATTCCAGGGTGAGCATTGGATGGATTCGCTGCCCGAATGCCTCTTCTTAGTTACTTGTCTTATTTGCTATTATGAGACAGTATTCTATTATCAGAGATGTATTCATATACAGACTTATAATGTTTGTGGTAGTGGCTCTTGCATGGCCTTAGATAGATTCCTTGAGATTGATATATTATTTCTGTACTTATTCACTATCTTTAATATTATCTATGTTTGAGACTTATATTCGGTTGCCTTGATTAATTTATTGTGTTGAATGAATGAATTGGGAAAGGGTACGTCTGCCGAGGTGGGAAATGGTAGGTGCCCACACGATTCCCTAAGTTAGGGCGTGACAACTACTCTGCACCATACCCACGATCACCAACCATAAAACCACCACCTTTCCTCCTTCAATCTATATAAATACATCAAATTACATCACCAAAATCCATCTCCATCATCACTCTCATACTCGAACACCCTCTGCTCAATTTCACAAGTTGTTCTTTATTTTTCACAAAATCTTATCAAGTGTTCTTCACATATTCATCATCACACAGGCATGTTGACGCTCTATTCTTGTTACTTTGCGTATATGGGTGCAATTTCAATAATGGGTGTTGATTAAAACTAGGGTTCTATGTCTAAATTCATGGTTAATGATTTTTCTAAGTTGGAGATGAGCAAATTGTGTTGTTGAAGACTCTTAGGGGTTAAGAAATCAAAACCCTAATGGGTTGGAGGACATTTTGATTGACGAATACAAATTTGGGTTCCAATATTGTTATGCCCGCCAATTGCTCAATTGAAAGCCAATAATCTTGAAATTGTAAAAATTAGGTGAAGCCTGAGTAACCTAACCCCTATACGAATTGAAACCATGAAAAGTGTATGTGTGTGGTCTTTGAATGGGAAATAAAGCAAAATTTTACATAGTAAGCTTAACTGGGGTCAATCAAGAAAACCACCTAAATATGGACCGTATAATTTTATACAGACCATATTTTGGGTCGCAAATGGGTTTGTTAAACAAGATCAGTTACTACCTTGGAAATACCTGCTTAAATATGGACTTTATCTCTGAACGTAATTCTAAGGAAGAAACTTGATATGTTTCTGCCTCAGAGATATTTGCTTAAATACGGACCGTATCTGTAATAGTATGTCTGAGATGGAAACATTACGACCAGCTTATACGGATGGCCCGTATTTTTATTTTACGACCATAAAATAATCCAAAAAGATTTTGTCTTTCTTTTGTGACTATTTCTTCTTACACCTTTTCTAATGGTATTTCTCTTATAGGTATGATGGCTAAACGTGCCGTGAAGAGAGGCACAAGGCCGAGGGGCCGAGGTCGTGGAGGTCACATATGCACTACATGACTCCCCTTCCCAGTCTGAAGAGGAGAAAGATGTCATCCCTCAAAAGAAGATGCGAGAGGCCACAAAATCTCAGCCCCCGATCATGACACCATCAACATATTACTCCCCCAGTCTAGAGAGAAAGTGGAAGGATCCTAAACATCTATTTTGGGGGTGGCGAAAACCGAGGGCACTGAACGAGTAAGGGTCTTAGGCTAGGCTTTCTTTGCCCCCTCTAGTCCTGTAGTTCTAGATAGTGAATATTAGGGCTGGAGGTTGAAGATCCGGACTAAGAAACTACATGAGGATAAATTGTGGTTCCCACTTACGGGAGCCAATGTTACACCCCTCGTGTTCGTAGTGGTAGAACATATGATTTCCTAGTCGGGTATGCCCTTGGAATTAAGACCCGAACACGAGTTTGGAGGTAGAAAATGTCTTACCCCGTGTTCGAGGGTATCAACAGATATTCTTGGAAATGTATAGAGTTAGAACAATACGCAGGACACCAGTCATTGTCGATAGGTCATCGACATGTTCGATATACCATAGATGTGTGGCGTCGACAGGGTCTCGCAACCTTATATCTGCAGGAGCAAGTCGACAGAGCAAATCAACAAACAGTCGACACAAAGACAGGTTGTCGACCCGCTCGTCGAACCGGACCGCTGTAGCCTTTTTGGTTTTCAAGTTCAAATAGGTGGTCCACGAACTTATTTCATATATTACTCCTTTCAAAATTAGAAAAATCCTAAGATATTCTCTTCCAATAATTTTCATTATATTAGTGAAGATTTGACAAGGCCCGGACCCCGTAAACCCGAGATGGTGAAGAACAAGGTTGCTTGTGGGGTTTCTTCAAGGTTGTGAAGTTTAGGGGGTTGAAGTTGAAGTGATGCTTGGGATTCTTGACCCCTCAAGGTATGTAACTGATTTCTACCCTTATATTTAAGTTGGTAATCAAGAGTTTTAGTGATCGTAAGCGAAGAGAAGGTAATTCTGGTAGTGTTAAGTTGATGAAGGGCAATGTAGTGATATAGGGTTATTTTAAGAGATAATTGGAAACGGGTTTACGTATATTTATATATATATATATATGCGTTGTCATTGTTGATATGAGCATTGTAGTTGATGTGAGATCGAATGAGAAGTTGGAGAGTTATAAGCTTACAAAGGAAATTATTGTCTATAGTTCGTCGAACTTTATATGTATTTGAAGATGGTTAGTAAGCAAAGTAAATAGCCTAATTAAGACATGTGTTATCTTAATTGTAGACTTGCAAGTTCGAGAGGTACAAGTTGGATGATTGAGTATACTTCCGGGTATGTTAAGGCCATTCTTTCCTTATTTTGGCATGATCCTATGTTATGATCCAACAAGTGAGTAAGCAAGCTTCCATATTACTCTACTTTTCGAAGCATTAGAAGTACTTCAGTCTTTGAGGTTCATGTACCCCATTTATGAGTAATCCTTCTGTTCATGGCTCCAGTCTTATGTAGCTAGTTCTGTGCATACAGTTTAGTCATGCATTACATTCATTATATATTTATGTACAATACACATATCAGGCGTTATATACGCGAATATTAGATACATGTAAGGTATGAGGAGAGATATAGGCATTATATACGTATTACTACTATGATGATGATATTGATTATGGCTACAAGGTAGCTAATATGATATGACGAGATGCCATAGAGGCTTACATGCGTTATATACACACATACATCAGGCGTTATATACGCACACATATTAGGCGTTATATACACACACATATAGATGCACGACCATCATTGATAGGTATGAGCATGCATATTATGTGCCCACAGGAGCATTGTCAGTTATGTAGATTTATGCAGATTTAGACAGATACTAGTTCATACAAGTACATGCAGCCAGTTATTTCAGTTTATGAGTTTAGATCTTATCCATGATTCTTATGAATATATGTAGTTCTGATGCCTGACATACTCGGTACATTATCCGTACTGACTCCCCGCTGCTCTGGGGGGCTGCGTTCATGCCCGCAGGTACAGGGAGACAGACAGGTGGTCCAGTTCGATAGGACCTCTAGATCTAGCAGTGTTCAGTACGATACGCTCCATTCGATCTGGAGCTACAGTCAGTTTTGGTATGCTCCTTTCTGGATGTGTATACATATCGGTATGACGGGGCCCTGTCCCGTTCTTTCTACAGCTTTTATTCCAGTAGAGATCTGTAGACAGTTGTATGTAGTAGTCAGATGATGTAGCCTTCTCGGCTTCTATTCTTTTGTGTACAGTATATGTAGCAGCCTAGCTGGCTTGCACTGTTTTGCATGTCGTGAATATATATGCAGATTGTACAAAGTTCTGAAGTTTATTTCTCATGAGATCCGTTTATGCCATTTATGGGCTTTGAAGTTCAGTATGTTTCAGATACGTGTTTAGGGGTGTTTGGTCGCTAGAGGTCAGACTCCCGTCACGGTTCATCGATTTGGGTCGTGACAGAAGTGGTATCTGAGCAGTTTCATCCTAGGTTGTCTACAGAATGTGTCTAGTAGAGTCTTGTTTATGGGCGTGTTGTGCACAACACTTATAAACATGAGGCTATAGGACATTTATGATGATGTCATTCCTTCTCTCTTAGATTTTGCGATCGAGCCTTGTGTTAAGTGTTCGCTTCTGATGAATTGTTCTTATTTCAGCGATGCCCGGCAAGAAAGCTACAGCTACCCAGAAGGGCTAGAGAGCGGCCGGTGTAGTCGTACTCAACAGACCACGAGGGCCCATGATGATTCAGAGTGAGGGGCCGTCTGAGACATCGCATACCCCGCCTCCAGCACCAGCCCCAGTTCCTCAGCCGGATGAAGAGGGCCAGGATGTACGGGACGCCGTACGGTTGCTGACCAGATTAGTAGCTGCCCAGGAAAAGAGGCAGGAAGTCGGTGTTGATCAGGCAGACAGGGCCAGTAGGTCGAGGGTTAAGATCTTCCTTGGGTTAGGTCCTCTTGAGTTTTCTGTGGTAAAGCAAAATATGGACCCCCAGGATTTCATTGATGGTATGCAGAGGACTTTGAGGGTTATGCATGCGGATGAGGTTGAGTCAGTGGAGTTGCTTTCATATAGACTCTGGGGTATTTTGATATAGTGCTATCAGGCATGATAGTTATCTAGGGGAGAAAATGCCTATCCAGCTATGTGACGAGAGTTCTCAGATGCTTTTCTTCGCCATTACTTACCTCCAGAGGTCTGACGGGCCCGAGCAGACAGGTTCCTACGTATTGATCAGGGTAGTATAAATGTGCAAAAGTATTGTGTACACTTCGATTCCTTGGCTAGATATACCCCAGCTATGGTGGCTGAGATGGATGATAGAATTCATCGCTTTGTGTCCAGTTTAGGGCCACACTTGATAGATGATTGCACGACTGCTGCACTACTGGTAGGCATGGACATCTCCCGTATACAGGCGTTTGCACAAAATGTGGAGGATCATAAACGCCAACAGAGGATAGAGCATGAGCGTGACCGGAGCTGTGGTAGGAGGGCTAGATCTTTTGATATAGTTGGTGAGTTCAGGAGAGGACAGAGGCAGCAGCATTCCATATATTCTTATCAGCCGGTAGGGAGTGTACCTCCGCAGTTTCCAGGTCTAAGGTTTTACTGGTCTTTTTATTCTGGAGCGGGCCAGAGTTCTAGAGCGTCAGGCTCTTAGTACCGACCAGAGTCAGGCTAGATGAGGCCCCCTTTTCCGCGATGTACCCAGTGTGGAAAATTACATGCAGCCCAGTGTCGGCTGGGTTCAGATGTTTGCTATACTTGTGGACAACTAGGCCACAGGATGAGGGAGTGCCTGATGGGGGTTGGTTAAGGTATGGTTAAACCTACAGGGTCTGTGGCTGGCTCATCTTCTGTAGTGCGGCCTTTAGGGCAAGTTTTTCAGACGCCAACATGGCGAGGTAGGGGGAGAAGTGGAGCATCCAGCTCGAGCGGTCCTTAGCACCGCGTGTATGCATTGGCTGGTAGACAGGATTGCGAGATGTCTCCTGATGTTGTTACATGTAAATTATCAGTTTCATCCTATGATATTTATGCACTGATTCATCCAGGTTCCACTTTATTATATGTTATGCCTTTTGTTGCCGGCAAGTTTGGTATAGAGCCGGAGTTGATTAAACCTTTTGAGGTGTCTATGCCAGTTGGTGATCTGGTTATAGCTAGGGGAGCATATCGAGGCTGTGTTGTTATAGTTTGTGACCGCCATACCGTAGCAGATCTAATTGAGTTAGATATGATCGATTTTGATGTTATTATGGGCATGGACTGGTTGGCTTCTTGTTATGCTAATGTTGATTGTAAAGAAAGGATGGTTTGATTCAAGTTTCCACGCGAGCCAGTCCTAGAGTGGAAGGGCAATGCTGCTTCGCCAAGGGGTAGGTTTATTTCCTACCTTAAGGCGAAAAGAATGATCCGAAAAGGGTATATTTTTCACCTAGTTCGAGTTCAAGATGTGCAAGCAGAGTCGCGACTCTTCAGTCTGTTCCTGTGGTTAATGAGTTCCCATAAGTATTTTCAGATGAGCTTCCAGGCATTCCCCCAGAGAGGGAGATTGATTTTACTATTGACCTATTGCCAGACACTCAGCCAATATCTATTCCTCCTTATAGGATGGCACCTGCGGAGTTGAAAGAATTGAAAGAGCAGTTGAAAGATTTGCTCGAGAAGGGCTTTATCAGGCCTAGTACATCACCGTGGGGAGCGCCGGTGTTATTTGTAAGAAAGAAGGATGTCTCTTTGCGAATGTGTATTTATTATATGCAACTGAATGGGGTGACTGTAAAGAATAAGTATCCGCTCTCGAGGATCGATGATTTATTCAATCAGTTGCAAGGCGCTAAATATTTCTCGAAGATAGACTTGAGATCAGGATATCACTAGGTCAGGGTCAAGGAAGAGGACATTCCGAAGACGACATTCCAGACTAGGTATGGCCACTATGAGTTTCGTGTTATATTCATGGATTTGATGAATCACGTATTCAAGGCCTTTCTAGATTCGTTCATGATTGTGTTCATAGATGATATTCCAGTTTATTCGCTGTCAGAGGCTGATCATGCAGAACATCTGCGGACAATGCTTGGAATTCTTTGAGGTAAAGAGTGGTATGGCAAGTTTTCAAAGTGTGAGTTCTAGTTGAACTCTGTGGCTTTTCTGGGTCACATTTTTTTAGAAGAAGGCGTTAGAGTGGATGCCCAGAAGATTGTGGCTGAGAAGAATTGGCCAAGGCCCACGACACCAATGGAAATACGTAGTTTCTTGGGCTTGGTAGGTTATTATAGAAGGTTTGTAGAGGAATTTTCCTCTCTTTCAACCCCATTGACCAAATTGACTCAGAAATCAGCTAAGTTCGAATTGACAGATGCTTGTGAGCGGAGTTTTCAAACGCTGAAGCATAAGTTAACTTCAGCACTAGTTTTGACTCTTCCAGAAGGAGCAGATGGCTATGTGGTATATTGTGATGCTTCAGGTGTTGGGTTGGGCTGTGTGTTGATGCAATACAGTAAAGTTGTCGCCTATGATTCTAGACAGTTGAAGAAGCACAAGAAGAATTATCCAACCTATGATCTTGAGTTAGCGACAGTGATTCATGCCTTGAAGATATGGAGGCACTACTTATACGGTGTCTATGTTAATACCTATACTGATCATAAGAGTTTTCAGTACATCTTTAAGCAGAAGGACTTGAACTTGCGTCAAAGGCGATGATTGAAAGGTTAAAAGACTATGATGTGGATATTCTATACCATCTCGGGAAGGCTAATGTGGTAGCCGATGGCCTCAGACGTAAATCTATAGGTAGCTTGTCGCACGTGTCGCTAGAGAGAAGAGAAATGATTCGTGAGGTTCACTGATTGGCTAGCCTCGGAGTTCGATTGATAGATTAAGGTGATGCAGGAGTTACTGTTCAAGACACCGCGGTATCGTCCTTTGTAGTAGAGATAAAAGAGCATCAGTATAAGGATCCTGTTTTAGTTCATTACCGAGATACAACACCTCAGAAAGAAAAGACATCCTTTGTGATCACAGATGATGGAGTACTCAGGTATCGAGACAGATTATGTAATCTCATACTGCATGTTTGTCATTCACAATTCCAGGGCTTTGATCATTCCAGCATGCTGAGAAGATGCTTGTTCCACTTTTTTCTCAATTGTCTCCACCCTCCTCATCATCTTGTTTTGTGTGTGACCAACATTTCTGATAAAAGTGCTAATATTAGTTAACACTTTGTTTTGGCAAATGGCATTTTTAGATTGTCAATTGATTGTTGCTTCTGCTTCACTTGTCGATGGCTTTTCTCCAGTGAGCAGCATAACATTTTCCCTTGGAATTTTTAGGGCATGGCTTGCACCATCTTTTTCAAAAGGTTGTTGTGAAGGAAATTCAGGGGTGTGACTAGAGCTTGATGGGTTCATCATGAGTATTTCTGACTTTGGGATATTTGGATTTGAGGTTTGTGATATAAATTTTGGTTAGGGAGAGGTGGCCAGTTTTGAGGTTTGTACAAAACAAGGAATTCATATTTTCCGGAACGGCTCAGTGAACCCATAGATGAATCCTCTTATTCATACCTTGTTCGGAACTCTTTCTCAGAGTTTCTCCTTTTTTTTCTTTGATTTGACTCTTCTTGTATGATTTTCATCCCATTCAATTTCATCGTCAAGACATTCTTGACAGTCACATTAGATATCCCATGGGTGTCGCGTGAAAGGACATTTGAACCACCATACATCATGATCTTCATTATCGAACTGCTTTATCCAGTCATGTTCAATCATGATACTTGGGAGATGGTAAGAGAATGTTTCAGGGTCATCTTGGTGTGCTTTGTTATAAGTGGATTGGTACATCTGGAAAGAGAAGGTTGTTTTGTTGGGTTTTTTAAGGTGAGAGTGGTCAAAGCTATGGCAACTGTTTTATCGGGTTTTTTGGAAAAAGTGGGTTCAGAGGATTGGAGAGGTTCAACAGGTTCTCTCAGCTTTTCATAATTCGTGACCCATGTATCTAGAAGGACTTTGATAAGTTCTTCCCTAGAGAGCTACTTTGGGATTTGGGTGCACATGGTAGTTCCGTTGGTGGCATCTATTTTCAAGAGCAAAACATTTTCTCCACCTGGAAGGGAGAGATCCATAGCATGATTCTGAACTCGCCAAGCTATTTGGTAATGTAAAGTAGCTTGAATAAAATCTTTAGCTTGTGGAGCACCTTGAATTTGGACTTGGAGTTTGAAGGCCTCCGTTAGATATGGATCATACAGGGACATGTTAAAATTTGGGAATATAGTGACAAAAACTGTCCCAGCATTTAGAGTGACTTCTGTGGTACCCAAATTCGCATGTTGGTACTCATTATATCTGGTATCAAGAAGGGCAAGGCGAGCCACAACTGGTTGGCCTTTTCATCCATGATATGTTAATGCAATTCTAACAACACCAAAATGGATGTGGGTGAAACCATTATTTTTCCACTGTCTAGGAAAATCATCTGGAATCTGCAGAGTGATGAAATGTTCCTCTTCAGTTGCTAGAATGGGGTGTTGGTCATGTTTTGAGGCACCAACATATTCTTTAGCTCCTTTGGGCTTTGGTTGCACCAGAGAACGGATTTGTGACCACGGGAAACATGTCTTTTTAGCAAAAGCAGAATTGGGTTTATGAAGGGTAGGTCGGTGGGTGACACTTTGTTTTCATCAGGTAGGATATCTACTTCATAAAGGTAGTCATATTTGCAAGAAAGGGTTTTATACAAAGTAGGAGACATATTTGTTTTTGCTAGGGACTTACAAGGGTTGGACGTAGATGGTAACGACTCAGACATATTTTTACTAAACTGTGACCCTCTTTTCCATGGATGTGTACGAAGAATATGGAGAGGACTATTACCAGATTTCAGAACCATAGGGAAAGGCTCAAGAAGATATCAACAGCATCATGGTGATCGCACAGGTCCAGCTTAAAGTCTATCCATCTAAATGGGATAAACCAATCTAGGTCATTGCTTTTATGGACAATGAAGCGGCATGTTCATTGATGAACCCAACCATCCTTCTTGAGGATCAATGGATTCCACATTTCAAAGACTTCAACACAGCTGGGACTGGAGTCTTAACCACCACAGTCATCACAAAGTATCCAATCACGATTGAATTCTTCCAAGGGTTGAAGTTTCGAACTAAGCTTATTGAATCAGATGTCCCAGGGAAAGATCTCACTGTCGGATTTGACATCTTCAGGCAACCTAAAGATCAGATCCAGATCAAAGCCCATGGAATAACGTTCAAGAAACAATTCAAGCCATATACAGATGTTGTACGATTATTCCAAATAACTAATGCTGAACAGATCAAGGAAATAGAGCATTCATGTGCGGATTCTCATAAGGTGTTTATGGGAAAATGCAAAAGGCCTTTATGGCTAAATGAAGAGTTTTTTCATTAAACTCCCCTTCAAGAAGAATGAAAACATTAATCCAACGAAGGCAAGTCACTCCGGCATGAATCCAGATCATCTTCAGCTTGCCAAAAGGGAATGGGAAGAGCTCTTGGAGTTTGGACGTATCAATCCCTCTAATTTACAATGGGCGTGCGAGGCATTCTATGTCAATAAACGGGCGGAACAAACAAGAGGTAAACTCAGATTAGTCATAAACTATCAACCTCTTAACTATTTCCTCCAAGATGATAAATTCCCTATCCTAAATAAACTCACCCTTTAGTCACACTTAGCCAAAGCTAAATACTTTTCCAAGTTTGACCTTAGGCTGACCTTAAAGAACAAATACAACAACTGAGATATGGTCACCTTGAACCGCAAAAGACACAAAGCTGCCCATCAAAACCCACCTTTTTCACTATGTCCTCACCAGCATACTCACCACCAAAGCTAGACATTCTTTCACTATGTTCCCATCCACAAAATGAGACCCTATGTCTTTTACCCAAAAACAAAATAATGAACCTGAGTTTGACATTGCAAAAACGGTCTGGGAAAGGAAAGACTCTATGGCGGCCGAAAAGTAGTCCAAACGAAAGAAAGAACTCGGGGAAGGTTCAAAAGAACCCAAGCTGGAAAACTTGATGATCTCGGCCCAAAAGATTCCTAGCCTCTACGTGGCCCAACCCACAAATGATATAGAGGAGGATGATACCCTAGAATCCAGTGACCAAGATTCATATGACACTGATCCTACGGAAGAAAGCGTCGCGACAAGCGAAGATTCCTCAGTTGACTCTTTAGAAGAAGATAACCCACTAATTTTCATGAATCAACCCAGAGAACCAGCAATATCTGAAGTAGATGATGATCGTGACAGATGACAGATGAGCAAATTCCAGAAAGAAGGCCAGAACCTACAACCACAAAATTCATTGGGACTGGATTCCATACTTTTAGTATGGATGATATCAAAGTATAAAAATGGCCCCAAAGGATCCAAGATTTCTTCACTTGGATGGTAACAAAGAATCCTGTCGAACGGTAAAAGTACATGATCCTGTCAGAATTCACTTCAAGGTTCTCCCGAATTCTCAAAGACTGGTGGAATGCACTTGGGACACAGGACAAAAATATGTTTCTCACATCCCAAGACTTTTTCCTGTAATGAGAGAACAGATTCGAGGAGATCGTCATCTTCACCTAGATGGATACCAGTGTAGTCCTCTATTTCAGTGAGAAGCTTGATCGACCTTCTGGATTGGGGACAATTTTTTGCATAATGCCCAATCTTGATGTAGATAAAGCATTGATCATATTTTCGGGAATTGCCTGGGCTCCTTCTCCTGAAATATTATGTGGGCCTCTTGAACTGCGATCTTTCTCCTACTGGCCTTAGCTATTTGAATCCTTGAATCTTCCTTTTCGTCTGGGGCATGGCATGAACAGCTTGACCCAGTAAGTAGGTCAGACTTCCTGCAAGCTTTATCAAGGGCTGGATTGTTTCATATGATCTGCTTCAAAACATATCTCTTTGTGCAGATATCATCCAACGCTAGAAATATTGCTTGCCTGATGTAGCTGACCGGTGGGATCGTTATTGATTGAAATTTGTTATGTCCCGTGTTTTCGTATAATTGGAAATCGAGAAATAATTATGACTTGTGTGTTATAAGGACATAATTTGATTTTAGTGAATATGATTATGTTGGTTATGGAATTATTAATGTCAAGACCTCGGGAAAGGCCGAGAATAAATTTGGAATTTCGGAAATTAGTTTCGGGAATTACAAAACGGGACTTTTCTCGAATTGGGCCAAGAAAATTCAATACAAAATAAAGCCCAAGGTTTTGGAAGGGTGGCCGGCCTTGGCAAGCCCAAACCCATTAAGTTGAGGTCATGTGCATAGCACATGACCCTTAAAATGATATATATCCATGCCAACACTTAGACTTATCTTAAAAAAAAAAAACCAACAAAAAAAAATTTCAAGAACCACCCCAAAGGGGTTTCGGCCGAACCCACAAAGAAGAGAGAAAGAAAAATTTCCAAGTTTGATTAGTGATCCAAAAATCCAAGTTTTCACATATTTGTGAAGTACTCAAGGCCCTCTTCATCGGAGTATAATTAGTTTGGCGTAAGAACGACGTTTGCGACAAGTCGGGGTTTCAAGGAAAGGTAAGAATTTTGCCCCTTTTATGTTATAGAATTGATAGGAATGTGTTAAGGATTGAGAATAGATGGGAATCCCGTAATTTTGATTTAAATAGAAAGTTATGGGTGTGTGTGTAAGTTGGTTGTTGGCCGTGAGCCATAGAGAGACTAAATGATTTGAATTGATCTTGTTTAAGTTGGTATAATGTGTTGTTGTGACCCTTATGTCGTAAATGATTGATTGTTGAAGTAAATTGGCGGTGGAAAACGAATTCGGATATTATCGGAAAGTGTATATCCTTGGTATCTTTATGTATAGCAATGTATATTTTAGGTGCTATAGACTTTAAATATGAATCTATAGCGATGTTGACGAATTCGGAATGAAACAATGCGAGTTAGAATGTTCGTAGTGCATTTTTGGATGTTTTGAAGGCTTAGGGAAATAATTGATTTTGGTGCAAGTTCGTGTATGATTTGAATTGTAAGTAGAATGTGGTTGTATAAGTTTGAATGTGGGAATGAATACAAATAGGTAGATATAGAATTGGAATTTTGGAAGTTTGAATAAAAGTTGCCAACTTAGGTAATAAAGTAGAACTTTAAAGCTAGAATGGCTTGATTGTTGTTTGTGTTGTTTGTTGACGTGTGGGCTGTTGTGATTGATGTATTTTGAGCCGAGCTAAGCCTCGGGGATGTTAGATTTATAGGGGAAATGCTGCCGAAATTTTGGTAGGCAAAATTGGAGTTAAAGGCATTTTTAAGCCTAAGAATCTCAATTGGTAACTTTGACCATTTGCAGATTTTTGACGAAACGGGACTGGACTTTCGGGAGAGCTTACGACGTCTGTGAGGTATGTAAACCTTCCCCCTCCTTCATTTGGCATATCTTAGTGTGTTAGACGAATATGAGAACTTCCGGAGCATTTCTGCTCCTCAAAACCCGATCCACAGAAAAGTTACTATTCATTCAATTCGATTGAAGCCTAAGGGCTCTATTTTGGCTAGAATGCCACCGCTCGTCCGAAACCTATCGAAATGAGGTCGGGTAACCTAGAAACGACCATGTATGACCTTTGGCATATAAATGTTCGTAAAGATAAGTTCGCCACCTCACTTTGACTCGAGGTGGGCCCGCTACCCTGAAACGCCCTATTTGCCTTATTGGGCTATCTTTGTGAATAAAGTTGGATACGATACTTTCGATTGTGAAATTCCCTCCTATGAGATGTAGTTTGAACGTTATAATACGCTAAGTTACGTTTTGAGCTATACGTACTATTTGGAAATGTTTTGTGAAATGAAACTTTATATCGGCTAAGTACCCGACTATTTTGCATTATGATATGACTTATGGGTTTACTTCATTTTGGAAAACTATTCTGAAGTACGAATTGCATTGGTTTGCTCACGACTCCGCTCGTGCCTTATTATGACTTCGTTCACCGATTCCCGGGCCAGTTTTGATTCGTGCGCCTTATGACAATTCGGCCGTATGCTGTGTTACGGTTCCCGAGGCTTCGCCATAGGGCCGGGTTCCGTTTGGAGTTATGCTGTGATACGGCTTGTGATGCGATACGCTCACCTATGATTATGCTTGTGTTCGGGGATGCACGGAGATTTGAAACCTTCTGGTGTTATGCTGTGTGTGGCGCCAGCGTCGGAGTGGCGACCACGTTCCTAAGCGTTTGCATGATTTATTGCATTATGTATAAGTATATGATTTCGATATAGATTTTGATCTACCCATTTGTACTCCACTTTGACATTTGATTTACTTTCGGTTTTGATCCATATTTCTGTACTCCGTGCTTTACATACTCAGTACATATTTCGTACTGACCCCCTTTCTTCGGGGGCTGCGTTTTATGCCCGCAGGTGCAGATATCGGTGATCCTCCGCAGTAGGCTTCACTTCTTGCTATTCCGGAGTTCTCCTATTTGATCCGGAGTCCACTTTTGGTACAGACTCTTTTTGCTTTGTATATATTTGGTATATTTGACTATTTGGGTACGGCGGGGCCCTGTCTCGCCATATGTCTTTGTTTTGAGTTCGTAGAGGCCTGTAGTCATATATGTGGGGCGAGGGTCCTATGTATGTTTGTCGGATTCCGTTTTCTGGTCTTAAGGCGGTCTGTTTGTTATGCCGGCCCCAAATGGCCCTTATGCTTATATTTGCACTTTTGACCGGCGATGTCCATTCCGCCGCTCAGTTTGTATTTGATATGATATTTTGATTTGGCACGACCGCTTAAGACATACTCGATATAAATTATGTTCGATATGATTTCGAAAAATTATGAAATAAGTTTGGATTTGAAAATGAACGTGTGATTCGGTCTGGGTACCTAGGTAGGGTGCCAGTCGCGGCCCACGGGGCTGGGTCGTGACAAAATTTATCCTCAATGATCGTCATGTTCTGGCTTGCTAAAATCTTTAGAAGTGATGAAGCAAAGGCTTGCTTGAGACTAGCTTCTCCGCCTAACTCAACGAACATTTTAGCCATCTTCTGAAAAGGGATATCAATGACATCTCTGTCAAATGCTACGCATTTCATTTCGAAGAACTGTCTCCTTAGTTTTTCTTGCCTTTGGCCGGTATCTCCACAAAATACTTCTTGGAGTATTTTGGTGTTGACAGCAAAGTCTTGGGATGTGAGAAACATATTTTAACTAAACTGCTCCTCTCTCCGAAAGAGATGGACTAGCTCTGATACCATGGGTGTGTAGAGGGCAGGGAAACAGCAAGTAAGACGGCTAGACTGCAAACACAATAGTTTTCTTACATAGTAGGAGTGGGCTTCACCATCCCGAAGGACGGCTTGCCACAAACCTGACTTCAATAACCCAGAGGATGGCTTGTCAAGTTAGTCGGACAGTTTGAAAGATCATAGATATGAAATTTTTTCCTACAACATGGGCTGGCTTCCTAGCCAAGCTTCTCAACTCGGAAAAACTTTCACACTACTACAGACATACTATCAAAGCTTCGAAAAATATTGTACTTGTAGCAAGCTTAACTTGCTCAATATTTCCTAACCCTATACTAACTTAGGATCATCCTTTCCATACCTTTCAAAGAGAAGAATAAGAGAAATTTAGAAAGCAAACATTTTATTGATATCGGAAAATTTACATGGAGATTGTTTGATACCTTCTAACTATTACATAGCCTCCAATTTATAGGAGTTGGAGGATTCCACAAGACTTATCTTACATGCCACACGGGCCCCGCTAGACATGTGAAGGTCCTAATAGAACAAGCCTAATAAAACGAGCCTAATAAGACAGCCTAATAAAACAAGCCTAATAAGACATCGTAATGAAACAAGCCTAATAAAATGAGGGGAACATTATCCTATGCATGACAACCATGTGCAAGCATGTGACCGTGGGGTCCGCTTTTGTCTTTCTTGTAAGCACGTCAGTAAGCCTTATCCGACGGAGCGGTGCTTGATGGAGTCGATGGCGGAGTTGTGTATCCTTCCTTTATCCACCATTCTGGTCCATGTTTTTGCTTGAATTTTTCTTTGTTTTCCAAACTTCTTTTTCGCGACCTTGTGTAGTGACATTTCCCGTTGGATGGCCGTATCATATCTGGATTTATTTTTGTTGAATCTTGAGATGGAAAATTCAACCTTATCTTTGTGATGGCATGAGTGACTTCATTTCTGATTATTTCATACGACGCTCGGTACTCCTTTGCTGCTTTTCGAACTCTTTCCCAATGGGGATGGTCATCAATGTAATTCCATCGAGCCCATTATTTTAGCCATATCTCTTTTGGGATGCACTTATTTTGCTAGAAAATAATTCTCTGTGCTCCGCTGTATTCATCTTCTAAGGACAAGACAGAGACGGGGAATTCCCACCACAGTGAAATATCTGGTTGAGCATAGACCATCCCATAAGGAATCTTTATCGGTCAATGTAACATGAACACTTTTGCTGCATAGGATTCTTGGAAACATTGAACCCAATATCTTCGTGGTTTGAACCATTGCAGAAACGTTTTGAGAGCAGGTTCAATCCCGTCAAAACATCGAAACATGTAACACTTGAATTTTATGAAAATATAATACTGGTGACATAAGTACCAGAAAAAACCATAATAGCTCTTGTGGAAAATCATTGTGCATTGCTATGAATATGTGACAGAATGGGTATTTTGGATTGACTCCGAATGGCTTAAGGATGGATCCTCCATATTTTCTGAAAATTCGAAGCTCATATAAAGTCCTTCTTTCTGTAAGGATAGATGGATCAAACGGGTCCACAAACTTGCTGAAGAATTTCGGCGGATGATCTATTATTCTGGATGAACTAGTTCCTGGTGAGCTTGCAAGCATGAAAATTTGGCTAGTTAGCCTTTTCTGTAGCTTGGCTTTAAATCTCTTTGAAAACTTATCTGGCCTGGATAGGAAATCCGTTAGAATATTATCCTTCCCTTAAGGTGCTTTACTTGGAATTTGTAAGGGGAAAACCATTGTGCCCATCTGAGAATCTGCGAATTTGGGATAATCTTTGGATTTATCAGCATCATCTTCGGGAAAGCCTTCATATCCATCTCGATAAGAAACTCTGTGTGAATTAAAAAGAAATTAAACTTTTTAATCTCATTCTTTACGTCAAGAATTTCTTTGAATGTGGAATGATAGTGTTGTTCAGCATCTTTGAACTTTCCACTGGCATATCTGCATATTTTTCGTTAGCCATCTTTTTCTTCAAAAAGTACCGCACTCCAATATTCGTTGCTGGCATCTGTCTGTAATATCTTTTTTTCGTCTGACAGAATACGGAGGGCTTTGACTTCTTTTGAGATTTCTTTTATCCTCCGAACTGTTTCATCCTGTTCCTTTCCCCAACCTTGGGCATTCTTCTCGAGCATTTTTGTAAGTGGATCAATGTATGTAGATACATTAGGGATAAAATCTCTAACATAATTAATCACACCTAAAAACTATTGGAGCTACTTCGTCGTAAAGGTGGTGTCTAGAAATTTGAGCAGCTCTTGACAAATATGTGGCCCTGGGCTGTATGCTCCATGAACAAAATGCATCCCCAGAAAATCAATTTCCTTTTTAGGAAGAATTATCTTTTTCTGTGAGAGCATGATCCCATTTTTCTTCACCAGGTCATGGAATTCTTGGATCAAAGTGAGGTGTTCTTCCATAGTATCACTAAAGAGTAATATGTCATCAATGTAGACTAGTGATGTATGGAGAATGGGTTGAAATAATTTTATCATGGCTTTTTCGAACAGGGAGGGTGCTGTTTTCAACCCAAAGGGCATGACCTTCCATTGAAAGTGGTGATCGGGTATACAAAACCCTGTTTTTGGTCGATCTTCTGGGTGTATTCCCAATTGGGAGAGGCACATTACTCCCACTATTCTATTTATCCAGGCTCAACGAAGATGTACTATGATCTCAAGGAAGTTTATTGGTGGAATGGTTTGAAGAGAGATATAGCAGATTTTGTCGCTCAGTGTCCAAATTGTCAACAGGTCAAAATAGAGCACCAGAAGCCTAGAGGTCTATTACAGGCTATGGGGATTCCGACATGGAAGTGGGAGGTAATTAATATGGACTTTATTATAGGGTTTCCCCGTACTCAGCGGAAGTGTGATTCGATATGGGTCACAGTTGATAGGCTCACAAAGTTAGCTTACTTTCTGCTTGTTAAAACTACTTATGCAGCTGAGGATTATGCAAAGCTTTACCTTAAGGAGATTGTACGACTTCATGGTGTTCCTACCACCATTATTTCAGATAGGGTAGCACAGTCCACAGCCAAATGCTGGAAGTCTTTTCAGTAAGGATTGAGGACGCAGGTGAGTCTTAGTACCACATTTCACCCCCAGATAGATGGAAAAGCAGAGCGTACTATACAGACCCTTGAGGATATGCTTAGAGCTTGTGTACTTGACTTTCAAGACAGTTGGGATGATCATCTGCCTCTTATCGAGTTCACATATAACAACAGTCACCATTCCAGTATTCAGATGGCTCCTTATGAGGCCTTATATGGACAGAGATGTAGATCGCTCATAGGGTGGTTCGATGTCGGGGAAAACCAGTTAGTAAGCCCAGACTTAATTCAGTAAGTAGTTGATAAGGTGAAAGTGATTAGAGAGAGGTTTCTAACAGCTCAGAATTGACAGAAATCTTATGCGGATAATCGGTGACGTAAGCTAGAGTTCGAGATAGGCGACTGGGTGTTCCTGAAAGTTTCGCCTATGAAAGGAGTGATGAGGTTTGGTAAGAAGGGTAAGTTGAGCCCTCGATATATCGGGCCATAAAAGATCATTCGTATAGTGGGTACAGTGGCATATGAGCTAGGATTGCCTTCTAAGTTAGAGTCGGTATATCCAGTGTTTCATGTATCAATGCTTCGTAAGTGTATCGGAGATCCTTCAAGAGTGGTACCAGTGAATGACATTCAGGTGACCGAGCAGTTATCATACGAAAAAGTTCCAGTGGCTATATTGGACAAACAGGTTTGTCAGTTGCAGACCAAGGATGTAGCTTCAGTTAAAGTCTTGTGGAGGAATAAGAATGTTGAGGAAGTGACTTGGGAATCGGAAGAGGAAATGAAGACTAAGTACCCGCATTTGTTCCCAGCAGCACAGGAGGCTCAGTCTGAAATGTCATCGCCCCCTGGTATTATTTCGTTTCAGTTATTGTGATTGGTCGTGTGAGGCCATGGTATTGTGTGTTATAGTATGTGGCCCTGTGTGGCATTATTTTAGGTTGCGGCATGCGGGATGGATTGGTATAGGTACAGGGAAAACTCTGCCAAAATTGTTTTAACCCAGGAATGTTCGAACATTCGAGGATGAATGTTCCTAAGGGGGGAGAATGTTACACCCTTCGTGTTCGTAGTGGTAGAACCTATGATTTCCAAGTCTGGTATGCCCTTGGAATAGAGACCTGAGCCCGAGTTTGGAGGTAGAAAATGTCTTACCCCTTGTGCAAGGGTATCAGCAGATATACCTGGAAATTTATAGAGTTAGAAGTTGAACGAATCAAATTGATGCGTTCTGAACTGAATCAAAAGAATCTGCAGGACACCAGTCATTATCGACGAGTCTTTGACATGTTCGATGGACCGTCGATGTACAGCTTCGACAGGATCCCACAGCTTTGCATCTGCAGACGCAAGTCGACGGAGCAAGTTGACGGACCGTCGACACGTCGACGGACTGTCGACACATCGATGGGTCGTCAATCTGCTCGTCGAACCGTACCGCTATAGACTTTTTGGCTTTCAAGTATAAATAGGTGGTCCGCGACCTTATTTCATATTTTACTCCTTTCCAAATTAGAAAAACCCTAAGAGACTTTCTCCAAATAATTTTCATCATATTAGTGAAGATTTGACAAGGCCCGGACCCCGTAAACCCGAGATGGTGAAGAAGGTTGCTTCTAGGGTTTCTTCAAGGTTCTGAACTTTAGGGAGTTAAAGTTGAAGTGATCCTTGGGATTCTTGACCCGTCAAGGTATGTTAATAATTTCTATCCTTATATTTAAGTTGGTAATCAAGAGTATTAGTGATGTTAAGTGAAGAGAAGGTAATTGTGGAAGTGTTAAGTTGATGAAGGGAAATGTAGTGATATAGGGTTATTTTAAGAGATGATTGGAAACGGGTTTACGTATATTTTGATATTATATATATATGTGTGTGTGTGTGTTGTCATTGTTGATGTGAGTATTGTAGTTGATGTGGGATCGAATCAGAAGTTGGAGAGTTATAATAAGCTTACAAAGGAAATTATTGTCTATAGTTCGTTGAGCTTTATACGTATTTGAGGATAGTTAGTAAGCGAAGTAAATAGCCTAATTAAGCCTTATGTTATCTTAATTGTAGACTTGCAAGTTCGAGAGGTAGAAGTTGGACGATTGGCTATACTTCCAGGTATGTTAAGGCCATTATTTCCTTCTTTTGGCATGATCCTATGATATGATCCAACAAGTGAGTAAGCGAGCTTCCATATTACTCTACTCTTAGAACCATTAGAAGTACTTCAGTCTTTGATGTTCATCTATACCATTTATGAGTAATCCTTCTGTTCATGGGTCCAATCTTATGTAGCCAGTTCTGTGCATACAGTTTAGTCATGCATTACATTCATTATATATTTATGTACATTGACACATATCAGGCGTTATATACGTTAATATTAGATACATGTAAAGTATGAGGAGAGATATAGGAATTATATACGCATTACTACTATGATGATGATATTGATTATGGCCACAGAGGAGCCAATATGATATGGCGAGATGCCATAAAGGCTTACAATCGTTATATACACACAAACATCAGGCGTTATATACGCACACATATCAGGTGTTATATACGCACACATATAGATGCACAACCATCATTGATACGTATGAGCATGAATATTATGTGCCCACAGAGGCATTGTCAGTTACACAGATTTAGGCAGATACTAGTTCATACAATTACATGCAGTCAGTCAATTCAGTTTATGAGTTCAAATCATATCCATGATTCTTATGTATATATGTTGTTCTTATGCCTTATATACTCGGTACATTATCCGTACTGACTCTCCGTTGCTCGGGGGGGGGGGGGGGGTTTGACGACCCGACTAGGGGGCCGTGACGGGCACCCAGTGCTAGCCCACCTGGGCACCTCCTTAGCTTACACTTACTTACATCTAGGTGAGCCACATATTTAAACATACATCTCTATTCATCAATCATACTAGTCTCATTGGCCAACAATACCTTTATATCATCATTGGCATTTATGCCAAATCAATGTACCTAAGACGACAAGGCTAACAAAAAGATATACAAAATATAGGCAGACAAGGCCAAACACATCTAACCACATACACATGTCTACGAGCCTCTAAGGAGCGTCTATCATAATATATAGGCGGGACAGGACCCCGCTATGCCCTTAATTATGTACACAAAAGAATAAGTACCCAAAAGCTATAGCTTCGAATGAAGTGGAGCTCTGCTATGTAATCTCCGAGAATGTAGCTATGGATCAAGTCTATCTCCCTGGGCACCTGCGGGCATGACGCAGCGTCCACAAACAAAAGGACGTCAGTACGAAGAATGCACGGAGTATGTAAAGCATGATCAACATCAATTTAGAAACATAATAAGCAATATGAGAAATAGTATAGAAGGGGAGACAGCAGTATCAACGTCATAGGCACTTACTTGCTTGTCATAGGGACTTTCCATTTCTAGCGCTTATTTGTGTACATACATCCATATCCGTATCCGTACTCATATCTGTATTCATATACATTGCGTCCATAATCGTATTCATATACATAGTCTTATTCATATTCATATCCGTATCATGTTTGTATTCATACTCATATGTATATCATATACATAACCATATCATATACATAACACTTACATAGCATGCCGGACCACGAAGGTTCGGTGTTTCATACATACTTGGCCAACCAAGGCTCAAGGTGACATATACCTGGCCCTATCAAGGCTTCAGGGTTACATCTACCTGGCCCTACCAAGGCTTCAAGGTTATCCGTACCTTCTGCAGAGGTGTGCGCGCGTTGCGTAAATAGACACATATCCTACCCGGCCTCATAAGCTTGGGGTTCCATAATAATCATACATAGATACACATATATAATAGCTCATAAGCATCTTATTATTATCATCACTATCATTATCGTCATCGTTATCGTCATCGCTGTTATCATTGTTATCATTATCGTTATCACTATCATCGTTGTTCATTACATCTATCCTTTTAAGGGTTACTCGTCATATGAGGAACTTAGTACAATCGTAATACATATCGAGGATCATGAGTTCAATGGCTCGAAAGATAGAATTTTTTGAAGGATATGATAATCTTATAGGAGGTTTGGATATAGGACCCTCGGCCTGAGAAGAAAGCTCGCTTCTCTCTCCTACGTTCACATGCAACCCTAGATACTAAACCCTAAAAACCATCCTTGGCCGCTGGCCAGCCGTCACCGACGGCTGCTCAGCCTTCACCAACGATGAACATTCTACAATATCCTCCCCTCACTCACCCGCAATCCCACGATTTTCAACCAGCTCTCCCGTCCACTTCTTCTTCTCCAAATTATGCTCAAACCCTTGTGCATGGAACATTTCCCACGTTCAAAGCCAACTGTGATCCCATACCAATGAAAGAGGTATCGTACGTTGAGGATATTCTTGTGGTGTGTTGGACAACTGCTGAAGTGTCTAGAATGGAGCAGAATGAAAACCTACAACATGCCATTTTTGGTATGTTTTCCGATGGATGGCCGGAGTTGCAAGAATTAAGAACTGTTATCCCTCAACAATATGGCGTGAAGGGAAAGTGTGATATTGGTCTCCTGAGAGATAGACACTTATTGATAAGATGTTCTCTCATGGAGGATTTCATTAATATGTCCTCCAAGGGTGCTTTTTGGTTGAAATCTAAGGATGGTTTTACGTATCAAATGAGGCCATTAATTTATAATTCTAACTTTAAGGTTGAGGAAGAAACATCAATAGTTATGGCTTGGATTTCTTTCCCAAATCTACTTCCCACGTATTTTGTGAAAGAATCTTTATTTACCTTGGCATCTGCAGTTGGGAAACCCTTAGTATTGGACATGGCCACCATAAATAAAACTAGACCTAACTGCGCAAGGGTAAAGGTTCAAGTAGATTTGCTATCTGATCTACCTAAGTTTGTGCTGATGGAAATTGAAGATGAGAAGACTAAGGAGATTAGGGTGGAAAAGGTGCGCATACAATACGATCACTTGCCAAAGTATTGTATAGAATGCATATTGCAAGGTCATGCAAATGATGACTGTCGAGTACTGCATCCTGAATTGGTGGCAAATATAAATGAGGATGCAAAGAAAGAGGATAGGGAGCAGGAGAAAGGGGATGTATCAAACATGGCTACAACATCTACAGTAGGAAAATGCAGAAGACAGCAGGGATGGAGATATCTTGTCCAAACATATGTCCCTAAAGTTCTATCAAGTTGGAAGGTTGTTACTTATCCTGGAATAAATGACAAAGGAAAGAGCAAAACTAAGATGCCTGTTGAGACTGGGAACAAGAGTTTCATTGAAATTTCTACACATAATAATTTTGATGTGTTAGAAAAAATCATAGAAGTAGAAGTTGATAACAATGTAGAGGACAATGGACCAGATGACAAGGTCAAGGATGTAGAAAAGGGCAAGTCTGTTGATGACAAAGGAATGGAGGAGAATGTTCAGCATTTCCTATCAAGTGTGGCAGTCAGTGATAGAGATGATCCCAGCAAAATTTCACAAACGGAGATGGATTCAAATGAAATAGGTCAGACAACAAATGATGTGCATGAAAGTGAGGGAGATATGGTTGAAGAAGGCCTCATTGTTGTTGAGGAAATTGAACCTAACAAGAATTTAGATGACACAACTGCATGTGTGGGGTACATTATTCATGAGGATGTAACTAGTCATGAAGCAAATGATCCTGACAAGGATTTAGAAGACACAAGTGCAACTGTTGGACACATGATTAATGAGGGTGTCAGTGCTACTGAGGAGAATTTTCTTTCTAAGTATGGAAATGCCTCAGGATTTAATATGGAGCAGATAGAAAAGGTTCCAGATGGTGATGATACATATGAGCAGATGGAAAATGTTAATGAGGTGCATGGTATAGAATCAGGTGGGGTTGAAATGCAGAATGAGGCTGATAGTTTGACAAATGTCAAAGGGGATTTGGAGTTTGCAGACACAGGTCAGACATCAAATCTTCCATCATTGGATCAGGTCCAGGAATTCTGTCCAAATAATACAATGAAGGAGGGAGAGTTGAGCATTTCAATTAATGACAATGGCATTGGTTCATTTCCTCCTCAGAGGGAACTGATCAAGGATTTGGCAGTGGCACAAGTGGGAATGGACAATGCTCAGCCACTGATTCATCAGAGAAAACAATCTCCTTTGAAGGAACTGCATGATGTGATCTCTCATAATATTAATGTGGGAGCTGAGGTGCAATATGATGAAGGCAAGAACAAATTCAATGAAAGTGAGGAAGAGGTTTCTGTGGAGCAGGTTTTTAATAATGTGATCAAAGAAGCTGACATCTCACCAAGATCTAGGCAGAAAAGCTCTAAGAAAGGAAAGAAACAGGTAAACACAGATACTATTCCTATAAGGGTGGTACCAAGGAGAGGTTGTAAGCCTATTTTTAAATGATGATGAAGACACTCTTTTGGAATATCAGATCTGTGAACACACAAAAAGCTTTTCACAGAGTCCAAATGTTGCACAGACATCACAAATTTTCCATTATAGCTTTAATGGGGCCTTTTCAAAACTATAGGCATATTCAGGGATATAGAAGGAGATTAGGCATGACATATGCCCACTACAACTGCAATGGTAAAATATGGTTCTTTGTAAATGATAATGTGGATGTGGAGATACTGTAGGATCAGGAACAACAGATTACTATAAAGCTGTTTTTTCAAGAATGGGAGAAGTCACTTATGGTAACCATGGTTTATGCAAAGTGTGATCATCTGGAAAGAATCAGTTTATGGGATAGTCTGTATAGTTTGGCTGATCAAATGGAATTGCCTTGGTTGGTAGGTGGTGATTTTAATGTCATTATGAATGAATATGAGAAGATTGGTGGTTTACCTGTATTCCCAGATGAATATGAGGATTTTGCATTTTGTATTAATTCATGTGTGCTGTTTGATATAAATTATAAGGGGAGTCTGTTTACTTGGTGGAATGGTAGGGCAGGTAGTGACTGTATTTTCAAGAGACTAGATAGAATGATTACAAATTCCAAACTACAAGATTGGTTTGCACATATGGAGGTGCAACATTTATCCAGAACTGGCTCAGACCATGCTCCTTTACTACTTACTTGTGGTGAATCTTCACATCACATGAGGAAGCCTTTTAGATTTCTAAAATTTTGGACAGAACATGAGTCCTTTTTGGAGGTGGTTAATCGGGCATGGATCACAGATTTTGAAGGGGATGATTTTATCAGATTCAAGCTAAAATTGAAAAATGTGAAATCTGCTTTAACTGCTTGGAGTAAGGCAACTTTTGGTGATATTTTCAAGCAACTAACAGTAAGGGAAGAGGTGGTGAGAATTAAGGAGCAATGTTTTGAAGAGGATCCTACTCCTGTAAATAGGATGGAGCTGCAGCAAGCACAAGCAGCATTGAAAAAATATGTTCATTATGAGGAAGCATTTTGGAGACAAAAGTCACATATGACTAGTTTTGCTGAGGGTGACAGAAATACAAGGTACTTTCATAGTATTGTGAATGGTAGGAAAAAGAGATTGCAGATCAGAAGAATTCAGAATCAACAAGGTGTTTGGATAGAAGGGGAGTCACTTTTGGCAGAAGAAGCTTGTAGATTTTATCAACTGCAGTTTTCTCAAGAAGTTGACCCTTTAGATTTTCAATTGCTAAAATATGTTCCTAGTATGGTGGATCAGGATACTAATGATCAGCTGGTAAGCATGCCAACTTTAGAGGAGGTGAAGAAGGCTGTATTTGAATTATCTGTAAATAGTGCTGGTGGCCCGGATGGTATGATTGGAATTTTTTATCAGGTGTGTTGGGACATTGTTGGTGCTGATGTATACAATCTGGTGAAAGCCTTTTTTGATGGCCAAACTCTTCCTAAGTCAGTCACACATTCCAACCTTGTACTGATACCAAAGAAGAACAACATTGAGACTTTTGCTGATATGAGACCAATCAGTCTCAGCAATTTCATCAACAAGGTGATTTCTAGAGTGGTTCAGGATAAGTTGGAAGGAATTCTACCTTCTCTGATATCTCCTAACCAGTCTGGATTTGTAAAGGGAAGATGCATCATTGAAAATGTCCTACTAACTCAAGAAGTTGTGACTGACATTAGACTAAGAGGAAAACCAGCTAATGTGGTACTTAAGCTTGACATGGCTAAATCATATGATAGAGTATCATGGAGTTATTTGATCAGAGTCTTAAGGAAGATGGGATTTGCAAAAAATTTCATAGACATGGTTTGGAGGCTGATAGCAAATAACTGATACTCTATACTCCTTAATGGTCAAGCACATGGTTTCTTTCATTCCACCAGGGGGGTTAGACAAGGAGATCCTCTCTCTCCTGCCTTGTTCATCTTGTCTGCTGAAGTTTTATCTAGAGCATTGAATTCTTTATTTGAGAATAATGAATTTAGAAGTTATGGAATGCCCAAATGGAGTGCAAATCTGAATCATCTAGCATATGCAGATGACACAATAATTTTTTCATCTGCTAATGCTAGATCTTTGGAGTTAATTATGGAGGTACTACAAGCATATGAGCAGTATCAGGCCAACTTATAAATAAAGGCAAGAGCTCTTTTCATGTACACAGTAAGGTGTCTAATGGGCTGATTCAACAGATGGAGACTATTACTGGTTTTAAAAAAGGCACTTTTCCTTTTACATATTTGGGCTGTCCTGTCACACATTCAAGGAAAAGGAAGGCTGATTACAATGATCTGATCAAGAAAGTCAAGAATAGGCTGCAGACTTGGAAAGGAAGATTGCTATCATTTGGAGGAAAAGCTGTTCTGATCAATAATGTATTAATTAGTATGCCAATACATCTGTTGTCAGCCATCAAGCCTCCAAAATGTGTTATCAATGATATGCATAAAATCTTTGCAAGATTCTTCTGGAATAATAGTGAGGAAGGCAGAAGAAGACACTGGTCATCTTGGATAAATCTGTGTAAGCCAAAAGAAGAAGGAGGAGTAGGATTTAGATCTTTGTTTAATGTGTCTAAAGCCTTATGTGCAAAACTATGGTGGAAATTCAGGACAACAAATACTCTATGGGAAAATTACATGTGGATCAAATATTGCAAAAGGCACAGTCCTCAGACTGTGCAGTGGAAGGGAGGTTCTCAAGTATGGAAGGCTATGATAGAGGCTACAGATAATATGGAGCAAGAAATATGGTGGGAACCAAGGAGAGGAACTGCAAATGTATGGTTTGACAACTGGACAAAACTAGGGGCTCTATACCATATCGTACCAGAAGATTTTGTAATAGATGAGGGTGTTCAAGATGTAAAAGAACTAATGATGTAGGATGGTTAGAATCTAGGAAAATTGCAGCAATTGTTTCCTATGGATATTGTGGATCATATACTAGAAGAATTGCACCTTCATGAACCAAAAGAAGAGTGGGATATGCCAAGATGGATGATGACAGCATCAGGTAAATTTACTGTAGGCACTGCATGGGATTTACTGAGGAGCAAAGCAGTCAAGTCCGATGTCTATAACAATATATGGATATCAGGGGTACCTTTTAAGATATCCTTCTTTTTCTGGAGGTTGTGGAAGTACAAAATACCAGTTGGAGAGGTAGTAAGAAGGATTGGGATAGATACTGAGGCAACCTGCTATTGCTGTGATCACAGGCAATATGAAACTGTGGACCATTTGTTTGTTACAGGAAACATTTCTACAAAAGTGTGGACTTATGTTAAAACTGTTGCTGGCATCACAACACAGTTTCAACAAGTCAGGCAACTCCTTCAAGTCTAGTGGAATACAGATTGTCCCTCAAAGTTCAGACCAATCTTTAAAGTTATTCCAATGGTCACCATGTGACAGATATGGAAGTGGAGGAATACAGTTCTACATGGAGGAAGGATGTCCATCAACAAAGTGATTTATGAGATAAGCATGATCATATATCAAATGAGTAGAATGAGGTTCCCAGGGCAGCAAAACTTGCCAAGATGCATACCTAAAATTCTACAAATATTTGAAGCATACAGGCCAAGAATTGTAAGCAGGATAGTGAAATGGGACTTTCCTAAGCCAGGATGGTATAAATGTAATTCTGATGGAGCTTCTAGGGGAAATCCTGGACCAAGTTCTGTGGCCTTTTGTAATAAAAATGCAGTAGGTGATCTCCAGTATGCAGCAGCAAGAAGGATAGCAGATGGTTCCAATTTGATAGCAGAAGCAAAGGCACTACATGAGGCTCTTCAATACTGTGTTACACACAGTCTGCTACTAGTGGTGTTGGAAATAGATTCAATGACTATGAAAATGAACTTAACTGGGCAGTGGGAGACTCCATGGAGCATATCAATGATGATAAATGATATCTCAAGGTTGAGGAGGGATAAGGAAGTGAGGGTGGAGCATGTTTTGAGAGAAGGAAATGGACTAGCTGATTTTTTAACTAACTATGCTTTTGATTTTGCAGGTGATCATCATTTTCAGAATTTTACTTCACTTCCTGTGAAAGCAAGGAAAATACTAAATACAGAAAAGTCACATATACCATACATGAGGATTAGACCAGCTAAGGACCATCATATACCTGGAGATTAATAACAATCTGGAGAGCAGCAGCAACAACAAGTTTGCATCTCAACATGCCATGAATAGCATATGGACCTGTATGATACTATCTTTGGCAGGAGTACAAGAGTGGTATTAGCTTCAAGTCAAGCTCATTCTCTTGTATGACTTCTAAAGATTGTTTAAATCGGGAAATCTGAGACAATGGCAAACAATGGTTAACATCAAGGCAAGGAGATAGCAGCTACATCTGAAGGAACATGGAGGATTTCTACTCCATCCTGGAAGCCTGAATATGTATTCATTTTGACTTTGAACCATAGCACCTGGTGAGAGCTTGTAGGTGTCTGAAATGGTATCAAGGCAAGGCCAGAGGATATGCAGCAGATTAGACTCCATACTATTTTGGATGTAGTTCATACTACAGCATTTTTGTTTCCTTTTTAGGATAGTTTCATTTGGCTTTCTTTTCTTTTCTACACTTGTGTACAGAAAACTTATTATTTTTAATAAAATACTGCCAAACTTAGTTTGGTGGCTTTCATGCAAAAAAAAAAAAAGGTGGTTTGGATGATTGGCCAAAGAACCATGCCTTATGAAAGAAGGGTTATCCTTACATACCTTTCCGTTCAACTATTTACCACTTGCACGTTCTCCTCTGAAGCACACGTTTCTACCTTCATTAAAGTCATACTATCATTAGAATCGATAGCTAGCATACATGACTAAAACTAGAGAAAATCGGGCAGCATCTCCTTTATTTATACGACATTCCTCCATATCATATATCAACTGCCACACGTCAATAATACATTCACAATATCATAACAATAGTTTCTATTCATCCACATTATCTATATTTCTCACTTCGCTTCCATTCACCCATATCCATGGGCATTACACACGCTTACGTTCATTCACATACATTGCCTATACCATGTCCTCAACATCATTGGTAACATATTTATATCACAACACATCAAGAATCCTGACTCAATTCAAACTATTACTCAAAATGGCACTATTCCACCTTCACGACCCATTTTTCTATACCCTTCTACAATCCAAGTATTTCAACCCTCAAATACCTTAAACAACATAGAAATACTATAAATCTTACCTTAGATGTTGTAGGAACAAGACTTGGTTGGTAATACTCCACTTGAGCAAAACCCTAGTTCATCTCCAATGAGATTTCTTGACTTGAAAGATCTTTAATGGGTTTTCTTACACTTGATGCCCTTAATTTATGTTGTTGATCACTAATACCTCTTGAATTCTTGTGGAATAAATGTAGAGAGATCTTTTAGAGAAAAGGGGTGTGATATGGAAGTGAAATGAAATAAGACTTGAATCCTCTATTTAATGAACCATTCAGTTCCCGACCAGGTATACAGACCAACATACGGTCCGTACATTTTATACGGGCCGTATGTTTGGCCGTATATTTGTTCCAGAGAAATGTGCCATCTTGGGCTGATTATGCGGTCCTAACATACGTACCGTATATTTTATACGGCCAGTATGTTTGGCCGTATAATCCCCAGTATTCCGAAACTCGTTTTCGTCGACTCGTTTGATCTCCAATCCTTATGGAACCTTTTTAACACTTGTTCAACACCTCAATACCAATCTAAGGGACGTTATCACTCTTCTCCAAGACATCATTAAGTCCTTGTTAATTTGTTACTCGTAATTCCACTCCAATACCTATCGTATGCCTTGCCTTCTCTTGGCCAACTTTCTTCCCCTATCTCTAACATCTTTGAAATCTCATCTAGGGTCATCGAATGTCATTTCTCACTTATCGAAATACCGTATACTCATACTCTTCACTATTCTATTCACTTGTGCATCAACGGAAGATTTTCCGAGGTGTAACATTCTTTCCCCCTTAAGAACATTCGTCCTCGAATGTTAAGCACTCGGGGATTCTACGAAAATTTCGCCAGAGTTTCCCCTATAATATGGAACTACCATCCTGTCACAACAACCTATAATAACAATTCCTCACAGGGCCACAACATAATAGCAATGGAATTTGGCCACACATGACCCAAATGCATCAAAAGGAAAACATACATACCTTATGATCTTGATGTCTCATCTTGGCCCTCTTCCGGGGGCTGAAATAAGTGCGGTTACTTGGATCGCATAATTTCTTCCGCTTCCCATTTCATTTCTTCTCGTTTACTGCTTCTCCATAAAACCTTAACCGAGGCAACTTCTTTGTTTCTAAGCCTTCGTACTAGCCTATGTATTATGGAAATAGGTACCTCTTCATAAGTCAACTTCTCTGTCACTTTAATATCATTTATTGGCACGATCCTAGTAGGATCTCCAACACATTTTCGAAGCATCGAGACATGGAAAACTGGGTGAAATGAATCTACATCCGGAGGTAGATATAATTCGTAAGCCACTTTGCCTACCTTGCGCACAATTTCATAAGGCCCAATGTATCGTGGACTAAGCTTCCCTTTTTGCCAAATCTCATAACGCCCTTCATTGGCGACACTTTCAAGAATACCCAATCTTTCACTTGGAACTCTAAGTCCCTTCGACAATTATCCGCATAGGACTTTTGGCGACTTTGAGGTGGCAATGACCGATCTTGTATGAGTTTGACTTTCTCTATGGCTTGCTGGACCAAGTCTGGCCCTATCAACTTAGTCTCTCCTACCTTGAACCACCCAATTGGGGATCTACACTTTCGCCTATATAGAGCCTCATATGGTGCCATTTGAATGCTAGAATGATAACTATCGTTATAAGCAAATTCAATGAGTGGCAAATGATCATCCCAATTCCCTCCAAAATCTATCATTCATGCCCGCAACATATCTTCAAGAGTCTGAATGGTACGCTTAGCTTGTCCATCAGTCTGTGGGTGAAATGTCGTGCTAAGGCTCACTTGGGTCCCTAAACCCTCTTGGAAGGACTTCCAAAAATTGGCCGTAAACTGGGTTCCTCTGTCTGAGATAATAGATACTGGAACACCATGAAGTCACACTATCTCCTTAACATAAATCTTTGCATAATCTTCTGCCACATACGTCGTTCTGACTGGCAAGAAATGAGCTGACCTTGTGAGTCTATCCACAATCACCCATGTGGAATCATACTTACGTCGAGAGCTGGGTAAGCCTGTAATGAAGTCCATGTTAATTACTTCCCACATCCAAGTTGGAATTTCCATAGCTTGCAACAATCTGCTCGGGTTTTGGTGCTCGATTTTCACTTGTTGACAGTTGGGACATTGAGCCACGAATTCCGCTATGTCCTTCTTCATCCCATTCCACCAATATATATACTTAAGATCATGATACATTTTCGTCGCACCGGGATGAATAGAATAACGGGAACAATAAGTTTCTCTCACTATCTGGTGGAGTAAACCTGCCACATCAGGAATGCATAATCTGCCTCGGCATCGGAGAACTCCGTCTCCTGAAAGCTCAAATGATGACTCCTCTTTCTGAGGGAGTGTATCTCTGTAATGCATTAGCATGGAATCTTCGTATTGTCTCTCTTTCACTTCCGCTACTAGCTACGAGACTGCTGAATTCTGAATAGTAGTTCCCCCGCTACCTGAGTCCACTACTCGAACTCCTAGGCTAGCTAACTGTTGGATCTCACATGCCATTTCTCTCTTTTCTGGTCATACATCGCATAAACTTCCCATAGATCTGCGGCTAAGAGCATCAGCCACAACATTTGCCTTTCTGGGGTGATATAAGATCTCAACATCATAATCTTTTAGCAATTCCAACCATAGTCGTTGCCGCAAATTCAACTCTTTCTACTTGAAGATATACTGAAGACTCTTGTGATCTGTATAAATATCCACGTGGACACTATATAAATAATGTCTCCATATCTTTAATGCATGAACCACTGTGGCCAATTCTAGATCATGGGTTGGATAATTCTGCTCATGTTTCCGCAATTGCCTTGAAGCATACGCAATCACCTTACCATGTTGCATCAACACACAGCCTAACCCTACACCTGAAGAATTGCAATAAACAACATAACCTTTCAATCCCTCTGGAAGTGTCAGGACGGGGGCAGAAGTCAATCTATCTTTTAACTCTTTGAAACTACGTTCGCAAGCATCTGTCCATTGGAACTTTGCCGACTTCTGAGTCAACTTTGCGAGCGGTGCAGAAATAGAAGAAAAACCTTCAACAGATCTCCTGTAATAACCTGCTAAGCCCAGAAAACTATGAACCTTCATAGGAGTTGTAGACCTCGGACAAGTCTTCACGGCCTCAATCTTTTGGCTATCCACCCGGACACCATCGGCTGCAACAATATGCCCTAGAAATTTCACCGAGTTTAGCGAAAACTCACACTTCGTAAATTTTGCAAACAACTCTCGAGTTTGAAGAACTGTGAGGATAGTACGCAAATGATCCGCATGTTCTGCCGCGGAGCTAGAATATACCAAGATATCGTCGATAAATACAACCACAAATAGGCCTAGGAAAGGTCTGAACACATTATTCATCAAATCCATAAATACTGTCGGTGCATTAGTCAGCCCAAACGACATCACTCGGAACTCGAAATGACCATATCTTGTTCTGAAGGCTGTCTTAGGGATATCTTTCTCCCTAACTCTCACCTGATAATACCCGGATCTCAAATCGATCTTTGAAAACCACTTGCCACCGTGTAATTGATCAAACAAGTCATCAATCCTTGGAAGAGGATATTTGTTCTTAATCGTCACCTTATGCAATTGCCGATAATCGATGCACATTCTCAAGGAGCCATCTTTCGTTCGGAAAAACAATACGGGTGCTCCCCACAGGGATGAACTAGGCCTAATAAAGCCTTTCTCAAGCAAGACTTTCAATTGCTCCTTTAGCTCTTTCAATTCTGCGAGAGCCATTTTATATGGAGAAATAGATATAGGCTTGGTGTCTGGCAACACATCAATAGCAAAAACAATCTCTCGTTCGGGAGGAAGGCCTGGAAGCTCTTCTGGAAACACATCCGAAAATTCATTCACCACGGGAACTGACTGAAGAGTTGGCAATTCAGCTTCTACATCTTGGACCCGAACTAGATGATAAATGCATCCTTTCGTGATCATTTTCCTTGGCTTTAGATAGGAAATAAACCTACCTTTTGGTGACGCAGTAGTTCCTTTCCATTCTAGAACTGGTTCTCCCGAAAATTGGAACCGAACCACTTTCATTCTACAATCAACATTGGCATAGCATGAAGCCAACCAATCCATGCCCATAATAACATCAAAATCTACCAGTTTTAGCTCATGCAAGTCAATCATAGTATGTCGATCACAAATCACAACTGCACAGTTTCTATATACTCGGCTAGCTATTACCGATTCACCCACGGGTGTAGACACCTCAAAAGGTTTAATCGACTCTGGCTCGACTCTAAATTGGCCCGCAATATTCGGAGTAACATATGACAATGTGGAGACCGGATCAATAAAAGCATATACATCATTAGAGAATGCCGATAATATACCTGTGACCACGTCAGGAGAAGACTCATGATCTTGGCGTCCAACCAAAGCATAAACACGGTGCTGAGGACCGCTAGAACTGGGAACTCTCCCTCTGCCTCTACTATGGCCGACTGGCGCAAGTGAACCTGGCCCCATAGGGCGTACAGATGTTGAAGACCCTACTACCGACCCTGATGGCTGGGTCCTACTTCTACCATAAACTGAGGGGTAATCACGCATAATATGGCCTGGTCGACCACATGAATAGCAAACATCTGAACCCGATCGGAATGGACCCTAATGTAACTTCCCACACATGGAACATCGTGGCACGTGTGATCTCGCCTGACCCGAATTGCCTCTAAACTGAGATCCTGAAGTGCTCTGACTCGACCCGGAATGAGTGGATCTATCAAATCTCTGGCCTGAAAACTGTGGAGGTGCACTGGCCATAGAATAGCCTGAATGCCTAGAAAACTGCTGCCTGTGCCCACCTCTAAGCTCACTCATCGGACCCGAAGATCTGGCCCTCTTGCTATGTCCCCTATCATGCTCGCGTTCACTTCTTTGCTGCTGTAGGCTTTCTTCTAAGTTCTGAGTATGGGCCTAATTGCGTGCAATATCCCTATTGTCCTGAAGGGACACAGTGAAACACCTATCCATCAAATATGGCCCTAGGCCTTTCACAAACCGGTGCACTCGGTCACCCATATCCACTACCATAGCCGAAGCATACCTCGCCAAAGAATTGAAGCGGATACTATACTCTAAAGCACTTATGCTACCTTGCTTCAAGTTCAAGAATTTATCGTCCCTAGCTCGCCGAACTTTTGGAGGCATATAATGTCGGAGGAAAGCATCAACAAACTCTTGCCATGCCGGGGGAGGTGCATTGACCCCCCGTGAAGCCATTCAAATCATGTACCAGTGGATCGAGACATCTCTCAATCTATATGACGCTAAATCCACCGATTCGGTGTTCGAAGCATGAATCAATCGAAGCGTCCTCAACATACCATCAATAAAATACTGGGGGGTCCTCATCCGACTTTGACACAAAGAATTTTGGAGGGTTCAAGGTAATGAAGTCACGGGCCCTCGCACTAACAGCCCTATCACCCTGCCCTGTACTTTGCCGCTGAGTCTGGGAAGCTACCAACTGAGTAAGCAAATGTATGGCCTCTTTTACATCTTGGCCTGAAACATCCGGTGGAGGAGCTGGAGGTGCTAGAGTTGGGTTGAGGCTCCCTCATGCTCCTCTAATGTAGGTACTGAACGGGAGGACTGAGATTGAGCCGCACTCTGGGACTCACTTTCCTCTACTACCGGTGGCGGTACTCTTTCAGCCCGCTTTTCTGCCACCGTCTTACCCTTTTGGGCTGATGTAGCCTTTCTCTTTACAGGCATTTCTGAAATACACAATACACGGTTAAGGAACAAGAAGTTCTTATATCATAGCTCTATCGCACGATTCTTATGAAGAAAGAAGGTCATGTATTCCTAAAATGCCCGCAGTTTCTTGTTTATAAGTGTGGCGCGCAACACACCCATAACCAAGACTCTACTAGACATGGCTTGTAGACATACTCTAGGACTGAACAGCTATGATACCACTTTTGTCACAACCCGACTAGGGGGTCGCGACGGGCGCCCGGTGCTAGCCCACCCGGGCACCCCCTTAGCTTACACTTACTTACATCTAGGTGAGCCACATATTTAAACATACATCTCTATTCATCAATCATACTAGTCTCATTCGCCAACAATACCTTTATATGATCATTGGCATTTATGCCAAATCAATGTACCTAAACCGACAAGGCTAACAAAATGATATACAAAATATAGGCCAACAAGGCCAAACACATCTAACCACAGACACATGTCTATGAGCCTATAAGGAGAGTATTTCATAACATATAGGCGGGACAGGACCCCACTATGCCCATAATTATGTACACAAAAGAATAAGTACCCAAAAGTTATAGCTTCGAATGAAGTGGAGCTCTGCTATGTAATCTCCGAGAAAGTAGCTATGGATAAAGTCTATCTCCCTGGGCACCTATGGGCATGACGCAGCGTCCACAAACAAAAGGACGTCAGTACGAAGAATGTAGGGATTATTTAAAGCATGATCAACATCAATTTAGAAGCATAATAAGCAATATGAGAAATAGCATAGAAGGGGAGACAACAGTATCAACGTCATAGGCACTTACTTGCTTGTCATAGGGACTTTCCATTTCTAGCGCGTATTCGTGTACATACATCCATATCCGTATCCGTACTCATATCCGTATTCATTTACATTGCATCCATAATCGTATTCATATACATAGTCTTATTCGTATTCATATCCGTATCATGTTCGTATTCATACTCATATCTATATCATACATATAACCATATCATATACATAACACTTACATAGCATGCCCGACCACGAAGGTTTGGTGTTTCATACATACTTGGCCAACCAAGGCTCAAGGTTACACATACCTGGCCCTACTAAGGCTTCAGGATTACATCTACGTGGCCCTACCAAGGCTTCAGGGTTATCCGTATCATCTGCAGAGGTGTGGGCGCATTACGTAAATAGACACATATCCTTCCCGGCCTCATAAGCTCGGGGTTCCATAATAATCATACATTTATACACATATATAATAGCTCATAAACAACTTATTATTATCATCACTATCATTATCATCATCGTTATCGTCATCGCTATTATCATCGTTATCATTATCGTTATAACTATCATCGTTGTTCATTACATCTATCCTTATAGGGGTTACTCGTCATATGAGGAACTTAGTACAATCGAAATACATATCGAGGATCATGAGCTCAATAGCTCGAAAGATATAATCATTTGAAGGATATCATAATCTTATAGGAGATTTAGATGATTGGCCAAAGAACCATGCCTTATGAAAGAAGGGTTAGCCTTACATACCTTTCCGTTCAACTATTTACCACTTGCACGTTCTCCTCCGAAGCTCACTTTTCTACCTTCATTAAAGTCATACTATCATTAGAATCGATAGCTAGCATACATGACTAAAACTAGAGAAAATCGGGCAGCATCTCCTTTATTTATACGACATTCCTCCATATCATATATCAACTCCCAAACGTCAATAATACATTCACAATATAATAACAATAGTTTCTATTCATCCACATTATCTATATTTCTCACGTCGCTTCCTTTCACCCATATCCATGGTCATAACACACGACTACGTTCATTCACATACATTGCCTATCCCATGTCCTCAACATCATTGGTAACATATTTATATCACAACACATCAAGAATCATGACTCAATTCAAACTATTACTCAAAATGGCACTATTCCACCTTCATGACCCATTTTTCATTACCCTTCTACAATCCAAGTATTTCAACCCTCAAATACCTTAACCAACATACAAATACCATAAATCTTACCTTAGATGTTGTAGGAACAAGTCTTGGTTGGCAATAATCCAATTGAGCAAAAACCCTAGTTCATCTCTAATAAGATTTCTTGACTTGAAAGATCTTTAATGGGTTTTCTTACACTTGATGCACTTAATTTATGTTGTTCATCACTAATACCTTTTGAATTCCTGTGGAATAAATGTAGAGAGATGTTTTAGAGAGAAGGGGTATGATATGGAAGTGAAATGAAATAAGACTTGAATCCTCTATTTAATGAACCATTCATTTCCCGACCAGGTATACGGACCAACATACGGTCTGTACATTTTATACGGGTCGTATGTTTGGCCGTATATTTGGTCCAGAGAAATGTGCCATCCCGGGCTGATTATACGGTCCTAACATACAGACCATATATTTTATACGGCCAGTATGTTTGGCCGTATAATCCCCAGTATTCCGAAACTCGTTTTCGTCGACTTGTTTGATATCCCATCCTTATGGAACGTTCTTAACACTTGTGCAACACCTCAATACCAATCTAAGAGAAGTTATCACTCTTCTCCAAGACATCATTAATTCCTCGTTAATTCGTTACTCGTAATTACTCTCCAATACCTATTGTTTGCCTTGCCTTCTCTTGGCCTACTTTCTTCCCCTATCTCAAACATCTTTGAAATATCATCTAGGGTTATCGAATGTCATTTCTCACTTATCGAAATACCGTATACTCGTACTCTTCACTAGTCTATTCACTTGTTCATTAACGAAAGATTTTTCGAGGTGTAACTGGGGGGCTGCGTTCATGCCCACTGGTACAGGGAGACAGACAGGTGGTAACTGGGGGGCTGCGTTCATGCCCACTGGTTCATGTCTACAGACCTCTAGATCCAGCAGTGGTCAGTACGCTCCATTCGATCCGAAGCTACAACCAGTTTTGGTATGCCTCTTTTTGGATGTGTATACATATGGGTATGACGGGGCCCTGTCCCGTTCTTTCTACAGCTTTTATTCCTGTAGAGGTCTGTAGATAGTTGTATGTAGTAGTCAAATGATGTAGCCTTGTCGGTTTCTATTTTTTTGTGTACAGTATATGTAGCAGCCTAGCTAGCTTGCACTGTTCTTCCGCATGTCGTGTATATATATGCCGATTGTACAGAGTTCTAATGTTTCTCTCTCATGAGATCAGTTTATGACATTTATGGGCTTTGATGTTCAGTAAGTTTCAGATAAGTGTTTAGCAGTTTGGTCGCTAGAGGTTAGACTCCCGTCACGGCTCATCGGTTTGGGTCATGACAACCAAAGAACAATATGAGCTGGGTATCGCTCCAACAGATAAAGGGGGCAGGAAAAAAAAAGGATCTGGGAAGAGACGTGATTGACCTTCGATGGCTTAGAATCCTTTCCCGACACTGCTGAGGCACTCGTGGTATATTGGCTTACAGTATTTGTTTACTTTCTGAGTGAGTATTGTCCAGTGCCTGTGCAAGAATTCTATGCCAATTATGGGGCCTCGTTGCATTTGATAAAATGCTCTAGCGTGCCCATACACACATTGCCACTCCTTGACACTGTCTTGGTCCGTGATGCCAAGTTCGACATTTCCATCAAGGCCATTACCAGGGTCGATTTTGGTAATGACTTTGTGGAGTCGGACAATGAGGCAGAATCGACAAACAAGAGAGTAAGGGTAAGAGATTGGTACTATAGTGTGCTGATGCTGTAATAGCACGTACTACTCCATCTTGGGCAATGCAGCCGAATCAGGAAATTTTCAAAAATTCTCTCACATTACAAGCCAAGTTTTGGTAGAGTTGGATCCGTTGTAGGGCGCTTCTAACCCTTAATGACAACACCCTCACGAGTGCCCAGATTGTGATAGTTTAAGCAATGATGTCTCAGTACACAATCAATGTGGGGTGTCTGATTATGTTGGAAATTAGAGTGAGAACACTGCAGCCACTAACCTCTCATATTTTTCCATGCCTCATTACAGAGGTGTGTCGAAAAGCCCATGTGACGGGCATTCCCGACAGGCATCATTATGTTAAGGCCACCCAATTTGTTGATTGGAGAAAAAGTATGAATGATGTGGCTAAAGATCAAGAGCTGCCAGCAAATTATGACGAGACTTAGCCTGAGTCATGTCTTAGGGCCACGGGAGATACCACTGAGGGACCTACCATTTTTATGTCGATAGCTACTAACACCGCTTAGGTATCCACTTCTGCTGATGATACTATTCCTGCCTTGGTATCTGTCTCTACTCCAGCTATTACCACTGCAACTACTGCTGCAACTACAGCACCACCAACCACATCCGCACATGTTTCTTCAGTGTGTTACACTATTGCAGTTAGACCTCCACTGGTAGTACAGAGAGGGACTGATCCCATGGTATTGACCAGAGAAAATTTTAGGGAAGTCGCCAACAAAGCTAGAAAGGCTGACAAGCAGGTCGGTATTATTATGGCACAATTCAGACCTTACATGGCGAAATAGATCAAGCTTTCCACTGAATCGATCCTGGTTAAGACTGATCAGTCTCATATTTTCCTCCGCAGTCCACTTGAAGTTTTTGAGATTATATTGGTTGCAGCGGATAGGGAAGCTCCCGTAGGTGTTTTTGTGTCATTACGGGTAAAGCTAGCCAAGCTGCGAGAGGAACTTGAGGCGCTAAAAGCACGAGAGCAGGTGGTGTTGTAGGAGCCCGCTCCAGTGATGGATGTTGACTTGGACGCACTGATTCGGGTCAAAAATTTGTTTGATGACGATGAGGTGGAGGATGAGTCCATGGTCCTGAATGGTAAGAGGAAATGGAATGTTGTGGACCCATCCTTGAGGACCCAGTAGAGGGGACTTGGAGATTGCGTCGCTAGGAGGAGGAAGGGTTACAGATTACTGTGTAGAAATCTCGGAAGGAGAATTACCCTAATCCTGTTGGTGCTTTGACTAGTAGCACACCGGCAGATGTTCCGGCTGCTGGGGAGACTATTACTACTGAGGGTTATGCTGCAGCTCTGTCTATGAAAGTAGCAGTAGCCTGAGATGCGCACAATGCCTAGTGCCCCCGGTACTTCATACCCTTTGCTTATGCTGACATTGATGCACTGGGGATAGTGCACAATTTTTTTTAGTTAGGGTGGGGTTTGTGTATATGTAAATGCGTTTAGGACACCCTCGGCTTTTCTTTGCAAGAATTCTTTTCCCTAGGGGTTTATTTCTATTAAAACTGGCATGTTTAGGTTATTTAGGTAGAATATAGTAGTTATGACTTATATGGTAGTGGTTTTGAACTTATGTCATGTTTGTATATTTTGTTGAAATTATGAACCCCTCAAATAATTTGACTGATGCATAGTGAGGAATTGTTAGTATTGATGTGGTTGGCTCTTTCTCTGACATCACAATTTTTAGGGTATTATGGATGATGAATGATCGCAAGAGTTGTATTTGCATTAACGAAAGTTCCTTATGCCATTGTGTGTGTGAGTTGTTAGTTTTGTTCATACTTTGTATTTGCAATCTAGAACTTGCTCGATTTTTCATGCTTGAGTGCTTAGGATAGTTTTGTTGTTGAAATGATCTTAGGATTTCTTTGTATAAATTAGTCAATTTGCCTTATAAGCCTTACCTAGTATGTAAATAATCCCTAGTTTTTCCCTTTTTGAGCCGTTGACTTTTTCCTTGAGTAGTCGTTAACAAATTTGTACCTGTTTTGAACTGCTTCAATCTTTACACTTGTTCCCTCCTTGACACTATTAGAGAAAAGAGGCTAAACGCCTAAGTTCGGGGTGATACAACAGTAAAGTAGAGGGTAAAAGCCTAAGTTGGGGGAGGCGTGAGTATCTAGTTGAGAATCGATGTTCGATATGGTTGCTGTAAATATGTATAAAAAAATAGAAAATCAATATAAAAAAAATCAGAAAATCGTGGCACAAAAAGAAAGCCAGGTTACATTAGGTGGAAACCATATCGAGGTTGAAAAGTGAAAAGAGGGAAAAACAAAAGGCTGATAAAGTGAAGAAAAGTGTAGTGTTCTAGGATCCTACCCGTCCCCCAAGCCTACATTACAAGCCTAGAACAAGTCCTAGCGTGATCACAACTGAACCATCTGAAGATTAAAGGTATTGAAAATAAGGGCAAGCATATGGTATTTGCATTTGTAGTGTATGAACATCTTTGTGAGTGTGTGTGTTTTCTCTTCTCTTTAGTCTTTGTCTCCGTTCATTGTATATTTATGTGTCAGAAATTCTTTAGTCTATGTGATGTCATAAGGAATAACATGTGAATGTGAAACAACTATCCGCCAGTGTCGTTTGAGGGTCAATTAATAGTTTTGGTAATGTGGTTTCACAGATTGAAGCGTCATTGTTAATCTTAGCATTCTCGAGTTTGTATCATTGATTGTGAAATTAAGGTGGTTATCCGTGGAAAACTTGCATGCCGGTAGTTCGAAGTCAAAACCATTGTAGACATTGTTATTCTATTGTGTCTAAGTTTTGTTGAGTCGATTTTGTGTATTACTTGCTTAAGGACAAGCAGGGACTTTAAGTTGGGGGTGTTGATGTGCCGTGAAATTATGGCACATTCGATATCTTTTTATGACAAGTTTTACTTGTTTTTAAGAAAGTACGTGTTGTTTTGATGTGTGTTGTTGTGTTTCAAGTAAATCAAGGAGTAAAAGGACAAAGACACGAAAAGTTGCATAAGTTGGCACTGTGTGAGGTTTTACGGGTCGTATATCTTTATGCGGACCATATTTATGAATGTGTTTTAAGGATAAAGTGAAGCAGTGTGTTGAAGTCAAAAATGTTGAGTTATGGGCAACTTGTACGAACCGTACCTTGTTATACGGGCCGTAATCCAGACCATATTTACTGGAATTTACTAAGCCAGAAGGTCATGTTTGGAGATGATGTTATACGTCCAAGTTTCACGGACCGTATAAGATTATATGGACCGTATAATGTGATCGTGATTTTGACTTATGATTTGAAGACTGTTGACTGTATAAACTTTATACGGACCGTATTTTATTACATGGACCGTAATTAATGCCGTCAGGGACCTTTTTGCAATTATGTAATTTTATTTTTTTAGGACCTTGTTAGTTCATTGTAGGGTTTTATTTATTACAAGTTGTCAGTTTTAACTATTATTCCCTAGCATTAAATACTCATAGTTTTTGAAGCATTTTGGAGAACAAATAATTGCAATTACTTTCTTTAAATTCCAATCAATCAAAAGTAAGCATTATGATTTCTATTGTCTCTTTTGGTTCTTCTTCCACTATGAGTAGCTATTTTATCTACTAAGGTTGTGAACCCTAGGATAGGTGTTTTGTGATTGGGTTTGGGATTGATATATGCATAATGGATTGTTAGGGTTTATTTATTCTTTGTTTTTCGTTCATAATTGATGGTTGCAAACATTGATTAAAGCCATAAACTTTTCTTAAGAAAGCCTCGCTTATTCAAAGAGCTTCTCATTTAGAACCCTCTGTTTTGCTTATTTGTAAGTACTTGGGAAAGTGAGTAGCCTTTGGTAGGAATAAATAATAAGAACTGAAGGCATTAACCCTTGTTTAAAAAAGTCACTTAAGAATTAAAGGAATTTACATGGAACGAATTATCCGTTCTTCATATACAGTCTTTTATTTTCGGGAAAATCATAAAGAGAAATAATCTCTTACTATTGGGAAACATTAGGAATTCAATTAGAGGTTAAGTGCATTCTTATAACAATTCATTAAAAGTATATCATGATCAATCACCATAGCATATACTTTATCTAACGGGGGATACAACTTGAGTTTCTTTTACCATATATTACAATCCAAAGCAATTAGTTAGCAATTGGTCATAAGAAACAATCTTCTATAAATTAAACAGAATACAAAACTAGACCGCAAGAAAGTACTATACGACTTTAGTATCCTTGTCACACCATAATTCAGGTGGGATTCAACCCCAACCTAGTTGGGTTATTATATTTGGGATTATCCACTTTACATCATTTAATTGGTGTAATTTGAGTGTATCAGTAGGCCGTGGCCCTGTCCCGACCATGTTATAGTCACACTTTTGTAGAGGCTTGTAGACTCGTCTTGTCAGTATAGTATGCCAGTTTAGAGGCCTTGTCAGACCTTGTATATGTTCATTTTGGTACTGTTGGCTGTAGTTGCTTATGGCAACCTTGTTAGTACTGTCTTTTTGCAGGTAGGCCTAAGCTGAGGGTTACCCCTCCAGAGTCACGGTTACAGAGTGGTTCGCTTGGGTTCGTATGGCACCGGGTGGCGGGCACACCTCTCAAAATTTTAGGCGTGACAAGGCCTCTTTGAAATCCTCCCTAGCGGGCCAAGCCAAAGTAGGATTTTCCTGTTTCATTTTGTGGCACTAGGGTACAACATTGAAGAATGTGAAGCCTTCAAGTTTGAGTTGGAATATTTGGTCCACACTGGGGAGATTTGGATAGTCCTCCCTCCCCGTTACTAAGAAGTAGGCCTACGACTAACTGCATGGTTGTAAGGATAAACAACCCCTTTGATCTCAATGGAAGGTCATCTTTTGGGTAGATCTAGGTATTCCTTTTGCAAATCAAATGTTGTCCCCTCTATTTATATATAAAAGAAACTATGTATGACCTGATATCTCAAGGAGGGATACATAGAAAGACCATATCAGCCCTAGTCTGGGAAGGCCTTTGGGTAGAGCAAAGTTAGGGAATATTTTCTATGTAAACGAAACTACTGAAGGGCCTAATTTCCCATGGAGGGATACGTAGGCAGTCTATGTAAGAGTCGTGTTATATCCCGTATTTTTATACATTGGGTTATTCGTAAGTTAATCGACATAATTTTAAGGACAAGATTTTTTTTGGGATATGAGACAAGGACTTTTAATCCCGATTTTTAATATGGAACGACTTGCTTGTAAATTCCAATTAGTATATAAATATTAATGGAGATTAGGGAGCAATTAACTATGATTAGATTATTAAGTAGGGATAAGTGATTAACTAAGATTAATTAAGTTAGTTAATTAGACAATTAAGTGGGCCCCACCGAATTCTTTAATAAAAAAAAATATAATAAAATGGATGATTCATTATGGTGGGTACGTGTAGGGTTATTAGGGTGCCTATAAATAACATAATATGACTCATTATCACCATTTCTTCATCATATTTCCATTCACAATTTATTGAATTAAAGAGAGAAGTAAAGTTGAGGGAGAAGGATAAGCTCACGGCCATGGCTGATCTTGGCCGAGCTTAAGATCTTCATGGAAAGAGATTGAATTTTTAAGATATCTTAGATATTAAAGATTATAGAAACGTGGATTTGATCCTTGTGGCATCAAGAACATTGGCGATTTTAATCCATAGATTTCAGCAACATTAAGAGGCCAAGCTTGCTAAGGTAAGGTTTAATTTTCTTTTACATGTTTTGGAGGTGGTTTGGTCCTTGTATAAGTTGGTGGATGTGGAATTGGATGCAAGGAAGTGTATATGTTAGTGTTAAGGTTCTGTTTTGGGTCGTATAGGGGTTGTTCTAACTTAATAATGGTGAATTAATTTTGATGTTGTTGTCGTTATGGTTGTCATGGATCGCGTGATGAAAGTGAAGGAATTTGATACCTAAGGTTATAATTGTATTGTATTCGAGAATGATTTGGTTGTGTGGAAAGGAATGGAAATATAGTTATAAGTAGGTATATGTGTTGTTGTTCTTGTGAAATTGGAGGACTAAGTGTAGTTAAGGCTCGTATTGTGTTGTTATAATTGATGGGCTGCTTTAGGACTTATTAATGTTAAGATAATTTTCTTGCATATGGAAGTTGAGGCCGTTGTTGTGTTGTTGCTAATGTGAATCGCTAATTTGATAAGAAAGAAACGTATAAATTATCGTATGCGAAGCGTATGTGGCTTGTTGGGTTCATATTTTAGATATTTGAGGCGTATCGGGCATTATTATGTTATGTGGGCTGTTTTGGAGTATCCTCGGATCTTGTTTCGACTAGTTCTTAATGCGATAACTTAGACGTGCTTTGGTTGCTGCTATGTTGATTGTTGTATAGTTGGCTTAAATGTGAGGAAATTGAGCGATATAAGGGAAGTGCTGCCCAATTATCTAGCAATAAACTACTAACGTTGAAGTACATCTTATGCCCTTTCGTAGCTTAACCATAGTCTTGACATCTTAATATAGGTTGAGATATTTTGGGCAACGGATACATATCGAGTCACGGATTAAGCGCCAAAGGTATGTAAAGCTATCCCTTCCTTCTTTTGGCATGATCTTGATGAAACAAATAGACGACGTATATATATGACTTCAAAAAAAAAGCTCCTATTCTTAGAGATACTAGGATGGCTAATGTCCTTGATTCCCAGAACTCACTTTATTATGTCTTGATACATATCTATGATTTCTAAAATTCTATTTGATATGTTCCATAGTGACGTTCGAAGGATACTAGATATGACTATTGTCTTGATTTCCAAATGATAGTTCGTTTGAATATTCTATTGAGTCTCAAATATAATTTAGTTTGCATATGGTTGTTCACTACTCTGCTCGTGCATGCCTCAATTTATCTTTCACCGAGTCCCGGGCCGGGTATGTTCTCGTGCACAGTTTCACTGCATTGTTAACCGAGTCCCTTACTAGAGGGCCGGGTATGGTATATACAAATATGATGATATGATGATGTGATTATGGCGCCAAGGATGGTATGTGATGACTTTATTCACCGTGTCCCATAATGGGCCGGGTATGATATATGATATTGATATGCATGATTTAAATTTCGTAAGGCAAGCGTATTGGTATTTTGAATGTCATACTTGCCTCCTGTAATCTCTTTTTTAGTCATGATCCTTTTTATTGTATTTCATGCTTTATATACTCAGTACATATCTCGTACTGACCCCCTTTGTTCGGGGGGCTGCATTTCATGCCCGCAGGTACGGATACTTGATTTGGTGATCATCCAGCCTAGGATTTCCACTCACCTGTTTAGAGAGCTCCATTGTCCCGGAGCCTATCTCACTTTGGTACAGATCTTTTGATGTAGACTTATGTTTATCGAGGGGTACGGCGGGGCCCTGTCCCGTCATATTGCACTATTGATACTCTTAGAGGTTTGTAGACATATGTCTGGGTTGTGTATAAGTTTTGTTCAGCTGTATCTATATGGTTTGCTATGGTATTGATATGTTGTGGCTGCCTTGTTGGCTTGCGCATCATATTGACATGTAGTGGCAGCCTTGTCGGCTTGCGTATCATATTATGTATTGGTTAGCGGGGGACAGGTTTATGATATGCGGCGTTTTGAGTCTATAGCTTACTCTTGCAAATTCCCATATTATCGTAGTCTCAATATGATGATATTTAACAGGTATGCATACGAGTGTCCAGTTCGGGCACTAGTCATGGCCCATGAGGTTGGGTCGTGACAAAAGTGGTATCAGAGCAGTTCATCCTCGGAGTGTCTACAGACCGTGTCTAGTAGAGTCTTGTTTATCGGTGTGTTGTGCACCACATCTATAAACAGGGAGCTACAGGACATTTAGGATGTTACCTTTCCTTCTTACTCTAGATCGTGCGATAGAGCCAAGAGGTAGGAAATGATATCCCTCATATACTGATCTTTGATTTCAGCAGGATTGTGGTGTGGACAAGAAAAGGTAAATGATGCTACTGGGAGTTACAGAGGCAAGACATTTCATCAAGGTTACGTTATCAAAGTTTGTATATACAGAATGGCAAATTGGCCATCATCAAGGTAAGTTATTATAAGTATAGTAAGAAAATGGAATATATGTCTGATATAGTGTGAATGTTGTAGGTATGATTGAAACCTGCAGTTAAAGATTGAAAGGGAAAGTAAATAGAAAAGTATAACAGGTACAGTTTGAGTTGGACATACGAGGTAAGTTCATCATTTTCATACAATTGTTGGTATTGGGAGCCCTGTGTGATTATGAAATGCTCTCTCTCTCTCTCTCTATATATATATATATATATATATGTTGGCCCTGTGAGGCATTATTGGTATTTCCTGCGTGTGGGTTTTGGGTTAGTAAGAAATACAAAGGAAACTCTGTCAAAATTTTCCTAGAAATAAAAAGAGAATGAGATATAAGTTCGTAATATGTCTTGAAAGGTCGTGTCAATAGTGATAATAAGATTTGACTAAGTGGTGAGCACAGCTGACTTCAAGGAATAAGTTAACTATTGAATTGATAGTAATAGTGATTATGAGGTCGATATCGATATGGTAAAAAGGAAATCCTAGGATAATTTGGAAGGTCTTGTGATACTAAGGGATGATTTAGAAAAGGCTGGCAAATATTAATAGAGCGTTATATTGAGATATCGACTGAATTGATAAGCAGGGATAAATTACGACGAGTTTGTAGTTAGAAGGAGTAATAGTATGATTGAAATAAGAGTACGGAAGAGGAAGAATTGTGATGAATATGAATGTATTGACATTGCATCTTGTGTATTAAGGATTGTTATGAAAATGAGTAAAGCCTAGTGAGGAAGTGACTAAAAGATATGACGTGATCTATGCGACTAAAGTGTAAAGGCAAATGTGAAATGGAAAGGCTTAATAAGAAAGACTTATAAAGTCCTATAGGGAAAGTTCAGAATAAAGATTATGTGATAACGGAAATGATAGCGAGCACAAGAAGAGAAAGAGTTAATTGAAAGAAGGAAATAAGACGGAAGCGAGCGAGATAACAGTGTAGTAATAGGTTACGACATGTATAGCCGAGAACACGAGTAATATAAGTGACAGAGCTGTGAAAGACCCAAACTACAAAAAGATGAGCAACGAAGCAAAATGTGTGCCAGAAAATGACTGGTATGATAAGAACAAATAGGGATGAACAGAATACGCTTTGAAATAGAGAAAGGGATTATGCAGGAGTAGTGTTTTCCAAAGGATACAGAGGTAGCATGAGATTCCTCGTGTACGGAATAAAAGATGAACATAGACAAGGGGAATGGTAAGGGAATATTAAAGGAAGCTAGACGTTATTAATTGAGTACGAGTATAAAATAAAGGGAAATATATAGCTAGAAACTTAAAGGTGTAGTTATAACTAAGTAATTGTATTGTTGTAGTTAATGGACTATGGTGTATTCGTGTTGAATTAGTTATATTGCTAAGAAATTATTACCGCACGGGTTAATCAAGGCGATGATCATGACAAAGGATTTATAACAATAGTGCAAGAAAAGTCTAACATAAAGGAATTATCAAGTTGGAAACAATAAAGTCAACACCAAGGATAAGTCTTGAAATTGACTATAAGAAAAGGATGAGAGTAGAAACACCTGGTTTAAGGTAAGCACATATGACTACAGTACTTTTATACCCTGGGGCAATCGGTGATGGACCATGATAGACGGGCATTATAACACAGAGATTAAAGTCCAAGAGCGGTGTCCAGGAGTTCATGTACCCTCTACATCTTCATGACTAGCTTCATGACTGGACGGTTAAGAAGGGTATACGAATTAAGCGATTAAAGAAAGTGGTTATTGCTAGTAAGGTGTTCTAAGCGTTACAAGGAAAGGAAATAATCCACTACCATCTAACGACTTGGGGCACAATAACTATTCATGAGGAGCATAAAATTATGGGACAGTATGGAGTGAAAGGAAATGTATCGAGGGACATGGAAAAGCTACCAGTATAGTGTGCTTTTTGATTGTGTATAGGTTAGGGTAAATATAATGTTACAAGAAAACTTTGGACACTTATCACCAGGATATAAGTGCTACCTAATTGAGAATTTGGAACGACTATAAGTACTAATTATCGATTGGAGTAAGTGGAATGTGGCATTGGATAGCAACTACTCGAGTACAAATTATCAGATAAGATTTTATACCATGTGTAGAAAGGTTCTCATCGCTTCATGATTTTGTTAAGGTTTCGTACGTGGATAATCAAAGTTATAAATTATAAAGAGAAGATATGAATATGGTACAGCATACCAAGGGGGTTGGAAAAAAGAGATCAAATAAATTTGAGATTGGAAATAAGGACATAGAACAGAATATAAATAGATAATGGTATAAGTACACCCTTAAGGGGGGAAGCAGGAGAGAGAAGTGAAAGTGTGTGATGGAAACGATTGACACTGCAATATATTTGATATGGATACTTAAATTTCAAGTGGGATCCCTTGCTGAAACAAGTTAGTAAGATCTGAAAGCCAGCAATAAACGGATAGAATTTAGGACGGTATCTGAGACAATGATGAGAATTATTTGTAAAGATCTAGAATGACATGACATTAAAAAGTAGGTGCTTATAAAAAGAAAGAGTACAATAAGAGAATGGTAACGAGTAACTTAAGAGATATTATAAAGGATAGCAAGCTATACTGGATTAGAGGTTAAGATGTTGGCAATGGAATTGTTTACTAATGATGTTGTGACTTATAAGTAGCAAAGGAGAGGCGACAAAATATCCCCTATAATAGGATATGAGAAAAATCAAAGGATGAATCAAGGGAAAGGAGTATGATAAGATAGGCTACGAGCGAGTTTTAGTACGGATGAGATATGTAAAGCAGAATGAACCAAGAGAAGGAAAGACTACGACTAAGATTGGATATATTTTATACAAGTTGTACAAGAACATTGGTATATTAAGAATGAGACCAAGTGAGTATTTGATAAGAAGGGTAAGGATTCATTAATAACAATGTGGTTACGATATTTCAGGCGCATTAAGGAAAGATGTAAAGATGGTTTAAGCCAAAGTACCGAGATAGAATTAGTACTGAGAACAAATAGGACATGGCCATAGTTGAGCCCCGATATCGATTGAAAGATACAAGAGGATAATGCAAGGTAAAGCATAAAGACTAGTGAAACGACGCTAAGGTATTTCTCGGTCTAATTTGTGCACCTTCGCATTTTCTTGTAAGAATTGCAACATAATGTGTGATAGAAAAACTAAGAGCAAAATTTGAGTAAAGAGGAAATAGAGGAGTTTGAATTAAAGATAAAGAAACGACACGAGATAATATGCCTAAAGTGTTATAGGTTGGATTAAGGGAAATGGTTTAAGCAAAACGATCAGAACAAGCGGGTTACTGGGTGACAGTGAATTTATATGTCAAATCAACCATTCCTTCAGAATTATACCAGTTAATAATAGATAGACCACAGAGCAGCTATGTAAAGTTATAATATGATGGAGCTCCATCGCTAATTGATAGCCAACTCTAAAGATCGAGATTAAGAGCTAAAAGCAAAGTGGCAGTTAAAATCTTTTAAAAGGAAAGTCGAGAAGTGTTATATGATGCTGAAGATTCCAGAATATGGACTGTAACAGTACAGCAATGTAAGGTTATTGAAGTAAAATAATGTTACACCTTGGGAAATTTCATTTTATTCGTAGAGTCTGCGAGGGTCTACAAGTTACCAGAGGCATGGAATACTCCAAGGATTTTAAAGTCTAATAAATCGACGAGAGACGTCTGCGCATTATAAAAATCTCAGGTAAATATTAAGAGGAAAGACGAAGTGAACGATATATCTTAAGGGAGTAACTATAGAAGAAGAAAGAGTCAAGTTATTACTAAGTACGCCAGGGAGAGAGTAAGATTTCAGCGGAAGAACTCGCAATACAACTGTCAACCAACTGCGAAATAAAGAGGAGAGTAAGGACAACGACGTGGAATTATTACCTCAAGAAGCAACAAAAAGAGGAAATATTACGGGAATAGTTACTTAGAGACCTGGAATGCATTACAATAAATTGAAGGGATTCGACCAATGAAAAAGGCATGTGAAAAGCATCATAATTCAATAAAAGAACATTTAAGGAAGTATTGGGAGCGCAAGACTAGTTTAACATTCGAGGACAAATGTTCCAAAGGGGGGAAGGATGTTATATCCCGTATTTTTATACGTTGGATTATTCATAAGTTAATCGACATAAGTTTAAGGACAAGATTGTAAATTCCAATTAGTATAGAAATATTAATAGAGATTACGGAGCAATTAACTATGATTATATTATTAAGTAGGGATTAGTGATTAACTAATATTAATTAAGTTAGTTAATTAGACAATTAAGTGGGCCCCACCGAATTCTTTAATTAAAAACAAATATAATAAAATGGATGATTCATTATGGTGGGCATGTGTAGGGTTATTAGGCTGACTATAAATAACATAATATGACTCATTATCACCATTGCTTCATCATATTTCCATTCACAATTTATTGAATTAAAGAGAGAAGTAAAGTTTAGTGAGAAGGAGAAGCTCACGGCCATGGCTGACCTTGGCCGAGCTTAAGATCTTCATGGAAAGAGATTGAATTTCTAAGATATCTTAGATATTAAAGGTTATAGCAACGTGGATTTGGTCTTTGTCGCAGGAAGAACATTGGCGATTTTAATGCATAGATTTCAACAACATTAAGAGGCCAAGCTTGCTAAGGTAAGGTTATATTTTCTTTTACATGTTTTGGAGGTGGTTTGGTCCTTGTATAAGTTGGTGGATGTGGAATTGGATGCAAGGAAGTGTATATGTTAGTGTTAAGGTTCTGTTTTGGGTCGTATAGGGGCTGTTCTAACTTAATAATGGTGAATTAATTTTGATGTTGTTGTCGTTATGGTTGTCATGGATCGTGTGATGAAAGTGAAGGAATTTGATACCTAAGGTTAAAATTGTATTATATTCGAGAATGATTTGGTTGTGTGGAAAGGAATGGAAATATAGTTATAAGTAGGTATATGTGTTGTTGTTCTTGTGAAATTGGAGGACTAAGTGTAGTTAAGGCTCGTATTGTGTTGTTATAATTGATGGGCTGCTTTAGGACTTATTAATGTTAAGATAATTTTCTTGCATATGGAAGTTGAGGTCGTTGTTGTGTTGTTTCTAATGTGAATCGCTAATTTGATAAGAAAGAAACGTATAAAATATACTATGAGAAGCGTATGTGGCTTGTTGGGTGCATATTTTAGATATTTGAGGTGTATCAGGCATTATTATGTTATGTGGGCTTTTTTGGAGTATCCTCGGATGTTGTTTCGACTAATTCTTAATGCGATAACTTAGACATGCTTTGGTTGCTGCTATGTTGATTGTTGTATAGTTGACTTAAATGTGAGGAAATTGAGCGATATAGGGGAAGTGCTGCCCAATTATCTAGAAATAAACTACTAACATTGAAGTACATTTTATGCCCTTTCGTAGCTTAACCATAGTCTTGACGTCTTAATATAAGTTGAGATATTTTGGGCAACGGATACATACCGAGTCACGGATTAAGCGCCAAAGGTATGTAAAGCTAACCCTTCCTTCTTTTGGCATGATCTTTATGAAACAAATAGACGACGTATATATATGACTTAAAAAAAAAAGCTCCTATTCTTAGAGACACTAGGATGGCTAATTTCCTTGATTCCCAGAACTTACTTTATTATGTCTTGATACGTATCTATGATTTCTGAAGTTCTATTTGATATGTTCCATACTGATGTTCGAAGGATACTTGATATGACTATTGTCTTGATTTCCAAATGATAGTTCGTTTGAATATTCTATTGAGTCTCAAATATAATTTAGTTTGTTTATGGTTGCTCACTACTCTGCTCGTGCATGCCTCAATATACCTTTCACCGAGTCCCGGGCCGGGTATGTTCTCGTGCACAGTTTCACTGCATTGTTCACCGAGTCCCTCACTAGAGGGCCGGGTACGGTATATATAAATATGATGATGTGATTATGGCGCCAAGGATGGTATGTGATGACTTTATTCACCGATTCCCATAATGGGCCGGGTATGATATATGATATTGATATGCATGATTTACATTTCATAAGGCAAGCGTATTTGTATTTTGAATGTCATACTTGTCTCCTGTAATCTCTATTTTAGTCATGATCCTCTTTATTGTATTTCATGCTTTATATACTCAGTACATTTCTCGTACTGACCCCCTTTCTTCGGGGGGCTGCGTTTCATGCCCGCAGGTACGGATACTCGATTTGGGGATCCTCCAGCCTAGGATTTCCACTCACCTGTTTAGAGAGCTCCATTGTTCCGGAGCCTATCTCACTTTGGTACAGATCTTTTGATGTAGACTTATGTTTATAGAGGGGTACGGCGGGGCCCTGTCCCGTCATATTGCACTATTGATACTCTTATAGGTCTGTAGACATATGTGTGGGTTGTGTATAAATTTTGTTCATCTGTATCTATATGGTTTGCTATGGTATTGATATGTTGTGGCAGCCTTGTTGGCTTGAGTATCATATTGACATGTAGTGGCAGCCTTGTCGGCTTGCGTATCATATTATGTATTGGTTAGCTATGACTCCTCGGGGGACAGGTTTATGATATGCGGCGTTTTGAGTCTATAGCTTACTCTTGCAAATTCCCATATTATCGTAGTCTCAATGTGATGATATTTAACAGGTATGCATACGAGTGTCCAGTTCGGGCACTAGTCATGGCCCATGGGGTTGGGTCGTGACAACTCGGTCCCTATATTATATAAAATATATATTTTCCCCATTTTAGGCATAAGATAGCATAAAGAAGACCTCATAAAGCCAATCACCATAAAACATCCAAACTAAAATCCACAAATGACTCAAAAGAGCCAAAATACCAAAACCTCAGAATGGAGGATCGATAAAACGCTTGAATAAAATACATGTATTTTTATGCTTATTTGCAAAATATGTGGAATATCTTGTGTTGTTTATTATGTCTAACATACAAAAGAGGTTGATCCTTGTCATTTGACACTTACCTACTTCACTAGATCAAAAGCCGTAATAGTGTCCCTTTCCGAGCAAGACAAAGGCAAAGAAAAAATTAGTAGTGCTTCAGAAGACGAGTGCAACAGAAATGAACTCGTCATCAGGGATTCAATATCCCTAAACCCAAAAGAACACTTGCATTTCGAAGATGTGATCAATATGCTACTCGAGAAAGTTGCTGACCTTCAAGAGAAAGTCACAAGAGCTGAAACGGCTAGTGCGGCGAACGAAACACCTCCTGAGGCAAAAAGACCTCCTTAGCCTTTTCCATCTCTGACTTCCCAACCTACACTACCAGTACTGATAAGAAATGATATGTTTTGATAACATGACAAACCCTAAGGAACCAGGTTCACCTGTCTGTACTTGATTAACCTTATGATATCTCATATGTTGCTTTTCTAACATGCTCCTTGAAGAATTAGATGCCTGTAGGATTTTCTCATATATGAGAGACCTAATATGTTGATCTAGAAGGACTAGATAGGATTAGGTCTCAAGCCTGCTCAGCCAACAACACAGCTGTAGAGCTATTGACAGTGTATCCAGTACTTACCACTTGTTCAAAGAACAAATGAGGAACCAAGTTCCTCCAGGTAAAGGGTCTGGTCACTGAAGCTAAAAGTCCAAATTCATAGTTGTAAAGTGATCTGCTGAAATGTACAATGCAGCTGTACAGCAGTATCTCAGCAAGGCCGATTGATTAACGGTCCAAATTTCATGAGTGGTCATCTCTCTCTCTCTCTCTCTCTCTCTCTCTCTCTCTCTCTCTCTCTCTCTCCATGCATATAAAGACATCATCTTCCAGGAGTAGACTCATTCTTGCATAATCCAAAAATTACTCCATACAAAGAGCAAGTCTCCACCTTTTAAGGTGTTCCTCAAGAACAGAGCAATAGCAACCCGCAGGACTAGGTCCAGAACTGAAGATGATTAAGGCCCTTAGGTTGTTGTGTCTTTGTTCTTTTGTGCTTAAACTGTAAACCTACTCTTCATAAAAAGAAGTTGTTTGTCAGTTTCCTAAATTCTCATGGTTTCTTCCACAAGCACTTGAGTGGTACACTAGGCTAGAGTTAGCTTAGTTTTATTAGTGTGTGGCTAGAGTTAGTCACTGTGGTTAATTCTCAAAGAGTACCTTTGAGTGGTACACTAGGCTGGGGTGAGTCTAGGTGTATTAATGTGCTTGGCTAGGGGTAGTTAAGGGTGAGGGTTGAATAAGCGTTATTGTAAGGGTGAGGGATTATGGGAGTTATTCTTAGCTTACGATAGAGTTGTAACTTGAGTCGCTCAGTTAGTGGAGTTAAAATCCTACTGGGGTAGGTCGTGGTTTTTAAACCCTTGAGTAAGGAGTTTTTCACATAAAAATCTTGTGTTGATTTTCGTACGGCATTGCATAAGGGACCTAGTACACAACCAAGTCCCTCATATACAATTTGGTGGGTGCACAACCTGCAACAATTAGTATCAGAGCAGGTTCTTTCTAAAAGTTTAACACCTAGAAAAGATATTAATCATGGCTAGTTCACCAAGCCTAGAGAAAAGAGAATCTTCAGTGCTTAATATGTCTAGAACTATCTAGAATGCCATGTCATTAAGACTCTTTCGCTTCCTATTCCAATTTAAGCCCTTTAAATGCCTATCCATCCTGAACCTCTTCGTACCTCAAAAGAAAACTGTTCATTCTTCAGATCTTTCCAAATAAATTACCATATTTGAAATCTTAATTGTCCTTTCTCACTTGCAGAATCTAAACCCCACCACATCACTACCAGATCCCAAAGATAGTCTGACTCTGGTAAGTCCTACTTCCATCGATCATTCTAGAATAGATAAAGGACTCAATGAGCCCTGTGTAAACCTTCTCCTCAATGATTCTAAACGAAGGGGAGTAAAAAAGATCTAATATTATGGAAAGTGGAACTGAAATTGCTAAGGGGTTTGAAGAGGCCTTGAAGGCAAAAGAAAGCAATGAAGAAACTCAGAAGGATCCGATAACGAAACGGATGAACGGGAAGAAACCTATTAGAGAAGAAATAGATGCAATCTGCAGGGCATGCAATCCATTAGAAGAAAGGTATCTGTAACGAGTAATCCTTGTGGTAGTGCAAAAGATACATCATGCACATCTGCTCCATACGAATCACGATGATCCTTACTTGATAGACAAGGATGGAAACACCTTGCTAGATACTGTGATAGATACCAAGATGCGCCACCTTATTGAGCCTAATTTTTACTGGTATAGTCATGCTAAAATCCGAGGTACTGGCCATCTAACTCATTACTATGTACTGGTTGATGTGAATGAATCCGGCGCAGCTACAAACTGGCTATGCTACATATGCAAGGTGCACACGTTCGGTCTCCATGAATCCACCAGCCCATTATGCACATTTTTTTTCCTGTTGTGTATGAAATTACATTTAGGATGATGTGGTAATCATGGAGAAATGAAAATACACAAGAAGCCAAAGGGACCAGGTCACAGTGGTTCTGCAAAGGAAGTTGACTCTTAGCTAAAGACTGAAAGTCTTTGTCTAGACCCACTAATCCTTAGTTCTTGAGCCGCTCCTAGTCCCCCTGAATATCTGACCCTTTGTATTCCATTGCTTAGTGACTATGACACTCATGACAATTTATGCATCATATTTTGTACTAACTAAGAGTACTATGTTTTTTATATGCTTAATCTAATCTAGGCAATTTCTCTAATTTGTGCAATGATCTTAATACTTGTTGTTACTATTCTCGCTTATGTTGTGTTTCCCTAATGGCCATGAGTTACTGATAATAAAGTTCTTTTTGGCTTATGCTACTTTTATTACTCTTTTCAATAATGCCAAAAAGGGGAAGAAAATAAAGGGTGGGAAAGGGAGGAAGAATGATGAGGGAGAGCAGTACATAAATGGTGTCTCTAAGTTTGTCATCATAAAAAAAAGGAAAAATGACTATACCGTTTGATGATTGTCAAATATGGTGAAACTAGCGAGAGTGAGAAACCCGGTCCTCAATATGGCCTCTCCATAAATCTCATAGTCTCAAGAATATAATTGATATATGTGAGAGAGACATGTACGAAAGATAAAGGAAACCGTGAAAAAGGGAAAGAGGACTGCAAGCTGGGCAAGTGAAGGACTGATCCACAGGGGTAATAGCTGGGAATCTGGTTCTCAGGGGAACTTTCTCTATGATTTTATCATCATCAAAAAGGGGGAAATTGATATGTCATGACATGTTTTGATGATTTGACAAACCTTACTCAAAGAAACAGAATACTACTATGTATCTCGAGGTCTGAGTCTCAGGGGGAACAAATGAGGTATCTAGAAAAGGGATCTAGTCTTTAGGGGAAACAAAAAGGATGTCGCTTTATCATAATCAAAAGGGGGGAAATTGAGAAGAAATGATATGTTTTGATGACACGACAAACCCTAGGGAACCAGATACAATTAGGTTCACCAGTATGAACTTGATTAACCTTATAATATCTCATATGCTGCTTTTCTAACATGCTTCTTGAAGGATGGGATACCTGTAGGATCTGCTCATATATGATAGACCAATTATGTTGATCCAAACGGACCAGATGGGATCAGGTCTCAATCTTGCTCAGCCAACAATACAGCCGTAGAGCTACTGACAGTGTATCTGGTACTTACAACTTGTTCAAAAAATTAATGAGGAACTAGGTTCCTCCAGATTAAGGGTCTAGTCACTGAAGTTAAAAGTCCAAATCCACCGCTGTAAGGTGAGCAGTTGAAAACTACAATACAGTTGTACAGTAGTACCTCAATAAGGCAGATTGTTTAACGGTCAAGATTTCATGAATGGTCATCTCTACTCTCTCTATCTCTCCGCGCATATAAAGGCATCATCTTCCTAGAGAAGACTCATTCTTGCACAATGCAAAAATTGCTCCATCCAAAGTGCAAGTCTCCACCTTTCAAGAAGTTCCTCAAGAACAGAGCCACAGCAACCCGAAGGACCAGGTCCAGAACTGAAGATGGATTAGGTCCTTAGGTTGTTGAGTCTTTATTCTTTTGTGCTTAAACTGTAAACCTACTCTTCATAAAAAGAAGGTTTTTGTAGGTGTCTTAAATTCTCATGGATGCTTCCACAAGCTTTTGAGTGGTACACCAAGCAAGAGTTAGCTTAGTTGTATTAGTGTGTGGCTAGAGTTAGTCAATGTGGTGAATTCCTAAAGGGTGCCTTTGAGTGGTAAACTAGGCTGGGATGAGTCTAGGTGTATTAGTGTGTCACGACCCAACCTACCATGACTGGCACCAACCTAAATCCTAGTGGGCGAACCAACACATGAGTCATCTATTCATTAAAGTTCGATTTTATATTAACCAAGACAGCCAGTTATTACTCATTCAAGCATCAAATAAAACAAAATAAGTCATGCTAAAAATACTGAAGTAAGTGCGGAATTTCTAACTATTACAAAATCCCCAAAATCCAAAAGTCATCGTACAGGACTCTAATCTAAAACATCTCTAAGGAGTGAAATCTGACTAATGAATATCAATAATGTCAAGAATAAGAAAAGAGATCATATGAAGAAGATTTTCGGGCGGCCTGGCATAGAAAGATGCGCACTCTAGATCTATCAGCAGACGTCCTCAACGCTAGATGTGAGGGCAGGTAGCAGTCTCTGCGTCACAATCTGCACTCCAAAGAATGTAGCAAGGTAGTATCAGTACAAACACTATGTACCAGTAGATATCATAGGCCGACTAAGATTAGTATTATGCGTATCTCATAAAATCAATAGAATAAACAAGCCAGCCAACAGACATGTATAGGCGTAACCTACCTCAAACGTGGAGGTGGAACAACGCAAGTCACTCCGCTACAGCTTTTCCCTTCCTCAAAGCCTCGGAACGCTCAAAGTCTAGTAATAGAAAGCTCAACGAGTCACGAATACTCTAGTCATAATCACCAAATAAAGATTACCCTTCCCTTTATGCCATTCCAAGAGGCGGATGATTTTCTAGGATTAAAGCAACCTATCAAGGGCTTAGTAATCATTAAACAGGAATTTGTAACTATATTATATCAACATTCCCACTACAAGTGGATTTCATGGTCAAAACACCATTTTTATAGAACCCTAGGTCTTAATTCACTTAGTTTATGGCTCTAAGTATTCAATTTATGATTTAGAGAAATCAACCCAAGCCGTTTGATGATCACTAAGTGATAATAACCATAACCCATCATGTTTTGAAACTTTGTTAATTTGTAGGGTTTCTATAACAATCCCACCATTGAAGACCCACAAAAGGGATGACAATCATGAAGGAGAAACGAATGATAGAAAGGGATAAAATAGACTTACCTCTCGAAAGTTTCTTGCCCTAGCTTTGAATTTCACCCTAGGTTCTTTTTGGGAACTGTGTTGGTGATTTATGACTAAAGAATGGTAGACTTAGTCTTTAAAACACGAAATTCGTCCCCCCATCGACCGCTGCAGCGGTCTCGCTATAGAGGCTAAGTGACCGCTATAGCAGACCCAATAGCAATTCGCTCACCGCTATAGCGAAAATTTTCTGCTATAGTGGTATCGCCGTAGTGAATAATCGCCTGCCACAGTGGCCACAAGAGAAATGGCTGGCCGCTGGGAGCGGTCAGCCCATCACTACAACGGTACTCCCATTTCTGCAGTAGTGACTTTTGGGCACTGAGCTCGACTTTTGTCCGGTTTTTTCCCTTTTCACTCCACATTTCATCCGAGGCCTCACAAACACACACAAAACATGCACACAGGCATAAAAACACTATACGAATCCACCCATGTCCTCGAAATTCCCAACAGAGTTCTAATTTCCTACGTCACCCCCAGACGGACTCCATACAAGTAAAATAAAAAACACAAGCAAGTTAAATTTCAGCTCTTAAGCTTACACAATCTAGTTCTTACTGGCTCGTTCTACCCTTGGAAAGGTTCTATTTGGTGGGATGATCCTACATTTCCCATAACGATCGGAAGGGTCGTTACATAGTGTGCTTGGCTAGGGGTTCAAGGGTGAGAGGTGCATAAGCATTATTGTAAGGGTGATGAATTGTGGGAGTTATTTCCTAGCTTATGATAGAGTTATAACCTGATTTGCTCAGTTAGTGGAGTTGAAATCCTACTGGGGTATGTCGTGATTTCTAATCCCTTGAGTATGGAGTTTTCACATAAAATTCTTGTGTTGATTTTCGTACTGCATTGTATAAGGGAAGTGGTACAACACCAGATCCCTTATATACTGTTTGTTTGACGCATAGCCTGCAACAGGTACCATGCCACCAACTCACTGCTGAACCATCCCACATTAGTACGTCATATCACACTCCACCACCTCTCAACATCACCCAAATTCCTGGAACTACCTATTCTGTGCCATCGTACCAGACCCTGCAACCCACTCACAGCAACCCTGCTATCCGCGCAAGCACCGTCTTTCTACCAACTTCACGAACCACCCACACACCCAAAATCCATACCGCACATCTAATGGTATCCTTCCATACTCCTGTCACACCAAACGCCTTTTCCCTAGAAAACTAGAAGCTCGATCACTACGAAGGGATTGAGATGGACTGGAGAGCTGAACAACATAGGCGTGACAAAGAAGTTGAGCGCAAAGTCGCAAAAATGCTTGGAAAATCCACAAGAACCACTCGTAATGTAATGATACGCTCAAATTAATTTTTTTTAATAGCGTAAAGAAGACGATGTCAAATATAGTAACCAAACAAGGTTGGGGTCAAATCCCGCAGAGAATATAGTGTGAAAAGTTTACTAAACAAATATTATACCAATCTTGCGGTCCTGTTGTATTAGAAAAAAAGGGTTTTATAAGAGTTTCAAGTTGTGGACTAATTTAAAGTGACTAGTAATTTAAAGTTGTAAATATATGGGTAAAAAGAACCAAAGTTGTGTCCCCATCAGATAAAGTGTACAATCATAGGTATTGATCTTGATATACCTCTAATGGATCTTTATATGAATGCACTTAATTTCTATGTGAATTTAGACTATTTTCCAATAAGAAAAGATTATTTCTTTCTGTGCTTTTCCCAAATATAAGAAAGTATGCATGAAGAACAGTTAATCATACTAAGTAAATTCCTCTTATTCGTAAGTGAATCTATTAAACAAGATTTTAAGCCTCGAGTTCGTTATTTGTTCTTACCAAACCCAAGTTATTTCCCAAATAAACAAAAGTTTATGGCATTAGCTATTGTTTTCAACCACTAACTATATGATTAAAACGAAGAACAAATAAACACTAACAATCCATTACGCGTATATCAATCACAAAACACCCATCCTTGGGTTCACAACCTTAGTAAGAAAATTTATCTACTCATAGAAGAAGAAGGAGAACAATAATAAATAATTGAGATTATAATTCTTATGAATGATTGAATGGAATTGAAAAGAAACTAATTGCAATTGTTTGTAATCCCAAAAAGACTTCAAAAACTATGAGTATTCAATGCTAAGGAAATAAATCTGAAATCTAGTGAATTGTGGCCTACAAGAAACCTACATCAGGTATTTATAATAGTCTAAGTCGTGAAAAACATGTTGACAAAATTTCCTCCGTCAGATCAACATATGGACCGTAAATATTATACAGTCCGTAAAACCTGTAGTTCCTGTCCGTAAAATTTCCTTTTGCTGCCCAGATCTATGCTCCCTTTTGACGGACCATAAATATTTTACAGTCCGTACAATTGGTCTATAAATTCTTCTTTCAGTTGAGACTTGCGGTGACTGATCTATGATCGGATTTACAGACCATAAATAATGTACAGTCCATACTTTCTGCCGTGAATTCCCTCTTTAGGTATGAGACTTCTCTGTCACTGATCTATAGTTGAATTGTGTAACGACCTGTTTGGTCGTTATAGTCTTTTCGACATTTTCGTCTCTTCGCAAGCATTGATTAGCTCACTTTTGACCCAAGGGGACCGTTAAAATGAAATGCTTCTCATGGTGTCTAGAATTGATTTGGGCGACATTTTGTGAAATATGAGTTTTAAACGAAAATGAATCGGCCCAAAGTTGACTTTTGGGTAAATGGACCTTTTTTTGAAAATCCATCAATTTCGAGATGTCTGGATGGTCATTTAGGTCTTGTGTGTATATCTAGTTCGGTTCCCAATGCACTGGGATGCATTTTGGGACCTGGGTTGGGGAAATAGAAGTGAGGTCGGGGGTTGACTTAGTCAACGAGGCCTCCGTTGGGAATTCTGAGGCCACGAGCGCATTCGTAGCATATGTTTGTGTGGGTCAGGGTATGTGGTTTATAAACAGATGTCCTTGGGAGAGTTCGGGATTTCATTTTAGACTTAGAAAAATCTGGTGGATTCTGGTACCTGGTGCCCGCATTAGCGGTACTAGTGCTGTCCCGTTAGCGCTAGTGCTGTCCCAGCGGCACCGCTGTTGCGGCATGTTGGATGCTGCGGTAGCCAAGTATATCTTGGCCCAGACCGCTGGGGCAGTCTGGTGGGCGCTCTTGCGGCCCAGTTACCGTCGTAGCGATAACGGGCCTGTTATTTCATTAAGTGTGCATTAAATAAACCCTTTGTCTATCATTTAATATCATTTCGAAAAGTGAGCTCTTGGGGACTGTTTTAAAAGATTATTGGAGAAAGCTTTTGGCGGTAAGTTTTGCTTATCCTTTACTAATTCCTTGTTCCTAATCATCATAGATTCCTCCTTCCTTAGAAATTCCTTAGTAATGGATGATGAAAGTGGGTTTTAATGATTGTTCTATCTAGGCTTATTAATGATGAAATTGATGAGGTTTATGCAAGATTTTGACGAATCTAAGTTTGTTGATCATATATCTTCCATTATTAGAGTTGAATTCTTGAATCAAAGAGTTAGGGGTTATACTCAAATTTGGGGTTTTGCGTGAAATCAGAAATTAGGCCTATCGTTGATTTAAATCAGCAATTAGTGGTTGGGTTATAATCACCTAGTGCTTAATTTGATATTTTGCTTCCGAATTTCCTATTTTGACCTTGTGGGCCCCATTTCTCTAGGGTTGGATTTGACCTAAATTGAATGGTATTAATATTAGTATCATTCTGTTACACCTGGTAGTTTTTTTTTGTACATTGAGATTTGCCAGGTGTTAGCTGTTCAATTATGGACATTGGAGTGATTTTCAAAGATATATGAGATTAGATATTCTTATCTTGTAATTATGAGGGTTTAAGCTCACATAATAAGCTACGGAAGGATCGGAGGGCAAGTGAATCAAGGAAATTAAGTTTGTTGGACTTTGGAGAAAATACGAGGGGCAATTTAGGTCTATCTTGGAGAAAGGATATCTTTTAGTATACGAGGAGTTTTGGAGCAAAGCAAAAGCCTAAATTAAAATTCACGAAGTCTAGTTTCCAGCGCAACAAACCGTACATTGATCATACATCGGGATCAAGCGTTATGAGCATTTTAAGGCAGACTGCTAGAGCAGGGATTGACTCTAGGGTCAACTCAGCGCGAATGCGCCCCAAGGTGGCGCGAACGGGCTGAGCAATTTTTAGGTCGGTGCAGGCAGACTCTGGAACGTTATAAAGGGGGGATTACCCCCTCATTCTTCACCATAACACCTCTCCAAACACCCCAAACATTCTGGAAATCACCCCTAACTGCCAAACATCAAATTTTAATGCGAATTAAGTGTATTCTCCAGATTTTGGTTCGGACAGCATATAGTTGTGATTGTAATATCATCTTACAAGGGATCTTGGCTTGAATTTAAGGCGGATATTGAGGATATAACAATTCTAGCAGGAGTAAGGTATGAATCTTTCCTCATTGCTATTAATTTAGGTTTAGTTATGGAGATAGAGCTATTAAATGATAGTATAACAAATTTGTTGGTTGAGAAATTGGATAAACATCGCGCGGGATGTTTTATGAAATATTTTTGTATGGATGATGACGTTATTGGCGTTGGTGTTGTTGTTGTTGTGTTGGTTGTTGGTATTGTGATTTCGGGTTAGGGATATAAACAGAGGGGATGCTGCTCGGATTTTGGCAGATTCTAAAGGTGTTTAGTTTAAAGACTTAAGATAGGAATATGACAATAAGCCTAACTATAGTGTGAATTCTCTTGAATGTAAACCTATGAGCCTGGGAGGATAAGCGTTAAGTAGTAGGAGATCAATCAAGTATGTTAAAGCTAGTCCCTTTCTTTCTATAGCCATGATTCTTTTCTTATGAACCCATACATGTTTTCCATATCGTCCTTATTCCCATAAGCTAGAGATTCATGATTCTTGAAGTTTCTTACGATGCGAAAGATGAGTATGGTTTTATGATGGTGATGATGCTTTTATTACGAGAAATTCCAAAGTTTATGGTTTTGATGCTATTATGATATTGTTGAGTATATTTCATAATTTCCTTGATTTCATTCTTTGTTGTTTATCTCACCTTATGATAATTGTTCCTTCAAGGTGAGATATAGCGATGATGATTGTTCCATAATATAAGTCGGAGGTTACCGACCTTACGTCACTCCGATAGAGTTGTAGCTTTTATTTTGGGTCTCATACATGCTACTTATATTATATATGTATATAATATATATCTATATAGGGGATATGGGTAAAAGTGAGGCATTATATAAGCATAACCACCTGATCAGTTGGTATACTATGATATCATCCCGGACGCGGGATGCCTGGACGCTGGATATATGGGTATGGATCGGGTCGTTCGTTCCGCGGCAACATGTATATATATATATATATATATATATATATATATATATATGATATATGGATCAGGTTGCACGTTCCGCAGCAATATAGTATATATATATATATGGATCGGGCTGCACATTCCGCAGCGCTATTATGTTATATGTGCACGAAAAATGTTTTCTTTAAAGGGCTAAGCATTCATGGTATCCGCCTTAAGAGGTGAACATATGTACAAGTTAATTCCTTATTCCATGTTATGCTCCATATCTCCTGTTATTTTGTTATTCATGCCTTACATACTCAATACATTATTTGTACTGACGTCCTTTCTTGTGGATGTTGCGTTGATGCCTGCAGGTAAACAGATAGACAGACCTGATCCTTAGGAGCTTTACCAATGGAGTTTCAGAAAGGCTCCAATTGTCCCGGAGCTGCAGCTTATTGGTACTTCTCTTTTGCTCATATAATTGGGCACGGCGGAGTCCTGCCCCGTCCTTATGGATTCATGTATTCTTGATATAGAGGCTCATAGACAGAGGCTCCTGATATGTTGTTATTCATTCCTTACACACTCAGTACATTATTCGTACTGATGTCTTTTCTTGTGGACGTTGCGTTCATGCCCACAGGTAGATGGACTGGATCCTTAGGAGCTTTACCAACGGAGTTTCAGAAAGGCTCCAATTGTCCCGGAGCTGCAGCTTATTGGTACTTCTGTTTTGTGCATATACTTGGGCACGGCGGAGTCCCCCCGTCCTTATTGATTCCTGTATTCTTTATATAGAGGCTCATAGACAGATTCATGTACCTAGATATTTCATAGTCTTATCAGTACATACTGATGGATGATACTTAGACAGCCTTGTTGGCTTATGTTTATGCGCATGGCTGCCGATGACTACATACTAACATGCCACCATATTACAGAGCATGTCCTTACAGAGTATGATCCATATGAGCTAGTTTATGGCCCACCTAGAAATGATTATTGAGATGTATATTTAGAGGTACTCGGTAGGTTAGATCTGGGTGGCCATCATGGCCCTCTAGTTGGGTCATGACAAAAGTGGTATCAAAGCAGTTCGTCCTAGGGCGTGTCTACGAACCGTGTCCAGTAGAGTCCTGTTTATAGGTGTGAAGCGTGCCACACTTACAAGCAGGAGATGTGGGGCATTTAGGAATGGTTGACCTTTCTTATTCATCTTCGATCGTGCAATAGAGCCTTGTTATCAGGATCCCCTTTTCCTAATCGTGTGCTATGATTTCAATAATGCCTACGAAGAGGAAAGCTACGGCAGCCTAGAAGGGCAAGACGGTGGCCGGAAGAAGGACTGAATGGGAGCCATTGGCAGAGATAGAAGTGGGTGAGTCCTATAACAAGGTTCCATCTCAGACCTCTCCTACTCCACCCCTACCAGAGAAGCCTGAAGGGGCTTCAGCTCTAGCTCCAGTACCTCAAGTCCCTTCGTCAGATGCCTCGGGCCAGCAGATTAGAGAGGCTATTCAGTTGCTGACCCAGTTAGTTACCGTCAGGCCCAGCGGCAGGGCGCAAGCGAGGGTGATAGAGCAGTCAGCGCAAGAGCCCGTGATTTTATTAGCCTGAGCCCTTCAGAATTTTAAGGGTCAAAGTCGGATGAAGACCCATAGGGCTTTATATATGAGATGCTGAGAACGCTATGAATAATACATTTTTCTGACATTGAGTCGGTGGAATTGGCTTCTTATAAACTGCGGGATGTGGCCGTCCACTAGTACAACACTTGGATGCCTTCGTGAGGGGAAAATACACCTCTCCCAGTATAGCAAGAGTTCGTGGATGCCTTCCTTCGACATCATTTACCACCGAAGGTTTGACGGGCCCGAGCCGACAAGTTCTTGAATCTCCAACAGGGGAATATGAGTGCTTGGGAATACAGTCTCCGCTTTAATTCTTTGGCTAGGTATGCCCCCGCCATGGTAGCAGACATGAGAGACCGTGTACACCAATATTTGAGTGGTTTGGGGCTGCATTTGATTAAGGAGTGTTTGACTCCAGGATGGGATGGATACTGCTCGTATTGAGGCCTATGCTCAGAATTTAGAGGAACAGCAGCAGCTGCAAAGGGGCGAGCGTGATTCGCATAAAAGGTATAGTAAGAGGGCCCGATCATTCGGTGCCGCTAGCGAGTTCAGAGGGAGTCAAAGGCGGCAGTATTCCAGTTATCCTGGCCAATCAGTAGCCAATGCACCTCCTCGATTCGTAGGCAAAAGATTTGATCGTCCTATTTACTCTGGACTAGGGCAGAGCTCTAGGATTTCGAACTCCAGTATAGAGGTGATTCCAGACAGATGAGACCTCCGTTACCACAACCGTGGTGCAATCAATGTGGTAACCACATTCGGGACAGTGTCGCCAAAGTTTAGACGCTTGTTATGCCTGTGGCCAGATTAGTCATATAATGTGTGATTATCCATTGAGGGGTAGCAGGGATAGGGTTAAGCCCACGGGATCAGTAGCCGATTCCTCATCATCTGTACACCCTGTGAGGCAAGGTTCGCAGGTACCAGCAGGTCGTGGTAGACGTTGGGAAGGAGCATCAAGTTCAAGTGGTCCTCAGAACCGCATCTACGCACTAGCAGGACGACAGGATCTTGATTCCTCCCTCGACGTTGTCACAGGTATACTGTCAGTATCCTCTCATAATGTGTATGCATTGATTGATCTGGGTTCCACTTTATCCTATATTACTCCTTATATTGCCAATCGTATTGGGATGAAACCTGAGCCAATCGAACCTTTTGAGGTGTCGACTCGTATAGAGGAACTAGTGGTAGCTAGGCGGGTATATAGGAATTGTATGGTGGTAGTTTACAACTGCCATTATATGGATGATTTACATGAGTTGAAAAGGTTAGATTTTGATGTTATTGTGGGTATGGATAGGCTGGCTTCCTATTACGCTAATGTAGATTGTAGAACAAAGATAGTCCGATTTTAGTTTCTGGGAGAACATGTCTTAGAATAGAAAGGTAATATAGCGTCCCTGAAAGGTATGTTTATTTCCTATCTCAAATCGAGGAAGATGATTGCAAAAGGCTATATCTATCATTTAGTCTAGGTAAATGACACTTAACCAAAACCGCCAACTTTTCAATCTGTCCCAGTAGTGAATGTGTTTCTAGATGTGTTTCCGTATGAGCTTCCAGGTCTTGCACCAGAGCGGGAGATTGAATTTAGTATTGATGTGTTACCAGATACTAATCCCAAATCTATTCCTTCATATCCAATGGCCCCCGTAGAATTAATGGAGTTAAAGGCGCAACTGAAGGATTTTCTTGAAAAAGGCTTTATTAGGCCTAGTTCATCGCCATGGGGAGCATCGCGTAACAAAGAAAGATGGCTCCTTGAGGATGTGTATTCATTATAGATAATTGACTAAGGTGACCATAAAGAATAAATACCCACTTCTAAGGATTGATGATTTGTATGACCAGTTGCAGGGTGCCAAGTGGTTCTCAAAAATTGATTTAGGATCGGGATACCACCAAGTGAGGGTTAAAGAAGAGGACTTCCCAAAGACAGCCTTCAGAACTAGATATGGCCATTATGAGTTTCGGGTAATGTCATTCGGATTAACTAACGCCCCAGCGGTATTGATGAATTTGATGAATAATGTATTCAGGCCTTTCCTAGATTTATTCATGATTATGTTCATCGATGATATTTTGGTATACTCTCAAACGGAGGCAGAGCATGCAAATCATCTATGTACTGTTCTTGGAATGCTTCTGACTTGGGAACTATATGCCAAGTTTTTAAAATGTGAATTTTGCCAGAGTTCTGCCACTTTTCTGGGGCATATTATTTCAGCCGACGGTATTCGAGTAGATGCCCAGAAGATTGAAGCTATGAAGGATTGGTCGAGGCCTACGACGCCCACAGAGGTTCGTAGTTTCCTGGGGTTGGCCAGTTACTATAGAAGATTTAGAAGGATTTTCTTCCATTTCGGCACCACTGACGAAGTTGACTCAGAAATCAGCCAAATTTCAGTGGACGGACGCGTGTGATCTTAACTTTAAAGAGTTGAAGGATAGATTGACTTCGGCCCAAGTCCTAACACTTCCAGAGGGATCAGAGGGCTATGTTATTTATTGTGACGCTTCAAGTGTTAGACTAGGTTGTGTGTTGATGCAACATGGCAAATTATTGCCTATACTTTAGGGCAATTGTGGAAACATGAGAAGAACTATCCGACTCATGACTTAGAGTTGGCTGCAGTTATTCATGCACTTATGATGTGGAGACATTATATATATGGCGTTCGTGTGGATATTTATATAGATCATAAGAGTCTCCAATATATTTTCAAACAGAAGGAATTGAATTTGCGACAGAGGCGATGGTTGGAGTTATTAAAAGATTATGATGTGAGTATCCTATATCATCCTGGGGGCGAATGTAGTAGCCGATGCTCTTAGCCGCAAGTCCATGGATAGGTTATGTTATGTTCAATCGGAGAAGAGTGAGTTAGCTCGAGAGCTCCAATAACTAGCTAGCTTAGGAGTTCACGTAATAGACTCGGGTAGTGCGGGAGTTATTGTACGGAATCCAACTGTGTCGTCTTTAGTAGAAGAGGTAAAAAAGCGCCAATATGAGGACCCCATGTTAGGTAATTATCGAGATGCATTTCCTCATAAAAAGAAGTCACTATTTGAGGTCCTTGCAGATGGAGTTCTCAGGTACCACAACAGATTATGTGTCCCTGATGTTGCAAGATTACGTCGACAGATTTTGGAAGAAGCCCATCATTCCTGTTATTCTGTCCATCCAGGAGCGACCAAGATATACCATGATCTTAAATCTATATATTGGTGGGATGGAATGAAGAAAGACATGGCGGAGTTTGTAGCCCAATGTCCTGATTGTTAACAGGTGAAAACTGAGCATCAAAAGCTTGGAGGATTACTGCAAGCTATAGAGATTCCAACTTGGACGTGGGAAGTTATTAATATGGACTTCATTACAGGCTTGCCTCATTCCCAGCGTAAGTATAACTCTATATGGGTGATTGTGGATCGACTCACAAAGTCAGCTACGTATTCGGCAGAGGACTATGCAAAATTATATATTAAAGAGATAGCACGACTTCATGGTGTTCCGGTATCCGTTATTACTGATAGAGGGACACAATTTACAACTACTTTTTGGAAGTCCTTCCAACAAGGTTTAGGAACACAATTGAGGCTTAGCACAGCATTTCATCCACAGACTGATGGGCAGGCTGAGCGCACTATCCAGACCCTGGAAGATATGCTAAGAGTTTGTGTGTTAGACTTTGGAGGTAGTTGGGATGATCATTTGCTGCTTATAGAATTTGCGTACAACAATAGTTACCACTCCAGTATTCAGATGGCCCCGTATGAAGCTCTATATGGAAGGAAATATAGATCCTAATTGGATGGTTTGAAGTAGGAGATAAAACGTTAGTGGGCCCAGACCTGATCCAGCAAGCGGTAGAGAAGGTCAAGCTTATTCAGGATCGGTTATGAACAGCCTAAAGTCATCAAAAATCCTACGCGGACAAACGTCAACGAGAATTGAATTTTAAAGTTAATGATTGGGTATTCTTGAAAGTGTCACTGATGAAAGGTGTAATCCGATTTGGCAAGAACAGCAAGCTTATTCCCCGGTATATCGAGCCTTACAGGATTGTGCGCAAGGTAGGCCATGTGGCTTGTGAGTTAGATCTGCCTTCGGACTTGGAGTCAGTTCACCTAGTGTTTCATGTGTCAATGCTTCGGAATTGCATGGGAGATCCTTCCAGAATCGTGCCTGTAGATGATGTCCAAGTTACTGAAAAATTATCCTACGAAAAAATACCCATTGCAATTTTAGATAGGCAGGTTCGAAGACTTAGAACCAAGGACGTAGCTTCAGTTAAAGTCCTATGGAGAAACAATAATAGAGAGGAAATAAATTGGGAAGCAGAGGAGGATATGAAGTCCAGGTGTCCGCATCTATTTCCACCCCCAAAAAAGCTCCAGACAGAGACACCAACAATTTTAGGTATGTAATGCTTCTTTGAAAGATTTCTTGGTCGAGCGTGGCCAACAAAGATATTTATGTTGTACCCCTATAAGGAATTACATATTTTGGGTTATTGTGATAGGATGGTAGTGGTATAATTATCGGCAAAACTCTTGTAAAATATTTGTAGGAATCAGCAAGAGCTTAACATTCGACGACAAATGTTCCTAAGGGGGAGGAACGTTACACCTCGTAGATTTTTGTTTTTGTACATTGAGATTCACTAGGTGCTAGCTATTCAATTATTGACACTGGAGTGATTTTCAAAGATATATGAGATTAGATATTCTTATCTTGTAATTATGAGTGTTTAACCTCATATAATAAGCTACGGAAGGATCGGAGGACAAGTGAATCAAGTAAATTAAGTTTGTTGGACATTGCAGAAAAAACGAGGGGTAATTTTGGTCAAACTTGGAGAAAGAATATCTTTTTATATGAGGAGTTTAGGAGCAAAACAAAAGCCTAAATTGAAGTTTAGGAAGTCCAGTTTCCAACGCAATAAACCGCGCATCGATTTGACATCAATAGCAAGAGTTATGAGCATATTAAGGCAGACTGCCAGAGTAAGGATTAACTCTACACAAATGCGCCTGCAGGTGGCACAAACGCGAAGAGGACCAAGGGTGAACTCAGTGCAAACACACCCTAAGGTGGCGCGAACGCACTGAGCAATTTTTAGGTTGGTGCAGGCAGACTCTGGAATGTTATAAAGGGGGGATTACCCCCTCATTTTTCTTCATAACACCTCTCCAAACACCCCAAACATTTTGAAAATTTCCCCCAACCTCCTAACATAAAATTTTAACGAGAATTAAGTGTAATCTCCGAATTTTGTTTCGGACAGCGTATTGTTGTGATTGTAATATCATCTTACAAGGGATCTTGGCTTGGATTTATGGCGGATATTGAGGATATTGCGGTTATAGCAGGATTAAGGTATGAATCTTTCCTTATTGCTATTAATTTAGGTTTAGTCATGGAGATAGAGCTATTAAATGATAGTATAACAAATTTATTTTTTGAGAAATTGGATAAATATCGTGTGGGATGTTGTATGAAATATTTTGGTATGGATGATGATGTCATTTGCATTGGTGTTGTTATTGTTATGTTGGTTTTTGGTATTATAATTTCGGGCAAAGGATATAAACAACGGAGATACTGCCCGAATTTTGGCAGATTCTAAAGGAGTTTAGATTAAAGACTTAAGATAGGCATATGACAATAAGCCTAACTATAGTATGTATGTGTGTGTGTGTATATTTATGATATGATATATGGATCGGGCTGCACGTTCCGCAGCAATATAGTATATATATATATATGGTTCGGGCTGCACGTTCCGCATCACTATTATGTTTCATGTGCCTGAAAAATGTTTTCTTTAAAGGGCTAAGCATGCATGGTCTTATTTATTTCTTGATTTCCCGTTATACGAAAATACGGGACATAACAAGTCTTATTTATTTCTTGATTTCCCGTTATACGAAAATACGGGACATAACAAGGACTCATCAGTTTGAGGATGCTCAGTTGAGCAAGATTCGAGATAGAGGTTTGAGGGGTGAGGCCAAGGAGGTCGTGGTTGTTTCTGAGGGCATTTTGAGAAGAGGATGCGTGTGTGTTCCTCATGTTGGTGATTTGGTTTAGTTGATCTTGGCTGAGGCTCATAGCTCTCACTATTCCATTCGTCCGGGGGCGACTACGATGTACCGTGATTTGAGACAGCATTGTTGGTGGTGTCGGATGAAGAGAGATATAGTTGATTTTGTGGCTAAGTGTGGGAATTGACAGCAGGTTAAGTATGAGCACTAGTGACCTGGTGGTATGCTTTAGAGGATGCCCATTCCCGACTATAAGTTGGACAGGTTTACCATGGATTTTGTTACGGGTCTTCCGAAGACCCTTGGCAAGTTTAACTCTATTTGGGTGATAGTTGATCGGTTGACTAAGTCGGCCCACTTTGTTCTAGTTCAAGTTTCCTATACCGCGGAGAAGTTAGGCAAGTTGTACATTCGGGATATTATGAAATTGCATGGGGTTCCTATTTCTTTTATATCTAATGGGGGTACTATTTTCACTTCTCATTTTTGGAGGGCGTTTCATGAAGAGTTGGGTACCCGATTGGATCTTAGTACAGTTTTTCATCCCCAGACCGATGGCATGTCCTGGTGGACTATGCAAGTGCTTGACGACATGTTGAGAGCGTGTATTATTAATTTTGGTGGTCATTGGGACCAGCACCTGCCATTGGTAGAGTTTGCGTACAATAACAGTTATCATTCGAGTATTGGCATTGCGCCTTTTGAGGCCTTGAATGGTAGGAGATGTAGGTCTCCGGTTGGTTGGTTTTATGGATTCGAAGCTCGACCTTGGAGTACGGATCTATTGAGAGAGTCCCTTGATAGAGTGAGAGTTATTCAGGCCAAGTTTTTGGTAGCTCAGAGTCGGCAAAATATATATGCAGACCGGAAGGTCCGAAATTTGGAGTTCACTATTGGTGACCAGGTTCTATTGAAGGTTTCACCCATGAAAGGTGTTATGAGGTTTGATAAGAGGGGCAAGTTGAGCCCCAAGTATATTGGCCGATTTGAGTTTGTTGACCGTATGGGTGATGTACTTATGAGTTGGCATTGCTTCCAGGCTTGGCGGGAGTTTATCCAGTTTTTCATGTTTCGATGCTAAAAAAGGACCATGCCGATAGTACCTTCATTGTTCGTTAGGATTCCATATTACTTGATGAGAATTTGACTTATAAGGAAGAGCATATCACGATCTTGGATAGGCAGGTTCGAAAGTTGAGGTCGAAAGAGATTGCTTCTGTGAAGGAGAAATGGAAGCACCGCCCTATTGAGGAGGCTACTTCAGAGACCGAGTTCTACATGCGCAGCCGATATCCCAGTTATTTACTGATTCGGGTATTTTCCGCTTACTTTATTTTCTTCGCTCAAAGATGAGCGACGGTTCAATTGGTATCTGATGTAACGACCTGTTTGGTCGTTATAGCCTTTTCAGCATTTTCGTCTCTTCCCCAGCATTTATTAGCTCACTTTTGACATGCTTGCACTCATTTACCCCCTCATTTGCACTCATTCACCTCTTGAACATATCCCAAACCCCCTTGAACATTCTCCCAATCTCCAGCCATAAAATTTAGCCCAAATCAAGTAGAACCTCGAGATTTAGGTTCGGATAGCATATAATTGTGATTAGAGTATCATATTACGGTGAATATTAGCTTGGATTCAAAGTGAATATTGAAGATATTGTGGTTCTAATGGGAACGAGGTATGAATCTCTCCTTATTAATATTGATTTGGGTTTATTTACGGAGATAGACCTATTAAATGATTGTATAATGAATTTATTGGTTTTGAAAATGGATAAACATCATGTGGGATGTTTTATGGAATATTTTAGTATTGATGATGATGTTGTTGATGTTAGTGTTGTTGTTGTTGTTGTTGTTGTTTTTTGTTGTTGGTATTGTGATTTCAAGCTGGGGATATAGACAGGGGAGATGCTGCCCGAATTTCGGCAGATTCTAAAAGGATTTAATTTGAAGGCTTAAGATAAGCATATGACGATAAGCCTGACAATAGTATGAATTTTCTTGAATGTAGATTTATGAGCTTGGGAAGATAAGCGTTAAATAGTTAAGGAAACCAAAAAGGTATGTTAAGGCTAATCTCTTTCTTACTAAAGGCATGATTCTTTTCTTATGAACTCATACATGTTTTCCACAACATCCTTATTCCCAAAAGCTAGAAGTTCATGATTCTTAGAGTTTCTTCTGATGCTAAAGATAAATATGGTCCATGATGATAATGACGATTATGATGATCCCATTCAAGAGATTCCAATGCTTATGGTTTTGATGCTATTATGAGATTCTAGAGTTTCTTTCATGATTTTCTTGACTTTATTCATTGTTCTTGATCTCACCTTAAGTTACTTGTTCCTTCAAGGTGAGATATAACAATGATGATTGTTCCATAAAATAAATCGGAGGTTATCGACCTTACGTCACTCCGATAATGTTATAGTTTTTATTAGTTTTTATTTGGGCTCACATGCATGCTACTTATATTATATATGTATATTCTGTGTGTATATATATAGGATACGGGAAAAGGGCGAGGCGTTATATATGCATAACTACCTGATTAGTTGGTATACTATGATATCGTCCCTGAAGCGGGATATATGGTTATGGATCGGGCTACACGTTCCACAGCATAGTATATTTATGGATCGGACTGCACGTTCTGCAACACTATTATGTTATGTATGGATGCAAAATGTTTTGTTTAAAAAGCTAAGCATGCATGGTATCCACCTTAAGGGGCAATCAGATGTACAGGTTATCTTTTTATCTCATGTTATGTTCCATATCTCGTGTTATGTTATTATTCATGCCTTGCATACTCAACACATTGTTCGTACTGACGTCCTTTCTTACAGACGCTGCGATCATGCCCACAGGTAGATATGTAGGCTGATTTGATCCTTAGGGGCTTCACCAGTGGAGTCTCAGGAGCGCTCCTTTTGCTTCGGAGCTACAGTTTATTGGTACTACTCTTTTGTGTATATACTTGGGTATGGCGGAGTCCCACCCCATCTTTATGGGTTCCTGTATCCTATATAGAGGCTTGTAGACTGATATATGTAACTAGATGTTCCATAAACTTACAAGTCCATTTCATTGTATAATATTTTGGTAGCCTTGTTGGCTTGTGTTTACGGGCAAAGTTGTGGATGATTATATAGAGATGTGCCATTAACTTGTGATGTATGGCCTTACAGAGTATGATGGCTATGAGCTATCTTTGTGGTCCACCTAAAAATGATCATGAGATGTATGTTCTAAGGTGCCCGGTAGGTTAGCTCTGGGTGCCTGTCATGGCCCTCTGGTGGGGTCAGGACAGTAAATCCCTAGCTTAACTGGACTCGACGTACAATAAGAAGTTAAACATCGAGTTTAGGCCATCGAGCCCCAGATGATAGCTTTAGTAAATAGCGGACCGTCGTAGCGTTGACATCATAGCGGCAGTGTTCTCTGCCTTAGCGGAGGTATGCAAATGCAAAGGACCGCCTCTGTGGTAGTGACATCACTAAAGCACAACTGTTAGGCATCCCGACCACTGTGGTGGTCAACGAGTAGTTTTGACGCTATTTAAAACCCCATTTTGGGATTTGACCTCATTTCTCTTAAAACCCTAAATATCAGCTGCCTCTAGGGCCATTTTGAAGACAAAACTCAAGTTTTCTTGGAGAAGGTAATCTGACTAACAATTTCTTTCCCTTGCCATTGTTGAGTTTTCCTTAAGGTTCATTTTCTAAAAGCTAATAAAAATGGAAAATGCAAAATATGAAAGTCTAGGTGGATAAAATGGATTCCTACACTTAGTTTATGAACATTCTTGGAAAGATCTTCATACTCTTAGTCTATAAAGGCTAACCAACCTAAATTACTAATCTTTCCTCTACTTTGTAAATGGGTATTAGCCTTAATTCTTTCTAAGGAAAGGGTTAAAATTTGTGATTTTAAATGAGCTAGTAACTCTAAGTGACTAGCATTAAATATGGTTTTTCTATGGAAAAAGGATTACTTAGCAATAAATGCTTAGGTATTACATTTGAAAATTTATTTCTACCTTCCTTGCAAAATCCAGAAACTTGTATAACTCTTTTGCAGTATTAATCCTTGCTTTTGGTGGTCTCTTGACATTCCAAGGCCCTTTGTTGCAAATTTCGGTTCGGGAATGCGAAATTGAAGATCAATTGTATGTTCGTGGCACCCGCTTGGCCTCGAGGTATGTTACGGCTTCCCTCTCTTGGTAGACTCCGGTTAGACTTTCATATATGCATGCTAGATGAAGCGGAAAATGCATGCAAAGGATTCAGAGATTGGGATGGATACCTTAGATCGATAACAGATAAGAAATGGTGGTTATTGCGTATCACCGGTATAGTTGTAGATTAATGATTAACTTATGGTGAGACTTCGATTAGTGAAGCGTATGTTTAGATAATATTATCGGAGAATGCATGTAAGCCTTCGGGTGTGAAGTTTGGGATGGATATTGCCTTAGGTTGGGGGCTAGCCACCCCATTGCGTTGTTGTCCTATTTGTTCTATGTACTTATTGGCTCGTCGCCACATTGAGATATTGGATATTAGTGATTAGTTATATACCCTGATTATGATATTGTGGTACATTACTTTGTTGATATTGAGATAAGGTTAGTGAATCTGTTGTGGCTTATTGTGTATCCTTATTGATGATATTACTTGTGTGCCCATGTGTGGTACTGCTTGGGATTGATTTGTCCTATTTGTTCTATGTACTCATTTCCATGATATAGAGATATTGCCTTGACATGGTACTGGTGATGGGAAATGAGAAGGAAATATAGATGCATTGAGTCATATTAATACGAGTCATCTCTGGGCTATGTGCAGAGTGACCGGTATTCTTCCGAGACATATTATATATTGAGTCATCTCTGGGTTGTGTGTGGAGTGCCTGATATGGAAATACTTATCTTCTGAGACATGTTGGATGTTGAGTCTTCTCTGGGTTGTGTGCAGAGTGAGTGGTGCATGGACTTCGCGGGTCCCCCATGGGTTATGCTGCCGATAATGCTATAAGGAAAATGCGGAAGTAAGGAAATACACCCCAGAATCTGGTCTAGTCATACAAGAACATATAACTAGAATTTACAAGTGTAGAAGTAATATTAATACATCAATAGTCTCAATATGTCTCATAATATCAAGTAAGACATAAATAAAAGAAGAATCTTCAAGGCGGCGAACGTCCTCATTCTCACCCTGTAAGACTCTAAACAATAACCCTCGAACTACTATCAGCCACGCTGAGTAGAGGTCGACCCACCTGAAACTCTGCATTCATAAAAGAATGCGGCAAGTGCAGGTCAGTACAAATAATAAGTACTAGTAGGTATCATAGGCCGACTAAGATTAGCAAACATATATCAAGGCAATAAAGTAAGATAAAAAGGTAAATCAATAAGGTATAAGTCAATAACGAGCCAGTAACCAAGTACACGTTATCACCTACGTTATAGCATCAAAACCCAAATGTGCTAAGTCTCAGTACATTCAATCTGAATCCGCATATCAAAAATACATCACAAGAATGTCATATTAGAAGCCATGGTTCAATGCAATGCAATAATGTATGAAGTGTGAATGTCGTGCATATGCACCATACACATTTACTCTGATGATGGAACATCACATCTCGGCAGCACAACCCATGGGGGACCCATGAAGTCCATGTACCCTCACAATTCCTACAACAACCTCGGCAATCGCTGCCAGCACTCATAACTCAATTCAGGGATAAACACCGAATATCGGTACTCACGTCACTCTCATCCAACTGAGCCCAACTCATAAAAGTGTTTCCTTATATATCATCAATGTATCACTAATATATCATGAAGGATAAGAATGCGTTCAATGTATGAATTCAATGTCAATAATCAAATCAATATCAAAAGTACCACACATGCGCACACCAACAATATCCATAAAAGGCTATACAGTATGCCATAATAGAATCATTAACTTCGTCTCAAAAGACAACAAGTAAGGTGGTACAATATTATCATCAAGATATGTCACTAGTTACCAATATCTATTATTTCTATGGGGCATCGAGCCATCAACAATAGAAAAATATAAGTCACAACATAACGGCGTAGCTAGCCCCAAATCACACAACAGGGCCAAACCTAAGGCAATATCCAACCCAACTTCATACCCGAAGGCTTACATGCATTATCTGACAGTATCCTCTAAATATATATTTCGCTAATCGAAGTCTCACCATAGGGTAAACCATAACCTACCTTGAAGGACGAACAACAAAGTCTCCAACAATCACCCTTAGTCTTTCCTTTCCTTCGAGCCTCGAGATAATGAAAGTCTAAGTATATTCGAATCACGAAATTAGAATTAATAAGAACATCAATAAAACCCTACTTCTGTTCAATACCCAAATTCCCAACCTATGGAATGGGGCTTATGAACTAAAAAGGGGAAATTAGGAAACTAAAGGTTGCAACATGAAATTAACACTCTAGGTGATCAATTTTCCATCAATTTCAAGCTAGGAGAACCAACAATTTACTTAAATTCGGATCCTAGGCAAAAAGCCCAAATTTGGGTATAAACCCTAACTTCTAATCCCATAAATTAGCCACTAATTTGGAAGAATAATGCAATCATAGGTTCTAGTCATCAATTCCATGCTGAAATAAGCTAACCCAATCAATAAATCAAGGTTTAAAAGCCTAGAAAGAAGAACTCATGGAACCCTCTTTTAATTTCCAACCCTTAAGGAACTATCATAGTAATGGAATCGTAAGGTGATTAAGGAGAATGAAATAGCAAAAGAAATAGAAGATCGTACCACCAAGGGTTTCTCCCAAGAATCACCTTGAAAAGCTTTCAATAACTCCCACGTCAAAATAATAAAGAATGAGGGACTTAGGGCTTTTAATACCTATTTTAATGAACTAACCTTCTCGATAATGCTTCCGCGCAGCAGTCCCGCCTCAACGGACACTCAGACGGCTATGACGGTTAGTCGCGAAATACACTTGGCCGTTTCTGCGGCTTCGCAACCGCTATAGCGGTGCCGCTGTTGCGGTTCTGGTGCCACCATAGCGGGCACCAAACACTAGAATTCCCAAAATCGCAATCTCAACATAAAATATCGACTATCACCTGAGGCCATCTACTCCAATACCATATATGCAGACATATATAGAAACACGCTACGAACGCACCCGTGGCCTCGGAATTCCCAACGGAGGTCTTGTTGACCAAACCAACCCCCGATACCTTAATCCAACTTCCCAACCCAAGTCCCAAAATGCACCCGAGTACATTGAGAATGAAACCAGATAAGCACACAAGTTCTAAGTGACAATCCAAACATCTCACAATCGACAAATTCCTGAAAAAGGTTCATTTACCCAAAAGTCAACTTTGTGTTAACTTTTTTTTTCTTAAAGCCCAAATTTCTCAAAAGGTCACCCGAATCGTATGTAAATACTTCAGGAAACATGTCAACGGTCCCCTCGAGTCAAAAGTGAGCTAAAAAGCTCGAGGAAAAGTAAAAAAATTCCAAAAAACTATAATGACCAAGTGAGTCGTTACATAATGAGGTTGGTTTTGGGTTAAGGGTTCGCCTACCAAAGTGGGAATGGTAGGTGCCCGCGCGATCCTAAATTGGGTCGTGACAAATGAAGAACGCCACAAGGGTGGCTCAATCAAGCCAAACAGGTTACAAAGAGCAAAGAGTGTCACATGAGTGACCCACCTGAGCCAAGATGGCTACAAAGAATGAAAATGCCACAAGTGTGGCCCACTCGAGTCAAGAAGGCTACAAAAGAATGAAAATACCACAAGGGAAACAATCTTGCCAAGAGGGATACATGGAAAAAATGTCATAAGGAGAACATTATCAAGCCAAAAGGGTCACAGTCAACACAAAGGATGAAAGAAAGGTGATCCTGCTAAAAAGGCCATATCTGTCATATGCATGCCGAGAGGGCTATTCATCCGAACATATGCATGCGAAGAGGGACATTATTATAAACATTTCCAAGAGGACCATTCATACAAACAAGCCAAGAGGGCCATTCATAAAAACATGTTGAGAGGTTCATTCATTCAAACATTGCCGAGAGGGTCGTTCATTCATACAAACATTGCCAAAAGGTTCATTCATACAAATATTGCAAAGAGGGCCATTCATACAAATATGTAAAATGGTGGCAAAGGGGTCACCTATTTTAAAAAGTCATCCAAGAAAGATACAACGACAAAAGCCACAATGGGGTGGTAAAACAATTACGCAAGACCAAGATGGTCACTTCACTCAAGCGGTGCCAAGAAGGTGACCTTGCAAAATTAAACCAAGAAGGTTACAATCACAAAGCCATACAAGAGTGGTAAAAACAAAAACAAGGACAAAGAGGTCAACCACAATACCACCCAGCAAATGTAAGCAGATTCGTAGCCGCCAGGGAGAGGAGCAGGTTAATAAAACTAGATCCAGATGCATGCAGACCAAACATGGAACTTTTTCTTATGCAGCCGTTTGAGATAGGGTGCCCATGAGAGTCAAGCTCTCTAGCCAGGAATTGGATGATCGCTCCACCCCATGCTCAGCTGCACAATATGATTTTTTGAATTTTTCTTTTTTTGCTTTCTTTCTCAAAAATCTCTCAACTGGCCAGACACACATCTGAAAGCACAAATGCATTTTCGCATAAGGGATATCCGTTTCTACCGATTGATTCGAACTACAAGTGACTTAATTCCTAAGACCAGGGATGTGCAGGAGGACTCAATGTTGACACCTAATTTTTGACCTTCCGTAATTCATTTTAATCACTCCCAGTCCTTGGAGAATAAATAAAATTAGATATGCATCATAAAGGGTTTAAATAATTTTTATATAAATTGTTCGGGTCAATATTTTACTCCTTTAAATTGATAAAGAGGTTCTTTATGACATCATAAATTATTTAGAAATTAATTGGTATATTTGTGACATCTATGGAACATTTTATTAGAATTAATCAAGATGATTTTTTTTTAATAATTGTTTACTTAATTGTTAAATTGTCTATAGTCAAAATAAAATAATAATTAATTCCCAAAAATCAAAGGAGCTAGAGTAATTGAAAGAATTGACCATTTTACCCCTCAATCTTTAATCCTGTCCTTTTGCATAATTTTTTGAAATTAATAAATTGTTTAGTGCTAGGGTAATTGATCAATTAGAGGGTCATTATTGCAAAATTGGTTTTAATAATTAATTATTTACATTATTGCTACAATGGAATTAACTAATTCATGGTTTAAGAAAATTAAGGTCATTAGTGTAAATTTAGTCTTAATTGGTTAATTAGGGACGTAATTGAAATAATTAATTATATTGATATTAACCAAGGACATAATTGCAATTAGTTAACAAAAATTTTATAATTGCAACACTCATTTAGATTTAAAATCAATTGAGGCTATATTTGCAAACTCAGTCTCTTTACACAATTAGTCATATTTTAAAATCAAATAAAAGGCTAATTATGTTTTTATTACCATGATATGATCAATAATCGATATTTTAGCATTCTCCATTTATTTAATTTACCTAACTCTACTTTTTATGTGCGTAGATACGTTAGATATGTGTGTATACACGCCTATAATACATGTCTAGGGCCTTTTTGTTTTTTCTTGTGCATAAAATAAAAGACCAGGTTCAATCCATTAAAAGGACCGACGCCCATCAGACACAATAGCCATAAGAGGGTAAAAGGCCCTCAGGCTTTTATTTTGCCTCTACACCTAACGACCCTTAAGCCACCCCCTCTCTCCTCATTTTCCTCTTCTGCGTAAAACCCTAATCAGCGCCTCAAAATCTTTTTTCTTTCTTGTCCAAAAATTGAAACAAATCAGAGCATTTGGTGTTATATCCCGTATTTTTGAACGTCAGATTATTTGCTGAGGTGGGACCCACACATCGAGATTTTTTTTTGGGACATCTGAAAATTCATATGAATCACATATGAGAAGTTAAACACGACTCAAGAAGGACCCTTGGGCCAAATCAAAGTGGAAGTCCTCCAAACGAATATTTTTAAGAAAACGTTTTCGGGTGATCTGACGTCAAGGGGCAAAAACGGTTTTATAAGTTTGGAATTTGGAAAAGTATCAAGAAATAGAGGTTGTAGATAATTGAATTAGCTTTCCAACCATTGGTCGTGGGTCCCCAGGTGACGTCGGTACAAGGAGATATGAACGTATTAAGGTCGAAAGGTCAGTGGGTTAGACCCAACTCGGGACCAAACCGAGTTGGCCCCAAAAAATCAAAAAAAATAATAAGGCCCAAATTTGTGAGGCCCAACCGGCCATGGTCATGGCCCAAGCCAATATTAAATAAAATTTGGTCAATAAAAGGATGACTAAGTCACCCTTATCACAATAAGTTCTAGAGGTTTCAAGAAAAGAAGAACAAGAGAAAGAAGAGAGAAAAGCTTAAGGCCATTTCGGCCATAGAGAAAGTCCATGAGAAAAATTGATAAAAATTCTTCAAAAATCAATCCCTACCAAGTAAAGGGTGCTTAACAAGATGGAGTTGTTGTTGGAGCAAGAAAGATTCAAAATCATACAATTTGCCAAGTTGTAGTCAAGTGAGAAATTGAAGAAGAAAGGTGAGTTTTGATCTTTCTTTATGTGTTATGAATGGTTTATATGTGTTGTAGTATGTTAAAATGGATGAAATTCATGAAAGAGATAAAAATAGGGGTGTGGCCGTGAGGTATGGAACATGTATATGTGTGTAGAAATTGTGTTTTAATTAATTTATCTAGTGTTTGGTTGTTATTGTTGTGAATGATATATGGAAAATGGAAGTTGAATAAATTTGGAGAGGTTGTAGTGTGTATGCTTGATGTTGGCCGTGTAGTTGTAGAGTAATATGGAAGAAAAGGAGTCAATTCTATTTAATGCTTTGGTTGTAGCTGAATTGTGGATGCTAGATTGCTAATGAATGAATAATAATCTTGTGAAGTTGAAGTAGGTGGAGGTTTGTTTTAGAAGTTATGTGAATTGAATGTAATGTTCTTGCATGCATGGAAGGTAATGTGGTTAGTATGATGTTGTTGGAATATAGATCATGAGGTTGTTATTGTTTTCATTAAAGTTAGAAAGTTTTTGGAAGAAGTAGTAAGTTGATTGAATATGGAAGTTGTTAGTATTGTTGTTGTTGGAATTGTGGTTGATATTTTGGCCGGGTTTGAATTCCCGGGATTGTTGTTGATTGAAATTAGGCAAGTTGAACTTGGTGGGATGGAGTATTTATAGGGGAAGTGCTGCCGAAATTTCGGCAGCCAAATGTTTCCTTAAGAATTCAACTCTAAGTATCCTAATAAGAGTTTTGTTAAACATGACCAATTTGCAGATTTTGACGAGATTGCAACGTGAATTCGGAATAGCAAAAAAAGCGGAAAGAGGTATGTAAGGTTTCACCCTTCTTTCTATGGCATGTCTTAGACGTAATAAGTTGGGTACGCGCCTCGGGGACAACTCTCTTCCCTGGAATCCGCATCCAAAGTTTTCCACTTTTTGTTCAATAGAATTGAATTAGAAAGTGTGCAAATGATGGAAAGACCTCTTAAACCCCTAGAACATGCATAAGTGGGACCCGATTACCCTAGGACCCCCACAAGTAATGACATGACACGTAATATATGTAAATCATATACGTCACCCCATCCGGCCCGAGGTGGGCCCGCTACTCTCGGATTTTTTTCCTTACAGTCTTGCTTGACTTACTTGAAGTGAACCCAAAGGGAACCTTTGATCCCGATTTCGTTACCAAATGATAAATACTATGACTCCTCTAACAAGGGCACTTCCATGACGATAATGATAACAATGATGTTAGATAAGAGAATATGCCTAAGATACGTACTACCGGAACGACTCTATGACTAAGATGACTAAGCTAAGTATCTTATGTAAACATGAAAATGATAAACTAATTTTTGAGTCTTATTTATATTTCCTAGCTATGACTTTATCTTCTAAAAGATTTCAAAGTCTATGAACTGTCATCTATGATGTCCCGATTTCATTATACGTTTACTTTAATATTATTCCCCGTTGGTAGTCTCACCTTAAAATACTCGTTCCTTCAAGGTGAGACAAAGTGATCACGAGTATTCTATAATATAATCGGAGGTCACCGACCATTACGTCACTCCGATGACTACATGATTCTTCTTTGGGCTTTCCTGCGTGCCTATGAGACATATGTATATAGGATACGTAAATGCATATAAGACAGGTAAATGTATGTAAGATATGTGTATATATATTTAAAACATGCACATGACGAAAGAGCTAGAGCGCTATAGACGCTGATATATGTACATGATATATGCATGTGTATACGGGGAAAATGGAGGTAAGGGCAGAGCGTTATGAACGCATATCCACCTGATCAGTTGGCATTACATGATATGATATCGTCCCGGATGCGGGATGCCCGGACGTGGGATGTGCATATTTATGGTTAAATGGATCGGCTACCGACGCCTCGGCAATATGATATATTCTATTTTATGTATATATACATATATATGAGTAAGGAAAGCTAAGGAAGCACAGCATCTGCCCAAGGGCACTTATATGTACAGGTTATGTTTCTATCCCAGGACATGTGTTGTAACTCTCTTATGTCATTATACATGATTCATATTTTCCGTATATTACTATTCATACCTTACATACTCTGTACACTATTCGTACTGACGTCCCTTCTTGTGGACGCTGCGTTTCATGCCGCGCAGGTCAGCAGACAGGTGGACTTGATCCTTAGAAGCCTTACCAGCAGTGTTGACAGCGCTCCAGTTGTTCCGGAGCCCCACTTTGGTGGTACTATTTTGTGTATGTATTTTCGGGCACGACAGTACTCGACCCTTTCTATGTATAAGTGTACTGTGTCTAGAGGCTCGTAGACAGATATGTACAGACAGTTAAGTACAGTTAGGTATATGGTGTTTTGGCATGCTAATGTTGATGTATAAGTTATAACGAAGTTTATTAGTCTATGTTCAGAACGACGCCGCTAATGTTAATGTTAAAAAAAATGGCTCTGTTTACATGGCTTGCTAAGAGGTAAAGGTAAAACGATAGACAAGGGGTGCTCGGTACAAGTATCGGGTACTCGTCACGGCCCCTAGACGGGTCGTGACATTTGGCGTGTCCATTTGCGTGAAACTATCAAGGTTTCAACCTCGATTTTTCTCTTTTCGTCCCCAACGCGGTAATACCCTTTCTCCTTTTTACTTTTTCTTCGATTTTAAGTCAATGCAAAATGATTTTCTTGAATATTTTATTGTATTGCACTTATATGTCCACATCTCTCATTGTCTTGAACTCGAATCAACTGGATTGAGAGAGGACAATCTCAGATCGAGTCATTCGTCATTAATATAGTTCGATCCAGACCATAGAATACGTTTTGCTGAGTTATTTTGAGAAAATATGTCTTTTACCACATCGTTGGTTTCACTATTTTTTATAGCTTTGTGGTTCTATAAATAGAACCCCAACCTAAAGAAAGAAAAGGTGGGAAGAGCAAATCAAAAGCTAGAATTTTGAGTTTAACTTAAAATTCAAGCTTGTTAGTAAAATTTTAGACTTAAACCCTTAAAAAGTTTGAGTCTTTTAGTTCTAAAAATTTATTTACTTTTATGTTTGGTGTGGCTGAGCTCTGGGATTGGAAGCATTAAGGTACCAAGTTCAATTCTTGATACGGCTGCACACATAAATGGTAACATTTTATCTATTTATTCCTTTTCTTGTATTTTCCTTGGTTTAGTTGCAAGCAATGGTGATCTGTTTAACCTAAGAAGAATTGTTAATATGAGTTTAAAGATTATTATGTTATCATTTTTCTTTCCTTGCTTAGTTTGATTATCAGTGGTGGTCTACTTAGTTTAAGAGTATTGTTAATAGGAATAGTAGTTTGTCGGAGTCATTGTGCGACCATTTTCTGTAGTCCTCCTTGCTTAGATGAGTAATGATTTGTTGATGTTACCAATGTGAATATACTTAGATTGAATTGATATCTTAATAATGCTATGATAGTTTGTGGTTATCTGTGGCAAATATGTGATCATGATCAATCAGTAGCACTTTACAAATTGAGTTTTAAATGTAGTTCTGCTTGGTTCAAGTCTATCAGTGCAATAATTCATCATTTGTCTTGATTATTTGTTTGAGTAGATTAAATTTAGAGAATAATGGGAGAAAATTGATGAATGGGCTTGAGTCTAGAACGGGTCTGAACTAATTATGGGACTGTTAGGGTGGAAGGTATGGACTAAATATAAGTCGTTGACTATTAATAATGAATTAAGAAGATGAATTTGCTTATAAGATTAATCTATTTAGTATCTAAACTAAAGTAGTAGGGGGGAATGGAGAAATGAATCTATTTAGGCCTGTATGATTTTGGCATATGTACTGTTTATTGACATGAATGGTCCTACTTAAAGTCCAAGCTGTTAATGGTCTAAATTACTGAGTCACTAGTCATGGGAGTTGAGAATTTGAATATTTGTTGTGTGGTCAGCTTGATAACATGAATATCTTGCTTTGTGTTGGCCTATGCATCTATATGTTATTTTGATGGGACTTGTTTGAGGTTAGTACTCTACTCCTAAAAACCTAATTGTGCCAAGAATTTTAAGATCTTGTCTATGTTGAAAGTTTGAGAGATCAGTATTAAAATCTAAAACTAGATCCTAGTCTGTTTGATTACTTGCCTACTTGCTTTTTTTTTCTTGAATGGCACTGGTTTCCCTCCATGTGTGTGATTGTTCCATGTCTGAGGTCTGTAAAAGAGTCTGAGTTAAATACCAAACATTAGTTCACGCTTTAAATCATAAAGTTGTGGCATAGTCTTGTTTAAGGTAAACTGGATCAATGAAAGCCTGCTTGCAATGTCCTTTCTTGAACTATTTTGAGCCTTTGATCAGAATTCTGATTATTAGTCTATATGATTTCGTGTAATTACTTGACTGCCCACCCCTTTAATATAATGACATATGGTTATAGAACTTAACAGTAATGGTCTAAATGATCTTAAATGACACTACTTAAGAACACCGATCCTCAAAGAAAGGGAGAAATGGCAATAAAATGAACCGGTTGTTTGATCAAGTATTGCTAGCATAGATAAAGAAAAGGGACTATCCACCTAAGAACACTAATTCTCAAAAGGGAGAAAAGAGCGGGCTAAGTTGAAACTGGGATAGTAAAGTCCTACTTTAAAATGAAGTGCCAAGTCTATGTCACTTAGTCTATTTGAAAGCCTTGTGTTATTCTTCTTACTCTGAATTTTGCCGCAAACTGGATGTCATAGTCGTTGCTTTCTTTCTTTCATTTCACCTAAGTCTTAGTACATATGTATCCTGTGTATCTTTGTACTGCTTTTACTCTACTAAAAACTTGACTAGGATTTGAAAGGCCATTCTTATGTTGAGTAGTTAAATCTATTTAAACCTTGTTCTGCTTATGTTGTGTTTACTGGTTCAAAACTGTAGGATTTTTATACTTCTCCATCCTATTTTCTCTCTCTTATTCTGTCTTGGGTGGATTGTATGAACATGTTCTTCCTATTTTGACATTTCTTAGGACAGTGAAACAGTTAGGATGTTTAATTAGGCCTTCCTGCATGCTTCTATGTAAACTGATAGGGGGCTGAATTTGTGCCAAACATTGCGTCAATAGATTACCTACTTCAGCATTGGTTTGACTAGTTTTAACCTAAGATAGTCTTGGTGTGGGAAAGATGATCATTACCTACAGAATTGGGAGTAGATGTTTAGATAATTGGTGGAGTCATGGGTTCAAAGACAGATTCAAGGCTAGATAGACATAAAAGTATTCTAAGTTATTAAGAAAAGAAGAAGGCATATACATGGTATACCCTTATGTGTGCATATCATAGGCATGTTTAGTGTATATTACTAAGCAGGCCAGTCATGTATAGGGTATATATACATTAAATGAGCAAAAGGGGATAGGAATCCCATTAAGCATTAATTATTAACTTTGCTTCATTTTAGAAGATAGATGGGCCTAGCCCAATTCAAATTCAATTAAGAGGGGACCAGACTTTATTAATTCCAAAAGTAAGAGAAAAAGAGTGACTCTGTGTGATCTCTGTAAATGTTAGATCTGTTGTTCACCTCTTTCTATGTTGTGTCTATGTACTTCAGTCTACTGTTGTTTGCCTCATATCTATATATTGTAGCCTGTTTTGGTTCATCTCATGATTAAGTGCTTTGGTGCTATTTCTGTTTACCTTATATTTGTCATACCCCCAACGGGAGGCGTGACAAGGCACCCTACCCCTCGACCGGAATTCCAGTTGAGCTAACCTGAACTAGATAACATAATCATAATGGACTTGGAATAACTTAGTAAAAAGCCTTACCGGTACCTGCATTCAGTAAAACCCACACCGAACAGTACACAACACCACCTATATATACACATGATCACAGTACGCGTGCCGACGAGGCTGCCATTAAACAATATCATAAGTCAGTAGGCCCATTTAACAAAACTTAATTCTCACGACTAACACCAACACACTACACAGGGTCTACGAGCCTCTAAGAGTAGGAAACATCATCCTCATAAAAGGTCGGGACTACACGTCCGCGGACGTATCCAAAACGTATACAGTAACCATTCAATCATAATCACATACCAAAGCAGGCAAGTTCGGATGAATGGTACTTGCTGACCTGCTGACGATGCTCCTATCAAGGCGCATCTTCAGTAAACCTGTCCTGACCTACGGCACAAGATATAGGTCCCAAAATGGAACAGTCAGTACGGAAAATATGTAACGAGTATGTTAAGGCAGGATGAAATGCGGTAATGAAACAAGATAGTCTAGAAGATATATAATGAAAGTCATAAACCGAAGACAATCAATATGCAGCGCATGAAAAAAACCATTTGTCATATGCAATATAGTGTGTATGTGTGTGTGTGTGTATATATATATATATAACGTACTCGACCCTAGTGGGACTCGGTTAGATATCGTACCCGGCCCTTTTGGGACTTGGTAAATAAGCATCATCACCATCATATCCTCCAGCATCCAGGGAAACTTCATATCATCATCATCGTCATAACATACCCGGCCCTTTTCGGGACTCGGTAAACATACCCAATTAATCAGTGGTTGCACATCTACATGTCGTACCCCGCCGACTATAGCGCAGCTCGGTAAGTAAAATAGTGCAAATAGAGTATATATATATAAATGCATGCAGAGTTCAAGAAATAGACATGGGCCTTTCGGAGTGACGTAAGGTCGTGATCTCCGAATTAGTTATGAAATCTATATCGAGGCCAAAAGGGCAATCAATAATAGTTATGATATCTATAAACAAGCATAAGGATTATATGTGAAATTTTGTGGAATTTAACATGGGTCAACGAATGTGCACTAACACACTTTTTGTCATAATCAATAATCACTTTACGAGAAAATCATATAAAATATACTTTTCCATAAAATCGGTAAATCTAGTAAAATAGGGATTTTTCTCAAAATTTGGATTTTTTATAAAAACATATCCTTTCTTTGTAAAAATTCAGATGGTTCGAATGGTTGAGCATACACGCTAAATAGCTCAAAGACTCACGCCAAGGAAATGAGGACAACTAAACCTTACATACCAGTCTCTGCTGCCTTGCTAATATCGACTTGCTCCCTTACTCCACCGCTCGTCCCTTCGTCGCGAAATCTATATCGACAAATACTTCCTTTAGTCAATTTCGTAGATTCCGTAGATTCAATGTCACGACCCAAACCGATGAGTCATGACGAGTGCACGACCTCTAATGACCAGACACCCATATACCTGCTTAACTATCACATAACAACAGGGTGGCCCAAATCTGATTCATGTCCAACTGTATATATATACACAAAATACCGAGATAACAGTGCAAGCCGACTAGGCTGCTATATAGATACTATACAAAAAAGAATGAGAGCCGACAAGGCTACATCATGTACCAACTACATACCACTGTCTACAGGCCTCTAATGGAACAGAAAGTTGTTGAAAGGACGGGACAGGGCCCCGCGATACCCATATACATGTATATACATCTCAAAACAGCATACCAAAACGAACCGCATCTCCGGATCAAATGGAGCGCACCAACTACGGCAGAGGGGAAGTCCTACTGAGCCGGATCTTCTCTCTGTCTATCGGTTCCTGCGGGCATGAACGCAGCCCCCCGAATAATAGGGGAGTCAGTACGGATAATGTACTGAATATGTAAGGCATAAGAATAACATATATAGATAAGAAGCATAAAAGGGATCTGAAACCCATAACAAACTGACTGTCTGAATGCATCTGCATAATTGAAGATACTTATGCGGTATATGATATGTATGCTGTCACGACCCGACTAGGGGCCGTGACGAGTACCCGATACTTGTACCGAGCACCCCTTGTCTATCATATTACCTTTATCTCTTAGCAAGCCGTATAAGCAGTGCCATTTTTTTTTTTTTAACATTAACATTAGCGGCGTCATTATGAACATAGACTAGTAAACTTCGTTATCACTTTATACAACAACCATGCCAAGACACCATATATCTAACCGTACCTGACTTACTGTACATATCTGTCTACGAGCCTCTAGACATAGTTCACTTATACATAGAAAGGGCCGAATACTATCGTGCCCGAATAGACATACCCAAAATAGTACCACTGGAGTGAGCCTCCGAAACAACTGGAGCACTGTAGAGTACTGCTGGTAAGCTCCTAAAGATCAAGTCCACCTGTCTGCTGACCTGCGCGGCATGAAACGCAGCGTCCACAAGAAGGGACGTCAGTACGAATAGTGTACCGAGTATGTAAGGCATGGAAAATAATGCAAGCAGTAACATAGAGTACGATTAATAGTATCACGGAGTCACAGGGCATATAACGAGGCAAGGAAGTAACCTGTACATAGGAAGGCCCCTTTTCAGGTCGGCTGTCATGTAGGCTTGTCCTTTCGTCTTTGAAACGTTTCTTTTCATAGCATAGGAATTAACATTTATATATTACTTATTCTCGTGTGCAGAAAACAGTACATTTCTGTAACGGTACCTTTTGCTCACATTTACAGACGCCGAATACAATCGGCTCCACCCCCACGGTGTCCCTTATTCTCGTATACGGAAAATAGTACAATTCAGTAAACAGTATCTTTTATTCACATTTACAGACGCCAAATACAATCGGCTCTCCCAACCCCTCCCCGACGGTGTCCCATCATATCATATCATACATATACCATACATTATATATATACAGACGCCGCGTACGGCTCTCCCATATCCCGCGTCCGGGCATCCCGCGTCCAGGATGGAATCCAGCTGAATCAGGTGGTGATATAACAGTGGCCCTTCCCCTTTCCCCATACACATATACATATACATTTGCTTATCTGTTATACATATACACGTCTCATATACAATTACTTATCTTATTTATATATACATATCCATACACATATACCTGTTTATTATACATATATCATATAAGCACACAAGAGCCAAGGAAAATCATATATCCATCGGAGTGACGTAAGGTCGGTGACCTCCGATTACGTTATGGAATGCTAGTTATAACTTTGTCTCACCTTGAAGGAACAAGTATTTTAAGGCGAGACTATCAACGGAGAGTAGTGATACAGTAACCGCGGAATGAAATCGGGGACATTAGGGATGACGGTTATAGGCCTTGGAGTCTTAGAAAATAAAGTTATAACTAGGAAACATAAATACGATTTAGAAATTAGTCTATCAATTTCATATTCATATTGGATACTTAGTTTAGAAATCTCAGTCATAGGATCGTTCCGGTCGTACTTATCATGCGCACATTCTCTTGTCTAACATTGTCGTTATCATTATCCCCATTGAAACATTCTCGGAAGAGTCGTCATAGTACTTATCATTCGGTAAGGAGATCGGGATCAAAAGCCCCCTTTGGACTCACTTCGAGTAAATTAACCAGGATTATAGGAAAATCCGGGGGTAACGGGCCCACCTCGGGCCGGATGAGGTAGCGTGTATGATTTACGCATGTCACGTGTCACAGCGTTGCTTGTAAGGGTCTTAGGGTGTCACGACCCAGCCCCGTGGGCCGCTACTGGCACCCTACCTGGGTACCCAGACCGAATCGCACATTCATTTGCAAATCCAAACTTATTTCATAATTTTTCGAAATCATATCGAACATAATTTATATCAAAATATGTCTTAAGCGGTCGTGCCAAATCAAAATATCATATCAAATACAAACGAAGAGGCGGAGTAGACATCGCCGGCCAAAAGTGCAAACATAAGCATAAGGGCCATTTGGGGCCAGCATAATAAACAGACCGCCTTAAGACCAGAAAACGGAATCAGACAAACATACATAGGACCCTCGCCCCACATATATGACTACAGGCCTCTACGAACTCAAAACAAAGACATATGGCGAGACAGGGCCCCGCCGTACCCAAATAGTCAAATATACCGAATATATACAAAACAAAAAGAGTCTGTACCAAAAGTGGACTCCGGATCAAATAGGAGTACTCCGGAATAGCAAGAAGTGAAGCCTACTGCGGAGGATCACCGATATCTGCACCTGCGGGCATAAAACGCAGCCCCCGAAGAAAGGGGGTCAGTACGAAATATGTACTGAGTATGTAAAGCACGGAGTATAGAAATATGGATCAAAACCGATAGCAAATCAAATGTCAAAGTGGAGTACAAATGGGTAGGTCAAAATCTATATCGAAATCATATACGTATACATAATGCAAATGAAATCATGCAAACGCTTAGGAACGTGGTCGCCACTCCGACGCTGGCACCACACACAGCATAACACCAGAAGGTTTCAAATCTCCGTACATCCCCGAACACAAACATAATCATAGGTGAGCGTATCGCATCACGAGCCATATCACAGCATAACTCCAAACGGAACCCGCCCCTATGGCGAAGCCTCGGGAACCGTAACACAGCATACGGCCGAATTATCATAAGGCGCACGAATCAAAACCGGCCCGGGAACCGGTGAACGAAGTCATCATAAGGCACGAGCGGAGTCGTGAGCAAACAAATGCAATCCATATTTGAAAATAGCCTTTCAAAACTTAGTAGTCTCATAAGTCATTTCATAGTACAAAATAATCGGATACTTAGCCGATATAAAGTTTCATTTATCAAAACTTTTCCAAAATAATATGTGTAGCTCAGAACGTAGCTTAACATATCGAAATTGTCGAAACATATCCCGTAGACGGGAATTCCAACATCGAAGGTGCCATTCCAAACGTTATTCAAAAGGACAGCCCAATAAGATAAATAGGGCGTCTCGGGGTTAGCGGGCCCACCTCGAGTCAAAGTGAGGTGGAGAACATATTTTTACGAACATTTATATGCCAGGGGTCATACATAATCATTTCTAGGTTACCCGACCACATTTCGATAGGTTTCGGACGAATGGTGGCATTCTAGCCAAAATAGAGCCCTTAGGCTTCAATTGAATTGAATGAATAGTAACTTTTCTGTGGATCGGGTTTCGAGGAGCAGAAATGCTCCGGAAGTTCTCATATTCGTCTAACACACTAAGATATGCCAAATGAAGGAGTGGGAAGCTTTACATACCTCACAGATGTCGTAAGCTCTCCAGAAAGTCCAGTCCTGTTTCGTCAAAAATCTGCAAATGGTCAAAGTTACCAATTGAGATTCTTAGGCTTAAAAATGCCTTTAACTTCAATTTTTGCCTACCGAAATTTCGGCAGCATTTCCCCTATAAATCTAACATCCCCGAGGCTTAGCTCGGCTCGAAATACATCCACCACAACAGCCCACACGTCAACAAACAACACAAACAACAATCAAACCATTCTAGCTTCAAAGATCTACTTTGTTATCTAAGTTGGCAACTTTCATTCAAACTTTCAAAACTCCAATTCTAACTCTACATAATCGAATTCATTTCTACATTCAAACTTATACAATCACATCCTAACTACAATCCAAGCCATACACGAAATTACACCAAAATCCATTATTTTCCAGAATTCTTTAAAACATCAAAATTCACGACGAACATTCTAATTCACGTCGTTTCATTCCGAATTCATTAACATTATTATAACTCCACATCTAAAGTCTCTAGCACCCAAAATATACAATGATATACATAGTGATACCGAAGGTATACGCTTTCCGATAATATCCAAAATCATTTTTCAACGCCAATTTCATTCATCAATTAATCACTTACGACATAAGGGTCACAACAACACATTATACCAACTTAACCAAGATCAATTCACATCATTTTTCCTCTCTATGGCTCACGGCCAATACACTCTATACACACACACCCACGGCTTTCTATTTACATCAAAATTACGGGATTTCCCTCTATTTCCAATCCTTAACATATTCACATCAATTCTATAACCTTAAAGGGGCAAAATTCTTACCTTTTCTTGAAAACCCGACTTGTCGTAAATGTCTTTCTTGCGCCAAACTAATTATACCCCGTTGAACAGGGCCTTGAGTACTTCACAATTATGTAGAGACTATGATTTTTGGATCACAAACAAGGCTTGGGAAATTTCTTTCTCTCCTTTCCTTATTCTCGGCCGAACCCTTATTTTTGGGGTGTTCTTGATTTTTGATTTTTGTTTTCTTGATAATGGCTAAGCATATGCACATCACCCTTTTTAAAGTGGCTTGGGCCAATAGACATGGCCGGCCCCCTTCAATTGTTGGGCTTCATCTTTGGGTTAAAATTTTCCTTGGCCCAATTAGCTAAAGTCTCGTTTTGTAATTCCCGAAACTAATTTCCGAAATTCCAAATTTATCCTCGGCCTTCCCCGAGGTCTTAACATTAAAAATTCCATAACCCACATAGTCATATTCACGAAAATCAAATCATTTCCTTTTTAACACACAAATCGTAATTATTTCTCGATTTCCAATTATACGAAAACACGGGACATAACATTCTCCCCCCCCCCCTTAAGAACATTCGTCCCCGAATGTTAGATTAATCTTATAAGGTCTTATGATCAAGGCAGGAGTGTCCCTTTTTAATAATGACATACATAATTCATTTTATCAATCAACACAACAAACTGAAAAAAAATTAGATTACCTGTGGACGTCGGAAACAAGTGGGGATATTTCTTCTTCATCTCGTCCTCCGCCTCCCAAGTCATCTCCTCCCGATTATTTTTGCGCCACAGGACTTTGACGGAGGGCACTTCTTTAGTGCGTAGTCTCCGCACCTGTCGATCCAGAATAGATACAGGCTGCTCGTCATAAGATAACTGCTCCGTCACCTGAATGTCATCTACTGGGAATATCCTGGAAGGATCACCAATACATTTCCGCAACATAGACACATGAAACACCGGGTGTACGGCCTCCAAGTCGGATGGTAAGTCTAGCTCATAGGCGACCTCGCCTATCTTTCGCACGATCTGATACGGCCCAATATACCGGGGGCTCAACTTACCCTTTCTACCGAATCTCATGACACCCTTCAGGGGCGACACCTTCAGGAATACCCAGTCGCCAATCCGGAACTCTAACGGTCGACGTCGTCTATCTGCATAAGCTTTCTGTCGACTCTGAGCAGCCAATAATCGTTCTCGAATAAGCTTTACCTTATCTACAGCTTCCTGGATCACATCTGGCCCAATCAGCTTAGTCTCGCCCACGTCAAACCAACCAATAGGAGATCTGCATTTCCTGCCATACAGGGCTTCATACGGTGCCATCTGGATGCTGGAGTGATAACTGTTATTATAGGCAAACTCAATAAGCGGCAAATGATCATCCCAGCTGCCCCTGAAATCAATAACGCAGGCCCGCAACATATCTTCGAGCGTCTGAATAGTGCGCTCGGCCTGCCCGTCGGACTGAGGGTGAAAAGCTGTACTGAAACTCACCTGAGTCCCTAATCCCTCCTGAAATGACCTCCAGAAATTTGCTGTAAACTGGGTACCTCGGTCAGTAATAATAGATATAGGGACTCCGTGAAGTATGACTATCTCTCTGATATACAATCTGGCATACTCCTCAGCCGAATAAGTAGTCCGAACCGGAAGGAAATGGGCTGATTTCGTCAGCCTGTCAACAACAACCCAGATAGAGTCGTACCTGCGTGGAGTTTGCGGTAATCCAACAACGAAATCCATATTAATCATCTCCCATTTCCAGGCTGGAATTTCCATCTCCTGTAATAATCCACCGGGCTTCTGATGCTCGATCTTAACTTGCTGGCAGTTCGGGCACTGACTAACAAACTCAGCAATATCTTTCTTCATGCCGTCCCACCAATTCAAACACCTGAGGTCCCGATACATCTTAGTGGAACCAGGATGAACAGAATACCGTGCATTATGAACCTCGCCCATAATCTGCCGCCGTAAGCCCGCAACGTCCGGTACACAGAATCTGCCGTCATATAATAATACTCCGTCTGGCGAGATCTCAAACTGAGTCTTTGCTTTATTAAGGGCCACATCTCTGTACTGAATCAAAAGAGGATCCTCAAACTGGCGCTGCTTTACCTCCTGAATAATAGATGACTCAGCAACTGGACGAACAGAAATCCCAGAATCTCCAGAATCCACCAAACGAACTCCGAGGCTGGCCAGCTGATGAATATCACGAACCAAATCTCTCTTATCAGATGGAACATCAGCCAGACTGCCCACGGACTTGCGGCTAAGCGCATCAGCTACCACGTTGGCTTTCCCTGGGTGGTACAGAATATCGACGTCGTAATCCTTTAGTAACTCAAGCCATCTCCGCTGTCGCAAATTTAGCTCCTTCTGCTTAAAAATATACTGGAGACTCTTATGGTCCGTATAGATATCCACATGGACCCCATATAAATAATGCCGCCAAATCTTCCAGGCATGAATCACCGCGGCCAACTCAAGATCATGAGTGGGATAGTTCTTCTCGTGCGGTCTGAGCTGCCGGGAAGCATAGGCAATGACTCGACCGTGCTGCATCAATACACATCCTATCCCAATACCAGAGGCGTCACAATTGACAACATACCCGTCAGATCCCTCTGGAAGAGCCAGAACTGGTGCTGTAATCAATCTCTCCTTCAGCATCTGAAAGCTGCGCTCGCAGGCATCCGACCACTGGAATTTTGCTGCTTTCTGGGTAAGCCTCGTCAGTGGTGCTGAAATAGAAGAGAAATCCTCCACGAACCTGCGGTAATACCCAGCCAATCCAAGAAAACTTCGCACCTCTGTCGGTGTAGTAGGCCTGGGCCAATTCTGCACAGCCTCAATCTTCTGCGTGTCGACCCGAATACCATCTGCGCCGACAATATGGCCCAAGAATGCCACAGAAGTCAACCAGAACTCACACTTAGAGAATTTAGCATATAACTTCTGCTGACGGAGAACACCAAGTACCGTCCTCAAATGATCTGAATGCTCCTCGGCTGATCGCGAGTAAATCAGAATATCATCGATAAACACAATAACAAACATATCCAGAAAAGGCCGAAATACCCGGTTCATCAGATCCATAAATACTGCTGGAGCATTAGTCAGCCCGAAAGACATAACTCTGAACTCATAATGCCCGTACCGGGTCCTGAAGGCAGTCTTTGGGATATCTGACTCCCGTACTCGCACCTGATGATAACCAGAACGCAGATCTATCTTTGAAAAATGTCTAGCACCCTGCAGCTGGTCAAACAGATCATCAATCCGGGGGAGGGGATATTTATTCTTAATAGTCACCTTATTCAGCTGCCGGTAGTCAATACACATCCGCAACGACCCATCCTTCTTTCTGACAAACAATACCGGCGCTCCCCAGGGTGATGTGCTGGGCCTGATAAAACCCTTATCCAGCAAATCTTTCAGCTGCTCCTTCAACTCCTTCAACTCAGCTGGTGCCATCCTGTACGGAGGAATAGATATAGGCTGTGTATCCGGCATCAACTCTATAGTGAAATCAATCTCCCGCTCAGGCGGAAGGCCAGGAAGCTCGTCGGGAAAAACATCTGGAAACTCACTGACGACCGGAACAGACTGAAGGGTAGGTACCTCCGCGGCAGTATCGTGCACACGAACCAAATGATAGATATACCCCTTCTGGATCATCTTCTTAGCCTTGAGGTATGAAATAAACTTACCCCTCGGCGATGCTGTAGATCCGAACCACTGTATGACTGGTTCCCCTGGAAACTGAAAACGGACTACCTTTTTCTGGCAGTCGACATTAGCATAACAGGAAGACAACCAGTCCATGCCCATAATGACGTCAAACTCTAGCATATCTAACTCTATCAGATCAGCCTTAGTGCTACGATCATAAATGGTCACAGAACAATCTCTATAGATCTGTCTTGCTATAACAAAATCCCCAACTGGCGTAGCTACCTCAAACGGCTCTATAGGCTCAGACACTATCCCAATTTTACTAGCAACAAGCGGGGAGATATATGATAAAGTAGAGCCAGGGTCAATCAATGCATATACAGATCTGGAGAAAACCAGCAATGTACCTGTGACGACGTTTGGCGAAGCCTCCTGATCCTGGCGGCTGGCCAAAGCATATATGCGGTTCGAGGGACCGCTAGAACCTGAAGCGCCACCGCGGCCTCGACCGCGTCCTGCCGGTGCTGAAATACCTCGCCCTCCAGGGCGTGCAACTGATGGAGCAGAAGAAGAACCGGCGGCTGACCCTGTCTGCTGAGCAGCACTACCAGAACCGCTAGCCAATTGACAGTCTCTCATAAAGTGGCCCTGACCACCACACGAAAAGCAAGCTCCAGTCGCTCGATAACACTCCCCGGGATGAGACTTCCCGCAATGAGGACAACGGGGTCTGGGTGGTCTGGCCTGGCTGGGACCCCTGGGTACCTGTGAACCTGCCACTCTGGAGCTCTGACCGGCCCCAGACGGTCCTGTACTATCGAATCTCCGGCTGCCTGACTGAGTACTCCAGCCGGACGAAGGAAAATGCCTATCTGACTGCTGCTGCTGAGGCTGTGCGCCTCGAGAATCTCCAGAATAACCTGCGGACCTAGCCCTCTTGGGCGGCCTCCTGTCTCGATCTCTTCCAGCAGGATCAGACCTGCGACGGTCCTCCATACCCATCGCATAGGCCTGAAGTCGGGCAATGTCCATGTCTGCCTGCAATGACACTGCCATACAGCTATCAACCAAATACCGGTCCAATCCCATAACATATCTGTGCATCCGATCGGACATATCTGCTACCACGGCCGGTGCATATCGGGCCAGAGAATCAAACTCAAGGTTATACTCGCGAACACTCCGACCCCTCTGCTGCAGACGTAAGAATCGATCAGCCCGCGCCCGCCGTAACTCTGGGGGCAAAAAGTGGCGGGTGAATGCTGTCACAAACTGATCCCAAGTGGCTGGAGGGGCACCCTCACCCCTAGACAGCTCCCAAGTCTCGTACCAGTGGGTAGCCACATCTCGAAGCCTGTGCGAAGCCAGCTCAACTGACTCAGTCTCTGAAGCCCTGACCAAGTCCAGTGAGCGTCGCATCCCCCGAATAAAGTCATGGGGGTCCTCATCGGGCTTAGACCCGAAGAACTTTGGAGGGCCACATAGCAAAAACTCCCGAACTCTCAGGCTGTCCCGCCCGTCATCGTCATCGTCGTCCCTCCGCCCGTGTCTGCGAGCCTGTCCTGCCACCAAGGTAGTCAACAACTGTACAACCTCTATCAAGGTCCTATCCTCCGCCCCTGGCTGAGGAGCTGGAGTCTCGGGTGCGGGTACACGGACCTCTGGAGCTGCTGAAGGTCCTGCTCCAGGCTGTACTAGTGGGGGTGTAGCAGACCCCTCAGAATGAGGCACACCCTCAGGCAAATCATAAACACGAGCCCGGGTAGCTCGCTGTGCCTGACTAGTCTCTCCAATCCTCGCCTTGCCCTTCTGGGCCGCCGTTGCCTTCTTCGGAGGCATCACTGCAAACACAAAGGCGAGTCAGATCAAAATCATCCTAATAGCACAGCTCTATCGCACGATCTAAGATTCCAAAGAAAGTAACATCCTAAATGCCCTGTAGCTTCCCGTTTATGGATGTGGTGCACAACACATCGATAAACAAGACTCTACGAGACACGGCCTGTAGACATTCCGAGGACAAACCTGGCTCTGATACCACTTTTGTCACGACCCAGCCCCGTGGGCCGCGACTGGCACCCTACCTGGGTACCCAGACCGAATCGCACATTCATTTGCAAATCCAAACTTATTTCATAATTTTTCGAAATCATATCGAACATAATTTATATCAAAATATGTCTTAAGCGGTCGTGCCAAATCAAAATATCATATCAAATACAAACGAAGAGGCGGAGTAGACATCGCCGGCCAAAAGTGCAAACATAAGCATAAGGGCCATTTAGGGCCAGCATAATAAACAGACCGCCTTAAGACCAGAAAACGGAATCAGACAAACATACATAGGACCCTCGCCCCACATATATGACTACAGGCCTCTACGAACTCAAAACAAAGACATATGGCGAGACAGGGCCCCGCCGTACCCAAATAGTCAAATATACCGAATATATACAAAGCAAAAAGAGTCTGTACAAAAAGTGGACTCCGGATCAAATAGGAGTACTCCGGAATAGCAAGAAGTGAAGCCTACTGCGGAGGATCACCGATATCTGCACTTGCGGGCATAAAACGCAGCCCCCGAAGAAAGGGGGTCAGTACGAAATATGTACTGAGTATGTAAAGCACGGAGTACAGAAATATGGATCAAAACCGATAGCAAATCAAATGTCAAAGTGGAGTAAAAATGGGTAGGTCAAAATCTATATCGAAATCATATACGTATACATAATGCAAATGAAATCATGCAAACGCTTAGGAACGTGGTCGCCACTCCGACGCTGGCGCCACACACAGCATAACACCAGAAGGTTTCAAATCTCCGTACATCCCCGAACACAAACATAATCATAGGTGAGCGTATCGCATCACGAGCCATATCACAGCATAACTCCAAACGGAACCCGGCCCTATGGCGAAGCCTCGGGAACCGTAACACAGCATACGGCCGAATTATCATAAGGCGCACGAATCAAAACCGGCCCGGGAACCGGTGAACGAAGTCATCATAAGGCACGAGCGGAGTCGTGAGCAAACAAATGCAATCCATATTTGAAAATAGCCTTTCAAAACTTAGTAGTCTCATAAGTCATTTCATAGTACAAAATAATCGGATACTTAGCCGATATAAAGTTTCATTTATCAAAACTTTTCCAAAATAATATGTGTAGCTCAGAACGTAGCTTAACATATCGAAATTGTCGAAACATATCCCGTAGACGGGAATTCCAACATCGAAGGCGCCATTCCAAACGTTATTCAAAAGGACAGCCCAATATGACAAATAGGGCGTCTCGGGGTTAGCGGGCCCACCTCGAGTCAAAGTGAGGTGGAGAACATATTTTTACGAACATTTATATGCCAGGGGTCATACATAATCATTTCTAGGTTACCCGACCACATTTCGATAGGTTTCGGACGAATGGTGGCATTCTAGCCAAAATAGAGCCCTTAGGCTTCAATTGAATTGAATGAATAGTAACTTTTCTGTGGATCGGGTTTCGAGGAGCAGAAATGCTCCGGAAGTTCTCATATTCGTCTAACACACTAAGATATGCAAAATGAAGGAGTGGGAAGCTTTACATACCTCACAGATGTCGTAAGCTCTCCCGAAAGTCCAGTCCCGTTTCGTCAAAAATCTGCAAATGGTCAAAGTTACCAATTGAGATTCTTAGGCTTAAAAATGCCTTTAACTTCAATTTTTGCCTACCGAAATTTCGGCAGCATTTCCCCTATAAATCTAACATCCCCGAGGCTTAGCTCGGCTCAAAATACATCCACCACAACAGCCCACACGTCAACAAACAACACAAACAACAATCAAACCATTCTAGCTTCAAAGATCTACTTTGTTATCTAAGTTGGCAACTTTCATTCAAACTTTCAAAACTCCAATTCTAACTCTACATAATCGAATTCATTTCTACATTCAAACTTATACAATCACATCCTAACTACAATCCAAGCCATACACGAAATTACACCAAAATCCATTATTTTCCAGAATTCTTTAAAACATCAAAATTCACGACGAACATTCTAATTCACGTCGTTTCATTCCGAATTCATTAACATCATTATAACTCCACATCTAAAGTCTCTAGCACCCAAAATATACAATGATATACATAGTGATACCGAAGGTATACGCTTTCCGATAATATCCAAAATCATTTTTCAACGCCAATTTCATTCATCAATTAATCACTTACGACATAAGGGTCACAACAACACATTATACCAACTTAACCAAGATCAATTCACATCATTTTTCCTCTCTATGGCTCACGGCCAATACACTCTATACACACACACCCACGGCTTTCTATTTACATCAAAATTACGGGATTTCCCTCTATTTCCAATCCTTAACATATTCACATCAATTCTATAACCTTAAAGGGGCAAAATTCTTACCTTTTCTTGAAAACCCGACTTGTCGTAAATGTCGTTCTTGCGCCAAACTAATTATACCCCGTTGAACAGGGCCTTGAGTACTTCACAATTATGTAGAGACTATGATTTTTGGATCACAAACAAGGCTTGGGAAATTTCTTTCTCTCCTTTCCTTATTCTCGAACGAACCCTTATTTTTGGGGTGTTCTTGATTTTTGATTTTTGTTTTCTTGATAATGGCTAAGCATACATAGTATATATCCTTTTAAAGTGGCTTGGGCCAATAGACATGGCCGGCCCCCTTCAATTGTTGGGCTTCATCTTTGGGTCAAAATTTTCCTTGGCCCAATTAGCTAAAGTCTCGTTTTGTAATTCCCGAAACTAATTTCCGAAATTCCAAATTTATCCTCGGCCTTCCCCGAGGTCTTAACATTAAAAATTCCATAACCCACATAGTCATATTCACGAAAATCAAATCATTTCCTTTTTAACACACAAATCGTAATTATTTCTCGATTTCCAATTATACGAAAACACGGGACATAACATTCTCCCCCCCCTCAAGAACATTCGTCCCCGAATGTTAGATTAATCTTATAAGGTCTTATGATCAAGGCAGGAGTGTCCCTTTTTAATAATGACATACATAATTCATTTTATCAATCAACACAACAAACTGAAAAAAAATTAGATTACCTGTGGACGTCGGAAACAAGTGGGGATATTTATTCTTCATCTCGTCCTCCGCCTCCCAAGTCATCTCCTCCCGATTATTGTTGCGCCACAGGACTTTGACGGAGGGCACTTCTTTAGTGCGTAGTCTCCGCACCTGTCGATCCAGAATAGATACAGGCTGCTCGTCATAAGATAACTGCTCCGTCACCTGAATGTCATCTACTGGGAATATCCTGGAAGGATAACCAATACATTTCCGCAACATAGACACATGAAACACCGGGTGTACGGCCTCCAAGTCGGATGGTAAGTCTAGCTCATAGGCGACCTCGCCTATCTTTCGCACGATCTGATACGGCCCAATGTACCGGGGGCTCAACTTACCCTTTCTACCGAATCTCATGACACCCTTCAGGGGCGACACCTTCAGGAATACCCAGTCGCCAATCCGGAACTCTAACGGTCGACGTCGTCTATCTGCATAAGCTTTCTGTCGACTCTGAGCAGCCAATAATCGTTCTCGAATAAGCTTTACCTTATCTACAGCTTCCTGGATCACATCTGGCCCAATCAGCTTAGTCTCGCCCACGTCAAACCAACCAATGGGAGATCTGCATTTCCTGCCATACAGGGCTTCATACGGTGCCATCTGGATGCTGGAGTGATAACTGTTATTATAGGAAAACTCAATAAGCGGCAAATGATCATCCCAGCTGCCCCTGAAATCAATAACGCAGGCCCGCAACATATCTTCGAGCGTCTGAATAGTGCGTTCGGCCTGCCCGTCGGACTGAGGGTGAAAAGTTGTACTGAGACTCACCTGAGTCCCTAATCCCTCCTGAAATGACCTCCAGAAATTTGCTGTAAACTGGGTACCTCGGTCAGTAATAATAGATATAGGGACTCCGTGAAGTCTGACTATCTCTCTGATATACAATCTGGCATACTCCTCAGCCGAATAAGTAGTCCGAACCGGAAGGAAATGGGCTGATTTCGTCAGCCTGTCAACAACAACCCAGATAGAGTCGTACCTGCGTGGAGTGCGCGGTAATCCAACAACGAAATCCATATTAATCATCTCCCATTTCCAGGCTGGAATTTCCATCTCCTGTAATAATCCACCGGGCTTCTGATGCTCGATCTTAACTTGCTGGCAGTTCGGGCACTGACTAACAAACTCAGCAATATCTTTCTTCATGCCGTCCCACCAATACAAACACCTGAGGTCCCGATACATCTTAGTGGAACCAGGATGAACAGAATACCGTGCATTATGAACCTCGCCCATAATCTGCCGCCGTAAGCCCGCAACGTCCGGTACACAGAATCTGCCGTCATATAATAATACTCCGTCTGGCGAGATCTCAAACTGAGTCTTTGCTTTATTAAGGGCCACATCTCTGTACTGAATCAAAAGAGGATCCTCAAACTGGCGCTGCTTTACCTCCTGAATAATAGATGACTCAGCAACTGGACGAACAGAAATCCCAGAATCTCCAGAATCCACCAAACGAACTCCGAGGCTGGCCAGCTGATGAATATCACGAACCAAATCTCTCTTATCAGATGGAACATCAGCCAGACTGCCCACGGACTTGCGGCTAAGCGCATCAGCTACCACGTTGGCTTTCCCTGGGTGGTACAGAATATCGACGTCGTAATCCTTTAGTAATTCAAGCCATCTCCGCTGTCGCAAATTTAGCTCCTTCTGCTTAAAAATATACTGGAGACTCTTATGGTCCGTATAGATATCCACATGGACCCCATATAAATAATGCCGCCAAATCTTCCAGGCATGAATCACCGCGGCCAACTCAAGATCATGAGTGGGATAGTTCTTCTCGTGCGGTCTGAGCTGCCGGGAAGCATAGGCTATGACTCGACCGTGCTGCATCAATACACATCCTATCCCAATACCAGAGGCGTCACAATAGACAACATACCCGTCAGATCCCTCTGGAAGAGCCAGAACTGGTGCTGTAATCAATCTCTCCTTCAGCATCTGAAAGCTGCGCTCGCAGGCATCCGACCACTGGAATTTTGCTGCTTTCTGGGTAAGCCTCGTCAGTGGTGCTGAAATAGAAGAGAAATCCTCCACGAACCTGCGGTAATACCCAGCCAATCCAAGAAAACTGCGCACCTCTGTCGGTGTAGTAGGCTTGGGCCAATTCTGCACAGCCTCAATCTTCTGCGTGTCGACCCGAATACCATCTGCGCCGACAATATGCCCAAGAATGCCACAGAAGTCAACCAGAACTCACACTTAGAGAATTTAGCATATAACTTCTGCTGACGGAGAACACCAAGTACCGTCCTCAAATGATCTGAATGCTCCTCGGCTGATCGCGAGTAAATCAGAATATCATCGATAAACACAATAACAAACATATCCAGAAAAGGCCGAAATACCCGGTTCATCAGATCCATAAATACTGCTGGAGCATTAGTCAGCCCGAAAGACATAACTCTGAACTCATAATGCCCGTACCGGGTCCTGAAGGCAGTCTTCGGGATATCTGACTCCCGTACTCGCACCTGATGATAACCAGAACGCAGATCTATCTTTGAAAAATGTCTAGCACCCTGCAGCTGGTCAAACAGATCATCAATCCGGGGGAGGGGATATTTATTCTTAATAGTCACCTTATTCAGCTGCCGGTAGTCAATACACATCCGCAACGACCCATCCTTCTTTCTGACAAACAATACCGGCGCTCCCCAGGGTGATGTGCTGGGCCTGATAAAACCCTTATCCAGCAAATCTTTCAGCTGCTCCTTCAACTCCTTCAACTCAGCTGGTGCCATCCTGTACGGAGGAATAGATATAGGCTGTGTATCCGGCATCAACTCTATAGTGAAATCAATCTCTCGCTCAGGCGGAAGGCCAGGAAGCTCGTCGGGAAAAACATCTGGAAACTCACTGACGACCGGAACAGACTGAAGGGTAGGTACCTCCGCGGCAGTATCGTGCACACGAACCAAATGATAGATATACCCCTTCTGGATCATCTTCTTAGCCTTGAGGTATGAAATAAACTTACCCCTCGGCGATGCTGTAGATCCGAACCACTCTATGACTGGTTCCCCTGGAAACTGAAAACGGACTACCTTTTTCTGGCAGTCGACATTAGCATAACAGGAAGACAACCAGTCCATGCCCATAATGACGTCAAACTCAAGCATATCTAACTCTATCAGATCAGCCTTAGTGCTACGATCATAAATGGCCACAGAACAATCTCTATAGATCTGTCTTGCTATAACAAAATCCCCAACTGGCGTAGCTACCTCAAACGGCTCTATAGGCTCAGACACTATCCCAATTTTACTAGCAACAAGCGGGGAGATATATGATAAAGTAGAGCCAGGGTCAATCAATGCATATATAGATCTGGAGAAAACCAGCAATGTACCTGTGACGACGTTTGGCGAAGCCTCCTGATCCTGGCGGCTGGCCAAAGCATATATGCGGTTCGAGGGACTGCTAGAACCTGAAGCGCCACCGCGGCCTCGACCGCGTCCTGCCGGTGCTGAAATACCTCGCCCTCCAGGGCGTGCAACTAATGGAGCAGAAGAAGAACCGGCGGCTGACCCTGTCTGCTGAGCAGCACTACCAGAACCGCTAGCCAATGGACAGTCTCTCATAAAGTGGCCGTGACCACCACACAAAAAGCAAGCTCCAGTCGCTCGATAACACTCCCCGGGATGAGACTTCCCGCAATGAGGACAACGGGGTCTGGGTGGTCTGGCCTGGCTGGGACCCCTGGGTACCTGTGAACCTGCCACTCTGGAGCTCTGACCGGCCCCAGACGGTCCTGTACTATCGAATCTCCGGCTGCCTGACTGAGTACTCCGGTCGGACGAAGGAAAATGCCTATCTGACTGCTGCTGCTGAGGCTGTGCGCCTCGAGAATCTCCAGAATAACCTGCGGACCTAGCCCTCTTGGGCGGCCTCCTGTCTCGATCTCTGCCAGCAGGATCAGACCTGTGACGGTCCTCCATACCCATCGCATAGGCCTGAAGTCGGGCAATGTCCATGTCTGCCTGCAATGACACTGCCATACAGCTATCAACCAAATACCGGTCCAATCCCATAACATATCTGTGCATCCGATCGGACATATCTGCTACCACGGCCGGTGCATATCGGGCCAGAGAATCAAACTCAAGGTTATACTCGCGAACACTCCGACCCCTCTGCTGCAGACGTAAGAATCGATCAGCCCGCGCCCGCCGTAACTCTGGGGGCAAAAAGTGGCGGGTGAATGCTGTCACAAACTGATCCCAAGTGGCTGGAGGGGCACCCTCACCCCTAGACAGCTCCCAAGTCTCGTACCAGTGGGTAGCCACATCTCGAAGCCTGTGCGAAGCCAGCTCAACTGACTCGGTCTCTGAAGCCTTGACCAAGTCCAGTGAGCGTCGCATCCCCCGAATAAAGTCATGGGGGTCCTCATCGGGCTTAGACCCGAAGAACTCTGGAGGGCCACATAGCAAAAACTCCCGAACTCTCAGGCTGTCCCGCCCGTCATCGTCATCGTCGTCCCTCCGCCTGTGTCTGCGAGCCTGTCCTGCCACCAAGGTAGTCAACAACTGTACAACCTCTATCAAGGTCCTATCCTCCGCCCCTGGCTGAGGAGCTGGAGTCTCGGGTGCGGGTACACGGACCTCTGGAGCTGCTGAAGGTCCTGCTCCAGGCTGTACTAGTGGGGGTGTAGCAGACCCCTCAGAATGAGGCACACCCTCAGGCAAATCATAAACACGAGCCCGGGTAGCTCGCTGTGCCTGACTAGTCTCTCCAATCCTCGCCTTGCCCTTCTAGGCCGCCGTTGCCTTCTTCGGAGGCATCACTGCAAACACAAAGGCGAGTCAGATCAAAATCATCCTAATAGCACAGCTCTATCGCACGATCTAAGATTCCAAAGAAAGTAACATCCTAAATGCCCTGTAGCTTCCCGTTTATGGATGTGGTGCACAACACATCGATAAACAAGACTCTACGAGACACGGCCTGTAGACATTCCGAGGACAAACCTGGCTCTGATACCACTTTTGTCACGACCCAGCCCCGTGGGCCGCGACTGGCACCCTACCTGGGTACCCAGACCGAATCGCACATTCATTTGCAAATCCAAACTTATTTCATAATTTTTCGAAATCATATCGAACATAATTTATATCAAAATATGTCTTAAGCGGTCGTGCCAAATCAAAATATCATATCAAATACAAACGAAGAGGCGGAGTAGACATCGCCGGCCAAAAGTGCAAACATAAGCATAAGGGCCATTTAGGGCCAGCATAATAAACAGACCGCCTTAAGACCAGAAAACGGAATCAGACAAACATACATAGGACCCTCGCCCCACATATATGACTACAGGCCTCTACGAACTCAAAACAAAGACATATGGCGAGACAGGGCCCCGCCGTACCCAAATAGTCAAATATACCGAATATATACAAAGCAAAAAGAGTCTGTACCAAAAGTGGACTCCGGATCAAATAGGAGTACTCCGGAATAGCAAGAAGTGAAGCCTACTGCGGAGGATCACCGATATCTGCACCTGCGGGCATAAAACGCAGCCCCCGAAGAAAGGGGGTCAGTACGAAATATGTACTGAGTATGTAAAGCACGGAGTACAGAAATATGGATCAAAACCGATAGCAAATCAAATGTCAAAGTGGAGTACAAATGGGTAGGTCAAAATCTATATCGAAATCATATACGTATACATAATGCAAATGAAATCATGCAAACGCTTAGGAACGTGGTCGCCACTCCGACGCTGGCGCCACACACAGCATAACACCAGAAGGTTTCAAATCTCCGTACATCCCCGAACACAAACATAATCATAGGTGAGCGTATCGCATCACGAGCCATATCATAGCATAACTCCAAACGGAACCCGGCCCTATGGCGAAGCCTCGGGAACCGTAACACAGCATACGGCCGAATTATCATAAGGCGCACGAATCAAAACCGGCCCGAGAACCGGTGAACGAAGTCATCATAAGGCACGAGCGGAATCGTGAGCAAACAAATGCAATCCATATTTCAAAATAGCCTTTCAAAACTTAGTAGTCTCATAAGTCATTTCATAGTACAAAATAATCGGATACTTAGCTGATATAAAGTTTCATTTATCAAAACTTTTCCAAAATAATATGTGTAGCTCAGAACGTAGCTTAACATATCAAAATTGTCGAAACATATCCCGTAGACGGGAATTCCAACATCGAAGGTGCCATTCCAAACGTTATTCAAAAGGACAACCCAATAAGACAAATAGGACGTCTCGGGGTTAGCGGGCCCACCTCGAGTCAAAGTGAGGTGGAGAACATATTTTTACGAACATTTATATGCCAAGGGTCATACATAATCATTTCTAGGTTACCCGACCACATTTCGATAGGTTTCGGACGAATGGTGGCATTCTAGCCAAAATAGAGCCCTTAGGCTTCAATTGAATTGAATGAATAGTAACTTTTCTGTGGATCGGGTTTCGAGGAGCAGAAATGCTCCGGAAGTTCTCATATTCGTCTAACACACTAAGATATGCCAAATGAAGGAGTGGGAAGCTTTACATACCTCACAGATGTCGTAAGCTCTCCCGAAAGTCCAGTCCCGTTTCGTCAAAAATCTGCAAATGGTCAAAGTTACCAATTGAGATTCTTAGGTTTAAAAATGCCTTTAACTTCAATTTTTGCCTACCGAAATTTCGGCAGCATTTCCCCTATAAATCTAACATCCCCGAGGCTTAGCTCGGCTCATAATACATCCACCACAACAGTCCACACGTCAACAAACAACACAAACAACAATCAAACCATTCTAGCTTCAAAGATCTACTTTGTTATCTAAGTTTGCAACTTTCATTCAAACTTTCAAAACTCCAATTCTAACTCTACATAATCGAATTCATTTCTACATTCAAACTTATACAATCACATCCTAACTACAATCCAAGCCATACACGAAATTACACCAAAATCCATTATTTTCTAGAATTCTTTAAAACATCAAAATTCACGACGAACATTCTAATTCACGTCGTTTCATTCCGAATTCATTAACATCATTATAACTCCACATCTAAAGTCTCTAGCACCCAAAATATACAATGATATACATAGTGATACCGAAGGTATACGCTTTCCGATAATATCCAAAATCATTTTTCAACGCCAATTTCATTCATCAATTAATCACTTACGACATAAGGGTCACAACAACACATTATACCAACTTAACCAAGATCAATTCACATCATTTTTCCTCTCTATGGCTCACGGCCAATACACTCTATACACACACACCCACGACTTTCTATTTACATCAAAATTACGGGATTTCCCTCTATTTCCAATCCTTAACATATTCACATCAATTCTATAACCTTAAAGGGGCAAAATTCTTACCTTTTCTTGAAAACCCGACTTGTCGTAAACGTCGTTCTTGCGCCAAACTAATTATACCCCGTTGAAGAGGGCCTTGAGCACTTCACAATTATGTAGAGACTATGATTTTTGGATCACAAACAAGGCTTGGGAAATTTCTTTCTCTCCTTTCCTTATTCTCGAACGAACCCTTATTTTTGGGGTGTTCTTGATTTTTGATTTTTGTTATCGTGATAATGGCTAAGCATACATAGTATATATCCTTTTAAAGTGGCTTGGGCCAATAGACATGGCCGGCCCCCTTCAATTGTTGGGCTTCATCTTTGGGTCAAAATTTTCCTTGGCCCAATTAGCTAAAGTCTCGTTTTGTAATCCCCGAAACTAATTTCCGAAATTCCAAATTTATCCTCGGCCTTCCCCGAGGTCTTAACATTAAAAATTCCATAACCCACATAGTCATATTCACGAAAATCAAATCATTTCCTTTTTAACACACAAATCGTAATTATTTCTCGATTTCCAATTATACGAAAACACGGGACATAACATTCTCCCCCCCCCCCCCCCCCCTTAAGAACATTCATCCCCGAATGCTAGATTAATCTTATAAGGTCTTATGATCAAGGCAGGAGTGTCCCTTTTTAATAATGACATACATAATTCATTTTATCATTCAACACAACAAACTGAAAAAAAATTAGATTACCTGTGGACGTCGGAAACAAGTGGGGATATTTATTCTTCATCTCGTCCTCCGCCTCCCAAGTCATCTCCTCCCGATTATTGTTGCGCCACAGGACTTTGACGGAGGGCACTTCTTTAGTGCGTAGTCTCCGCACCTGTCGATCCAGAATAGATACAGGCTGCTCGTCATAAGATAACTGCTCCGTCACCTGAATGTCATCTACTGGGAATATCCTGGAAGGATAACCAATACATTTCCGCAACATAGACACATGAAACACCGGGTGTACGGCCTCCAAGTCGGATGGTAAGTCTAGCTCATAGGCGACCTCGCCTATCTTTCGCACGATCTGATACGGCCCAATGTACCGGGGGCTCAACTTACCCTTTCTACCGAATCTCATGACACCCTTCAGGGGCGACACCTTCAGGAATACCCAGTCGCCAATCCGGAACTCTAACGGTCGACGTCGTCTATCTGCATAAGCTTTCTGTCGACTCTGAGCAGCCAATAATCGTTCTCGAATAAGCTTTACCTTATCTACAGCTTCCTGGATCACATCTGGCCCAATCAGCTTAGTCTCGCCCACGTCAAACCAACCAATAGGAGATCTGCATTTCCTGCCATACAGGGCTTCATACGGTGCCATCTGGATGCTGGAGTGATAACTGTTATTATAAGCAAACTCAATAAGCGGCAAATGATCATCCCAGCTACCCCTGAAATCAATAACGCAGGCCCGCAACATATCTTCGAGCGTCTGAATAGTGCGCTCGGCCTGCCCGTCGGACTGAGGGTGAAAAGCTGTACTGAGACTCACCTGAGTCCCTAATCCCTCCTGAAATGACCTCCAGAAATTTGCTGTAAACTGGGTACCTCAGTCAGTAATAATAGATATAGGGACTCCGTGAATTCTGACTATCTCTCTGATATACAATCTGGCATACTCCTCATCCGAATAAGTTGTCCGAACCGGAAGGAAATGGGCTGATTTCGTCAGCCTGTCAACAACAACCCAGATAGAGTCGTACCTGCGTGGAGTGCGCGGTAATCCAACAACGAAATCCATATTAATCATCTCCCATTTCCAGGCTGGAATTTCCATCTCCTGTAATAATCCACCGGGCTTCTGATGCTCGATCTTAACTTGCTGGCAGTTCGGGCACTGACTAACAAACTCAGCAATATCTTTCTTCATGCCATCCCACCAATACAAACACCTTAGGTCCCGATACATCTTAGTGGAACCAGGATGAACAGAATACCGTGCATTATGAACCTCGCCCATAATCTGCCGCCGTAAGCCCGCAACGTCCGGTACACAGAATCTGCCGTCATATAATAATACTCCGTCTGGCGAGATCTCAAACTGAGTCTTTGCTTTATTAAGGGCCACATCTCTGTACTGAATCAAAAGAGGATCCTCAAACTGGCGCTGCTTTACCTCCTGAATAATAGATGACTCAGCAACTGGACGAACAGAAATCCCAGAATCTCCAGAATCCACCAAACGAACTCCGAGGCTGGCCAGCTGATGAATATCACGAACCAAATCTCTCTTATCAGATGGAACATCAGCCAGACTGCCCACGGACTTGCGGCTAAGCGCATCAGCTACCACGTTGGCTTTCCCTGGGTGGTACAGAATATCGACGTCGTAATCCTTTAGTAACTCAAGCCATCTCCGCTGTCGCAAATTTAGCTCCTTCTGCTTAAAAATATACTGGAGACTCTTATGGTCCGTATAGATATCCACATGGACCCCATATAAATAATGCCGCCAAATCTTCAAGGCATGAATCACCGCGGCCAACTCAAGATCATAAGTGGGATAGTTCTTCTCGTGCGGTCTGAGCTGCCGGGAAGCATAGGCTATGACTCGACCGTGCTGCATCAATACACATCCTATCCCAATACCAGAGGCGTCACAATAGACAACATACCCGTCAGATCCCTCTGGAAGAGCCAGAACTGGTGCTGTAATCAATCTCTCCTTCAGCATCTGAAAGCTGCGCTCGCAGGCATCCGACCACTGGAATTTTGCTGCTTTCTGGGTAAGCCTCGTCAGTGGTGCTGAAATAGAAGAGAAATCCTCCACGAACCTGCGGTAATACCCAGCCAATCCAAGAAAACTGCGCACCTCTGTCGGTGTAGTAGGCCTGGGCCAATTCTGCACAGCCTCAATCTTCTGCGTGTCGACCCGAATACCATCTGCGCCGACAATATGGCCCAAGAATGCCACAGAAGTCAACCAGAACTCACACTTAGAGAATTTAGCATATAACTTCTGCTGACGGAGAACACCAAGTACCGTCCTCAAATGATCTGAATGCTCCTCGGCTGATCGCGAGTAAATCAGAATATCATCGATAAACACAATAACAAACATATCCAGAAAAGGCCGAAATACCCGGTTCATCAGATCCATAAATACTGCTGGAGCATTAGTCAGCCCGAAAGACATAACTCTGAACTCATAATGCCCGTACCGGGTCCTGAAGGCAGTCTTCGGGATATCTGACTCCCGTACTCGCACCTGATGATAACCAGAACGCAGATCTATCTTTGAAAAATGTCTAGCACCCTGCAGCTGGTCAAACAGATCATCAATCCGGGGGAGGGGATATTTATTCTTAATAGTCACCTTATTCAGCTACCGGTAGTCAATACACATCCGCAACGACCCATCCTTCTTTCTGACAAACAATACCGGCGCTCCGTACAGGATGGCACCAGCTGAGTTGAAGGAGTTGAAGGAGCAGCTGAAAGATTTGCTGGATAAGGGTTTTATCAGGCCCAGCACATGACCCTTTTTAAAGTGGCTTGGGCCAATAGACATGGCCGGCCCCCTTCAATTGTTGGGCTTCATCTTGGGTCAAAATTTTCCTTGGCCCAATTAGCTAAAGTCTCGTTTTGTAATTCCCGAAACTAATTTCCGAAATTCCAAATTTATCCTCGGCCTTCCCCGAGGTCTTAACATTAAAAATTCCATAACCCACATAGTCATATTCACGAAAATCAAATCATTTCCTTTTTAACACACAAATCGCAATTATTTCTCGATTTCCAATTATACGAAAACACGGGACATAACATAGGGTAATCGGGTCACATTTATACACGTTATAGGGGTCTAGGAGGTCTTTTAATCATTTGGCACCTTTCTAGTTCAATTCTAGTGAGCAAAAAGTAGAAAACTTTAGGTGCGGGTTCCGGGGAATAGGGTTGTCCCCGAGGGTCGTACCCGACTTAGTACAACTAAGACATGCCATAGAAAGAAGGGTGAAGCCTCACATACCTCTTTCCGCTCCTTTTGCTATCCCAAATTCACATCACAATCTCGTCAAAATCTGCGAATTGGTCATTTTTACCAAAACTTTCATTAGTATACTTTTAGTTAAAATCTTAAGGAAACACTTTGCTACCGAAATTTCGGCAGCATTTCCTCTGTAAGTGTACCAATCCCGAGAATAAGGCTCGGCCCCAAATCAACAACAACCATCCGAGAATGTAACCCGGCCAAACCAACAATGATATTAACAACACCAATAAGAGGTTCAAAGCTCATTCTAACATTAATAACTCTTTATTATACCATTCGACGCTATTTCGTTTTCATTCAATCAACCGCATACGATCGACCCAACACCCACGCTCATACGTTCAAGTACCAACATAAACCATTTGAACAAGATTCAAAAATGCCTCGGACAAACCACAAAATAGTCAAGCAATTCGAACAACGCACCATAGAATCCAAAATCTTCCAACTTCCATAGGAACCATCACAACACATTTCTTTCTCCAAAATTTCACAATCTATACCCACAAACCATACTTTTACCACATTATTATCAAAATTACAAGAACTATATTTGGCTCACATTAGTTTCCACAACAAACCATAAACTACTATAATCTCAACTTTGAATCATTAAACTTCTTTTTGCGTTATAAAATCCACAACGACACAACTAATATACTAAATAAAATTAATTCATCCTTCCTTCAATAAACAACATCACACACGGCCTCAACACTACATACACATTTTCATGCATTCCATCCATTCCTCCATTCTACAACATATACAAATCACCCATAACACAAACAATAATCACAATACTAAATAAAACAATTGAATCATTGCCTTGCAACTATCCATACACACGACCAGACATCAACACACACATATTTCACAAATTTCACTCATTTTTACATACTACAACACTTCAACAACATTCATAACACATAAAAGAGGGTTAGTTCTTTACCTTCATTCTTCAACTTTTCCACTTGGTTAAAGCTCATAAACCATCCATATAAGTGTTCTACTTCTTCCAACAACTCCACCATGTTAACAAGCACCTTCCACTTAGCAAGAAAACCAAAAGAAAATGATCCTTGATGAACAAAATAGAGGGGCTGGTTTCGGCCAGCCCCTAGCCGAACCCTCACCCTATTTTTTTTGTTTTCTCTTCTTTTCTCATGTCTTGAATTAATTAGGCACTCATATATATATACATATAATTCAAGCATGTGAGGGGCACATGCCCCCCTCTCTAGAAGATTCTTTAATTTTCTTGAAATTTTCCTTGAATTAAAAGATGAATCAAGTCTTGCCATGTGCACTTTGACCCCTATGTTCTCCAACAGATGGCCAATGTGGCCCTTTGAACCTTCATGAATTTTTTTGTGAAATTCCCATTTCGTCCCTCGACTTTTCTCAATATGACCATTTTACCCCTAACCTTCCACATTGTTTCTATTGATCATTTTGCAATTTCTCTTCTTTCCCTTAGCCTCTCACAATATTTTCATACTAATAATGGTCATAAGTAGTATTCTTAACGACTTGTGCATTAATGTAATATTCGAAAAGGTTTTCGTCCTTGACTTTCCGCGACGACTTTGAAATATTCAAACGTTCAAAATGCGGGCCATAACATATGCACTCTGTAAAAATAATATAACTGATAGTGTTGTGGAACGTACGGCTTGGTTCATATATTGTTAAGCCGCTCGCATTAGCGGTGACATGTCCGGCCATCTAGGCGCAGTAGAATCATATGCAGCCCAACTTCGCGGTGACATGTCCGGCCATCTAGGCGAGGTACAGTCGTAAGCAGCCCGCATTAGCGGTGACATGTCCGGCTATATAGGCACGGTATAATCGTATGCAGCCCACATTAGCGGTGACATGTCCGGCCATTATATATATATATATATATATATATATATATATATATATATATAAAATACTTGGAAGACTCATGAAAGACATACTCAAGATTACCCTAGATACAAAGATCTATAGAAGTCATGAACATGGATATAAGGAATCAAGGGTATGATGAATCCTGTACCATCTAAGAGTTGAGTCATTGGAACTCGCTTAGTTACTTGGTCGTTCAAATAATAAGGATCATGCCAAAAGAATAAAAGGGACAGCCTTAACATATCTTGGAGTCTATGTAATGTCCGATGCGTACTTCCCGAGCTTGCAACACTACAACCAAGATAACACGAATTACAATTAGGCCATATACATCCCTTACTACGCATTCCAAGTACGAATGAAACTTCACGAAATTCGGGCAGCATTTCCCCTATAATTCTTACTCCTATCCAACTCCCAAATAGGGCACAACACCCAAATCATCATCAACAACAATAGTAACAATATACAACAACATAAACAAGTAGAAATCTCTCAAAAATTCCAATCGAAACAGCCTTCAAGGCAATCACATCATCAAGCTAGTTTAGGTCTTTCATATCATGTTTTCCTTTACTTTCAAACTAAGGATTTCCTTCACAAACAACTTATGTTAATACTTTCATATCACAACATAACCAAATCCATGCTAAAACATCTCCCAAAACAGCCCCAAATCTTAGTTTAATTCAAATAATTCACCGCTTCCATAACTATATTTCCATTACTTTAAATCACTAAAACTCTAGGTAATCAACTTAATAGCAAAGATAAGAATAGTATACATACCTTAAAGGGGATGTAATTCCAAGATCCAAACTCCAAATCCAACTCCTACTCTCAACAACTTCAACTAGAAATCCTAGGAGCAACTCCCCTTTCACTAGCTCGGGTTTTAGGCGCTCGGATCTTACATGGATGATAAAGAAAGTCTTGGAGAGGATAGATGAATATTAGAGAGTGAGGATAGATGAATATTAGAGAGTGTTTAGGGTCTGTTGGTGTGGGTTGGAATGAAAAACAAAATCACGAAATGGGTGCTTATATAGTAGATCAGCCACAGCGTCTGAAATCTGATGGGTCGTCGATGTGCATCGACGGGTCGTTGACACTTCGACGGCCCATAACGCCCACCGTCGAATTGGAAATTCAGATCTGTCAGTTGTATTGGAAAGTAGCCTCGCTGAACCTATGAATGCATAGTTTATAGGTTCCGTAACTCCTCATATTCCAGGAGATATGGCCCTCACAATATGACCCAAAACTTTTGTCCGAATTCTGCCAAATTTTCCCAAAGTTTCAACAAACTTAATTTCTTCGATCTGCTTAACATCCAACCTTCCCGATATTTACTAAACATGATAACAAGCTCTCATGTATGAAGAATGAACATGAATAATTCCTTATGACTTTGACGACAACCTCGCCTTCTAAGTCTTCGTCAACTAACTCACGACGAAACTTTACATATAAAAGTACGGGGTGTAACATCCTTCCCCCCTTTGGAACATTCGTCCTCGAATGTTAAACTAGTCTTGCATCCTTAATACTTCCTCAAGAGTCCTCTTATTGAATCATGCCCAACACATACCTTCCTCTTGACAGGTCATATCTAATCGTACCATCATTCTTCTTACTTGCCATATCTTCATTGCCTCGTCTCCAATTTTCACACGTACTCGTATCATTTCCTCGACTCTTTCACCTTGCATTGAACTTGCTAATATCACATGCCTTTTTATCTTATTCTGGACCTGCAAACGAGATACCAAACGATCCTTATTTTCCCTTTTTCTTTCCTAGCTGGACCAGTTAATACCTGGAAGCCCTAAATCGAAGGGTGTACTTTTGAGTATTTAAAGCTCCGTCTTATCCCTCTTTCTCTATCCTTATCACGAACCTTTAAACTCTTTTATTTTATATCCAAATTACCAGTTTCTCACCTTTACCTTGTGCTATATCCTTGAAATTCTCTTCCAGGCTTGTCCTTCGCGTAATATGATTCATTGGTTTGAACGCTTTACTTGAGATATCACATCATCTCATTATTTACTAAACCATCATTTGATGCTGGTAGACCTCCTCAAGTTTTTATTCTCTTGCCAACTTAGAGTTGTCACTGTTGTGCTCGATATGCTTTCACGCTCTTCTCACTTCTATCTTTACGGTGATAGGATCGTTTTTATATCTTTTACTAGAAATTGTCGCTTCTGTCTTTGTAGTTTACCTATCTTGCTGTTCATCTCAAATCGTTTTCCTTTGAACTCCTTACAAAATTAAGCTTAGTCACCAGTTACCTCTCACTAATCCTTTATGGGCTTTGCTTTTCGCAACGGTATTCTGGGAGTCGTCATCTGCTTTATCTTAAATACCACTCTTATTAACCGACGTTCTACAAATCCCTTTAGTCATTTTCTGACAACAATGTACTTAGGGAAGTTCTAATCTCCTTATTGCAACTTGAAACTCAACTTTAGGACCAACATGCTCGAATGATAATTGATTATAGGCATATCTGATATCCCTAGATCTAGTGTACTTGTAAACTCCAGGATGCATAGCTTATATAGGGGAGCAATAAAGACATGTTGCGTCATATTGGCGAATCTCAGAATAGCCTCACGGGTTTGGATGACTAGGTTTTGTTTCTTCAATCAATCCTTTCTTACATTTGAATTCTACGTCGTCACTCTCCCAATCATCTACCATGTTACTCACAAAAGTCTCTTATCGTATACTCCCAGCTTCACTCTTTGTTGTCTCGCTTCTGTCTTAATATTCACCTGAAGATTTCGCCTCTCGTTGTCAATTTTCTTAACACAGGGTTCCCTTCGTTAATCAATTCTTATCAGGGTTTCAAATCTTGTTCGTCTCACAACCTTAATTCCTTTCTAAAAGTAATTTATCTATCCAAAATAACTCATGACCATCCTGCCCTTTTTATCGATTGAGACTCACGAACATTCTATCTTAATTTTGGCTATTGCCCTAAAATTTATTCTTCTCCCCTTTATAGCTTCATCTTATCGAAATAGAACATCACCGACAACTTACCTATATCCTTCATCTGCAACGCTTATTCATAACAACCTCTTGAATCCTCAAAATAATCCAATAACATAGAGTTAATGCTTAGTCCTTATCATCTTGCTCGTAGTTATCGACTCATTGTCCTATTCTTTCCTTACTCATCACTTCCTCCATGTTAATTACCTCTTCTTCATACAATAATTCTCTTAACCTATCCTCAATCCCATAAAACCCTTTTCCTTGTTCATTACCTTATATCGTTATTATGAACCTATAGGATTTGGTCTATCAAACATATAAATTTTAGTCATCAACAATGAATCTATCTTTGATCCGCTAACCTATACTCGTACTATACATACATGTGCATACAAATTCCGCATTGTACCGTAATAAAACATCGAGGTCAATATATAACATCTCAAAAGCTCAACCATTGCCTCAACCTTGCTGGTGGCATCCACGCTATCGACGACGGCGTCGACACTATCGACTGTGGCGTCACCACTGTTGACGAGCATCAACTCTCAGGCGTCAAGTTGCAGCAGCCTCTGATTCTCAGGGCTGGTTGACGATGCAAGGTTGACGGACCGTCGACCGTGTTGACGACTCGTCAATCTGCCCGTCAAGTTGCACAGTTCTGAACTTTCTTCCGACGTCGATTCGCTTAAATTCTAATCCTTTGATACTTAGTATTCATGGGCTCATACCTTGGTACAAATGAAATAACATACTCAACACCTTAAATGCTCGGAGATAAATCTTAGTACTCGAGACCAATGTGACTCATACATATATATATATATATATGGATGGAAAAATTGCTTTGAAATGACTTGACTTCCTTGATATTCCTTAAACATTTGGGTCCTCCTTTAATTTTTCCTCATAGGAAACATGTTAATTCTTTCTCGTACTTCTATATCCACTTCCTCACTTACGTATAGCGCTATCTTACTAGTTCTCTCCCCTCACATAGGGTTATTGCTAATTCCTCCTTCAATCACCCATTACTAAACTCGTATGATCTATAATGTCATCTTACCCTTGCAGCACACATATACTCAAATCGCTCAGATTTCGAAAAATTTTGATAGAGTTTCCTCTGTAATTCTTGCTATCCCAAACCTGCACACAGCCCACAAAACACATCCAATGCCTCACAGGCTACCCATAAAACCCATAAATATACATATGATACAAAACACAGCCACACATGGCTATTAATATGAAAGGAGATATAAGACAATAAAGCTCACTTCATATGACATATCTGGGCATCCTTCTTGCAAAATATCAAATTTATTTCCTAAACCTTTCGATAATCAGTCCTCCTGAATAAAAGTTCATATACTCATAACATCCCTTCTGCATACACTCCTTTATTCCTTTCTGTAATTAATCAATTGAATTTGCATTTCCTTATCACTATCAACATTGGCTATAACTGGATCACCAACTGGCGAAAACATCACAAACGGTTTAATCGATTCAGGCTCTATCCCAAGCTTACCGACAACAAATGGAGTACCATAAAACACATAAACCCCATATCAATCAGTACATATTCATCATAAAAGAACACTGGTAATATACCTCTGACAATGTCAAGGGAAGACTCAATATCCCGTCGCCCAGTCAATGCATAGATGTGTGGCTGAGAACCACTTGAACTGACCGCTGCTCCTCGACCCCTACCACGGTCTGCTGGTGCCCGTGATCCTTGCCCTGAACGGCGTGCAGAAAATGAAAAACCAGCTATTAATCCTGTGGGCTGAACCCCACCTCTACGACGCACCTATGGACAATCACGCTGGATATGGCCTGGCCGATTGCAGGCATAACAAACACCTAAACCCAATCGGTACGGTCCCCCATGTAACCTACGACACTGAGTACACCGTGGTACAGGTGGTCTCTTCTGACTGGAACCACACCTAATCTGAGAACTGGGAACTCTGGAACTCTGAGCTGGCCCAAAATAAGCGAATCTATCAAACCTGGGTCCAGGAAACTGCGGAGGTACACTAGCTGCTGAATAAGCTAAGTGTCTAGAGAACTGTAGCCTCGAGCCACCTCCGAACTCACTGTCAAACCCTAAGAACCTGGACCTCTTGCTCTGACCCCTACTACCATGGCCAGCACCCTATCGCTTAGCCTGAGCGGCTACTAACCGGGTCAATAAAAGGACAACCTCTCTCATCTCCTGGCCTGAGGTATCTGGTGGAAGAACTGGGAGTACTGGAGCTGGAGCTGAGGCTCCTCTTCGCTCTTCTGAAGCGGGTGGAATATGCGAAGTCTGGATGAGGTCTTACTTTGGGACTCGCCGCAAGCCCTGGTAATCTGTTAAGTATGGCTAGTAGCCTTACCAGCCACTCCGTTGCCCTTCTGGGCGGTTATAGTTTCCTTTCGGGGCATCGTTGAAACCAGAACAAATCATTAGAAAGGGAATTCTCATCTTACCGCTCTATCGCGCGATTTAGAATAGGAAGAATGGAAACATCCTAAATGTCCTGTAGCCTCCTGCTTATAAGTGTGGTGCATAACACACCCATAAACAAGACTCTACTAGACACGGTCTGTAGAAAACCGTAGGACGGAACTGCTCTGATACCACTTTTTTCACGACCCAAACCGATGAGTCATGACAAGTGCTCAACCTCTAATGACCAGACACCCATATACCTGCTTAACTATCACATAACAACAGGGTGGCCCAAATCTAATTCATATCCAACAGTATATATATACACAAAATACCGAGATAATACTGCAAGCCGACTAGGCTGCTATATAGATACTATACACAAAAGAATGAGAGCCGACAAGGCTACATCATGTACCAACTACATACCACTGTATACAGACCTCTAATGGAACAGAAAGTTGTATAAAGGATGGGACAGGGCCCCTCCATACCCATATTCATGTATATGCATCTCAAAATAGCATACCAAAACGAATCGCGGCTCCGAATCAAGTGGAGCACACCAACTACGGCTGAGGGGAAGTCCTACTGAGCCGGATCGTCTCTCTGTCTATCGGTACCTGCGAGCATGAACGCAGCCCCCCGAACAATAGGGAGGCAGTACGGATAATATACCGAGTATGTAAGGCAAGAATAACATATATAGATAAGAATCATAAAAGGGATCTGAAACTCATAACAAACTGACTGTCTGAATGCATCTACATGATTGAAGATACTTATGCGGTATATGATATGTATGCACTCTGTAAAAATAATACAACTGATAGTGTTGAAGAAAATGTCATTTAATAACTTAACTAGGCATATATATGGTCCGAAATACACTCACTAATTTAGATCAGTGGGAATATTAGATATGAAATATTGTAATTCAAGAAAGTTCATATAGTATATTTTAGTTCCGTGGGAATTTTAGATATGAAAATTGTAATTCAAGAAATTTCATAAAAGTAAGAAAGTTGGACAAGGTGAATAATTCAAGGGAACTTTTACGTAGTCTCTGGGTTATGATGCAAGACGTTACCCCTCATCGATCAGAGAAGAGCATCTTCCCCGAGTTCGGGCCGAGTGTGCTTGGGACAACCATCCCGTACAAGTTTTTGTTGGTTCATATATTGTTAAGCAGCCCGCATTAGCGGTGACATGTCTGGCCATCTAGGCGCGGTAGAATCATATGCAGCCCCCCTTCGCGGTGACATGTCCGGCCATCTAGGCGCGGTAGAAACGTATGCAGCCCGCATTAGCAGTGACATGTCCGTCCATCTGGGCACGATATAATCGTATGCTGCCCGCATTCGCGGTGACATGTCCGGCTATCTAGTCACGGTATAATCGTATGCAGCCCGCATTAGCGGTGACATGTCCGACCATCTAGGCACGGTACGAGAAAATAGTTGTGTATGTATGTGTGTATATATATATATATATATATAATACTTGAAAGACTTATGAAAGACATACTCAAGATTACCCTAGATAAAAAGGTCCATAGAAGTCATAAAAATGGATATAAGGAATTAAGGGCATGATGAATCCTGTACCATCCAATAGTAGAGTCTTTGGAACTCGCTCGTTACTTGTTCGTTCAAATAATAAGGATCATGCCAAAAGAATAAAAGGGACAGCCTTAACATACCTTGGAGTCTACCTAATCTCTGATGCATACTTCCTGAGCTTGCAACACTACAACCAAGATAACACGAATTACAATTAGGTCATATACGTCCCTTAATACCCATTCCAAGTATGAATGAAACTTAACGAAATTCAAGCAGCATTTCCCCTATAATTCTTACTCCTATCAAACTCCCAAATAGGGCACAACACCCAAATCATCATCAACAACAACAGTAACAATATACAACAACATATACAAGTAGAAATCTCTCCAAAATTCCAATCGAAACAGCCTTCAAGGCAATCACATCATCAAGCTTGTTTAGGTCTTTCGTATAATGTTTTCCTTTACTTTTAAACTAAGGAATTCCTTCTCAAACAACTTATGTCAATACTTTCATATCATAACATAACAAAATCCATGCTAAAACATCTCCCAAAATATCCCCAAATCTTAGTTTAATTCAAATAATTCACCGCTTCCATAACTATATTTCCATTACTTTAAATCACTAAAACTCTTGGTAATAAACTTAATAGCAAAGATAAGAATAGTATACATACCTTAAAGGGGATATAATTCCAATAACCAAACTCCAAATCCAACTCCTACTCTCAACAACTTCAACTAGAAACCCTAGGAGCAACTCCCCTTTCACTAGCTCGGGTTTTAGGGGCTCGGATCTTACTTGGATGACAAAGAAAGGCTTGAAGAGGATAGATGAATATTAGAGAGTTTTTAGGGTCTGTTGGTGTGGGTTGGAATGAAAAAAATCACGCAATGGGTGCTTATATAGATCAGCCACAGCGTCTGAAATCTGATGGGTCGTTGATGTGCATCGACGGGTCATCGACACTCCGACGGCCCATAACTCCCACCGTCGAATTGAAAATTCAGATCCATTAGTTGCATTGGAAAGTAGACTCGTTGAACTTATGAATGCAAAGGTTATGGGTTCCGTAACTCCTCGTATTCTAGCAGATATGGCCCTCACAATATGACCCAAAATTTCTGTTCGGAATTCTGCCAAATTTTCCCAAAGTTTCAACAAACTTAATTTCTTCGATCTGCTTAACATCCAACCTTCCCGATACTTACTAAACGTGATACCAAGCTCTCATGTATGAAGAATGAACATGAATAATTCCTTATGACCTTGACGACAACCTCGCCTTCTAATTCTTCGTCCACTAACTCACGACGAAACTTTACATATAAAAGTACGGGGTGTAACATTCGACCTATCCAAATCCTATAGTCTTGAAGAGTTCGATTTAGGAAAAAATTTGCAGCACTTCCTCTATTTTTGTTACATCCCGGCATGTGTCAAATAGCCGTAATATCCATAACAACAACAACCATCAACAATAATACTCAAGAATCAACATCCACAACCTCCATGCAAACCAATATTCATATCAATCAGCCCGTAACACCCAGAGCGAGGATAATCTAACTTTTCCAATCAATTCAACTTAATATGCGATAATCTAGTGAGTATTACTACGGATTAACTCAATTACCAAAGAAGGAGCAGGATTTAGCTTAATTTGTCTTGGAAACTTCAATTAAAAGCTTACATGGAGGGGTTCCACCTCCTCCTACAACGCCATGATGGGAAATCTGAGGTGTACGAAGCATTACACACCGCCCGAGCCTTAATCTCCACTAGATCATACCAAAATTTGTGCAAAAATACCCCTAATCTTTCTAAGGTTTGCTTATGGATGTAAATATGATGTTTTGGGGGCAAAATGGGTGAAATGGTGAGTTAGTGGGGTATTTATATGTGTGTGGATCAGGTTTGGTTTAGTGGGCTGAAGTTAGTGGGCTTTTAAATGGTTTTCTCGAATTTCTGCATAAGTTTGCGGGCTTCTGGCAGTTCATTTTAAAATGCTGATAACTCCCTACTCTAATGTTGTATTAATAAATTCTTTATTGTGTTGGAAACTAGACTCGATGAACTTCATTTTAGGCTCTTGAATCACCTCAAAACTCCTTGTATGCTAAAAGTTACACTCCCATCTATTTGGACCAAAATTTGCTTCCGAAATTTCACCAACTTCTTCCAAAGTGCCATTAACTTTCTTTTCTTCTATCCTCTTGATCCCGGAACCTTCCAAAACTTTCCATGGATGATATTTATCATTAATTATACTTGATAAGGGTCATTTCCCTTGGTTCGAAGGTTGT